>NC_140354.1:13399350-13999350 GCF_963514085.1 Chelon labrosus
GTAAACAATCGTATTTTATGCCAGAAATAAGGTCCAGGTTGTAAAAAACAGTAGTTCCCTTTTAACAGAAAATAGATGCTTCCTTCGAGAGTTTCATAAAGAAAGAGCTGCCCTTCAGGCATGTTTTGTTCACATTACAAACACTTGTTGATGTTTCACATCAAAATGTCTAATGGTGCACTAACCAGTAGTACCCCCAGCATATGTGTTCTCTTACACACTCTATACCTGTAGGATAAATATGGCAGCCATTTCTCTTTGCCAACTTTTCTATACCTGCTAAAAAGCCCTTCATTCTCAATTTTTGTTCTCACTGAGCATGTCCATGATCTGTTTGCCCACTCTCTCTGTGTCATTGTTTGCAGTTCTTTAAATCATTTGCAGCCGTTCTTCATTTCCGGCCATCAATCATAGAACTTTCTCCTTCCTTTTCTGCTCCTCTTCCCAGTCGTGCACGGTATCTCAGCCAAAGTCTCCATCAAGTCGCCTATCTGCTCCACCGCTCCGGAGGCTCCTGTCCCTATCTTCCATGTTCATCTTGGACTCCTCTCCATTATGCCGCTTAACATCTGAGTCCGACCACCAAAACATTTTTGCTCACATTATTAATCTCACGAGCACTTTTAATTTTGCTCTTAACTTCCAAGTGATCTTTCCGCTTTTAAATTGCATTCATAATGGGTGATTTTGCAAGCTGTCCTTGATTTGCGCCAACATTTTATGCCAGTGCAGATGGCAGTTGCCTTTTATGTCGCAAAGAAGAAAGCGAGTTCTGGCAAAATCCAGCTGTTTATGTTCAATGGTCACACGGACTGAAATGCCAGTTTGTCTGTCAGCAAGTATTCATTTAATGATTTGGATTATCATTAAACTTGCAACTAACATGTAAGGCCCATCCATGGTTCTGCATCAAGGGCTACACTGTACGACTATGATGGTGTCACGCATAGAATCTGATGTTATGCACTGGTTATGGCGTAGCTGATGTGTGTCCTTGAAACATCTAACCGCATAGCTTAGCATTTAGCAAAACGATGACTGAGAAGTCGATTCCAACTGTGGCCTTTCTGTGTGCAGTTTGCATGTTCTCTCTGTGCCTACGTGGGTTCTCTCCGGGTATTCCGGCTTCCTCCCACCGTCCAAAGACATGCTCATTAGGTTAATTGGTGATTCTAAATTGGCCGTAGGTGTGGATGGTTGTCTATCTGTGTTAGCCCTGCAATAGACTGGCAACCTGTCCAGGGTGTACCCCGCCTCTTGCCCGGTGACAGCTGAGCAACCCTTGCAACCCTCCAGAGGATAAGCGGTTACAGAAAATGAATGAATGAATAAATGGCGGTAGTCAGCAATGTGAAACTGTAAGATACCTTTAAAAGTTGAACCCAGCTCAACGTGAGCTAGGTTCTGCTCAAAGTTTCTTCCTGTTGAAAGGGAGTTTTTCCTCACCAGCGTCACATTCATGCTGACCGAGTTTTACAAAGCGTCTTGAGACAATTTGTATATATACTGGAATTGAATTGAATTAAATTTTCCTCTGTGGAGCTCACCATCTCTCTCTATAATAAAATGAAAGAATTCTCATAGAGCAGGGAACATAAAACGCTACACAGCCTAATGCTCAAACTTGCATCCAGCATTGAGGATGTGTGGCAAATGAGTGCAATCTGGCACATCAAATCAAATTTCACTCCTGTTTACCTCTTGCGACGACTATGAATCTATCTTTAGTCTTGCTTTGCATTTCTGTACATAAGCATGCTGCCTGGTGACTGGAGTGATCAATTACCTTCACGAGCCAGGACACAAAAAAAAAGACAGATGGAACCACTATGTCTACTGAACTATTTCATGGTTTTCAAGAACAACAAATGTTTTTAATAAGTGTTCTTGTCAAGATGAAGGCTTCTGGAAGCCAAAAAACATGCAGAAAAGTCCAACATTCTCACCCTGGCTCCCACATGGACAGTCTAAACATAATGTGGACAGTCGGGTCAACTGGCAGTTCTCCAAATGCCCAGAGAATCATCGGAGAGACAATATCAAGTAGTTACCCATCGTCGGCAATAAAGCTGCCAAACAATGCTTCAAATTATCACTGTCACTGACCGTTGGCAGTCATTCATCCTTCCTTGCTTGGACATTATTGGTACAAGCCGCCACCACCACAATGAAAATATTTGAAAATTTTCGAATCTCAGATGAAGACATTAGCATATGTTTCACAAGCCCTGCTAGGGTGTTTTATTTTTCAAACACATTCTGTATGTGGGTGTACTTAGGGACAACACATTTTTCTGTAAGTTCTCAAAACATTTTAGCAACATGTGCAGCCTAGTAACATGTGCTTGACACATGCGACAAAAAGTAGTGCAACATGTGCATTGTTCCTCAAATATGGATTTGGTGAAGAAGACAGCGTGCAAGTGTTTGATCACTTACACAGATCTGAACACTTCATCCCTCTAAGTGAAAGCCTCCCAACCTTTCTTCCCGCGAACCCAAACTGGGGTCAGGGCGTATCTGTAATCAACAATATTCAAAACTCATGAAGGCCATTTTCACGTGGTTTCTGCATTTACCACAAAGAAAGATAAAAACTATTTTGGAAATCATCAAAAGGACAGAAAAGGAGCTACTGGGCTGTAAGTAAAACAGTCAAGTGGCTGTGGGCCCCATTACATTGAGGTTATATTCCCATAAATACATTACACTAGCTGAGTTAACTCCGAGCATTTGGCATTTTTGAATCCCTAAAAAAGTCTATTGGAGATGCTGAGAAACTGAGACTTTTGGAAACAATGGTGCATCCACTCCTAGATTGAGTCTCATCAGTCACTACGTGTCCTTCCAACACACACACACCCCAAACTGATCAACTATCTGTGGGATACACTGATCCACAGAGGCCCCTCCTTTCAACCCATAGGACCTAAAAACCCCCGCTGACAACATTCTGACACCCTCAGAAGGCCCATGTCCATTGATGTACCATGTCCTCTGATGAGTCACGACAATTTTGGAGGCACAAGAAGAAATTAGTGCCACAAATATCCTTTTGTCTCGCCGATTACGGCTATGCAGTATTTTCTTTTTACCCATTTAAAATCCAACTTGGCTCAAATTTCCTTCAAGAAATACTGTTTTTCCACATTGACATCCTCAAATATATTGCCTATTTCCCGAGTATACATGCTTTATATGCGTCGTAACACAAGTCGTGCCGTGTACAACAAAGCCGAACGTTCCGCAAAGTCGCTGTCTTCTTCATGTTCGGCGCAGATCAGAGATGCTGGACTGAAGCCCGTCTCTGCACACAGGCACGCATCTGTGCAAAAGAGCGATGTAGCTGGCCAGATGAGCCCACCACAGCTCGTCTGAACTTGGAGGAAGAGGAAGAGGTTGTCCCGCCTTGTTTTTCATGGCACTGGCAGGGCAGACACTCTTCTGAAAGGGTTCATCAGGGGCTCATTTGCATTTAAAGCTACAGACACTCAAACAGATTTAGATGGGGCTGCTTCCAGGATTATTCACAGGAGGTAGATTGAATGGCCACTGCATATTTTGAGCTGAAACTTGAAATGGGAACTAACCAAACCTTTACCTTAAAAGATCATACAAAGGTCTGGACATGCTCTCTTCTTGAGCACTATTAACATATTTTGCCAATTAACTTGCATTTTTTTTTTTGGACCAAAAGCTGATCACTCTGCAGTATCACAGTCTCACCATGTACTTAGTGTCATAAGAATTCAGTGTAAAAACCTCTTGAAGACACGGGCACCTTGCTAATTTGCCAGAACTAGATTAAGTGGCTTGCTTTTTACTTAACTGAGATAATATCAAGAGCACCATTCATCCGTCTGAAAAAGAAAAAACACTTTTCCAGTCGTAAGCTTTCAGTTTTACACTGAAGCCATCTCCCTCCTCTCTCAAGTGTCAGCATATTAATCCATCACACATCAACACCACATATACACTGGTAAACTACATAACTCTAAGCTCCACAGAACAATTAACTTATAACTTAAGCATTCAAAGAGCTAACTGATATTATGACTTCCTACTCAGTCGCACACAGCTGGAACAGCGGCGCTCCACGTCCCCGGAGAGGTCTTCCCGTCCCCCTCATCGACAGCAGGCTTCCATTCCATCACACATGGATTGGTAACTGTACAACAATAATATTTTATCACTTTGGCAGTTCATAAATTCAGCCAATTACGCGAGGCAAATTTGAACCGATGACAAGGTTCAAGAGCCTGTTACATAAAATGATGTATTACTTCTGCTGGGGCTTTTATGCAGTACTACCCCTTAAATCTCAAATAAATCTATGTAAAAAGTTTTGTTGTTCATAAGAGCTGTAACGGGGAGACAGAATCCCAAGTGTGCCATAGTGATGTTTTACGATTGATGCCATATTTTTAACTCCAAGTATTTTAAGTCCAGTTTGAGCTAGAAGAAAAGAGCTGCCATATCATATTGCTGACAAAAAAAATACTATTGGGTGTCCAAATAATAAAGAAGTGGATCCAATGTCAGCAGAAGTCAGGGGTTAAAATGGTTTAGGCTTCTCACGTAACCTGTTTATTTACTCTATTACATCTCTGAGGTATTTGTACTTTATTTACTCCAAATATTCAACTGAAAACACAGTGATGCATTCATGGTCAAGTAGTAAAACATAAATCATTCTGGGTATAATATTGTGCATAATGTGTTTTTTTATTTATTTTTACTTTTGGATCATCACATATGTTAATACTTTTGATTATCTGGTCTGTATACTATGTCTTCTATCAGAGACGGCTTGAATGGAGCAATTCATTTATTATCAACCACATTAAAAAAGTCACCAATGACTCTCAGTGCCATGATTCCCGGTCTACTCCACGGTGTGTTTTTATTTAACGATAAATTCCTTCCACCTACCAGCGACTACACCCTACCTGGCGTCAGTCTGTCTCTGTCCTCCGCCTGTCCTCTTTATCATCATGCGGCCGCTGGATTAACAATCAGAGCAGATTATAGCCATAATAAACTCCAAAACACACGTTCAAGGGTCAGCTCTATACACTGGAGACTTCAGGATGCGTTTCGGTTCATACTGCGCTGCCCTGTCGAGTCTTGTTGTCATAAATAGTTATTATAAGGGGCCAAATAGAGACTTTTTGACTCAGATTACCTTGAGAAAACCCCAGGCCTGTTTGTTTAATGCAGCACTTCTCAATATAAAAGATATAGTATTTAATTATAGGCGACTGAAAATTGATCGTTTAACTATGGGATATGATTAAAAAATAACAACAGTAAGCCATGTATGTCTTTGATTATAATATCAGCGGCCATAGCCCTAATATTATCTAAGTGAACCATTCCTCTCGGCAAATTTGGAGCCATTAGGCTTGTAATGATTTACTTCCAAACTCGCAAACATCAAACGTCGGAGAACAATGAGGGTCTGGCTGCTGTCTCTGCCTGCGCGACTTTAATTCTCCATAACAAAAGTACAAAGGCCGAGACGGAGACCAAAGGCTTTATCCCTAAACACCTTTAACACCTCCGTGGGCCGCGGCGCCGAGCCGGCCCGACGCGCACTCCGCGGTCCGTCTGGAGTGGCGCTGAGGAGGAGAAGGATAGGAGAGGAGCCCCGGGGAACACAGACAGCAGGGTGAGGGGAGGAGGAGGAGGAGGAGGAGGAGGGTTGATAGGACAAAAACACCTCATCTCCTTGACCGTCTGAACAGACCTGGGGAAAGTGTGTGTGTGTTTGTGTTTGTGAGAGAGACAGAGAGCGTGCCATGGAGTTAAGTTTCGGTCGGACTGCGGGCAGCATCTTCACCGGGCCCCTCTGAAGCGGACAGGAGCCTGCAGCAGGGAGAAATATATATATAAAAAAGGGATTTTTAAATCTTCAGAACACCACGAAGGCCACACACACAGAAGCAGCCTGATGCGTAAGTAAACACTAAGCTTGAGACAAGTTTGTGTGAATTTATAGCTCGTTTTTGAAGTGCCACCAAAGAATTAACAGATATTAGGTTAGTGTCGACATTTTGAAGAAAGTTTTGCAAAACATAACCTGTTCCAGGTTGTCTTAACACGTGTGCAAGATTTGCTGAGGCCAGAGAGTGCCAAAATCATATATTAATAAATAAATGACTGAGTAACTAAATTGTATGCATCATAATAATAGAGAATTAAAAATAAACATAGACTCGAAGTCATTTATAATATATTGGCATAAAGTTCAGTTTTTATTTGCCTCTATACTTATTTAAATGAATTAATTGCCTGTTGTATACTGTTTTTTTTTTTAAAATGTATCTTTGTGTATTTATTTTATTTCTCTTAATTTATTTCTACAAACTTATTTATTTATGTCTTTTTCCTTTGCACTTCTTTTATATATATATATATATATATATATATATATATATATATTATTTATTTGCTTCGATATGTCGATGATGGAGGCTGTTGATCAAAGTGTGCATGCGATCGACTTTTCGCCTATTGGTTGATCGACATGAGAGCGCAGCTGGATGGCCCTTTTACGTTGCTTTCTCCCACACAGGAGGCCAGGCTCTACACAGAAATGACCACCTCCACCCAGGAAATCGTCTGAGAACCGAGGCGCTAAGCTTATCTGGCTGAAAATAATGTTTTCAGCCAATTGTGTTCCAGTTAGCAGTTAATAATCGATCAATAATTTGGACGAAGTGGCTCTTAGTTTAAACATGTTAGTACACCATACCAATAGTGTCTAAACAACTGGGCACTCCCCTCAAATACTGCCTGTAGGACATTTATTAAATGTGTTTGGCTTGCAGGTGTCTAACAGTGACATTGCAAGACTTTTTTTGCAGGTTGGTGAAAGAACAATTATGATGTTCTGGGTATGAGCCTCAGTTCTCTGGTGGAGTGAGCCTGGCCCTGATGTGGACCAACCCATAAGTGAAAAGCTGAACCAATGACGCACTTTCTTAATGGCAGCCCCCAATCTGACATAATGAAATTAATACAATAAAGAAAATAATAGCCTAAATGAAAACTGAAAATTAAATTGTAAAATGAAATTAAATGAAAATTCATAAAACAGTCAAATAAGAGATCTCCATATGATTACATGTCCATATAAGATTTAACAAAAAAAATTGCATCTTTTATTATTTAGTTAGAAGTGTAAAAAAAAAAAAAAAAGTGTATTAACCTACATAGCCTAGAAATGTTACTTACCTTTGAGTCCATCCATCCTCAAATAGGTCAAACTCCTTCTTATTGGAGCAAACGGTTACAAATCTATGGAATCTGAAAGGTGTTGTGCTAGGTTTTGTCGATGCTGATCGCAGACATTGTGAAAGTTTGTTGTATTTTACCAGATCTGACAGGTAATGTCAAAGAACCGGATGTAACATCTAGTAAAACACCATTAGTTTGAAATCAAATCACAACCAGTTCATAAAAGCAATGCCAAGTTTGACACTAAATGAGAAAGATTAATCCAAAAAAAAATTAGCATCCGAGCAAAAGGCCATTTTTGCGTATATTGTTGATATTTATTACCAAAAGCTTTTGAGTACTACCCATAGGAGATACTTCAATAGCCAGAAATGCATACCTTAAAGCCCCAGTCTTTTACTCTGGGGCCCAGAATCATCATTATCTCCCATTTAATGCCTATGCTCAATTCACTGTAAATTGCAAGTAGTTGAACACATGAAGCTTGGCACCTTAAATAAATAAAAGAATAATTCAAAGTGCTTATTTTCAGTGGCTGAGGGCAGACAGACGCCAATGCCGGATGCCGCCGTTGTGCATGGTTCCGGCGGTGAGGAGCAGCAGGAGTCGTGTCCACGCAGCGCCCTGTTCGACCAAAGCCGGCGCCACCGGACTGCCTTCACGCGAGAGCAACTGGCCCGTCTGGAGCAGGAGTATGGCAAGGAGAGCTATGTGTCCAGGCCTCGGCGCTGCGAACTGGCCACAGCGCTCAACCTACCAGAGACAACAATAAAGGTATAGTGGTTATAATTACACCTGTGTCTTTTTCATCTGACATATGCAGTCAAATACCAGTACTCAGTCTGTCCAAAGACCTCCAGAGGTCCCTTGAGGTTTCAGGTGAATTGAAAGCACTCTGAAGACACTTCTGGCAATAACCTAAGTCCCCAGATGGCAAGGCTCACACTGTGGCAGATAGTTGTGGTAATTTGATCCACTGCAATTATGTTTCAACAACACAAAAAGAATTCCATGACACCTCAAGCTGGAAGTTGGCCAATGTCAGGCTGTCAGTAAGTGTCTCCGACCCTAGTTCATGTCCAGCCTAACCTGAATCAGAGCAAAGCATGTGACGCAAACGTCAAATTCAAGGATACACATTCAATTCCTGTCTTGTTTTTCATCTTCAACTCGTTTGACAGTTCCAGTATACAGGAGGCCAGGTCTGTACTCCAGTTTGTAACTAATTCAAGCTTCTTAGCTCTTTCAGTTTACCCTTTTGTATGATGAAAACCGACCATCGCAACCTGCTGGTAAGGGGGAGTTAGTTCCTGTCATGCAACAGAACTCAAATGCTATTGGCTGTAGTCTTTGAGGTGTGTTCAAGTGCCGATCTTTGGTCCAGACACAGGCGACCTTGATTGCTTGTAGTTCTTTGGTGTTGGTGTGGCCACACTTTAACTTTGGGAACAGAAGTTGACAAAAGAATCTCCTTTCAGAGTCAACCCAATTTCCAACTTAATAGGGGGCAACATTTTACAGAGGCCCATGTCTTACTAATGACATTAATGCACTGCACTCTGCACTATTCAGACGTCTTGCCAGATCCTGACAGTGATCCAACATGCACAATCCTAGGGGGATTATTCATTCCATTCTTAACACCTTTGCTTTTACTAAAACCAACACATCAAAAGCAATGTCAACAGCACCTCCGTCACTGAATTTCAGTCTTTCTGAAATTTGTGTCTCACCACATTTGCTCTGTTTCCTTATATACACAGCCAGAGAATAAAACCAAGCAGGTCAAAACAGGAGGCATCAATTTTGTGACAGCAGCACCCATTCAAGTGACAACGCAACCTTGACATTTCCCATGAATAAGAAGGTTTCGTCTCCCCTCCTCTCCCTTGTGTTTTCAATCAGTACGCTAGATTGAGTAGTGACAGGTTTAGCGGCGTCTAACATTTGACTCGGAGGCCCACAGCGTCCAGTGCAGCAGCTTTAATATGTAGTAAATGCGCCCACCTTTCTGCCAACTACTGGTAGGTCTTTTATGAAAGAACAGGAATGTGAGGCAAGGCCTTGTAAATGCTGCCACCTGACGTTTTAGAAGCACAGCCTTCCGGGAGATTCTGTGGGCTGGTAAAACTGTTGAGGACTAGACAGACACACAGACACCTTGTCGGTCTCAGCTTTTAAATATCAAGAAGGCCGAGGTGACGGTGCTGCAGTGGAGAAAGGCAGGAGAAAACAGGAGCAAAAGTAAGTAGTGTGCCGTGTAATCTGGTGTTTTTTCTTTTAACATGTGAGCAACATGTCTCTGGGGATGGCAGTTTTTGTCTGTCAGCTAATTAGTCCAGTATCTAAGTTCAGTTATTGTGATTGGCTGTAAAATATTAAAGGGCTATGACTCTCCAGCATTGTCTGGCCCATTTAACTGATGGACCATTTTAGCAGATGTCGCACTATTCGCGGTTTCTACACAAGTGTCTAAACTGTTTGAAATAAATCAGCGTTGAAGGCACATCAGTACTGATATGGAGTATTTCAGCTATCAACTTGATTATTTCATACAATACATTGTGTGCAAAACTAATGACTTTCCCATCAGCCTCAATTTGAGGGCAGATTAGAAAACATTGCAATGTTTTCAACCTGCAGCTATAACTTTTGCATGTTGATGTTAGCATTTAGCTAAAAACAGTTCAATGATTAACATAATTTAGGTCTTTACAAGCTGCTCCGAACAAGCAGGGTATTGTAGAAGTCTTTGTTTATGTTGTGGCCTACAGCCGTAGATGCTGTCAGCTATTAGCAGCTCCTGGTTGCAGTGTATGAGACAGTTACTTCAAGGTAAAACCATGTGTCGAGAGAACATTTGTGGTAACTAGTATGTGCTATGGAGACATCGATCAGCCAGGACAAGACAAGTAAATAACATTGACCATCTTGTGACAATTCAATGTTCTGCTGGGAAACCTTTGGACATGGGATTCGTGTGGATGTAGCTGTGTACCCTCCACCTAGACCAGACCAGGCACCCCCACCTCACAGCAACGTTACTCCTTCATGGCACCAGCCATTCCCAGCAGCCTGACACAGGCACACATCAAAAAAACGTGAAGAACAGCACAAGGTGTTGACCTGGCCTCCAAATTCACTAGATCCCAAACTGATCAAGTATCTGTGGGATGCACTGGAACAAGCCTGATTCACAGAGGCCCCTCCTCTCGCAAAGGTCCCCACTAACAACCTTCCTTTGCCAGACACCACAGGACATCCTCAGAGGGCCCATGTCCATTCTCTGATGATTTACATCTGTCTTGGAGGCACAAGGGAGACCTACAAAATAGGAATAGGAAGGTTCTCATAATCACCATTGATGTCAACTTCTGGGGTGTAGATTTTAGGACGGTTCATCCATATCATGTTCTCGCCAAAAAGGATAAATCTCCACCATCATCTTCTCATCTTTGTCACTGCCTCCCTCCTTTCTCAGTTCTGCTCCCATTTCTCCTGATTTTACTCATGTCCTCTTTGTTTCCTTCCCTCTTTCTAGGTGTGGTTCCAGAACAGGAGAATGAAAGACAAACGGCAGAGACATTCCTTGCCTTGGCCTCACCCTCTCGTCGACCCGCTGGGGGCGCTTCTGTTGGGTCGCGCTTCGTCTTCACCCACCTTGCCTTACCCGCTCATCCCACCACACCTCCCCCACCTCCCCCTCCACCACTACTCTCCCCTGGGCCTCTCGTCAACGGCGTCTTCGGCTCACAGTGCCTATGGCGCGCATATAAGGCCGCTGGATGCGCTCCACCTCTCCCAGTACCACAACAGGCCAGGGGGGCTGCCTTTGTCTACGGCAGCCTTCTACCCCGCCGCCAGCATCATGCACCATCCTTCTTCGTGTCCGTGCCCTCTCTGCCTGCACTGGGGACCAGAGCAGCTGCTCAAAGCCAGAGGGCAGGGGCTGGGACTGAGCCGACCTCATAGTCCTAAGGCCAATAACCAGCCTGCTGGTCTGGAGCGTCGGGAAGAGATGGTGTAAAACCAGACGACAACTGCAAGCAAATAGCAGCACAGTGACTTCCAATAAGTTAAGTCTCAACGGCAGCTGGAACTAGAAAGAACTGTAAATGTGCAACACAAAGGTCTTGTAAAATGAACTGGGAATGCCAGTTAATCGCAGGCAAATGTTCTCCTCTATGACAAAAATCACATTGCTTTGATCATTGCTGAGTTATTTGAGATAAGCACAAATCTGTTATTTCAGTAGCAATCCCACCATTGTGCCTTTACAAAAACACCATACATTCACTTACAGACTTTCGGATGCAGATTGACAACCAAGTAAACCATGCAACACAACGGGGTATTATGGCCTGCATGGCTTGGTATCCCATTCACTCAAATTTCTACATATCGTCAAATTAAATCAACTTCGTTTTATAACATTTGCAGTTTGCAGCACATGCAAACATGTCTACAGTTGGCTGCGTTGCCTCTAAACGCAACTGCCTTTGTCTCATTTTCCGATTCACCTCTTTTCATTCCATTTCCACGCCAACATCTGGCGGACATCTCCTCCGAATGGTTGGCATTTCCCACAGTTTCATGTAAACCGAATGCCTTTCTAAATTCTCCAATTTGTCAGTTTCGGCGACAGGCATCGTCAGTCTGTGGGATTCTTTAACCCTTGCTACAGCATGTGCCAATAACCAGGGGTGTTTTATTTTATTTTTTTTTAACAGGTCCCACTGGCCTGGAGAGTAGAGACAAAAACAATAGAAAACCACAATAAGTATGCACACATTAGTTTGTGGCGAGTGATGCGATTCAGATTTAGATTAGGTTGAGAATGGGAAAGGATGAAGAGGTGAAAACACACACACACAAACACGCACACACTAACACAAAGGGACATTTTCTGAAGTCAGTGTCTGTAAAAGCACAAGTGAAGACTTTATTGTACGTATTATAGTTCTGGTGTCGCTTTTCATTGTTTTCTCTGCTGTAACACTAATAACTACTGCTCTATTTATTTGTATAACCATAAAGCTTTAAGTAGCGTTCACTGACAACTTTGGCCATTTCAGGGTATGGAGAGGAGAGTTGTAGTTGTTTACATTTGATTCAAGGACGCATTAAATTCCTAGTTAGGGTAGGAAAGCCAAGTGCGATGCTGTATTCCGAGTGTGCCTCTAGGGTTTCCAAGATGTTATTAACACATTTACTGACTGAGTGTGATCTGTTTAATGTGCATTGAAGAAACTCTAAAAATAAATCTTGTAGGGAATCTACATCCACTGCTAGGCCTAGCATCTGCATCCAATATTTTGGAAAGCACACAATTTTTGTTTTTTGCAATCTTCTAATATTACTCATGAAAGTCGAAAAGCACATTTCCCAACATATTGGACTCTGAAGGGAGTTCTTAATTTCAGATAATGTGATTTTCAAGTAGACGTAATCTCCATTTGAACTGTAAAGCATCCTGATATGTGACTGAACACTTTATATTGAAAAAAAAACTTGAAGTCTTAAAATATTGTGTGCGTTTTATGTTTTCTTTGACCTCTGTTCACACCACAAACCAGATGCCCGGTCCTCCAATGCTAACGGCCGTAAAAACTCCACACGACAGAGGGAAACTTTATTTTTTTATTTTATTTTTTTTTGTGTGTCTCACTGCTAACACCACGCTCGCAACCAGAGAGTTTTCATTTCTCGACATAGCAATCTCATTAACGTTTCCACACACTGGAAGGGTTTTATTCGAAAAGTTTGTGTCATAAAATGAAACCTTTTGCACTCACACCATCAGAAGGATAATGATGTTTTATTGTGACACGCAAAGCAAACAAACACTGTGTACGAAGGACGCGTAATGGGTTTTATTGAACACTGGCTGTCACTTTTTGATAAGATGTTGAACTAAACAATAAAATAACAAACCCAATTCTTGTTTGCTTCATTTTAATTCTAAACTGAGGTCTTGAGTGGTAATTTTCCCATTGACATTAATTATATTCCTTTGACAAGATTGTCATAGTTGATATACACTGATCAGGCATAACATTATGACCAACTTCCTAATATTGTGTAGGTCTCCTTTGCACCTCCAAAAGAGTTGTGACTCATCAAAGAATGGACATGTGTCTTTTGGATGTCCTTTGGTGTCTAGCAACAGACATCTTGTTAGTGGGGGCCTTTGGGTCCTATGGGTTGAGGGTAGGGGCCTCTGATCAGTTTGGGATCTAGTGAATTCGGAGGCCAGGTCAACACCTTCTGCTGTTCTTCATGTTTTTTTTAGTTGTTCCTAAACTGTTCTGCTATGGGGTGGGGGTGCCTGGTCTGGTCTAGGTGGGTGGTACATGTCTAAGTAAGAGCCACATGAATGCCAGGCCAAAACGTTTCAAAGCTTAGCATTGTATTGTCACAAGATGGTTGATTATTTAATCTCCTGTTTTAATGTTGTGGATGATCTGTGAATCAGAGCTATAAATTCCTGTCGTAATTGTGACAAGTGAGAAACTGGCAATTATGAAAACTCTGATATGACAGTATTGCTGGCTAAATTACTTTCAGAGAGTGAAGCTCAAGTTTTATTTACCTTGTTAGTGCCGGGGACAGGCAGCCAGAGGCGTTGAAAGTTACCCAATTGTCTATAAAGACCACTTTATACGCTTGATACTACCTTGACAGCCAGCAATGGAGTGACGACATAAAGCCGAACCTGTCATCACTTCTCAGATTAGGCTAGGCTTCACAGAAAACCGTAGAACCTGTCCCTGGTTTTGCAAGTTACACGGCAATTCCACCTTAGTTTTTCTCAGACTGCAGTGTCCTTATGTTAAAACATTATTACAATATCATTGTCACAGGGGATTATTTTATGACCGCTGTCACTTATTTATCCAGGAGAAATAAACTCAGATTAAAAATGTCTATAAAGAGAGTTCTCTGGCAAGGACAGGCAGATTCTCAAACTCCCCGTGGTGTATTTGTTATCATGACATTGAGTGTAGAAATAAATTGACTGGTACAAATAATTTCCCACTCTGCTTGTGATCCATCTGATATTCACACTTTATGCCAGCATACTCGGCTGTAATATCAAAGACTATCATTATTGACGGTTTTCAGCCTCTTTGCTCTTGTTTGTCCTCATAACAGGGATCTTATGAGCTCACTGTCTACCCACTAATTCGTCCTATAATCATCACTTTGAATGCTGGCTCTCTGTTATCAGTATGCATCATGTAATCCATCATGAACAGTACACGAGCTGCATGCGTACATGTATGGATTCATCCGCTCAGTTCTTATTCTCTCTTCTCCTCCTCCCACCTCCCTCTTTTCTCTGTCTCTCTCCATTCAGCCAGCCTCAAACAGATGGGAACCCCCCCCCCCCCCATATGAGTTGGGTTCTGCTCTGGATTTCTTCCTAATGAAAGGGAGGTTTTCCTTGCCCCTATTGTCTTAGTGGTAGCTGCAGGGGTTTCAGACCCTGGGTTCTGTAAAGGGTCTTGAAACAATTTGGATTGTTATTGCCGCTGTAATTGAACTGAACTCGACTGAATCAAAAAGGCAGCTTTCGAGCTAATATAGTTAGCCTCTTCTAATATACACACATGGATACAGTGAAAAGTTATACGTAAAACCAAAATGGGTCAATTTAGATTCAAGATAATGGTGCATCCTTGGTGTATCCAGTGCTACTAACAATATCTTTCTTTCTTTTTTTGGAGCTTGGCTTATAGGCTACAGTTACAGCTCCTCTCACACAGAGGAGGCTAAAGCAGTATTTCTTATCTGGCTCCAAAGACCCTTCCTTTTCCCTTTCATTAATAGAAAGAGTTGAAAGCCCACACACTGTCAGCACTGAGTTTATTAGAAATACAATAAACGTGTCATAGGCCTTTGTCTGGCATCGAGCGACAGTCCCCGGCCAAAATGTTTTATTTCTAATAAACTCAACGTTACTACGATGCAACTTCCTGTTGCATGAGTTCAGTTTCCTACACAGCTAACGACCAGATGAGCATCAGACAACACTTAAACATTTTAATATCACATTAATATGAGAGCACTTTGGATCTTTGTTTATATATGTTATCTTGGTATAAATATGTTAACCAAAGTCTTCCTCACCACCAGGAACAAATTAAAATTTGAGTCAAAAGTTTGGGCACAAGTATTTTCTACATTGTAGAGTAATTTACATTATGTAATACTAGTTTTCCATATGTTCCACTCAGTAATATCTTAACCAGCTTCATGATGTCTCACTTCAGTTAATAGGTGAGTCTTGCCTTGTGTTGTGGTGAGGTGTGGTTGCTATGAACTTATGCTCCTAGAAGTTCTTTAGAGTTACCAGCCTCAGAAATAATGGATAGATAAGAGTTATGATTCCCAGAATTCAAGTAGCAGGTCCACCTCGACATCAACTGTTGGGAGGAAATTGTCAATCAGGTCATCATGATCAAACTGTTCCAAAGAAGTCACTATTGCGCGAGACCAGTAAGAACATACCACAGTAGGAACATACCATCGTTAGTTGTGGTTCTTGGCCAAAGCAGTTCCCGCTTTCACCAAGAACCACAAGGAATTTGGACTTTGGTCTGACGAGTCCAAATGTTCCTACCATGGAGTATGGACGGCAGGGCTGCTCTGTAAGGGCTGTTTGACCAGGAAGAAGAGAGTTGGGGTGCTGAACCAGAAGACCCAACCTCCACGATCACCTGAGCTAAACCCAACTGACGTGGTTTGGGATGCATTTGATAGCAAAGTGAGGACAATAAGCAGCCAACATGTGCACATTAGATTCGGGAATGCCCTCAAGACTGTTGGAAACTCACCATTGAACAACCGAATGATCATTTATTCATTGGCTTGGGTAATTTGATTGCACTGAGTGTGCAAACACTGGCACATGCCCACAAAATATCCCATACAAATCAAATTCTCCACTGTGCTCATCAACAGCAGGGGGCCTGAATTTATCAGACTTCATTTAATAGCTCTCAGCTCGCAAAGATCACAGGAGAACAATGATGTACAATTCAGAGATGGACTCTTAAGTTTAACAATCACACAAGCTCGGGCACGAACACATCAAAACACGAATAAAGCTGTGTGTGCTCACTGTAAGGCCGTTTACAGTCCAGGACTTATGCTTTACTGACAAATCAATATAACATTTACAGAATCAAAATAAAGATGTAAGTGAAGCATATGATTTCCTTATGCTCCTTATGAATATCCATACCCTTTAGGAGAGCTGATTCCAGATGGACTTGGTAGTTCTTGCTGTGGCTGGCTGGTTGATGTGGCTATAAGAACCCCGGAGCTGAATCAACAGACTCCACAGTCCTGTGCTTTTTGCTGATTTTAAAGCCACCAGGTGCGCCTTTAAACCTCAGACACCATGCGCTGATTTCCAGCTCACCTGGACAGCTGTTCACCGTGATAGCCATTATTGCGCAACGTGTGTAATAAGACAATACGCAGTGGGATTAATTACAGGTGCGGACGTCTGAACAGAGCTTAGCATGGCGGGATGCACAGAGGGTACTGCTCTGATAATAATGTGGTATAATCACGGAAAAGCCATAAGTAGAGGGGGAGGCAGACAGGCCTGTCAGAACTGGCTCTGGTGGGATGTAGAGAAGTAAGTGGTGAATGAAGGTCTTTCATGTGATATAATTTACCGTCTGGTGGCCATATTGGAGGTCCTCATCCATGTGAGCAGCTGGATGGGCTTGTGTCAAGAGAGATTGTACAAGACGTGGTGCTGTTTCACTGCAAAATTTGAGTTTTACTGATATATGTATTGCTGTTAATGGAATAATTGAGCATTTTGAAAATGCAATACCTTCCGTCATGTTGTAGCAATTAGAGGAGACTCCAGGACGTTGCTGCTCCGTAATCATATGTTAAGATAAGGTAACACCTAGCAAAAAAAGCACCGTATCTTTTGTCAAGTTGGCAATCAACTTTATTTTAACAACTGAAAATAGCACTTTAGTTTAAATAAAGTTTGAATACATCCCATCAAACGGACTGTGTGCGGTTCATACCAACAAGAAGAGCCGCGGTCTTCCATTTAATTCCATCCTGCTTAATCAACAGACTGGCCGCTCCAATTAGCCAAATAAGTAACACCTAACCTTGTGCTTGTCTGTGCCATTTACTGAAGCATAAATTAGCAAAGCAAATAAATTTCCTTTTTACTGCAGTGAGCCTCTTAGATAGAACCAAGGAGAGGGCTCTTAGAGGAGAATCCACATCGGTCAAAAAGGGAAAACACCAAATAGTGGTGGGTGTCCTGCAAACCACAAGGTCATGGATGTGATTCCCCTCCAAAAAAATGCAATAATGCATGCGACACATTATAGATACAACAACGGCCAGACTGCTGAAGATGTGGAAGTGAATGTGTGCCATTATTCTGTTGAGGCAATGGCCCCCATTCTGGAAGGGTCTTGTTTTCCAGACTGACCACAAAAAGTTGGAGTCGGGAAAAAACACCTACCAACACTTTATTGTTGGCTGTACACCGATCAGGTATAACATTATGGAAACCTTCCTAATATTGTGTAGGTCTTCCTTGTGCCTCCAGAATACTTCTGACTCATCAGAGAATGGACATGGGCCTTTTGGGTGTGTCCTGTGGTCTTTGGCAACAAAATGTTGTTAAGGGTAGCCTTTGGGTCCTATGGGTTGAGGGGAGGGGCCTCTGTGGATCAGACTTGTTCCAGTGCATCTCACAGATACTTGATGGATCTGAAGGTCAACACCTTGTGTTGTTCTTCATGTTCTTTTGAGTTGTTCCTAAACAGTTTTTGTGTGTGTGTCTGTGTCAGGCTGCATACTGCTGGGGATGGCTGCTGCCATCAAGGAGTGTCATTGCTATGGGGTGGGGGTGCCTGGTCTGGTCTAGGTGGGTGGTACATGTCTAAGTAACATCCACATGAATGCCAGGTCTAAAAGTTTCAAAGCTGAGCACTGTATTGTCACAAGATGGTCAGTGCTATTTACTTCACCTGTCAATGGTCATAATGTTAGGCCTGATATGTGTTTCAGGGTTTAGAGATTAATGCCAGATTGTTGGAGCCAGTATTGTCTGTGGTCAATGCTTAAATCACAACTAATAGTTTAATTAGTGAGGGATGTCTCTAAATAGAGACTGAGTGTGTCTTATTTGTGCTCGTGTCAGTCGAACTCCTGATCCTGGATGCCCAAAATACAAAAATGTCAGGAAGTCCTATGAGAAACATCTGGAAGTCGTGGGTGCTTTTATTTAATGCGCTTACGCTACAATAGAGCAAACACTTTCAAGGTGTCTCTGGAGCATTTGCGTTGTCCCACTATTCCTCCCTGACTGCTGGTCTACCAGCATGGAAGTCAATGAGGGAATCTTCGGGTTATTAATCTGCCGTGCCTTAAGTGGACACAGTTGACGATTTGCTGCAGTGCAGCAGATAACTCAAACCAACCATCAGCCCACTGCCAACTGACTTTTGATAAATGCCATGCCAAGCACAAAATGTAGACTAACACAATAAAAAGTTCTTAAGTGTGGTTTCCCCCCATCACGTTTGGAGGAGAAAATGCAATTGTGTCATTATAAACACTAGCCAGCTGTCAGAGAATTGTTCAGTCTGTTACATCTGGCTTAAACCATACTGTGGCACTGCGAGTTAATTGAAACCACTCTAGCAGACTCAGGGGTTGTGCAGTTGTCAACAAGCAGGCAACCAACCCGGCTCTGCAGTGTATCTGTGCCAGTCATTTGAGTTCAAGGATTGGTTTGCTTCTATGTACTGGATTGTCTCTGGATTCAAACTGAATTACTGATATCTGGCCTTCTTGGAATCTCTGAGGACTGTTTTTTTTACAAGGCACTATCCATTTATCTGTAAGAAGATTTAATAATTCAGGGAAATGAGTTGTCTGAAGTTGATATGGTGGTTGCTTTTTGGAACTGTGCTGAAATAAAATGTTCTGGTACTGTAAATAGCTAAGCATGCAAAAGTAAAAGGCATTAAAAGGGGCATAAAATCCGACCACACCACTTGTAAATACTTTTGTAGGCCGCTAAGAATCTTTTTTTTTTTTCCTGTTTGGTCTGATCATTACCAATTCTGCCATGCACAAGGCTCATGGTTCTGTGTGATTCTAGGGCTGTAATGCATCCACTGCTCTTTTGTGGTTGGGAGATTGACAATAAAAACCTTTTGCTTGTGAGTATTGATGCAGCACATTGGGTATTTTGAGTTGTGCTTATGTTTGCTTCCAGAATTTGCTGGGTTTTTTCCCCCCGTATACCCACGTAAAAGTCCCAAAGCATGATCATGCCACCGCCATGCTTAACAACTGGAGAAATGTTCCTTCTGGGAAATCCGGTTACGGTTTGTTCAGCACAAAGTGCAGGACAAGAAAAGTACAACATAAGGGCTCAAAAACTTAACAGGGAATGCAAAAGACATATTGTGAGGAACATATAACATGTGGGAGATAACACACAGACTCGAAATACGGACAAATCTGACAACGGAGAGAAAACCTTATGGTCATGTTCACTTAGTGTTTGGGATTTTGGGAAAGGTCAAACAGCTACTGTGACTTGACGTACAATATCCAAAACCATCATGCTTCCCACATCTGTATCAGATGGTAGACACAGGTAGAATGACTTCCCCCTTCCCATGAAGCATGGCACTGAATGAGGAATGTTCCTCTTTCAACCCATTATGACCTAAGTATGCCTCTCCCTCCTCTGTCAGCAAACCCAGACTTCAGCAGAAAATCCTTCACCTTCTGCTGGCCTCACATATCTGTGCTGCCACCTGTTGTTTACTGGGCTGTACTACACTACTTACCCATTACTACTATGCTGCACACTATGGGCTTGTATGCTGAAACACACGTGGATGGATGGAAGTTCTAAAAAAAAATACCAAGCCTGGTCCTGTAAAAACATGCATGTACAAGCCATTTTACAGATGTTTGGATCAGACATGCAGCAAAATTCCCAGCATTTTGCAAGAAAGGGGTATAAGGTGTGACGCAAGTGAGAATCTGTGGCCAAATGCAGGCGATGTGTTATATGGAATACTACTGGGTGATAACTTTATTATCAGTGTTTTACATGAGCCAGTTATGCATTTTTTTACGAGCATGCCCTACATTTCTGTAAGATATATGCGGCCCAAGTATTAAAGAGCTGCCGCTGATTTAGCTGTACTATTTTTGACAGCTAGAGTCAATCCTGCAGTGTGTATGGAGTGGTTTGGTTGCAGTAGTGCGTCCGAATATATACCAAGAAGGTGTTGTTCTTGTTGTCTTCTCCTATAATTTAACAAAATACAATTAGAGAACTTAAAGGCTCCTCTAGTTTTTGCGGCAGTAATCAACCCTGTGACCTTTTGGTAAGAATGTTCCTGGCAAACACTGCTGAAAACACAATGTTTATGTTAAATGAGTGCGGTACGATGGATGTTGCTCACTGACAAACCCATCAATGCTGCTGTTACAACCAAAATGTATGATCAGAATAGAGTTTTCTGAGCATAGCCTTTGAGAAGTCGGTCAGAAATCACTCAAAAGGCTGATCTTGCACATGTGTAATTATAATACGTTTTGATTTCTGCTTAACAGGAGACTGCAGCTGTACTTGGTGCATTAAATATATTGTGCATAACCCATCTTAAAAGAATTCACAGGGTTAGTATTTTACTTCCTGTACAGAAAAGAAACATTAACATGTGTCTGGCAAATGTGCTGCAAGCTGAAAAGCCGCATTCCGATCACAGCCACTGTCATTTACATACAGTACATGCAGCTGCATTACGGCGCTAATTACTGTGGCAATCAAGGTCAAACGAAGCAAGGAGCTGCGTTTTTTATTGAGGGGAAAAAAGAAGCCCGCGACGGGGAACGCTGCAAACCACGAAGCCACATGAAGGACTTGTAAACACATACACTGATCTCACATAAACCTCACGCGCAACCACAACCAACGCGCGTCACGTGGTATTTTGACTAATAAAGTTGTACCAAAGTACGAGGAAGGGATAGCAAACAAAAATGGGACTGGTGCAGTACGTGGGCCTCAAGCACCAGCACGGCACACTGTAATGCGACTGTGTAAATAATGGTTGCTCTTTCATTTATTACACTAAGCACAATCTAACACAATATAATATGACCAACACCAAATGTCTTTATTTTTTTAAAGGCTACGTATTGACTTTCAGTTCCTGTGGTCTAAATCTTACCGGAGTTTGGAATGTGTGATGGATTATGTGTTGCACAAAAACCCAAACTGTGCAACTGAGTACATTAATAATCATAATTTGTCCTATGAATTTAGCATTTATTGAGGTAAAGTCACAGTAATAGATATATTTTACAGTAACAGAGTATGTTCAGCTAAATAAATAAATAAAAAGCTGTTCAGGAGCTAGGTTTTTTTTTTCTTAAGTAGCATTATTTTTAATGACTAGTCTTTCAAACACAATAATGATTACAAGTCAACAAGTGGTGGTTTGTAGTGCTCTAATAAATGCTATGAATCCTTAGCTCACTTTATGTGATAACTGTTTTACACTCAAGGTTTCGTGAAAAATTTGAGCAAAGCAAAACATCTGGAAATATGCTTATTTGAATTGAACACAACTACATTATTCAGTTAAATAATAAGATAAGATACGCCTATAATACTTTAATAGATGTTTACAAAATGCATTAATTTAATTTATTTTAACGTCCACTGTATTCATACAAGAGGGGAATAAAGGCACCAAACAAATCGTGAGAAAAAAAGAAAAAGAAAGCGGTGTGGAGCACGGTCAGAAAAGAAGAAAAGACTCGTATATCTTCAAAAATCCGTGACACCCATAACTGCTGAATTCCTCAAACGCTACTGTTAGTTACCCGAAGACACGATGCATGGTTGGAGGGGAAGACGGAAACAGCACAAACATATGTATGGTGCATAAAACTAAAAGTGGTTCATACAGGTTAATAACTGAGTACAGTATTAATGCAGCATGCTTCCCTTCTACATTAAATAGCTCTAAAAATGACGCTCACTTGTTGCGAAACCTTCTGTTTCTGCATTTTCTTGAATGCTCAATGTATTTTTGTACATTCACTGCCTATTTTCAAGGGTATAGTATTACTGGACAATACATTTTTTTATGCCTGCCATATTTTTTTTACCTATGCTGTGGTATCTGGGTTGTACTCTGAGTATTCATAAAGTATAAATCTATCTGAGTTCTGGGTATATCAGTCATTAAAATGAAACCCGCCACCATTTTTAGAAGGTTGGAGAGGATGTCTGGTTCTACGTACCACTTTTTAACTTAAATGGGACTAACAACAGTGACCTTCATTGCTGCAGCAGTTGAGAATTCAGTTAACATCCGTATTGTTCACTCACTGTAATAAGGCCACTTTCTAATTCATAGATTTGGTATATAGTTTTGTCCGTAGTGCAGAGTTCTTCAGTACAAGTTTAAAAATGAAAAGCCATGGTCTTAGGGGCTTAGCAATTAATTACCAAACTTTGTGTTGAAATGTATCCATAGTAACAGAGACACCGTTTCTGAAAAGGCGTTTTGTTGTGGAATTTTCCCAGTGTCATCGTCAATGCTATGAGCCTCATAAATAAAGTTTGGCTGCAGAGAAATCTAGCACACGACTGGGCAAATAAAAACAAAGCTATCTGCACCGCTAGGCAAGATAAAAAGCTAGGGGGAAACTTTTTTTAATGGCATTTTGAGGGCCGTTCATTGTATGCGGGTAAGATGCTGAGAGAGAGAGAGAGAGAGAGAGAGAGAGAGAGAGCACTGTACAAAACTGATGTAAGACACTCACTTTCAGACCCCAACTACAATTAAACTAATGCCTCTGTCTCCCCTCCTCTCTGCCCCACCCACCCCCACCTTCAACCCCCTCCCTCCCCCCCGCAGCAGCTTCCTCATAAACTGAGCCGGAGAGAACTCAATACCAAACCAACCGGCTCATATCATTCACATGGCGCTTATTGGAACGGCCTGTGTGTGTGTGTGGGTGTGTGTTTGCGGGTGTGTTTGTGGGTGTGTTTGTGGGTGTGTGTGTGTGTGTGTGCGCGTGTGGATCTGCATGTGTGTGTTCCCTTCTTTCTTCACTGTGGTAGGCTAGTAAAAGTAGGTGTGCACCACACAAAGCAGTAAAGAGATTGCTTGTAAAACTACCTCACAGCCTCCACACATATACAGAGGCAGTGTGACGTGCACCACGTGAGCACGCACGCGCGGCCATCCACACACACACACACACACAAATACACGCACAAACACACAAACATGCACTGGCATCGGCAATGTTACTACATTAACGTGTGATGAAATGCTACGTTATACTTGTGTTTTGACTTTAGGACTAGAAAGAATCAGTCTGCACACAAAGGTGTGCGCTTGTTTTGACACCAACTACACAAGCATATTTGCTGAATCAAAAAGTTCAACAAACGTAGACTTCATCGAGCCTAAAAACAACTTGCCTTTCCCAACCTAAGCCTTCGAAGAGTTCACATAAAAGGGGTGGTATTTTACAGACAAAGAGCTACTTATAATATTTAACATATACAAAGAAGTCACACACATAATCCAGCTTCAAAGCAACACAGCTGCAGATGCCAAATGCAGGAAGTTGGCATTAAGGCGCGCAGACTGTGTGCATGAGTTATTAGACACCATCGTTAGGGCACAAGTAAATGTGACTATTTGTGTATTTTATTAGACGAATGTGTTGTTTAGATGTTCCGGGATGCATGAAAGTGTTAGCCTTATTCTTTCAGCTGCAACTCCAGCGCCGTAAAACCATCTCCGTCGCAGGACGAGACCGATGCACACGAAAGGAAACTGCTTTGACTGTGCTTGCGGCCGACGGGAAAAGAAAATAAAGAGAGGAGGGAGCCCTCCTACACAGCAGCACGCTCCTGCTGAGAAGATGGCCCTCTCCAATAACCGGAGTCGCACCTTGATGGAAAATGCGGAAGGAGGTGCAACATCACACCCTGGTGGAATTGGCAATATAAAGCTCGGGAAGCTGATAAAGATAAGCCGTGTCCTCTGAGAATCTGTAGCTCGTCTTTTTTTTTCCAAATGCTCAAGGAAAGCTGCAAGACTCTCGGCTTCCTGTGAGACGAAAGTCAGTGGAATCTTCTTGGAATGGTTACGGTGTTTTCCATTATTATTGATTTGTGAGCCTTTGGGTCCTGTGGGTTGAGGGGAGGGGCCTCTGTGGATCATCCCACAGATACTTGATCAGTTTGGGATCTAGTGATTTTGGAGGCAAGGTCAACAAATTGTGGTGTTTTTTTTGAGTTGTTCCAAAATCGTTTT
The DNA here is from genome assembly GCF_963514085.1 of Chelon labrosus. Classification (NCBI taxonomy): domain Eukaryota; kingdom Metazoa; phylum Chordata; class Actinopteri; order Mugiliformes; family Mugilidae; genus Chelon; species Chelon labrosus. The sequence goes on from NC_140354.1 coordinate 13,423,974, forward strand.
TGTGTGTCAGGCTGCATCCTGCTGGGGATGACTGCTGCCATCAAGGAGTGTCATTGCTATGGGGTGGGGGTGCCTGGTCTGGTCTAGGTGGTTGGTACATGTCTAAGTAGCATCCATACAAATGCCAGGTCCAGTGGTTTCCCAGTAGAACATTGTATTGTCACAAGAGTCAACGTTATTCACTTCTCCTATCAGTGGTTTTTAATGTTGTGGCAGATCAGTTTATATCTCATCTGGTTTTGGAATGCCTTGTAGTCCCCAGGAGGTGCACCACTATGCTGAGACAAACTGACACACGGACTACCTTGTTATTTTATTTAGACGTTTAATTGTAAAAGATTTGACGCCTTATTCCGGTAAAAAGTCTATCAGGGCACGTCATATTTTCAGTTCACTGTACTGGATCACAGGGTTCACCGCAGTCCATGAAACTGCGGTATCTGGACTCGGAGTTTCTGGCCTGATAATGAGACTATTTGGGTGTGTCTTATTAGCGCGGTTTATAAGGCTGTGATAGTCTGTGTCTTAGCCTCCGGTGACATCGGAGTCAGACAGCTACCCAACAAAGAGTTTATTAGAACGCATCCCACTGTCCCACACGAGCAGCCAGCGGCGCGACGCAGAGAGAAGATGTATTCAGAAGAAAGTCACAGTTCATATAACTGTATTTTGGAAGAGATGTGTCTATGTGAGCAAAAAATAAATAAATAATGGATTTAGCTTGAGAGCATGAGTTCACTGGTCGTATTTCTTAAGCAGCCACTGTACTGTCGGGATGGTATGCCGTCACTGCCCCCGGGACTTACCCATTCCGTTGGAGCTAAACAAACGATAATCTACTGGATGTAATAAATAATGTTCATACGGACTGCATAAGGGCTCCTACTGTCAGTCGTCTGTGGCACGTATTAATCAAACTCTCACTTCCAGAAGTAGCCAAAGAATAGTGGGAAGTAGTAGCTGCAGGAAGGAAGGAAGGAAGGAAGAAAGAAAGGAAGGAAACTATCATGTTCTCCGATGATCTGATTTCCACACACTGGGCTATATGCAGCTTTGCAGGCTTGCACGCTGGGACGATTTCCAGAACGCTGTCACCATAAACAGGAGAAGTAGTTTAGGAAATGGATGGATGGATGGGCCAGAGGGAGGAAGGGAGATAGGGAGAAATAACCAGCCATGTTTCCATCATCCTATAGATCTCACTCAAACACACACACACACCCCGTTATCAAGCTTGTAAAAACATTATTAATTGCAGTGTGAATGCAGCAATCCATCTTCCTAGAGCGTAGAGGCGACCAGCGTGGTGAAGTGTGTGTGTGCGTGTCTGTTAACCATACTCATCCGTCTCCAGTCTATTGATCACGCTCAGGTTGGTCATTATTACTAGGCTACTGTGGAGTGGAATTCTGAGGAGGTGTGTGTGTGTGTGTCCTGTGTGCGTCTGTATGTGTGGGTGTTGCTTCCCCTCTGCCTGCCAATAAATCCAGAGGCCACACTGGCACTCAGCACTAATGAAGATGGTTGTCTCTCCCAGTGTGTGTGTGTGTGTGTGTGTGTGTGTGTGTGTGTTGCAGGGACATGTCTGGACAGTAAAGGAGGAGGGTTCAATATGTCTGCCTCAGTGGGAAAACAGGAAAATAAGAGTTTTCTTGTTTGCTGACAAGCCTAATTCTCCTTTCTGCGGTGACAGCGCCCCCTGCGTTATCGTTGTCCGGGGCCATCGTTTTATAAAAGGCGCTGTTGGTGATTGTTTGATGCAACGTCTACGTGGGTTGGAAATTGTGTCTAATTAGATCCGCTCCTAATAGGGCCTCAATTAAACTCAGTCGAAGACGCACGCATGTGCAGCACCCATGGATGCATAGTTGTTCATAAACTTTGTAGTCCTCTTGGGATCCGCTTCAATGAGGCCTTCCAAGCATGACCACTAGGTTGGCAGCGACATACAGTGTATTATTGGTGCCAGTATCAATAGTACAAATATCCAGCACTTACTAAATTGAATCGTTTTGTTTGTTTGTGCATCAGTGGCTAGTTAATATATTTAGTGCAGAAACGGTTAACGCAGTCCCACCTCCCCAACCCAATATTTTGATTAAATGTGTGAACGTCTTGAGCTAAACTTGTATGAAACAAAAAATACTAGATAACTAGTCAACCAGATATGCACTTTGCTAGAATTTCACACATGAAATGGCCACAAAAATACAGTTTTATTGCAACGACTGATGCATTTTTTCTAATTTAAACAAGACTGACACATAATGGATGTCTGTGGGAGTATTTGGTCTGAGCTCATTGCCTAGCCTACCTGCCAGATCATAGAGGGAGCGGTATGCGTGTTACGTGCATTTATCATTGCGGAAGGTTGGGAGTAGTGGTTAATTGACCCTGTGTGCTTTTATTCATTAACAACTGAAAACTGAAAAGTGCATATTGGATGAGACCTCTCTAATCATTAAAGTAACTCAAAAATTGCCAGTTTTCAATTTAATATCCTTGGTTGATATATTTTGATGTTAACATAGTTGTCAGCTATTGCAACACATTCTGCAAAAGAATGATTAGCTAATGTGGATACATATCTTGTATTCTCTTTAAGCGACTGAGATCTTGAAGCAAGTCAATGCCGCAGCGTATGTGGGAATGTACATGCCTCATGTCTCGTTTCCACAAAACATGAGAGCATGCAAGTCAACTGGAAGTCCATTCTGTGGAAAACTCAGTAATCTCTGATACATTTGTAAAACTCTTCCATCCATTTCTTTGTTGTTTGTCAGGAAGTTGGAAAGAAGTATTAGTATTAGCTCAGGTGTTTGACAATGCCGATGTCAGAGTAGACACAAAGAAACTAGTTTAGCCTGTGTGTGTGTGTACACGCTGTAAACTTGTGATAAACCCACTGCATCGTGCCGTTAACATGCACACACTGCGTTGTATTCTCAACCACCAGTTCTGTCTGTGGGCATAACATCTTGCTAACCAGTGTATTCGCAGAGATCCGGTATCGCAGTTCATGGTCGCTGGCACATTGTATTTTATGACAAAAATATGAACATAAATTTAAAATCTAAATCTATGGAAAAAACTGCAAACACAATATTTTTTTTGTATGGAGGATTATTATTTGTCAAAAACATATTTAAAATAAGTAGTAATACAAATCTATACCCCAATTATTTCAATGTTTGATACAGCTGATGTAGAGCACAAGAAAGGAAGTAATTCTTAAAGATATTATTTGTTGTGTTTGGTCTAGCACAAAGAATTTGGGCTATGCTAACAGCCGTATTGACAGCATGATAGATAAATAAAGTAGTTCTCTAATTTTCGAACACTGCAGCACTATCTCAATGACCAGAAACATCATACATACAGTTATATTTTTCTTACTGTGAGCTTAAGCTAGTCTGAACACAACCTGCATACATGGGAAACTGGGAGGAAAGATCTCTTATGAGCAGAAGAAATCAGAATAGTGACAGTCTCGAATATACACAAAATACTCTTGTAACCCCACCCTGAAAATCAACCAAGCCAAACTGAAGCCAACTAAAACTAAATCTGAGCCTGTAACCGACTACTCTCTTATCTTTTGGCGCCCCCTGCTGCTCCACAGTGTAAATCCTTGCGCTCCAACACTGGCCCTATGTCTCTGAAGTAAATCCATTACTCTTTTACAGGATATAATGAATATTTATAAGCAGGGCCTTCGTCTGAGATTAGCCAATCAGCTGACAGCAAGGTAAGCATAAATCAGATGACAGCTTGCCGCTTCTGTTCTGTGGTGGCAGTAAAAGAGGTACAGAACTATTTCCCAAACTGCACACGTTTACATTTTGAACATTTAGATGTCGCTTTCATCTGGAGGAGGCAGAATTATGGATTCATGAGCGGAGTAAACGACAGCATAGAGTGCAGGGGTCAGAGGTCACAGCGTCTGATAACGGCTGAAATGCACGGAAGTCTATGGCTGCAGATATTTAAATCAAGTTGTTAAAGGATCCAGAGATCTATAGTTGATGCATTCATATTGTCTGAATAATGCATAAACTTAAATTCAAATCAGTAAGTTGTAGTGACTTAAAGCAAACCAAACAAACTTAAATAAGACACTGAGGTGGCGTGCGGGGTTTTATGCATGGTGCGCCCCCTAGGTAAAACCCCGGAACTGCATGTCAATACATGAACACAGTGATTAAAATTAACGAGAAATACAAAATATATAATGGCTCCCACATAAGTAATAAACACAGGAATGGAAATTGTAACAATGCGAGGGCGCTGATCGTTCCTCCAATGCTATCAAAAAGTTAAAAAAACAGAAGACATGATAGTAAATGTGCGCGTATAAATCACATACACTCACAAACAGGATTCTGCACACACATATTGCAGTGGTCCAAAGCTTGAAAAGAATGTGATAAATAATTCAACTGTCACCTATACTAACTAAACATGTCTTCTTCTTCTTGGTCTACAATTAGCATTCACTGTAATCAGCCAGCTCTCATTGTAACCATGTGCCATTGCATCTGTCTATATTATGTACTTTTATCCCTCCTAGTTTATACTTTTTACATTCCTACCAGTCTGTGGCAGCCAGTGCACTATGCATTAAAGCATTTTTGTCAGCATTCTTGGTCTGCGAGAATGTGTGACTCTAAATATGTGACGACATGTCAGCCAAGAACAGTGGTAAGGGGCAAGGTATTTTGACATACACATGGTATAACTACTTATTTTTCAGTCTGCACTGGGTGTGCCCACTTCTAAATCCATTCTGATAATAGTGCAATTACCTCACCCTAGTCTACAGAGAAATATTGATTGCCAAATCTGCCCCTCTCTCTCATCCTTCCACCAGTCATCGCTAAGTCTGCATATCAGACTGCATATCCTATGTTGTATCCAAGTGAATGTTTGTTTCAGTGGCTTGACGTATCTCTTTATGTAAGTTCACAAACTTTATTTTATCTTAATCTTTGCCTCCTGACTTATAATTGTGTTTTAATTTATTTATATATTTATGTATTCATCATATAGTTACTTTATTTACAGTTTAGACTATTTTATCATAAAATGGCAAAGGAATAATAACTATCAAGTGCTATCAAGTTACAGACTGTGACATAGGGTGAGAAGATATGCTTATATCATTCCGTATACACACAAAATTGTATGAAAATATGAAATTCTGACAATATAAGCTATACAGCTCATTCAAATATTTGTTTTTTGATAAACCATGCAGACCCTCGTTCATATTGTCATCAATATTGGATTTAACAATAAATTTTCCCCTAGGAGAGACTTCCCGCAGACCAACCAATTGGTACATAGGACACTGGATGTGCATTGAAAGGTCGCTCCGGTGTAAACAGAGCCGTGGGTCTGCGCTCCTGAGCGCTTCGTTCCCGGCAATACCATCCAATTAAATTTTTGAACACTCATTTGGTCCCGCCTTAGAAAACATACAAACCAATCAAAATCGCGCACTTCAATAAAACTTAATCCGATAGGCCAGAAATGCGGAAGTAGGACTGAGTTGGGCCAATGGGCTTTTAGGACGTAGACGCTTAGCTTATAAATGACAAGGTGACAGGCTGCTTCATCCATTCATTGACTGCCGCTGTGTGTGAGAACAGCTAATTGCGGACCCTCCTAAAGCCGTAACACACCGGTAATGTATTCGTTTATTTGCTCCCGTTCTTCTTTGACATTGAATTTTGACACATTTGTGAATGCACGTGCGTTTTGACGTTTGAAAATTCTGCGCGTGGGGATGTCAGGGAACGGTAGTGAAGCTAGCTGTCATTGCTAACGTTCGTTAGCTGGCAAGCTAGGTCGGCCATTCAACGATTAGGGTTTCAGGAATGACATTGGATCCCATTTGTGTGTTTTATGTTGCGTGTATCTGCATGACAGGCAGTGGGCTATCAGTATCTGGGAGAGTGGGACTTTGCCTGCCGCTGGGACTGCCTTTGTGCCAGTGCAAGCAGCGGGTCACGCACCGGGCGAAGCACGACCAAGCGGCTGTGACACACACTGGAACGTAAAATGTCTGACAGGCTGGGCCTACCGGGCTTTGAATCAGTCCGCCGCTGCAAGGACGCTGCTGTTGGAGACTGACTGTGCCATGTAACCACCTGTGATTTCAAGAAGGGGGTTAGGATTTTAACGAGTCGTGCACCGTGCTTGCTCCCCGGGCCCCGCATGACGGTCTGTGGGTCATTTTTGACCTTCACGTTCTGCAGGCTGGTTAGCTTAGCAACTTAGCCTAGCTCCCGTGCTGCCTTTCATCTTGCGTGGAAAGTCAGCCAGTACCTGGTATAAGCAGGGGACACAGCCATGCAAGCTATATAGAAAACGTTATTTAAAATCGCATTAGTGTTTTAATAAAATAAAATAGTCGGACTAATTGACACACACGTCCTCCGGAGCTCTGCTAATAGCAAATAGCCCAAAATGAGGAGGATGTTAAAGCCATTCATTCCGCACCATGTCTGGATATTTAGCGGTTTATCCGGTGTTTATCCGTGCAGTAATCGTTTAGATTGGATTAGCTTCTTGGCTGAACCACTTGGAAGCAGCAGACTACAGTTTCTCATCTAAATCAAGTTGTTAGTAGACTTGATCTTGGAGGACTCCAGGATTTCTCTCCTGGAACTTGACATTACCCAGAAACGGATTTTTAACTTGTGTTGATTTCAAGTGTATTTAACATGAGTGTTTGTCTGCACTTTAACACCGAGGAGTTGACCTGAGTGACTTCTATCAGCTGTCAAATCTGCAGGCAAATAAATGACAAGCAATGGCACAAGGCTGCGGTCTCCACGTTGACAGTCTAGTATATTCACTTTGTCAAGACTGCAATAAGTTATAAACCACAAGTTTGAGCTCAGTTCTGTTTTAACTTGCTATTAGATGTCTAACGTTGTTGTGATTTGTCAGCCCACACATGCACACGCATGCCTGACAGGTGCTGGCGTCTCGGTAGCATTCTCTGTACAGTTTCAGGTTTACTCATTGTGAACACGCAGCCTTTGATCAAATCTGCTCCAACAACCAGAAGTGACTTAGTGTCACGACACTGACCTGAACTCTTCTCTCTCTCTCCAGGTTCCCAACCATGTACGCCTGCGCCAAGTTCGTCACCTCTCCTGCTGTGGTACGTCAACTCTGATACTTTTGGAATGATTTCTTTGTGCCTGCTGAAACTGAACCGCCAGCTTTTCCAGTGGATTGTATTTGTCCAGTTTGAAACTTTTAGGATCTGCTGTCATGGGTGAATGACAGCCATGTTTAGTCGGTGCTCTCGCTACAGTTGCACAGTCGGTGGCATTTCAATGTCAGCTGACCCTGCAGCATGCTGGACATCTCAGTTATGGAGGCACAGTGAGGGACAAAGTTCACCATTTACATGGGAGACCTGATGTCAGGACGGTTGCTTTAGGAAACTGAGCCTTTCACACTATTTAGCAAAATTTAATGGATATTAATAAAGTCTGATTAGTAGCGACCCTAAATGGTGTGGTAAAATCTATATGGGCGTACAGTCATATAAATAGGCATGTTACTGCGTATATACCAGGCTTTACCAAGTCCTGAGGTTGGATTTTTGTCAAATTTAGTGTCTTAAAGCACTCCACCACTTGTAAGATGATATATATTTGGATCCCTACAGGCCTGTAACACACACAAATGTAATGGGAACAAAATTCACTAATGCTGTTTAGATGTGGTATTAACGTGGCTCTTTGCACGATCAGATATCACTAAACTTTGAAATAAACTGCCTCAAGGGTAAATTTACTCAAATCTCATAAACTACCCTGCTTAAATAAAATAATCTTTTGAGCAGCTTCCTGCAATACACTTACTGAGAAAGCAGCAGTTTTCTGGAAGTTAATTCTACTTTTCACCAGGTCCGTATGACAATGATATGACTTCAGACATATAAACCTAGCAACAGATTGGAAATTAAATGCATCTAATTCAGGTGATGGTGCATGTTAACTGAGCGTTATAAAACAATCACATAAGACCCTAAATACAGAGGTGAAACCATGCAGCTCTGTGTGGCTCCCCATTACGCCTGACTTCAGTTTAAATCTTGGTTCCATTATTCATTAAGAAGAAAGTCCATAATATGGAGCATTGTGGAGCTGAAGTTGATATATGCGTCTCTTGTCTGTCTCCAGCTGCGTGGGGGGTCCAGAGTCCTCGCACGGCCAGTCTCAGTCTCCCTCTTCAACAGACCTGAAGCCACAGTGGAGCAGCAGGTAAGTCCTTTCACCTTCGGTTATCTCACACCCACTTCTTTTGCCGACACATCCAACAACTTCTAGGACACGTTGTGGTCATTTGGAGCGCTACCTTGCAAAGTGCAGGATTTTGTCTATGAAATGCATCCACAAAAGGGATAAAACTCTTTTACTAGAAATGCTTACTGTCAGCAAATGAGTAGAAATAATCTCACTTTGGAAAATGGAAACATTAAACATGGCAAAATCCTGTTAAGATCGTGTTACTGTAACTTCTGAATGGCATGCACAGTGGAACTGAATCTTTACCAGTATGTTAACTGTTCAGGCAGAAGCATCAAGCTCCGAATCCCAGCTCTCGATACATCAACAGCTTCTAGAAGCTTTCATGTTTTTATAGTGGCAATATTTTCCAAGCGAGCCACCAGCACACTTAACATCCTGTATTTAGCAGCTGAGACTTTACCATAGTTATGTACCTGCTTTAACTTGAATCTATGGCAGCTGCTGTAAGTATTTTCTCAAATGGATGTAGCTGAGCACAAGTCAGTTTTGACATTTTAGGCCTCAGGTTTCATTATTTTTCTGTAATTATACCCTTAAATGCTGCTCCCTGCAGTTCAATTTTGTGCAACGTTATAGTGTCTTAACAGCTCGATTGACAATGAATTTTTATTGTAAATGTTTTGACTTGAGTCAGAATATATTTCCTAAAAGTGAAGTGAATCTTCATTTTAACGCCTTCTGTATCTCAAAGTCATAGTAAACACTTACAACTCGCAGGTTCCTGACAAATACGGTAGTAGTAGTGGCAGGCGCTGTACTTAGTCTTTTCTGTTCCTCCTTCCTCAGGCCCTGTTGCCAGTCAGCCAGTCTGCAGTCCTGACCCGCTCCTTCCAGACCAGCGCCGTCTCCCGGGACATCGACACTGCCGCCAAGTTCATTGGTGCCGGTGCTGCCACAGTGGGTGTGGCCGGATCAGGAGCTGGAATCGGAACAGTGTTCGGCAGCCTCATCATTGGCTACGCCAGGTAACGTTGTCGCGCACCGGCCGCTTGGCATCTCGACTTGCAGGTTGCGCGGTATTTTTGAGGCGATTTTCCAACTTCTGTGGACGTTTAAAGTTCTGGCTCTGCGTCAAAACGGACTGTGCCATCCAAACCCCGTCCTGATCGCTCTATAAATACGGATTTTAAACAAATCTTAAAAGGAAACGATTAATTGTCAGTTAAAATTAGACAAGCTATCAGATTCTTAATTAAATCCTTTAACACCTCTTGCTCATACTCTGGATTTGCTTTAATCCTTTGCATGTTCACTTCTGTATTCATGCCTCTAAGGGCTATTGTATGAAACGTCTAATCGCCCAGATCAGATGGATGCAACGGGTAGTCGCTTCAAGCTGCTCCGATGTTACAGGATTTCTTTCATCAGCCTGAAAATGTTGACTGTTAAAACTATCAAATTTAAAATGAAATCTGGAAATTTTAATTTCAAAACCTTTAAATCACCAGAGGAGTATGAATATCAAAGTCTCATCATGATTGTGGAGCCAGCTGAAAAATAATAACTCGGGATCCACTTGGGAGCTTTTCTTAACTGAGGAAGTAGTCCTCCACACAAAAGGACAAATGTCTGCCCAGCAACACCTATTAACTAAACTCCACCTGAGGACGGAGCCCAGCAGATGTCGTTGGAAACTTGACCATTAAGTTATTCTGTCTGAATAATCGCCAATAGAAATTATAACCTGCTTTTAAAGAGATGTACTGTAGGAAGGGAAAAAGTGTCAGACTGGAGTAGAACTACACTGTAATTTAAGAACGGAAATGACCAACATGTGCCCAGATTAAGTGTTTGTCAGTTATGGTGACGTTCCCTGTGACGTGTTTGCTCGTATACTGAATCAACCGCCTAATTGTACTTTAAATATGTCACACCCAAATGGATTACCTGGTCAAGTAGGCGCAATAAACTGAGGCTAAAGTCCTCCCCGCAGTTCAGTTCCAGTCTGTTCCCTTTGCTGCATGCTATGCCCTCTCTTTCCGTCAAGCCCCCGCCATTACATCTGAACAATTAAGAATGCAAATATTTTTTACACTCAAAACGTGACAGTGGATATAAACAGAAGAGTATCGTTCAGGAAAGCTCAGTTATTGAGGCAGACTTCAGTCGGCCTTTAACTGTCTGTAGTTTTTCCAAAGTCTTCTTCGTGTGTCCAGGACTTTTACACTCAATAGGTTGCGTTTGATTATGCCTCCCATGTGCCTCCCAGCAACAAATGACAAGGATCTGTTCAGCTTGGTCGACCAGTGAAGTGAACCGTTCAGTTCTGTGTAAATAAATGTAATTTTACTGGTGTAACAAGATGTTCTGACTCTGCTTATCAAAGGCAAACTGACCTGAAGTGAGACGGATCCTTTAACAAAATAAAACATGAGTAAAACCTAAGTGTAGTATGAAGGAGGTGGATGCAGAAGTCGAATAGCACTAAAATTAGTTCGGCCTGTTGCATACATGTGTCCATTTGTTATGGCAACATAATTTAAATGGCTGTATGTCTTGCTGTGTCCTCCACAGGAACCCCTCTCTGAAGCAGCAGCTCTTCTCCTACGCCATCCTGGGCTTTGCCCTGTCTGAGGCTATGGGTCTCTTCTGTCTGATGGTGGCGTTCCTCATCCTGTTCGCCATGTAAATCAGGAAACACGCCCACGCTTCCCCCCTTCTCCCCTTCACTTAAATCCCCTCTTTATATCCTTCCTTGCTCCCTTCTCCCTCCCTTCCGTTCGGACGGAGGGGAAGGGTCCACAGCGGGATCTCCGAACGAGGTGATAGGCCATTCCAATCAAGAAGAGAATACTAAAGGAAAAATATTTACATCTGAGGTTAACAAACCTCAAATCCTTCATTTTTATGTTCCTAAACTTATTTTTGTTTTTCTGAAGTTTTATGTAAGACCTCACTTCGGTATAAATGATCTGTCCAAAATAAATGGTTGGGATAACTAAAATGTTGTGGTGTGTTTTAATCTGTATCCCAAAGAAAGTTTGATTTTGCATCCAGTGAGGACAGTCGGATACTTTTTGTATTTCTCTTCCCATAATTGGTCCAGTTTTAGCTCTTCTTGGAAATGATCACGATACGTGTAGTATGTAGATAAGTACTGTCAAAAAATGGACCAAATTTCAATGAGTTGTAGTATCTGATTTGATTTCACCCTATAAAAATATGGAATTTAACTAACAAAAATACAGAAGGGCATATTACATATGTACACAACATTTTGCATCACACTTAAGTTGTGGGATTTATTTCACACTAATCACTCAGTTCAATGCCTATGAACTGCTGTGCTGGCAGAACATATGCAGTATGTCTATATATCTAGTTTTCTATATAGATACAGCTATAGAGATGTATATTGATCAGCCACAACATTACAACCACTAATGGAAGTAAATAACCATGTGAAAATGCAATGTTCTGCTGGAAAACTCGTGGATGTTACTTAGACATGTACCACCCACCCCATAGCAATGACACTCCTTGATTGCAGCAGCCACCCCCAGCTAGATGTGGCCTGACACACACACACACAAACACAAACACAAAAACGGTTTAGGAGCTTGAAAAAGTTTGGGATCCAGTGAATTTGTAGGCCAAGTATCTGTGGGATGCACTGGAGAAAGCCTGATCCACAGAGGCCCCTCCCCTCAACCCAAAGGCTCCCATTAACAACATTCTGTTGCCAGACACCACAGGACACCTTCAGAAGACCCATGTCCATTCTCTGATGAGTCCCAACTGTTTTGGAGGCACAAGGGAGACCTACACAATATTGGCGCCTGATCGGTGTAGAATTAAGTTTGCTGCTGGGGCAGTGCTACCGAGGTCCCAAAGATCACTTCCTCGCCGACGTCCCTTACGTACAGAGTTTGCTTAGAATCTCTGTTGCAATTGTCATGGCCATTTTGGCAAGCATTATTCTGAAACTGTTGAACCATTTCTCCTCGTTGTACTTCATATTCGTGCACCCCTGCACGTTTTAAACCCAGTAGCAGCCGCTTGCATTACATATGATTTTCAAGGTCTATTTTTTAGCATGACAGAAATTATCTAACTATTTGTTGCGGCTGTTCCAACAGTTCGGGACCGTGCTGCTGACAAAAAAGAAAACCCACAGAATTATCATATATATATTTTATTTTAATTTGATATGTCATTTGTGGAGCACCTTTTTTTGGAAATGCACTTGTAAGTACAAATAATAAAATGAAGCTATGACTGGTATTATTACGTGAAAATATTTATTTTACATCGACACATTTTTTTAATTTATTTATTTTTACACAGACTTAAATCTTATTTTTGTACACTCTGAGTAGCGTTTATTGTGACGACCACATTTAAATTGGGACTTTTATTTTGAAAGTCACGGCCGGATGTGTCGTGTTTTATTATTTCACTGCGCTTAACTGGTGAGAAATCAGATCTTGAAGTTACGATATGTTAATGCACTGGTGGGGATGTGGTCGGTGTTAAACGAAATATTCTTGACACCATTTTCTTTTAACGCAACACTTTAACAGCTGGTCAGTTGGTCCGTTAGCCGCGGAAAGGTGGGTGTTGTAATTTTGCCGAAGACTAAAGTACTTTTTGAAGGCCCGGAGGAAAACACAGTTAAGCTAACGATAAATAGCCGACCATGTCGTGGGAAGAATTGCCTTGTTTTCTGGCCTCGCCTCTCCTCTGTTTCCCTGCTCTCTGAACCGACCGGGCAACAAAACAAGCAGAGGTAACTTCGCACTCAACTGTCAATGCAGCTAACAGTCGGTGTTATAAATTAGTCAACACCGACGGGTTTACTCTAGCTTGCTAGCTTGCGAGCCATGGCGGACAGCTTCGGAGAGGAGTCCAGCGGCAGTGCCCTTGGTTTAGGCGTTACCGGACAGGGCAGCGCAGCCTCGCTGCTGCCGACTTTGACCAACTCTCTGCCGGGGGGACACCCGGCCGTCAGCGGTGCTCACTCCGGCTCCAGCCCGGGCTCCCCGCACCCCGCAGCGGCCGCGCAGAGTGGCCTAACCGCCGTGGTGGCCCCTATGTCCGCTGTCACTGCTACGCCAGTCGGTTTCGGGAACACCTTTACCCCCGGCTCCTCGCCACCTGTCGTGGCCGTGTCTCCCACCGTACACACTTCCTCGCCTCTCCCCGGTGTCGGGTTAGGGGTAGCCGGGGTGGCAGGAGCGGGCCTCCTGTCCCAAATCCACGCTACTTCCTGGGACCCGACTCTAAGTACGGACTGGGACAACGAGAAGGCTTCTCAGCAGTGCATCCTGAGGATAAAGAGGTAACGAAAACATTACACTGTTTTTAAACAAATCAATCACAGGTGTTTATTTTCAGGTAAGCTGAGGCCTAAAATATTTATGAGGTGAGTAAAATCGAAAGTGAAAGCTTTCCTTTAAGTTTGTTCCATCACTTGACACCCTCAGGAACTTGAACAGGAACTTTACCAATGAGCGGAAATTGCAAGGAACTAGAACATTTACTGTAATTTAGACAGTAATAAACAGATTACATTTTTTTTTTTCCAAATACATATTATAAGTCTGGTTTGACCTATATGTAAATAACATTTTTACACTTTTAAAAGTTGTCATGTTGCCCTCCCTAATTAGACAAGAGGGACATTTTATTAAAGGCTCAGTTCACGCAAATTACAAAACGTTTATCATGTCAGTTTGTGGTTTTGAGAAATCTGTTTCAGAGACTCTCGCTGTCATGTGACGTGGAGGAGTGGAAATTCTTTTAAACAAAACAATGGAAATCAGATTTCACTTCAGACGTTGTTTCCGTAGACCTACGTTCAGCTATGTAAATAGTCACAAAGCAGCAAGGTAAGGTTATAATTTCACAAACGCCATTTGTCTCCCTCTCTCTGTCTGTCTCTCAAGGGATATCATGTCCATCTACAAGGAGCCACCACCAGGCATGTTTGTAGTCCCTGATCCCCAAGACATGACCAAGGTAAAAAGGGCAAAGTCCAACCTGACAAAACGTTGACACCATGATCCATCTGCCGTAGTGGTGGTGATGATGATTCATAGTCCAGTATATTATCATTAGTCTTAGTATAATTGTCTATTAAGCTGCTATGCTAAGAAAAACAATGTGTAGAAGGTGTCAACATGACAAAAACAATATTTGTGTAATAAGAATGACAGTATGATGTTCAAACAAACTCTCTTGTCATTATTTTTGAACGTAGGTCGATCATCTTGTTGCATTTAACACCTTTGATCCATGCTGTAGTTGAGTGTGTGTACGCTGTCAACATTGTCAAAGGCTATTGGGGGTAACAATGAAAAATCTGATCTTCTTTATTGGCACAAATCTGAGTTACCTACATCATATTTCAAGTGTCTCAAATTAAGGATTAAATCCAGATTGGGTTTAACATGCTCAACCGTTGAGCAAATCACAAACCTGATTCTGAAGGCGGCTTCGTGCAGATCGCTGTCAACTCTAGCCCCATCCAGCAGGTGGTGGTCAAGCACTTGAAGTAAATGTTACACAAGAGCCATGAACCTATTCAGCATGGATTAACTGCATGTATGACACAAAAGTTTTGCACTCCCTTACCGTACAGATCAGCGCGTCATTGAGCTGATCAGGGTTTGGATAAGTGCTCCAACAGCTCACAATTTCCCGTCCAATACGGATAACGCTGTACTCGCAGAACTATAATTGTTGAGATCTGGGAACGCAATGCAACAACTGGAAGGAGAGTCAAGAGTCGAGCCGTCAGACCGTCCAAAAGGTTGTCAACAAAACTACAGGACGAAAGTACTCTCTCAACTCTGAAACTGACAAACAACTTTCTCAACCTACAGTTGAGAAACAAATTTCTCAACTGGTCGAGGATGAATGTTTATGCGAATGGGGAAAAGAATGAAAAGACATGATGACTGACAAATATAGAAAGATTAAAAACACAGAATCAGAGACACTTGATGTTCTCATCTGTACGTTTCTTCCTCTCAGCGAATTCTAACGGGGAGTTTGTCAGCTGTTTTCCTATGTTACCCTATGCACCGTGTCGTATCCACCTCCCAGCCTCCCTTGCTCACATCCATTAAACCCAAACCTCTTCCCACTGACTGCCTCATCCTTCAGATCCATGCCCTGATCACGGGACCTTTTGACACGCCATACGAGGGCGGCTTCTTCCTCTTCCTGTTCCGCTGCCCCCCTGACTACCCCATCCACCCACCGCGGGTCAAGCTCATCACCACCGGACACAACACCGTCCGATTCAACCCCAACTTCTACCGCAACGGCAAGGTCTGCCTCAGCATCCTGGGGTAAGTCGGTATTTATTTTTTTTTGATATGTTTATATTTGTTTGCAGAAGAAGTAGTGGAGTCATCCATTACGTGAATTTTTCCAACCTAACTCACTGGGGCACACGTAAACTGTCTCTGTAATCTGTATACAGGACATGGACCGGCCCAGCATGGAGTCCAGCCCAGAGTATCTCCTCTGTCCTCATTTCTATCCAGTCTTTGATGACAGAAAACCCCTACCACAATGAACCCGGCTTTGAACAGGTACCACCTATTTTTTGACTAATCCACTCCTTCCGAAATTAATATATATGAGCTCATAACGCATCAGCTAAAAACTGTCGCACCCTGATGGTTTGTGTGTTTATTTCTGGACTTCTGGTAAAGGGACCGGGTAAATAACTGTGTTTTGTGTGTCTCTCAGGAGCGTCACCCAGGGGACAGTAAGAATTACAACGAGTGCATCCGCCACGAAACCATGAGGGTGGCTGTGTGTGACATGCTCGAGGGCAAAGTTCCCTGTCCTGAGGCTCTGTGGTGAGACGCACAAATCACCCAGCTTACCTTTATTTTCAATTCAGTTCAATTTTTCACTCCATTCTGTTATTTTTGCCGTTTGAACTGATTGAGTGCGTGTTTTTTGTCTTAGGAGTGTGATGGAAAAGTCCTTCCTCGAGTATTACGACTTCTACGAGGGAGTCTGCAAAGAGAGGCTGCATTTGCAGGGACAGAACATGCAGGTAACAGGATGTTTTGTTTTGCGACATTAGTTTTGGAAGTACGTAGGAGGGTTAGGTAATGTGGGTGTAGAGAGCAGAGGAATAACATGCAGTGAAGGTGTTTGGAGGTTTAGGTACTTACCTTCTAACGTCAATTTAACCCACGTGTTATGGGTTCCGTTATTATTTCAATTCCGTCTTCTGTGACTAGTTTTTAATGTTCCAGTATAGTTAATGATGTTTGTACACCATAGGCGTGGTAAAATATCACATACTGTACACCGATCAGCCACGATATTGAAACCATTGACAGGAGAAGTGAACAGAATTGACCCTCTTGTGGCAATGTGCAATGTTCTGCTGGGAAACTTTTCTACCTGGCATTCGTGTGGATGTTACTTAGACATGTAGCACCCACCTAGACCAGACCAGGCACCCCCACCCCATAGCAATGACACTCCTTGATGGCAGCAGCCATCCCCAGCAGGATGCAGCCTGACACAGACACACACACACACAAAAAGCAGTTTAGGAACAACTCAAAAAAACATGAAAAACAGCACAAGGTGTTGACCTGGCCTCCAAATTCACTAGATCCCAAACTGATCAAGTATCTGTGGGATGCACTGGAACAAGACTGATCCACAGAGGCCCGTCCCCTCAACACATAGGACCCATAGTCCCCCCACTTACAACATTCTGTTACCAGACACCACAGGACACCCCCAGAAGTCCCATGTACATTCCCTGATGAGTTACAACTGTTTTCGAGGCACAAGGGAGACCTACATAATATTAGGAAGGTGGTCATAATGTTACGCCTTATTGGTGTATGCACTTTAACCAGAGTCTCCTTGTTCCACCCCAGGAACTATTTGTCACTGACACACCATGCATGCCTAGGCTCTTTCAATTCCCCCTCTCTTCCAATGTCAATGTCGCCTCTCCCCAGGATCCATTTGGCGAGAAGCGCGGTCGTTTCGACTATCAGGGCCTGCTGGCTCGCCTCGGCGCCACCCACAGGCGGATACGGGAGAAAAACCTGGCGGAGGAAGACCACAACGACGACGACTCAGACTCAGACACCAGCTCCTCTGGGACGGACCCCGACAGCCAGGGCAGCTCCCAGCCCTGACTCCCTGGACGGTGCGGGACTCAAAGCCAGACCAAGAGCTAAAGACAAAGGGACTCTTTCTTCTTATCTTTTGTTTTTTTCTTTTTCTCTTTTTTTTTTCTTTTTTTTTTTGTTTGCAGTGGAGAATCAACATCACAGAAGAGAATGTGATACCTAGGATTAAGGCTTTATGAGTCGTTTGAGTCAGGGGTTAACGATTTAACGAAGCTGCTCTTGCGGTGGCACTCGCAACGAAAAACATCACCCGCTAGTCAAATGCTGGCAAATTTGACCCATAGCGGTGCATTTATGCTCCTTTTGTAGCTGCCCAGATACATGTTGATGACATGATTGACTCCACAACTCAAGACAGCTCCCCAGACTCTGCATAGATTAGGGGATGCAGAAGGTTAGTTTCATTGCTTGGGCCTTTGAATATTTAGTAGGACAAAATAAGATTACTCCAGAAATTGTTCGATCAGCAAGCCCAAACATGTTCTATATTGTTTTCCCAAGGAAGGGTAGTGTTTTGTCACCGTGAGGAGGAGGAGGAGGAGGAGGAGGAGACCTTGGCAGGTTTGGGCAAGATGAAGGGACCTTACCCTGGGAAAGTCGAGGAGATTGGCCCGAGTTGGCCGAAGCAGTAGAAGATGAAGGTGTTGGTTGTAGCCGGCTGTCACGCAAGGCAGCCTCGTCTTCTTTGTATTCAGTGAGAAATACAAGAACAGTGGAGGGTAGTGACTGAAGTGACTGTTTGCGGAGGCTTTGCAAGTCATGTGCCTTGTCTCCTCTGGCCACGCCACGCACCTCTTTCAGACTGGACCTCATCTGCGTCTGCAGCCAGGCCACACAGAAACATCAGCACCTCTGGATTTCTGAAAACTGAATATTCTGATTCCTGTGTATTGGAAAAAAAAAAAAAAAGAAAGAAAAAGTAAAAAAGTTCTGCTTACCTTTCAGTTCAGTGCAGTTGAACTGACCGTAAATCTGTTTACCAGATAAGAAGCCGATAGACAAATGTCAGTTTCATTGACATCCACATTTATACCTTTTGTTATGCTGTTTTCTCATTGTCTTACTGAAAGTAATGGTAATTTCCAGTGTGTAGGGTGCATTGTTTATTTGTAAACCCTGCTGTTTTTTGTTTTTTTTTGGGGGGGGGGGGGTTGCCGGCTCTTGTGATTAACACGTCACGATAAAACCAAACCATCCCGTGCTTTAGCTAGATCCACCTAAGTCCAGGGGTACTAATGGAGGACAGACAAGAGGAACTCTCCGCGCTGTTCACACTGCAAGTAGCGCAGTCACTTTGCTCTCCTCTGCTCAAGCTCTCAGCTAATGGTTTCTGCGTAGTTTGATTTAATAATTAAAGATGGCTATTGCTGAATAGGTGATTTTTCTTAAGAAGAAAAAAAAAAAAAAAAAAACTAATTCAGATGATTAGTAGTCTTGGTAAGCGCATGGTTTTTACCAGCAGGTGTCAGACTTGGCACAGGCTTGAGTGTGACAAAGACGCAAGATACTGGAGAAACGACACTCAAAATCCCGTATCTATTAAAGAGTAGCTGGCTCCTGTAATTGTTCTGCGTGTTCTTTCAGGCTCTGAATAAACCCATCGAGCATGACGCCAAGAGATGGAACAAAATCCATAGCCCTCCTTCCAGCTTCGGCTGAAGTCGGTCGTCCTTCAGAGATGTGGCTTACAAAAATCAAGCATCAACATCTTGGCCTTGGTCATCGAGTGCAGGTTCATGATACTGTTTATAATACGCAACAGCTTAGCAAGGAGATACTGTTTGTAGAAACGGGCAAATATTGAAGTAAAGAACTGCAAATTTGGAAGATTATCAAGGGATTGGACTCGGGCTGCTGGAGCTCTATATTAGTTTCCTCTCAACTCTGCAAGGGAGAGCTATCTTTACAGCCAGCAGGGACAAGAGCAACGATTATAATGACCAGTCTTTGCCACTCGCGTGTTGCTGCGTCGCAGTGGAGCCGAACAAATCCGAACCTTTGAAGCAACAGTTTGACCAGTCGTTCATCTCTTTAAAAATAACATGAAACTACAGCCAGCTTCCGTTTAGCTTAGCATAAATGCTAGAAGCGGTGCACCGCTGGCACGAGTGTCAATAAGCACAATAAACAACCTTAATCTCTGTATAAACATACAGATAAGAAGTGTTTGCTGTACTATTTCCTACTCCAGGAAGTTTCTTGGTGGATTTTGTTACCTTTGGACTGAGCAAGGCTAGCCATTTCCTCATTTTCCAGTCCTTGTGCTAAGCTAAACTAACTAGATGCTGGCTGTAGCTAGGTATATTCCCCAGCATATCCAAATATAGACATTAAATTTGGTATATACTGCCCTTATCATAACCTCCAAAAAGTGTTTCAGTGCAGTGAGACAAAGGGTCTGAGAAATAACCGACTGTTGTGCTTGTTTGATTTCCTTCTTGCCTCCCCTTCTCCCCCGCAGTCTCTCCCTTTAGCTCCCTACAGTCACGTTAGCGTTGAAGAAGGGCAGCGGTTTGCTTCTGCTGGCAGCCCACTATGATCCATCGGCATCGGTCACTAATATAGGGCATTCCTTTTAATTTTCCTTTTATTACGTTATAGAATGTTTATGAGAAGCCGCTTCTAAAAAAAAATGTATGTGACTGCTGAAACGTCGACCGCGACCGCACTTTGTAAAGTGGAAAAGAAGAGATCCTATCCCTGCTTTGGTTGTCTTGTGTTGTGCTTAAAGCAGGGTTCCTCTGTGGCTCTCCAAAGCTTGGGGTCGCTGACGGAAGTGGTCGTTTCTGGGCCTTGAACATGTTGGTATTGTACAGAAGTTCTGGAAAAGTACAGAATAAAAAGTTCAGTCCTGATGTACATGACTATTTTTGGGGGGTTTGGGTTTTTGGGGTTCATATTACCCCTATTTTTTAAAACCTGAAGCAGGTTAGAGGGAAACTAAGGTTTGGTTTATACTTCCACTACAGATCTACAGAGAGCCTATTTGATTTCTATTTCACTGCGCTGCGTTTCCTCATGTACTTCATACAACGGCAAAGCCAACAGCTCACGCTGGAGTCGTAGCTAAGAAACAGTTAAATTTACTGACATCTCTGCACCTCGGAAAAGATCGAAGACGTCCGAGGAGACGGTGTTTACGACCGCTGAACTGACTGACGCAAAAGAGAATCAATTTTCACTGTTTTTGCGCTCTGTGTCGCCGTGACCTGTAGTAAAAACAAAAAAGTATTTCGACCATAACTTCACCTGCTACCAAGGTACATGGAAGAGGAAAAGAAATTGTAGAAAGGTCAAGACTCCTGCAGTACTTGTACTAAATGGAACGACTTTATTAGACCGTGACCTGTATTAAAATGTCAGTGCCATAGGGAATGGAAATGAGAGAAGCATAAATCTTTCTTAAGACACTTAATTTGATTTCCCTAACCTCGTTGGAGGCCTAAGACCTCAAACTATATGTACCGTATTAAAAGGTACGTGCAAATGTCCAAACAGCAATTGTTTACTCACAGAGCCGGAAGACATTAAACCGGCATTGTGTCTTCGGTGACTTGGCTAATATAAGTCTAGCTTCAGCTTGGTCCTCACCAACATCTGAGAAAAAACGTGGCGGCTTAATGTACCGTCATGTCTGCACTTTGCCAAACAGGTTCAGCAAAATTACTTTATCGGAAACATTTTCACTAAACAATATTGCCTGCTGTTCTAAACAAGTTTTATTAGATCTGATGAGAACTAAAAAATAACTTCTGATGCCCTCGAAACAAAACATTGAGCTTAAAGACACTAACAAGTTCCAAAAAGATTAGGTACAACCCCGTTCACGTTGCACACAGTCATGTGTTCCATTGTTAGTATAAAAATACTGACGTGCAGCTTTAAGAACGCCAAAAAAAGAAGTGTAGTGTGAAACCACTGGCAAGGAATTCAAATTGCCTGACTAAACAAAGGCAAAACAAGGACCCACTTGTTCAGACACGTATTGGTGGTCATGCTACAAAGCACCTTTGACTTATTCGACCTGCAGATTTCTATTTGTACAACACAAACTTCAGGGGCTAATGCTTCTCATAACAAATAATAGTTATATCATACATTGTCTGTGGAATAAAACACCTCAAAAGCTGCTAGTATTCTATCAGTTTTGTGGACGTTACTCATTTTTCTTAATAATTTTATTCTTGATTCATTTTATAAAGGGCCACAGTGCATCAGCGTCATTAAGGAACACCTTCAGAGGTCTTGCAAAGTTCTTGCTCCAGAGTGTTGATGCTGTTTCGGTGGTAAGTACCGAAAACGTATTAGTCTGTTTTGTTGTTTACTTCAGTTAAATGACATTTCTCCAAACTCGGCACCAAAGAGATTTGATGTCATGGGTCTAGTAGGGTGGCAAATGTTGAGTGGAGTGAACAGACTGGAAACGACGCAGGCAGTGTGAACATTAAACAGGTTGATAGTATGCATGTATTAATAACAGTGCATGTTTCTTTTGGCCATCGACTCAAACATTGGTTTGCCTGACGTGCAAAAGGAAAACCACACACAGGACGCAGCCATTATTCGCAATTTGGCACTTGCGCAGCAGAGATTAGGAAGCATTACACAAATATTTCACAATATGCCAACTTGTACTGAAGTAGCAGCGACTACCTTCCCCGCAGCCCTTCAGTGCGAACACTGATAAGCCCTATTGGTTGGCCATTGTGTTCGGTTTCCTTCCCTCCCACTTACTGTTTTCAAAGAGACAAAAACGACATCTGTCAAGCTCTCCAGGCCAGTGGAATAAAAAGAGAAACAAGAGCACCTTTGGCTGGGATAATATTCTGATCAGTTTGCATTTCTTTCACCTCTCTTCTTCAGACTCAGACAATATGGAGAAAAATGCTTTTTTTTCTGTCCCTGATGTGACACTATTCCAGAAGAGAGAGATGCTGCTGCCAGGAGCTGATTCTTTTGCTGTGTTCCTCATTTCCGGTGAAAAAGCAGCAGGTTACAATAAACTATAAGTAGACCACCTGCACCAACACTGGAGCACCACAAGGCTCTGTTCTGAGCCCCTTCCTGTTTACCATCTATACCAATGACTGTATCAGCCCCTCACCCATCACCATATACTTTCAAATACTCTGATGACACTGTTATACTTGCACCACTTAATGACGATACATTGGTCTAAGGCTCTCAAAACTCCTCATCTCCCATTTCACACAGCGGTGCACAGCCAATTACCTGCAGCTGAATGCAGCAAAGACAAAACAACTGGTCATTAACAACTCCGGGACGCACAGCACAGCCCACTAACAACTCCACTAACAGCCCTACCTGTAACAATAATGAAACTGTCGGGATCATAGACTGTGCATAATAGCGGTTGGCATGGGAACCTGATCATGATGTCACATCCTTTTTCTATAGCTTCAAATATCTGAACTAACTAAATAAGTAAAACAAAACCTCCTTGACAGAAAACCATCCTTGGAATGTAAAATTATTATTATTATTAATTTATTGTACTTTCGTGTTTTAGTTTGACCCAAGTCTCATCAACTAACATGGAGGGGGTGGAGCTTATGACCTCTACCGCAGCCAGCCACCAGGGGGAGCTCTACTTGCTTTGGCTTCACTTTTGATGAGCAGTTCCGCACATCTTTATACAGTCTATGGTTGCGATAGTGGACCGCTTCAAATAGCTTGGACTCAGCCAGGACAATAAACTGAACAACACACCACTGATATCCACCAATAGATTCTCCGCCATCCGCAAACTCAAAGCACTTTCTGTTGCCCCCTCCCCCCACCTTCTGTTGTTGCTTTACAAAAGTATAAGTAAGTAAAATAACTGGTCAACGTGTTCTCTTCATCGTACTGTTGGTCTCTGCCTGATAATACTGCATTTCACAGGACAAATAGAGTGCACACTGCAATCTTTGACGAGTATTCAGAAGTGATGCTTGAAACAAAATTCATTTAAAAATGTCATTATTTGAAAAGAACAGCATTTGCCTTGGTTTGGTTGATATGAGTATGTATATTCTCATTTTGTAGTATTATTAGCCGTTACTGCAAAACATGTGTACAATTTGAGATTCAAATTAATGTCTCATAATGATTTTAGATTCCTATATGCAATTATTTCACAGAGGAACCGTTTGTCTTTGTTATATCTCCTCAGCTTTCAGTTGCCTTTATGAGACAGATGAATCCAGGATTGATTCAGATTACTCAAGTCTGTCTTGTTACAGTCAGGTCTGGTTCAACACACCATAAACTATGTTCTGCCTTGCTCAAGCCATTTGGGCCATGTCTGCAGAGCTCAGTTGAACCCAGATTAGGCTCAAATGTCAAATGTCTGCTATCTTTGTTTTCTCGTTCACACTTCTCAAAACTGGCGGTTTGTGAAATGACCCCTCGTTTGTTGTGGTTTCAGCTCTAGATTTCATTTCTAAGAAACGAGCTGCATGCAGAGTCCTACTTCACAGGACAGGACGTCTGTTTGTTGTCGTTTGCCTTTGTTTCGCTCTCTTTGCACCGCATGTGGCCCCGCTCTTAAACCCTGTTCTTTATTGTGTGTGACAGGAAACAGCCCAGGAAAGGAAACATTAGCGCCACTCGCTCCTTTTCTTGTTTTCATCACGAACACTATCAGCGGCTTGAAAACATGTTTACGGCCACGCGCACAGGGTCACAGTTGCAGGTTGTAAAAGACAAACCGAAGGGCTTCCATGAAACACCTGGCGAAAGGTCAACCCCTGCTTTCTGCTGGAGTTTTGGCCGAATGCTAAATGCTGTATTTGCCATTGATCCAGCTTTAATTTATCTCTTTACTTTTACAGTTACTATTATTTTATTGGTTGAATTTGGAATTACCAAGAACATTTGACCCATTTCAACCGTCTGAAACAACATACACGCACAACCGCCAACCCCTGCGGACCTCTTCCGACGCCATTTCCCCAGATTTAGGCGTCAAAATGATTTTTGCACAACCCCAAAATCAATTCCCATTAAGATGCAAAGCTGATGTTGATTAATAAGTGTCCAAAATCTGAGATTACTGCTCAGAATTGGCTGAACTGCAGAGTGTCCATTACATATGGTGCAGTGAATGAGTCGACGAGGGAGCGGTATCGTTCACAGCCACATTTGTTTTTTGGCATGAAATGAGTGAAATGCTTTGACCCCGGATTACTCAGCCGCCACTAACTGCCCACTACGGAAGCAAATATTAGTTTTTATCTCTCACTACGACAGCTCTCCGAATGCCTCTCGGGACTTTAAAATCAAAAGAGGAAAAGGAAAAACCTCCCCTGGGTCAGCTCCGACCCCGCCAACAAGGTCCAGATGTCCTTGAGCTGTAACACGGCGTCTCGACGAGACTTTGCGGTGTCCTGCGCTCGCTGGCGCTGCTGTGAGAAACTGGCAATGAACTGCCATTTTACAGTCTGCTGCTTTTAAGTGGGCTGAAGCGCTGCTGTGAGCCAAACCTGAATGGGGTACGCTAGGAGCCAAAATACTGCTTGAAAGATTTTTGGACACGGTGCACAAAAGGGGTCTGCGTATTGAAACACATACTGTATATACAGTATATACAGTATGTGACCCTGCACATAGAGGGACACAGGTGAGGAGGTGATCTTTGGGACCTTGGTGGCACTGCCTCAGAAACTGACTTGTGGTGTCTGGCAACACAATGTTGTTAGTGGGGGCCTTTGGGTCTGTCCTATGGGTTGAGGGGAGGGGCCTCTGTGGATCATCCCACAAATACTTGATCAGTTTGGGATCTAGTGAATTTGCAGAGGTCATGTATATTGAGTTGTTCCTAAACCATATTAGTTTGTGTGCCTGTGTCAGGCTGCATCCTGCTGGGGATGGTTGCTGCCATCAAGGAGTGTCATTGCTATGGGGTGGGGGTGCCTGGTCTGGTCTAGGTGGGTGCTACATATCTAAGTAACATCCACACCAATGCCAAGTAGAAAAGTTTCCCAGCAGAACACTGAACTGTCACATGATGGTCAATGTCATACACTTCACCTGTCAGTGGTTTTAATGTTGTGGCTGATATGCGTATATACTGTATGTTTACTGTACGGCCTCAAATGGAGCGTAGTTGTATTTCACTGCTCTGCTTTGTCATTCACATCCCATCACTGCCTTTCTTTAACAAGTGCAAATCATAAAACAATGTGAAAGCTCTTAAGAGAAATATTTCACTCAACTTCTGAGGCAGAGAGCCGTGTTCCCACTTCACCGAGGGACACTCGCACACAATCACTGAACCTTACGTGCACCCGTATCCAGTTCTCCGTTCCCATGAAGAGCACGGGGTGGATTACCCCTCAGGCTACTTTGCCGGTCTGGTTTCAATTTTCTCCCTCCTGGGACACCGCTTGGAAGGCATACGCATCCGTGTGTAAATCTTCCGACTTCTGTT
Source organism: Chelon labrosus (assembly GCF_963514085.1). Classification (NCBI taxonomy): domain Eukaryota; kingdom Metazoa; phylum Chordata; class Actinopteri; order Mugiliformes; family Mugilidae; genus Chelon; species Chelon labrosus. Next base: position 13,449,872 of record NC_140354.1, read on the forward strand.
CTCTGAAGGAATGCTTTCAGTGCCCTTAACATTCCTCAAATCGACGCATGAGACAAATAATCGCTTCTTTTTTTTTTATTATTTGGGAAGAAAACAGCAATCACAAAATAAAACATTCCTCACAATGTTGCAATGCGGAAAAACACAAGTCAGATACTCAGTAGTCCCAGCCTAGAGACACATAGGAGCGGCCAAGCTTTGGACTTAATGGTCGTATTTATCAGTGCATTTATTTATCTGACCATTACAGCGTTACATCACAGTTTGTATCACAGTGCTTCATCAGTAAGAAACTAAGAAAAGCAATCACGCTTTTCCCAATAAAAACTGGATAGTTGGTTTAGATTGAGGCTGAAAAAGAAATGGCAATGAAAAGGCGACAGTTCTTGCTAATTAAATATCTGCAGTAAGATAAGATCATCCTTTATTTATCCAACAGTGGGGCACTAGTTTATGATAATTATGGTGTCCATCTCATGTACGTCTGGCAGAGCGTACAGGCACTCCCCCCTGTTATAACGATCATAACAAGCTTATATAAGAGAATTCCCGAAAAGCTCTACAAACAAGATCTTTTCCAATGCCTACAACTGTTTGTGAGTTATTTAGCTTGTCTGCGCAAGAAGATGGCAAAGCCAGCAGCAAGAAAACTCCTTGCCAGATAGCAATTTCCATGCATCCACGGTAGACATGTCAACGCTAGTTGATTTGTGAGGCTGCACGTGCTACCATATATTTGGTAACTTCAGCATACATTTCAAATTGCGTCCCTGCTCCTCTCAGTGAGGTTTAGAAGCATGTGATTTTCACCCGGCCAATCAGTGAAGATCAAGGCAACATTCTCAGGTCAAATGTGGTCCCCAATGTCCACCTCTATTATGCCTTGAGTCACAACCAGTGGACGTTGCGCTAAGCGTGAGGCGAAAAGGCTGATAGTAAAAAAAAGGGCCAGAGGAAATTGTAGAAAAATGTCAGCAAAAGTGCTAGCAAGCTAATTACAGGTAGAAAAGATGAGCGGCAGTAGAATTCGGTGTAGCATGATATAAAGAAAGAGCCGTAAGTTGTCCCTAGTTTAGCAAAAAAAAAAAAAAAAAAAATTGGGGCGTACTGTCAAATAAATTTACATTCATCATGGCCACTGAGACATTGTGGGACAATCTGTGGGGAATGGCAAAAATGAGTTGAATGTGACCTCACTTGAACATACAGTGGATGTGAGGGGTGTCAATTTTCAATTTTGCACATTTTCCAAAATGTTGCTTAGTGCAGCTTTAAAGCCAATGTTAGTGTTTGCCATCGATAAAGACAGCTTCTTGATAGGTTGTTAAAGAATCCTGAGCACACCTCTAACTTCATCGTGGAAGTGATTACCCAGCAGTGCACATTAACTCAGACCTAGTTAAACTTCAGGACTCCTTTGAAGCCCTGGTAGGTGAAGGGCTCCAGGACAGGACTGCAGGCGTCTTGAGTAAGGCAGGCCATCCTGTTGTGCTCACAGCTGTCCTCTGCGCCTGGCTTAAAGTACACTCCGTCCGCAGAGTGGACGGACGGGTCCTCATCAAAGTAGTTGTGGGGACGCAGCAGGACCCCGCCCCCATTGCCCACGGTTACTGTGTTGGGGATGTCCTCCGCGTGAGGGATGTGGAGGAAACCAGCAGTCACCCAGGCAACTAGGTCCTGCAGAAACATCATGCAAATTATTTAAGTTGTTCCCAGTTAGCACTGTTGTTTTGTTTTTTTTTTCATGCAGGTACTACATACCTCGTCAACGATGCTTTCATTGTCTCTAATGTATGTGCTGAAGTCAACAGCTGGAGACCACATGTCGTTTTGACTGTACAGACTGCTGCTGGTCTGCTCTGAGTCCTTATGCTTGGTGATAGCAACCTTATACCTGGAGACATAGACAAGATGAGCAGAGAGAGATGGCTTTGCAGCAGAATCATGATTGAAAAGCCATATTCGGGAAGGCTAAAAAATGTTGACTTTGACAAAAAGTCTCATCACTTATTCAGATAAAATGTTTACAGGTCATTTATTACACAGAAATTGCAAGATATATTAATGAGATCCCCTGGTTTTGGAGTGACATATAGCATTGTGTCATCTGCATATAGGTGAAATATACACTGATGAGCCAAATCAGTACAATCATCTCCCTAATAGGCTTGGTTCTCCATGTGTCCCCAAAAAAGTTTCAACCCACTGAGGACTACAAGATCTCTAAAGTGCCATGTGGTACCTGGACCAAAGCAGAACCTGGACCTGTAAGTCCCAGTTGCGAGCTGGACCTACCACAAATCAGACTTCAGTTCCAACTTTTCCCCTCCTCTAACTATTCTTGGCAGAGACTCACCACTGCTATGTGTGGGAACACCGTACAAACCTTGTTGTTTTCGGAGATGCTTTCTAGCTATAATGACTGGGCCCTTGTCAAAGTTGTTCTGGTGCTCACACCTGTACATTTTTCTTACATCCAACCCATTGACTATTAGAACTAATCGCTAAATTGGCTTCCAACACATCCAAGATCTTGACACATGGCATGTTCACAGGGTCATCAACTTTACTTAAATCATCTGAATGTTCTGGTTGACTGGCTATGCTTTTCTTTTGCCAGCATGTTTGACTTGAACATGCTGGCAAAAGACATATTTGCAGTCATTTATATTTGAGATGAGTGTGTTTTTTTTTCTCCACCTGTCTAGTCTTACCTGGCCCAGGACATGGCCCTTTCCTCAACCTGGCTCTCCGGGAGGTGGTCGCCTGCAAAGCTGTACACCTGGAGTCTGTAGGAGCGATTGTGGCCCCACTTGTTTGTTTTGTTGCTGGCGATGTGGAGGTAGCGAGGAGTCTTAGTGTCATGTCGCAAGGCGGCCTCCTGCAGAGTGTCACAGCAGATATTAGTCCCGGAGTCAATGTTCAAGACGTAACCAAACAACGAGTCAACTGACTGGTAAGTTGAGGTTCTTCCGACAGATGGTGATATCAAATAAATTTGACTTTATACAGTAGATTGTGAAACTAAATGCACATGTTTCATTCCTTTCTCAATTTTTCTTAAACAAAAATACAGAGAAGTAGTATCATTTCATGTATGTATGACCATGGCATCAACAGGCTCCATACCAAAGACTTAGGTCCATTATTCCTGACCTTTTTACACGCTAGTACTCATTCCTGTTTTCTTGTTTATACGTCATAAAAAATAAAGACTTTATACATGTGATGGAAGGTCAATGCAGACCTGTTCTGTGTTGAGCTGCTTCTCCACCAGTTGGGGCACCATGGCATAGTGATCGGGCATCCAGGGCAACGACACATTCACATACTCCATGTCTTTGGTCTGGAATACATTCTTCAGACCTGCAGAAGAGACAATTAAAAAAATGTTTTTAATAACATAATTTATCTGCATTTTAAAGCTTCTGTGGATCCATGTCAGGGGGGGCAGTTTTGGAAAATGCATTTGTTAATAGATTTAAGAATTTTTAAGAATGAGCATCAACTCTGGAAATCCTCTGCGCACTTTAGAGTCGTTTAGCTAATTTTCGCACTCCTGCATTAGTTTGTAATCAAACTACAATGAACATTAAATGCTCATTCAAACACCTGGATATTTTAGGCTAAGAATAATCTTGCTTTCGCTTGACAGCAGTCAGAGGGCTTTATGGCATAAGAAACTAGCACTAGCACTTATCATTTGAACTATGATTTGTAAAACATTTGTTATGCAATGCCAGGTGGTCCTAAGAGCTACTTTCTACTCACCCCTATATGCTAAACTCGCGTTTACATGCGGCCCCTCGTGCCTTTGTTTTGTTTAGTAAATACTTTGCAAGTCAGCAAATCAAAGTCTGCGACCTAGCTCAGCGGCCCTACTACTCAATGGCTAGATGGAGTCAAACTAATCAACATCACTCTGACGCATGCCAATCACGTCAGTGGATGGTGCACAGCTCCTGCACCAACTGACCAAACCGACCCACCATTCGAGGAGCTTTGAAACTTAACAAGCAGTCAGTGAAGCTAGCTCTGAAGTTAATATGTTGTCAGACAAATCTTGCCATCAGCAAAAAAGAACATTTGTGCATTATATTCCCTTTTGTGCCATTGCGACACCTAATACCCACCCATAGCTGATAGCAATACTTCACGGAGCGCTGCTTGGTTCTCCCAATTGGATCAATCACGAGCAAATAGCTCATAGCCTGGCAATTTGTGTGTGATCTCTTGATTGCATGAATTTAGAATTAATCCTTTAGCAGTTCAGTGGTGAACAGCTAGCTTAATTAGTTTAGTGAATTTGTTCACTCACCAGATATCCCAGTCATCATAAGATATCCCAGAACAATGAAGAGGAAAAGTGAGTACAGTCTGATAATGATAATGTGATTTGCAGAAGTGAAATCAAAATAAAACAGACATAATATATCAATGACACTTGCCTGAGCTGGCTACAGCTACAGGTTTATTCAAGATGAATTGTAAAGGAGTTATGTCGCCCTCTGGTGGTGGTTTGCATCATTCCATCTAATACAAATCAATCTCCATTTACTTGTCATTGTAAAGAAAACTATGATTCTTTTATATGTCATGTACTGTGTTGTAAATTAGAGCTAATAAGCACAAATGTTTTTTTTTTCTTTTTTTTTTTAAAAAAGAAAAAAAAGAAAGAAAAATGATGTTCCTGCACAGTACAACTTGTTTCAAAGATCTCAATAAAAGTAAGGTGGCCCCAGTCCTGCCCAGGGCCCCATGTTGCTCAGAGACGCCCCTGACAAGTTGAAACGTCTAAAAAAGGAAACCTTTGCAAATAGCCAACATAAACGCTCAAAAGGCACAGTCTAAAGTGGAGATGTCTGCAGGGGACACTGACAACTAATGGGCAGGCCACTCACCAGCCACATCCAGGTCAACCTTGAAGTTGATGAAGTGGGTGTGGATGTTCCCCAGCACATTTTCCGCCACCTGGTGTCCGAATTTCTGACTGCCGTCCACCAGGTAGGAGGACGAGATGTAGCCGGTGGCGTGCACCTTGGCCTCCACTGCTCCGCTCTGGTAGAAGATGAAATCCCACATGTAGTCGTAGTTCCCTATGGCTGTGATGGTCCTGAACACCAGAGCGCTGTTCGCCATCCCTCCAAAACTGTTATGGAAAAAGTCAGAGAAGTGCCTCCGCAGGGGCTGACCCATGTTGTGCTCAAAGATGCAGATTGAGTTCCTGAATCTCATCGGGGCTGGGATATCGATGTAACGGTACGTGTCCACGTAGGTCGCCTCGTAGGGGCAATCCACGCCGCGGACTAGTTCGTGTGCGAAGCGCCCTATCCCGATGCTCGAATCCAGAAACTTGGTGAGGATCATCCCAGGCGTCACCGAGCCGTACACAGACATGGCCTCCTGCACGCTCAGCTCGTAGACTATCCTCTCACCTTTAAACCGTACGTCAAACACCCTCATGCCCGTGAGAGAGCTCAGTCCGAAGGCGAAGCTCCAGTCCAGGTAGAGGACATGGTTGTTTTTGACGCTGTAGCGCTTCCCCTCTGCGTAAAACTGTTGCGGGCCGATCTGCAGAGGCCCGGTCTTTGGTTTCAGGGAGCCATAATCAGGCGACTTCTTGTAAACTATTTTGTGGACAGTCCCACTATCATATTGCTTCTGAAGATCCTCCAATGAGTCAAAGTATCTGCCGTTGTAAAGCACTCGCTCCACTTTCCATTGGGACTCGTTCACGCTCTCGTGATTGAGCAGCACCTCGAAGCCCACCGGGTGGATGTACATGCCGCTCATATCCCTAAAGAACGAAATCCAAGTCTTTCTGTCTCCTGATCGAACCCCACGGGGCATCTGCTCGAACGCGTTCAGGTTCTCCTCCAGCCCCACGCCAAAGCTTTCTTTCAGGAGCTTCCCCAACTTGGAGAAAACCTCAGTTTCAAACAACTTAAAAATCAAGACATATTCCCCGACGGTGACCGTACGCGAGTTGATGGGCAGATCCTTGTGGTATCTCTCATTAGTGACATCCCTGTGGTATGTCGGGTTGGGAAGAGGCCCCACTACATACTCCTTGATGTAGCCTTTGGCCCCGTGAAAGACCACCACTGTCGCCTCTCTTATCGGCTTGTCGCCTCTCCCATCCAAGTAAGCCAGCGCTTCAGCTTTCTTTGGGAGGGAAAGGTCAATTAAGAATAGGAAATTTTCCGATGGCTTGGTGGTCTGTGAGGTGGATATGTCCAAACCCTTCTGCTTGACCATGTACTGCTGGACCTGCACGTACTCATCCCGGGTGAGGTCAGCGAACACGAGGCTGCGCTCGTCGTGCGTGCCCCTCAGCGGGTGGACACGGTGAGCGGAGCATTTGGGCGCCCTGCTGGAGTGGATGCCAATCAGGACGATGTTGAGGATGATGGAGACTAGGACGAAAAGGATGAGCGCCCACTTCACCAGAGAGTTCATCCTCCGCTCTACCATTACGCGCGCGCCTGGAGAAGAGAGAGGAGAGGAGAGGAATGCTCTGCGCAAGAGGCACCGGGCAGGCAAAGTTTGGAAAGGGGAGGCGCGCCCTTCAAACTCTCTCTCTCTCTTTTTTTTTTTTTTTTTTTTAATTTTCCCCTCCCTCTCTGCACAGATCCCATAACCTCTTCACCCGCCCTCCCTTTTGGAGGGAACAATTATGGAACTGCGGTTTTATATAGCCTCTGTTCTGGTTCTCGGGTTATTTTCCGCACGTTTACGCACGACATTTATTGTGTGATAATCACCACGATTAAACGCTTTGGAGGAAAGAAAGGAAAGGGAAAAGACAAAAGGAGGTTTTGTGAGCAGAATTCCTTCACATGGGCGGAGCTGATGTACACACTCAATTGTGTAAACACACAAAAACTTGCTCCCTTCTTTATTTTCACCTACACTTAGCTGCGATGGTTGGCATTGGCAGGGCACGATAAATAGATTTGTTTCTAAGCAGGAAATGGTTTGCAGTGCGGAATTCAGCTGTTTCATGCCGTGCATTACATATATCGCCAAATGTTTGGTTTTGCTTCTTTCCTCTTTTCCATCGCAGTGCCTGTACGTACCCTGGACCCATGTCCTGCAGAACTCTGGGGAAGCGCAGATGGATCTGGCAAGTCCAAAGAGCCATTACCATTTATAATGTGATCAGGTATGATTCCTTTTAGGGATGCCTCACAAATTATGGAAGCAATTTCCACATTTGTTTCAGCCTTTATTTCCTTTTTTTCCTAATAATCCTTTCATGAAAGTCCCAAATAAAACAGCTCAGGACTTTCACCTTTGTGTTGGAGAAGTTCTTCTAGAGATATGTCAAATTTGTACTTTGCACAAAGTTGAGTGCATGTGCGCACGTAGAGAAATGTACTAGCAGGTCCTTGTAATTTATATTTCGCTTCCTCATTGTGAGATACGTGTAATCAGCTGAATATTTTTAGCTGGACGTTTTAGCATATCCCTATCCTGCCTTTCTCTGAACTGCCACTCTATCACTGAAGCTGGACACGTAGGCTGCAGGGCCGACAATGGACGGGACTCCTGTTGTTGTTTTCATCCAGGTCCTGTCAGGTCACACAGAAAAAAAAGGAGGGGGTTGGGGTGGGTGGTGTTGGGGGGGGTGGGGGTGCAGGTCCTAATTCGCCTGCTTCTGAGTCGCCCCGCATCCTGCTAGTCGGATGGGAAATGTTTTCTTTTCAGAGCAGGCATGAGGCCAGCATTCTCTTCCACGTACTGATGTGCTTGATAGCCACGGGAGTTCCAGACTTCCAACATATGGGTGCAAGACAAAAGCAAGTTTGGATAAAGAAAGTCCTGCAGTAGGATGTTTTCATGTGCAACTGTCAGGTGTTTAGCTTTAGTTTGCATATTCCCTCATAAAAAAAAAAAAAACCCTTCATACATTACATTTTTTTTGCACGTTATAATGCTCTGCAACATTTACAGTAGTATTCAGGCTAGAGTATTTTACTCCATTCTTCCTGGTCGATCCTCTCACTCATTGTCAGTTAGATTTATTGATGTTGTTGTTGTCTGCTCATTGCTATCACCATTTAAGGATCTTTTTGCATGTCCTGGACGTTTGCGGCCCTTTTTAGGCACTTTCAGATCAAACGGTTTTCACGGGCTTTTGAGAGCAACTGCCCACTGAAGAGGTCCCCAGAGAACTTTGCGAGATTACTTTGTTGTTTCGATTTGTTGTGGTTCTTACAGTAACGCAGCGAACTTACAGCAGTTCTGCGGGACACACGACATAGGTCACGACACCTGGACTACGCTGTCCATTTCCTCGTGTTATCGTGTCTCCAACCGATCAGTGAACACACAACCGTTTACGTCCCCCAAGGTTCCTCTTGTGCTTGGACAGTACTTGCCCAGGGGGAGGTACTTTCTGAGTAACTATGATTGTTCTCTAAGTAGTAACCACTTGTCCTCTGGAGGGTTGCAAGGGGGCTGGAGCCTATCCCAGCTTTCATTGGGCGAGAGGCGGGGTACTTTAGAATCACCAATTAACCCAAAGAGCCAATGGATTCGAGCCCAGAACCTTCCTGCTGTGAGGCATCGGCCCTAACCACCACACCACACCCACTGCGCCGCCCCCTGTTTACGCAGATCTTGCAGATCAGTACACGAGGGGAACGCGTTCGACTCTCTTTCCCACCCTGCTTGTGTAACTCCACTCTCGGGTTTTTGGCAGAGCCCTGAGTCTTTGATTGGCCTGTGACAGCAGCTGACCTGAGAGGGACTCGTTCGTCGTAAATATTTAAAAGTGCGCCGAGAGGACGAATGGGGGCTGCTAGCTTTCTGTCCAGCGCACACACGCTCGGATACGCACGCACACGCACACACCCGCGTCTGTTACCACTTAAACTTTATAAATGATTGTTTAGGTTGACCCTGGGGGTTCAATACATTCCAGCTTTCAACTGAACAGACTCCCAGCCCAAGTCTCAGATCCAGCTGTTTATTTCATCATAGAGCTCTCTCTTTCTTTGCTGGGAATGCAGCATGATATCTCATCTTTGTGCTTTCATTTAATCTTGTGTAGTTTAGTTTAGCTCTAGCTGTTGAAGCCTCAAACACTGTTTAAGTCCCAACTGCCCCATCTTCCCTGTGAAAGTCTTTTCAAGCTCACAAGTGTACACATTTGGGAAAGACTTTCAGGGAAAATCAACCACTAGTTGCCATAAAGCCCTGATTGATGGCGCTGCTGAGATGATCGCGCTTATAACAGATTCTCCCATCCGTTAGAGGGATCAGTACGCATTTTGTGGTTTAGTACCATGTGTTGTCGATGAAACGCAGCCTAATATCCGCAGTCCATAGCACTATGCTCACCATGTTCCACGCTGTTTAATATGTCATTTTATATTTGCAGGCGATTGCGCTGTTTCAAGCTTTGCTCATTTCACATCCTGCTGGGGATGGCTGCTGCCGTCAAGGAGTGCCGTTGCTATGGGGTGGGGGTGCCTGGTCTGGTCTAGGTGGGCAGTACATGTCCAAGTAACATCCACACTAATGCCAGGTCCAAAAGTTTCCCAGCAGAATACTGAATTGTCACCAGATGGTCATTGTTAGTCACTTCACCTGTCAGTGGTCATAATGTTATGCCTGACAGGTGTATATAACCATCCAACTCTTTCTGAAATTTCTGAAAATGTCAGCAAAAACTCATGAACATGATCAATTGAGTTTGCCACAGGTGGACTCCAGTCACACAGCGAATAATGGTCTGAATGCTTCTATCAGTGAGAGATTTCAGTCAAAGCCGACTGAAATACCGTGCAGATAAATTAAGACCGAGAAAGATATGCACTTGAATGTGCTTCAACATGTGTATGTATAGTAAATGTGTCAGATTTACCATAAACCAGCTCATGTATACATTTCAGCTTTAAGTAACAAAAAATCCTTTGGAATAAACACAGAAGTTGGCCGTATTTGGACGTATACACTACAAAAGGTCTTTCAGGCGGTAAAGTATGAGAGCAATTATGCTCTGCTGATGGTATCAGCATCAGTCTAGGGAGTCAGGCTCAGCAGCTGTGGTAAGGTACGACTGAGAGGCTCCCTCAGTGTATACCAAGTATGGGCCGCTAAATGTATCGCGTACTTCAAGTTTTACAGTAAGTGAATGTCTCACGACACAGCATACACTGCTGTGTCATTTCTGCATAAAAAAGAATCAAAACATCAGCAGATTTTCCTGAAAGTAGGCAAAGAGAACCCAATCAAAGTATCGCTACAGGAATATTATGCTTTTGTATTTGTTTATTCAGAAAAATGAGCCAATATTACATATCAGTGAGGTGCAAAAGTAAATTTAAAAGCCAAGATGTTTAGATCCAGTGGAGCGCCGCGTATATCCATATAGTGGGAGTGACTGGGGCACCGAAACGCCGCCTCTAAATAACACATTATCTGCCACAAAACATCGTTCATTTCACCAACATTTTGTTATGATAGGCTAGTGCTATTCCCCGTTGAGTCCAGAGTTACCTGTTTTCTATCTTCGCGGACGTGCAGCGGTTTGTTGTGCTTTGGCCAGCTGTTCCTCTCTCTGCCTCCGCATCCTCCTTTCAACGAGCTCCTCATCCGTATACTCTGGCTCAAAATGGTAAGGACGTCCATCATAAAGAAAGTTGTTGTCCACAACATATTCAGCCATGTTTAAAAAAACTAGCAGGAGCAAATTACAAGCCGACCGACGTGGTTGTGTGCGGCGCGCGGAGATTACATCATCCAGGTCAGAGGTTAGTAGGTCAATTTACAGGCCCATAGTAACTCCGGACTCAACGTGGAATAGCACTAGCGTATCATAACAAAATATTGGTGAAATGAACGAGTTTCGCGGCAGATAATGCGTTATTTAGAGGCTGCGTTTCGGTGCCCCAGTCACTCCCATTATATGGATATACATCTGGATCTAAATATCTTCCGAACGACTCCAAATTACACCAAAGTTATATGGGTGAGTAAACAATCGTATATTATGCCAGAAATAAGGTCCAGGTTGTAAAAAACAGTAGTTCCCCTTTAAGCTACACTGTGTGTCCAGCACCAAAAATGAATAAGTTTAACAAACTTGTTTCCAGCTAACTTGCAGTGCACACTACTTTAACAGGAAGCAGTTATGAGTATAATGTTCTGTTGAAATATATAGAGTATCTTGTATTTGATGACTCATGCCACCACAAAAATCAAAACGGTCTACACAAATCAGCGTATTTCAGTGATCGATGGCGTGGGCTCATCACTGCAGCCCTGGTTATGTGCAGGTCTTTAATGGCGGAACAAATCCCAAACGTCTTTGGAAGAGTCCTATTACTTAATTCCAAATGTGCTGTTGCTGTTGCCAAGTGTTTGGTCAAAGGGGCGTTGTCGGGAGCTTACTGTACATACGACTGGATTGATTTGAATTGAATTGAATGTTGTTGTTTTTTTCTTTTCATTCTCCTCCGTTGTTGGGAGCATGCAGAGAACAGCACCGCTGACCACTAACTGAACCCTGCGATTTAATGATTAATGGCTTGAAGCAACAAGAAAACATGCTCTGTCTCGCTTCTCTGACGCACACAATGTACATTTGCAGGATTTCAAACTCCCCTTCCACAATGCGATTAGCCAACTCGCCTCCCGTCCGCCTGTTCCCACTCCCATTCCACAATCTGCGTACTCGGGTGAACATTTGTCACGCAACATTTAAAAAAAAATCTGCAGGAGTGCAAATGGGCGGCTGAGAAATGCTAGTTTCAAGAGTGGGGATGGTATTGCTGGAAAGGTCAAAGCTTGGTGTGTGGTGAGTTGTCCTGTGGTGATAAGCACGAGATCCTTGAAGCCTTTCCGTTTCCACTGCTGGCCTATCTCTCAATAAACAAGTCACTGACTTGAACGCAGACGTAGGCTCCTCCCGCCTCTCTTGGATTTGGATTTGCGGACCACATTAGGAATTTTAAAAAGTTCTGGTCTACGTTTGAAATATGACAACGCAGCATGATTCTGGCCCGGAGCTACATTTTTTTCTGATCTGCAGGGCTGCATGTTTCTCATCTGTGGTCTTAGCTCCCCCCCAGGTGTTTTGTTGCTTTGGAATAAAGCAATAAGCGTTGCTACCAAACCGTTACGCCTGATACTCAGATCTGCTTCTCACACTTCTCACATTATGCCTTCATGCCAACAAAGCTTAACCATCTTTTCTATCCATTATCGACCTCCCATGTGTTATGCATGACATAGCATCTTGTATCATGTTTCGCTTTATCCAGATGTGTGAATTTATCTGTCTGCTTCTTCCTATCGAGATTTCTTCCCGTTCTCCGGTGGTGTGTAAAACTGAATTTAAAACGGCCCTGACTCATTTTAAACTTTCATTCCTGAGCCTGAAACGAAGCAAGATCACAATCACCCGACTAGATCGGCTATTTTCCACTTGAAATGACCCATAATTACCTTTTAAAAGGACAATAATTGCATGGAATGCGATTGTACCTGGAGATAATGCAGCTGATGTATATCTCAACGAGGATGACCACCCCTGGCTAATGTGTCGCTGGTCCTCCTATATTTCCACAGTGGAAAGCGACGTAACAAGAGCAGACTTATGTCAGCGTTGTTACGTGCCGAAGCTGCGTATACTTCAGTCTGCCACCCTCCATCATTCAGCCCTTATACAGAGCACTCTGTAGAGTCTGGTCTTTCTCCGCGGGACTTTTGTCAATTTGACCTCCCGATCCTCCCTTGTGCTGATTTATATCCACGCAACTATTTACATTTTACTTCAGTTCCTGCTACAGATCCATTTTGGGAAAAGACTCAGAGGGAGGATTAAGGAGGATTAAGATCATTGGGCGTGTGCTGCTATCACCTACGAAACAGAGCTGTGCTTCTTTTAGAGTTTCAGCAATGTCACATCGTGCAGTTGTTGAAGAAATCACTTAGTCAATCACCCCTCAACGCCCACTAACAACATCCTGTTGCCAGACACCACAGGACACCCTCAGAACGCCCATGTCCATTCTCTGATGAGTCCCAACTGGTTTGGAGGCCTACACATTATTAGGAGGTGGTCATAATGTTATGCCTGGTCGTGTATGTTTATGGTGGGAGTGTCTGAGGAGAACCCACTTATTCAGACCCTTTTTTTAAAATTCATTCTTCCACAGCACCTTATTTGGTCTTTGCCACAGAAGAAGAAGAAGAAGAAGGAGCAATGATTGGAATGTGTCCCACAAATCACGGCAAGGCTACACCCTCCGTCAGACCACGAGCATGCGTTTTCTCACAAAAGATGCGTTAAACATGGACAAGCAGTGAAAGTTGTTTGGACATTTGCAGGTGCTTTAAAGGGGAATTACAGGGTGTTTTCTACAACCTGGACCTTATTTCTGGCATAAAATACGATCGTTTACTCACCTATATTACTTTGGTGTCATTTGGACTCGTTCGGACGATATTTAGATCCGCATATATCCATATAATGGGAGTGACTGGGGCACCGAAACGCAGCCTCTAAATAATGCATTACCTGCCGCGAAACTCGTTCATTTCACCAATACTTTGTTATGATACGATAGTGCTATTCCCCGTTGAGTCCGAAGTTACATGTTATCTGGATTTTACGCCAGAAACAAGTTCCACGTTGTAAAAAACGGTAATTCCCCTTCAAGTGATCTGTAAATATGCCTTGCTAAGAGCTTCAGCTGCACTGTAAAACAAAACATTGTCAATTTGTTTCACCTTCTCATTAATTTTTTGGTATTTTTACAGTGTAGAACAAAACTGAAGACATCTAAAAAAAAATCAGATAACACTATTGCAAATATGTAATAAGAAAAAATACTATAAACCAATCACAATATGCCTCATATTTTAGATTTTTGTCTGGACGACAGCTTTGCAAACTGGAATATCTTAATCAGCATGACAGGCTTAACACCTGAAATGGAATTTGCTTTGGCTTTTTAATTTTTCTTTTTTTTTCTTTTTTTATTGTATTGTATTTGCACATTTTTATGTCTGAGAGTTAATTGATTCTACAAATGCAGCACTGAAAATCGGCCAGCAGATGTCACCAGTTTTGCATTTGAAACCCACAACACAAACACTTGAAGAGAGCTTTGTTCCTCCCCATCCTTACTTACTTAGAAGAGACTCTTATGGCACGAATATGACTGAATATGAGTCACGTAATGTTTTGGCTTCGGTATTTAAAATGTCACTGTCAGATGAAGCTTTGAGACCTCAAATCTTCCTCTTCCCATCATTAGAGAAGGCAAAACCATGAATTAAATCCAAGAGAGATCTTACTAATATTAGCCTTTTCACAGCATAATATAAAGGCAAAAGTAAATTTACAAGGAAATCCTTCTTCCCTCAGTCTTGGTACGGCCTAGGTTTCCTGTATCTGGTGGATAAAGGGGTGTTCTTGTGTGTTTGTCTTGAGAGTACCATCCTAAACTAGGAAGTGGACTTTGGAGAAAGACATAGTATTTGTATTTTGTACTTGGACATAGCTAAAAAATCTGCTGAGGTACTAAAAATAAACCTGGTACGCATGTACTGTATACAGCAATACTGTCACTGTAAACCGCCCATCACAATCACCTCTCGTCTGATCTCTCTCCTCCCGAGCCTGTGCGCTGGGCTCTGTTTATTTTCAGTTTTGAAGTGCCGGTCGGGGGAATCTGTGCTTAATGTAGGCCAGCGGACTCAACGTGACTCATGTTTGAGAAGCTGACACAGATAGCAGCAGAGCTGACAAATCATCAGCTCCATCATTCAAAACCACCGAGACTCCAAACCAACCAGGACTGTGGTCGGATCGGTTCACTGCAGCCCAGTTTCTCCTTATTATGAGTTTTATTTTTACTGATCTGTTCTACAACGGTTTTGTTTCAGCTGATTGTTTTTCTATCTGTATTTTGGCTACAGGCCAGAGAAAACCCTTGTTCCGAGAAGGGTTTTCCGATTTGACGTCAGTGGCTTCCTTTACTCCTCTTTCAAACTGTTGGTCTTTTCCGTTGTTGTCCTCAAAGGAGTGTCCTTTGTCCTTCAGGTGTAGGTGCACAGATGATGTTGGGCCATGCATATTTGATGTTCATGTTTAAACCCCAACTGCGCACCAGTCTTTTAGAGCGAAAGGCTGCACCTGAATGAGTGGTGAAACAACTTAAAAAAAAACTTTACAAGTCCAGTTGCCCTTGTTTCAGATTGTTTTCACAGACCTAAGGTTGAATTGTTTTTGAAAGAACACACTGCGCTATGTATGGAGTAAAGGCATACAAACAAAGTTGAAGCATGGTGGAGGCAGCATCACAATCTGATGCTGCTTTACTGCCTCTGGGCCAGGACAGATCGCCACCATCAAGAGGAAAATGGGAAGTTTACTGATGAATATGCGGAATAATGTCAAAACGGCTTTTTGTACCTTAGTCTGTATGGGCTGAAGGAATCCTGCTAATAAGAAGGATCCACAGATCCCTTTGAATGTTCTTCATATAAAAAGCATATAATCCATGGGTTCAGTGACTTTCTGCATTGAGAATGAGATGAATTGTTTTTTTGTTTTGGGAAAAAGCATGTTAGTAGATGACGATTAGATCAGTTCAGTTAATAGAACATAGTAATATGGGTAGCCTTTCCTCTGCTGAAAGTCTCCATCTATTTTCTCACCCTCCCCATCTTGTTGTACGGTCTAAAGGGGGGAGTGGGGAAGTACACACACACATACACACACACACGGCAGTATCCGCTGCTGATGTCAGACTCCAATCATGTCGACCCTCCTCAGCACCATCAGCACCATCATCCTCGTGCATTTTCTCCTGAGACGTAAGTAAACCATGTATACCGTCGTTATGTCCCCATTTCAACTTCTCGCCGTGCAGCCTGCCCGTATCCACCTCATCTGTTTACCGGTGAAAAGATTTTCATGTTTCCCGTAGCGGGTCAGGCTGGGATGTTTTGGTTGCGCAGCGGTGGATGCTGTCGGGGAACGGGCTCGGCAGCGGCGCTGTAACCAACGTTAGAAAGACAGGGGACCATTGTCACCTACAGGGACGTTGCGAAAATGAAGGACTGAGATTGTGAAAGGAGACAAAAACATCACCCTGGATGAGGTTGATGGAAACTCTCTCTCCAGTCCCACAGATGCGCTATGCGGCGCCGTGGAAACGTTACGAGACATACGGTGCAACTGCCTGTACGCTGGTCGGGGCATCTATGTTTTTGTGTGATTATTCGCCGTTTCGAAAATAGCACACACTTGGAACATTGGAGCACGGGCTATTGAGTGGCGAAGGTTTAACGGGGGTAATTTAGAGCATTGCACGTGTTGCGTTCAAGTACTGTCGATTTTCTGCAACATATCGGCAACGCAGGAGCGTAGCTGCCGCTGGGGGAGAGGGGGGACGGGGCCCCTTTTAAAAATCGTAATTTTGTTCGGCTCACTTTTTTTAAACAGCCTATTTCACGTTCAGGTGACTCTATTTGTGTCGGCCCACTGTAACAGTCTATCTGTCTGACTCAAACATGATGCTATTTTTTGGATCGGCCATGCTTAATGACTTTTTCTCAAGTCACCCAGCAGTTCCTTCCGCTTTAATGAAGCCATCCAAGATGGTGCTCCCCTGTGTGCAACATTGCACAGCGCTGAGAGTTAAAGGGGAACTACTGTTTTTCACACCCTGGACCTTATCTCTGGCATAAAATACAATCGTTTACTCACCCATATAACTTCTGTGTAATTTGTATTCTTTCGGGAGATATTTAGATCTGTGTATATCCATATAGTGGGAGTGACTGGGGCACCGAAACGCAGCTTCTAAATAACGCATTATCTGCCACGAAACTCGTTCATTTCACCAATATTTTGTTATGATACGCTAGTGCTATACCCCGCTGAGTCTGGAGTTACCTGTTACCATCATCTGTAGTCTGAGCGCCGCATGCACCCGCGACTGTCGGCCTGTTTACCTGTAATTTGCTACTGCTAGTTTTTTGCAACATGGCTGAATGTTTTTCCGATTCTGAGGTTGTGGACGAGCCATGGCAGTAGCAAATTACAGGACCCCGGATGATGATAACAGGTAACTCCGGACTCAACGGGGAATAGCACTAGCGTGCGAAGACAAAATATTGATGAAATGAACAAGTTTTGCTTAAAAACAGCAGTTCCCCTTAAAGATTTTTTTATAAAAAAAAGCCAGCACAGGGAACTTTGCACAAGAAATGTACCTGTGCAATAAAGTCTATTCTATTCTATCATATTCTAATGCTTGTGAACACCTTGCAACTGGTTAACATTTCGGTTCATTAGTCTACTTCACCGAACAGGCATAATGTTGCCTACGCCAGGACACTAGAGATGAAGCTGTTGCTGATCATAAAAATCAGTTGAAGCATGGAGGAGGTAGCATCATGATCCGTGCCTGGACATAATCGAATATTGGGAGGAAGATGGAAACTTCCTTATTAGTAATGCTTATGAACACTTAGCAGCTAGAGTTCATAACATAATGATTTTAATGGCACTCAACCGTCAAATCTGTCCTCATCGTCCTGGATTACATATGTTGCATGGTGAGGGTCATTTTCACTAATCAATATTTAAATGTCACTTTATTATTCTACTTATACGACTATATACAAACCAAGCAGCACCGTCCAACTAATGGGGAGATTTACATCTCTAGAAATTCTGTCTCTGTAACTAATTTTCTTGCAGTAAACTGCAGTGTTGTTTAATTCGGGTTCCATTTGATACCGTCCTGTAGTTTAAAGTCTTGTGGTGTATCTGACAGAAGAGTTCAGCAAAATTGAGTCTGGGGTCAGAGACTGAGCTTACTGCTGAACATGCCAATACTTATCTTTTTTTTTTTCTGTTTGAGGAGCTGCCCTTCGTGCTATGTTTGATACGCACCGCTTTGTGGCCCCAAACATTACACATTCACCTCGACTTGTCTGCTTTCTTCACTATGGACTGATACGGCCAGCACTTAATGTCTCAGGTTTGCAGTTCAAAGTCATGAAATAAACTCGACTTGACTTGGTCTGACCTCATTAGCACAAAGCCGGCTTGCCAGAAGCCTCACCACCTACAGGGTGAAGTGTAGGGGTCAGGTGAGGTGCCTTGCAAGCAAGCCATCCAAGCTAATTATTTCAGATTATATCTGAAGCATTTGACTCAGGAAAGTACAGACACTCTGCCAGGACATGTCAGCTGAGGACAACAAAGCCCGGCAATCAACGATGCACAATAGCCAGTACATATTAGCCTTTGTCTTGCAGAATTCAACCATTAGTATGGTAGTTTCATTAGTAGTTAGTTTACTGATGTAAAGTCTAGTATGCCATATGTTACATTAGAGCTGCTGATCTGAATCATTTGTCAATCATTTGTTTAATTACTGTATGTTCATGCCAAAGAACACACAGCATGTATGTATGAATTAAAAAAGGCAATGCATGCTAACTGAGCTGAAGCATGGTGGAGGCAGCATCATGGCTGTATTCACAGATAAAGCTACAAAGAAACTATGCACCCTAATGCATCTTTGGTCAAATGAAACAGTATTTACCTTGGGTATGCTGTGAAATTGTCCAGTGTGTCGGTGCATTGTCTCTCTTTCATTATTCTAGTCAAGTGGGCTTCATTGATGTTGTTTTTGACGCAGCTCAATAAAATGTGTAACTGAAAGTGTTTAACTGAATCAGATGTTACTGTAATTAAAAAGAGGATTACTTCAGGCACACGGACAGCAAACCCAAATTCATCCCCATCTGCTTTGTGCCTCCTGTCGCTCCATCAGTGACCCGGTTTGCTTCCCTGTCTGGCCACGTCAGTGAATAGCGTGATGACTGTGGGGTCACATAGATTTTCATTTATTTATTTTGATTTTTTTTTTTTTTACAGTGACCTCCTAACCATGCTGCTCCTGCAATTTGTGAGCAGAATGCATTAGTGTACACATACACACACACGATCACACACACACAGGTCGATTAATGGCCTGTCTGTCACTTTATTTCCAGACATTCTCTCGCAGCTGTGAATTATTCAATTGATTCCGCTGATCAACCCAGTTCTCGAGGCGCATGTCTCTAACCCAGACTTACGTAAGATTTTTGTGTTTGCACCATGTATTTAAAATGTTGCAACCTCCCTTTATTTTCCAAAACCGAAGTATTTTTGTAGCGTTGATGCAACCAAGCAGCAAATGAAAGTGAGAAAAAAGGATGACATAGAAATTAAGTTCCCTAGATCCCAAACTGATCAAGTATCTGTGGGATGCACTGGAACAGCAGAGCCCCCTCCCTTCAACCCATGAGACTCAAAGGCCCCCACTAACAACATTCTGTTGCCAGACACCACAGGACACCCTCAGAAGGCCCATGTCCGTTCCCTGATGAGTCCCTAATGTTTTGGAGGCACAAGGCAGACCTACAAAATATTAGGAAGGTGGTCATAATGTTATGACTGTGTATTCCATTTTACAACCCAGCTGATAATACTCAGCTGTGTTGTCAGCGGCAGCCATGTTGGAGGTCCCTGAGCAGCTCTGTAAGTTTTGGGTTTTGTCTTTTTTGACACAACTGTTTCTGACTTTCTGGCGACCCACCATGTCGTCCTGGACAAATCTGACTGACGACTGACTCAGACTTCATCTATACTGAAAGCGTTTCAGCCGTGTTTTTGAGTCAGCCCGTCAGCCGGCGCAGCTGTCAGACCGCCGGTGTAACATCCCACTCGTCACTTGTGCTATACATGGGTAGCTGCGACACTAATAATGTCTTCAGGCTTCAAGCTACCTGTTAAATGCAACTTTATTTCATTGGACAACTTAAATTGACATTGACACATTAACAAACTAATGCATCATTTTTTTAGGCTTAGAAGTAGCTAGGAGAAACAGATAGCATTTGGTGATAGTTATGTGTGGACATTTGTTTGATGCATTTACCTGAATCTGCCCCTTATATAAGTACTTTTTAAAAGCAAAAATTGGCATGAAAAAAAAAAAAAAAACAACCTCTGAGACTAATTTGGCCTTACCTGCCACTTCTCCTCTCTGTACTTTCCTCTCCATCTGAAAAACTAAAACTAGCTGGAGGTGGGTGGTCCACTCAGTCATTCTTCTCACCGCACAGCAGCTGGAACAATTCCAACAGGGCCAAGAGTAGCACAGAGCTTTGCTTTACATGTACATTCAGCTTAATATCATTTTATTTATATAGCGCCAAATAGTAACATAAGTCAGGGCACTTTACACTGAAAAGTCCAGGGCTTGAAATATTATAGAGAGAAAGCAACCACAATTCCCCATGAGCAAGCACTTTGGCAACTCTGGGGAGGACAAACTCCTCTGAACAGGAAGATGAATGGATGGATGATGATGTGAGTTTATGGATGGTAATGCCGCTATCAATCTGGCTCAGTGGTGACACTCTTTTTTTTTAATTCCCTGAATGATTCCTGATCTTCCAGTTTCTGTGAGGCCGGGAGCAGATGGGCAAGCCCAAACTGGCTATAGCCCGATGGCTAGCTAGAGGATGGCACTCGTCATGTAAAAGGTCGGGACTCTTGCATGGAATTTCAAATACGTTGCAATGTTTTGCAAGTTTCCAGCAGAGCAGAGGCATGTGTTTGACGTCATTGTCAAAAAACCTGTCGGCAACAATAACACCAATTGACGAACTATGAAGTATATTATTGTGGTGGATCAAACTGTTTGGAAAGAGATACGATTAGGATTGAGAAACCAAAAAAGAAAATGGCCTAGTGACCATAGATTGGACAGAGATAAGGGCAGAAAAGGTATAGCATCGTGTAAAAAAAAAACAGAGGCTGAGACAAGAAGCCAACAAGGAAGTGCCTACGACTGCAGTTCTTCAAACGGCCACTAGAGGCTAGCTCCGAAATCGAGTCAATCTCCAGCTTGCAGTGAGGTTTCAAGTTTGTGCCCTCACAAGTTGTTTCCTGCTCTTTAGGACGCCGGGTGTAGCCAAGCCTCACAACCGCTTTTCAGGAATCGCGTGGGTGGTGTTACGCTGTGTTCATCCATCTTTAAACAGCATATAGACAATGAGATAAAAGCACCAACTGTGGGACAGAGAAGCACTCTTCGCTTTTCCCCTCATTCCTCTCCCTCTCTCTCTCTCGCCTCTCTGTCATATTCTATCATCCTCGGTTATTCTAATTTCCTCTCTCATCTCTCTGTCACCCTCATTTTTAGCCCTTCCCTTTGTCTGTGTGTGTGTGTGCGTGAGTGTGTGTGTGAACTACCCGCCACACACAGAATTAGCCCTCAGCTGTGCTCACAGATATGGTGCTATGTCCTCATGGACTCTTTCTTTCTTTCTTTCTTTCTAATTCAGTTAATTTAACCTTGCGTTCCTTCTGTTACCAATACTGTAAACCCTTTGATGCTAGGCAGTCTTTGTCCAGCAAAGGTCAGAGGCTTTGTTCGCCTCTCTGTTAGTTGGTTGTACTGATGTTGCTACAGCGTTCTTGACCTAACCAAGACAAGGTATTGTGCTGCTATTTTCGAGGGTGCAGCAAACCGATATATATTCTTGCTCCGGCTTCCTCCCACACTCCAAAGACATGCACGTTAGGTTAATAGGTGTTTCTAAATCAGTGTGATTGGTTGATTTGTGTGTTAGTCCTGCCATGAACCTAAGACATGTCTGGGGTGTACCATGCCTCTTACCCAGATTCCAGCATGAACTGGAACCTATCCCAGGTCTGCAGTTGCATCTCTAAAGAACAGCATGTTGGCATCGTCGCAATGCCTCCAACTCGGGATTGACTTAGCCTGACTAAGACCAAGGAGACTGACGAGACATGTCTTTAGGTATTTTGTCTTTGAGGTTTTTGGGATATTCTGCAGAATGAGAAGTTGTTTGGGGATGTAAAATGATGGTAACAGTGACAAATAGAAAAAAAAAAAAATAATACTTGCTTGGCGCCAGTGATCTTTTGTGTCTGTTGCTATCTGTTTACTTTTGTGGATCATTCTGTTCTCACAGAACATTTGGCAGTTGCGTCATTGTTCCATCTGACAGTAATGCTTAGTATTGGTACTTAGTATGAAACATTCACGTTTGCAGAATCCGTAAAGCCACTGTACGCAGCATGGACGCCCCCCGTTCACGCGGCGTGGCGGGTGAGGCAGTACACTGGGCTTTGTGTTTGACTGCAGGGGGTTGTGGGAAACGCAGACCGTTAGCCCATTAATAAATGAAACAACCATGTGAGGAAGACATATGGGCCCGATCGGATCTGCCCTTGGCTGCCACTGAGTGAGTGCCCCTGCAAAAAAAAAAAAAAAGTCAATAGAGCTGAGTGAATTGGGTTGAAAATTGAGAGGGAGTATAGAGGATGAGCCGGCGAAATAGACGATAGACACGGGCGGCATGTGGGCTGATTGTGTGTGTGTGTGTGTGAGAGAGAGAGAAAGACAGAGTATGTGGGCTGTGAGAGTGGGAGTTATCTGCAGAGAGATGTGATGACCTCTCCTCCTCTCTGCTACTGCAGCTGTCTTTAGGCTTTACACACACATAGATGCACACTGAACATGAGAGTGGCAGTGTACTGGTGAAGAAAAGAAAGAGGGGGATCACTTCAGTTGTCATGATCAGAGCTGAATAGTTTTGTTCCCTACTACTATGCTCACTTGCCTCAGAGGTGGAGCCGGGCCTCGGGCAGGTGCGCCACTGTAGCGGACAGCTGCTCCCACGGTTGTATCTCTTATAGTGGGGGATGGGATATGAGTTTGCATTATCCCTTTTCGAGCATGTGTAATACTTGGCACTGTATGAAATCCAGGACTGGGACGAGATTGTTAGACCTTTTTGCTAAATATGCAGATTGATTCCAACTGGGGAGTCCTTAAAGTTTTTCAGCCACTGCTTTTGTGATTTGTACAGTATAAGAATTTATTTTTAGTATTTTAAGTAGAAAACTACTAAACGAAAAAGCAAAGTGGACCTCTGATCTTGGATAACTCCCTACTACTACTACTACTCCCTAGCCTGTGAGATAAGTAGGAACTGAAATAAATGGGAGTTCAACATTTTACGTGTCAAAGTTAGATGTTTTATTAGCCCAACCATCCACCCTGACCTCCTAACCTAATATAAAGGGGCATTGCTATGCATCTTCTTGTCTTTCCCAAGAGTTGGGTACCGAACTCTTGTACTTTCAAGGGTACCATCCAAGTGACTTCAGTAATTCCTAGTACCAATTCACGTTAAATCAGAAATCTCGGAAGTTGACGTAACTAACGCGAATACACATTTGAAAACTTGACGCCAGGTAGGCCTATGAATGCTCAGGCCCACGGCAATGCGTCCAACCTGTTACAACACATGGCCAAGCACAGAATATTTATAAAAACAAAAGACTGCACTGGATTTGCCAAATCTCCAAATCTCCTGTGGCAGCAACACATAAAATTATCAGCATGCCTGCAGCCAGAACCAAAGAAGTAACAGGTTTCCGGCACTACTGCTTCCTCAACGGCGTTTCTATTGACCGTGACCAAATCCAGTCTGGCAGTGTTGAAGAAGACCGGCAAATCTGCCACAACGGCTATAGATTGACACCATTTAGCAGCCCTGGGATGTAAGACGAATGTAGAATCATAAGGCCTTATGTTATTGATCCTGTCTCCTGCACGTGAAATGAGTTTTTTTTTTATGGTAAGAGATCAGTTTTATCCCATAACCATGGAAACCGCCAGTGAGAAGCAGGGGATGGAGAAGAGAGGAATTACTATGTGACAGCAGATGGAAAACACCAAACCTTTGGCTCCTGGTTGCAGTTTGAAAACACACACACATTTTCTATCTGGCTGTCACCTCTGCCAGGACGTGGGGTTTGGCAGATTTTATTGCCACTTGTGTTCCTGCTGCGTGAGGTGGAGAGTGCAAACTGGCATGCTGAGCTGACGCCGTTGCTAGCCGTTTTTCGTCTGTCGACCCAAGCCCGGGCCTTTTGCGCTGCACACCCCAGTGATTAACTGCCGCACAACTCTTCCTTCCCTCTCCTCCTCCAGCTTACTGATGATGGATCTGTTCGGCAGAGGAGAGCTGGGGCTGCTGGGAGGAGGAGAGGGGCTGAGGGATGACATGGGCGTGCCAGGGATCAGCTGGTCGGCGAGTCGGCTGCCGGAGGACATGTACCCGGCGTCCGGTTTGGCCCTGGCCGCCGCCTATCATGACATCAAAACACGGCTGGCCAGCCTGGAGAGGGAGAACAGCAGCATCAAGAGGAAGCTCAAACACTACGAGGTCAAGGTGGAAAGCAACATGCACAAATAAAATTTCGTACAACACCATAGACGCTGTCATAATTTGGGAGTGCATTATTTTCTAGAAAGTCAGCCTCCTCTCTGTGTTTCCTGTCACACAGTTTCCTATGATCAGTGAATTTGGAGAGGAGAGGACACTGTGTTGCTCCTGTGAGCCCATCATCAAAGACACCAGCGTTATCCAGTCAGAAACCACCAACCTGCAACAGAGGGTCAACTCCCTCACTCAGGAGGTACTCATTAATATTACCAGCATCACCAGTTACATATGAAGCCATATACTCATCAGGAATAACATTATGACCACTGACAGGAGAGGTAAATAACACTGAGCATCTTATGACAATAGAATGTTCTGCTGGGAAACCTTTGGACCTGGCATTCATGTGGATGTTACTTAGATATGTACCAGAAACCTAGACCAGACCAGACACCCCCATCCCATAGCAATGACACTCCTTGATGGCAGCAGCCATCCCCAGCAGGATGCAGTCTGACACAAGCATACACACAAAAATGGTTTAGGAACAACTCAAAAAACATGAAAAACAGCACAAGGCATTGACTTGGCCTCCAAATTCCAAATTCCCATCAACCCATAGGACCCAAAAGGCCCCTACTAACAACATCCTGTTGCCAGACACCACAGGACACCCTCAGAAGACCCATGTCCATTCTCTGATGAGTCACAGCTGTTTTGGAGGCCTAGACAATAATAGGATATAATGTTATGACTGATTGGTGTACATGATTCTGTGTCTCCAGATTGCACAAAGCATGGGCTAACTTTATCCACAGCTGTGCCCTAAAGGTAATTTCTGTTTGCCTCAGCTTCAGAAGAGCAAAGAGAGGGAGGAGAGGCTGGAGGAGGTCATCCAGGCTTACGAGAAAATTCACTTGGAGAAAAGCAATGTCCAGAGAGACCTGGACAAAATGGTAAACACATACAAACACAAAAATGTTTTCCTATGATGAATGTTTTATTTCGTGAAATTTTGAGTTTTTTTTGTGTTTGCGCTGCAGACAACTCTAGCGGAGGAGCACGTGGAAAGGATCTGCAGCCTGGAGTCGGCTCTCAGGCAGAGAGAAAGTTCCCTTCAGAAACTCAGCGCTCAGCTGCGCAGCAGAGACACGCATCACAGTCATCTCAACGCCAGCCTGGACGTACCCAGAGGTGGGTTCAGTTTGGATCATCAGTAGACCCTGGTGCTGCTCATCGGTCTCTTGTTTTCTTGCGGCGCACACAAATTGTGTTGAAACCTCATAGGCTCACAGAGTTGAACAGTTTCCCCTCAAACACACTGTGGCGTCTCCCTTTCTGAACCTTTTAAAGGGTTATTGTCAAAATGACTTTGTTCAGAACCATCTCCTGTAGTATGTATCCGGGTATTTTTGTAGGTTTATAGAGGATGTTTGCTGTTCTCACTCTGCTGGTCCTTATCAAACCTTTGAAGGACTGAAGAAGCCTTTTGGATGACAGGTGAAAGCTCTTTGCCTTTGTTTTAGCACTCAGATCTTCTAAAACTATTTTGTACTTTGTTGTGGAGAAAGTTAAAATAAAAGAAAACCAACATCCAAACTCTTTTTCACATTGCCAGGGTTGGCAAGCCTCAAGTACCTCAGTACGTTGACTGTTGACTAAACCTTATACGCAGAGTTACCGTAAGCCGCAATCATATAAAAAGACTTTTGTTTGTCCACTGATGGGTATAGCTACAGAGAGGTGACTTACACGGAAAACTGCGGAGAATAAAGCTGTCGCTTGTCTGGTTCTGGTGTGTCAGAGGGCCGTGGGCCGACGCTGCAGAGCTCCCGCAGTCTCGACGCCCTGTCGGACCTGAAGCTGCAGCGGCTGGAGGCCGAGCTGGAGGGGGCCCGGCACCAGGTCGAGGGAGCCTGCCAGAGGGAGAAGGAGCTGAGGAATGAGCTTCAGAGGCTACAGCAAGAGGTAGCCCAGCTGCAGGATGCACAGAGACAGGTAGACCTTACAGTTTAACCCAACCTGAAGGTCTTGGTTTAACTACTCACGCGGCTGCAGTGAAGTACAAGTAGACCGCAGGACCTTCTGACGTACGTCACTTTCGGGTATGGTTACAGGTTAAACTAAAGCAACCTGATAGGTGTAGTAAAAGGGGAAGCAGACTTTTCAATCAGCTTGGTGTTAAAGCTTGGTGGAGTCAGCCTTTCCTGAGAAAGACTGTTGATGCTAGCGCTACGTCAGATGCTAGGCCTCCAAAATTCATGGATGCGCATTCTCAAGGCGGCAACACTAACGAGAGAGGGTGAACAACAATGTGTGAGTAAGATAGCTAAAATTATCTAGGTACTGAGTTAGCAAACTACAATTTTCTGTTACAAGAATTGGCACGCAGTATGGACAAGATGTCCCAGAGACCAAAGATCTGCACAACTCTCCCGCTGCTTCAGCTAACAATGCAGCGACAACAGCATATATGGTTCTGTGAAACCTAGCAAAAATAATACTACCCATGTATCAACTAGAAATAGAGTAATTACCACATCCATTTTAAGCTTTTCTCCACCGTTAGAAAGCCTTGCCGAAGTGGCTCTTAGGCCCTTTGCCTGATTGCCTCAATTATTTTTCAGACCTTTTCCTCTTAGACTGTTTCACGGCCGTTTCTCCTTTTTTTTTTTCCCATCTCTTTCCTGTGCTACAACCCTAACCTATGTGTCTCCCTCTCTGTCAGTCACAGGACCTGTCTTCGCACTGTGAGCACTGCAACGTAGAATGGATAAAAAAAGCCGGGGACGAGCAGTGAGTCTTATTTCGAAGAGCAGACCGTTTTAGTGTTTGTCGTTCTTTTGCAGTAATACATCCTTTTTTTTGCGTCCTTCAGGGTGAACCTAGCGTTAGCCTACACTGAGCTGACGGAGGAGCTGGGTCGCGTTCGCAGTCTGGCTGCGAAACAGACTGACCTCCTGCGACACGTCTCACAGGAGTCTGGTAGGTCTCCTGACACGGACTGGTTTATTAATGTGGCATCCCGTCGGCTATAGACAATGGGACAAGTGAATATCGAAGCCAAGACTTCCGCACTTCATGGTTTTACAGTCCAACTAGCAACTTGAGATCCAAGGATGGAGTTGGAGTTGAGAGACAATGCCTGTGATAGACAGAAGTAGCCGGATTGTAGTCACTTTACAGTTTTTGTTGAAGGTATTCCAGCATGTTACCTTGTTTTCTGCAGAGTATGAGAGGGCCTTCTGCCTCCTTTGCCCTCCTCATGGACTGTTTACCTCTTCTTAACCAAAGCCCACCACAAATAGTTGGTCAAGAGTCCTCAGAAACCCTTTGTTACCAAAATCCTTTGCAAAGAGGCTCTGCACGTTCATTTGTAGGGTTTACTTGTTTATGGACCTACGTAGGTAGTAGTATGGTCAGAGATGTTGAATGCTGAATGTCTACCGGCTCGATGGTATCACTGGTATTGCACGATTATTGGTTTAAGATGAAATCGAAGGCTAAATCCATTCTCTTTGTCTCTCTTGCTCTTTTAGTGTCTCGCCCTCCCCCGGCTCCTCAGCGTCTCTCTCCCACCTCCCCCCAGCGCCCCTGTCTGTCCCCTGATAGGCTCCTCCCTACTCCATCACCCCCTCTGTCCCCAAGCAGCGGCCCCGCGTCCTACTCCCACCAGCCAACCAGCAGCCGCCTACGAGCTAAGTTCCAGGGTCGCCGTAGTTACTCCGAGGTAAGTCTGGGGCAGTTATGCTTTGTGCTCTTCTGCTATTACAGCAATTTATTTAACAACCTGACCCCTTCACCCCTCCCCCTTCCTAAGGTATCTGACCCGTCCGCCATCCAGAGGCCTCTAGCTCACCTGATGAGGGATCCAGTGTCCACCCTCCCCAAGCCCAGGTCCATCCTCGGGGAGTCGCAAGGTTACGGGCAAACCAAATCCCAGCTCCGTACCTCCCTGGTGGGCCTGGTCCGACCGGCGTCGGCTCACGGGGCGGGAGGGGAGAGAGGGGGAGGTGGAGTGGGGGGAGAGAGAGGCGGGGGCGGCAGTCTGAGCAGCAGTCCTCATCACTGCGCTCTGGACCTGGGCTTCCCTCTGGCTGCCGAGGTGAGACACTCAATCAGGTCTTCAGCAAGAACTGCTATTCCCAATGCCTCAAACTCTACCCTTCTTTCATCCAGGTTCACCACTTCTGCCACCTCGATGACCCGCCTGAGCCCACCCCACTGGTGACTCCGCCGCATTCCTCCGATGACGAAGAGGTAACATCGTGCACGCCGATCCTTGCAGCTCTTCGCCCGGCTTTAACAGTCATTGTTTCTATTTAACGCGGGCGCGCTGTGCACATTCACAGGACGTGTGCCCGTACCTGTCGCCGGCCGCCAGCCCGCCGCGGACGCTCGGCGCGATCGGGATCGGCTCACCGTCGCCCAGGGAACAGCCCCTGCACCCCTCTTTTCCGTCTCCTAGGAAACAGCCCCACCATCCCTCCTTTTCGGCCCCGGAGGGCCCTGCCACCCTTTCCTGCCATCTGCCTCCTTACATGAGCACCGAGCACGCTCAGTCATGGCCGTCTATTAATGTGAGTAGAGGCAACGGCAACGCAGCGTTACATGAAGCTATAAAGGGACTCCCTGCAGTCCTTGTGGGGCTCGCTGTAGAAGCAGAAAGCCACGGATGCACGTCAGACCAGCAAAGACCATCGCACTGCAGGCAGAAATGTAATAAGAACTGTTCGTAGACATTAATTAAGCGAGGAGGAAGGTGTATAGTATTTTCAGCAAAAGAGAAAGAAATCCAGTTAGCATCCAACCAGAAGTGCAGAAGCAATAGGTGCAAAGTATGTGCATATGTACAGGTATACTGTACATTTTAAATTAATGAATTAATCTAAATTAAAACAGACCAGTGTGCACTGACTGATTTTGGATTCCTCCGTCCTTCTGCCCTCTCTCTGCAGCTATGGATGGAGTCGGAGGAAAGCGCCGTCCGTAGCTGTCCTCTGTGTCAGCTGACCTTCCCGACCGGCTACCCCGACGACGCCCTCATCAAACACATCGACTCCCACTTGGAGAACAGCAAGATCTGACTTTTTTTTCTTTAACGAGCATTTTTTTTTTTTTTTTACTCCTCTTTTCGCCCGAGATGGGCACCGGGTCTATTTTATTGGTTTTTATTAACGTTTTACGTAGAAACGTTTTGATTAGGCTGCATGCGTTTAGCCCCCGATCCAACCGTGTCTCGCTCAAGGGGCGCCAGACAACTTCCAGCCGCAGAATAAGTCGCCAAGCTTTCATTTCCAGATTGTAAATCTCTGCATTTTTCCCTATAAGAACATACGTTTGCCTGGTATCGCTCACAAGGCACCATATCAACAATTCTGCATCAATTGGAGGCTCTCCTCTTCTCACAACCAGACTTTTCATTTATATGTAGAGGAAATGGGAGATGTAGAAACTAGTGCTGTAACAGTGGCAGGGGCAGCTGACCCTCCTTTCGAAATGTCCCATGCGATACGCTGTTGAGAAAGAAGAGGCACTGGAACCATCTTATTAGAGTTAGAAACATCAATTAGACTTCAAAAGATCTCTAAATGTTCAGATTAATCAAATTGTAACCTTTAATTGTGGAAATTTTGGTCACAGTGAAGGTTAGACGTAAATTCTGAAAGGAAGACTCATTGTCTCACATTGTCTTTCTCTCTGAATATGGGTTATTTCCACTACTCTAGTCTTTTAATTACATCTGGTCAAAATCACTCCGTAACTTAGTCAATTTCTTCCCAATTTCAGCGCTATTTTAATGAAAATATACAGCCACAGTGACCACATTCATTTGGAAATAAATCAGTTTAAAGTGGCCCATTTTTATCCCCAAAGCGCAGGTGTCAAACATGCGGCCTGCGGGCCAAAAGTGGACCGCCAGAGGGTCGAATCTGGTCCGCAGCATGAATTTGCTAAAGTGCAAAAATCACATAGAAGATTGCAAATTTAGTGCAAATTTACTTGTTCTTCTTTGCACTAAAACAAATGGAAAAAGTCTGGAGTTGTCGTTACTGGTAGGTTATTATTCTGTTATGTTACTGGTCCGGAGCACTTGAGGTCAAATTGGGCTGTATGTGGCCCCCAAACTAAAAGGAGTTTGATGCCCCTGCCCTAAAGCAAAACATATTTTAGCTCTGATGCACATTTTTACACTTGGAGGATGCTACACTGCACCAGCTTTGGGAGAAAATTCATCCCGACAGTGTCACCACCCTAAACGTGCCAGAGTGCTCGTCTTCACTATAACTGCACAGTGAGTCATTACCCCGGGATGGCAGAGATTGGACACGTATTACGAGCAGCAGGTCAAGAGTTTGCTTCCTTGCTCGAGGACACTGGAACATTCGTCTGTGGATTGACGCGCTCTGGCCGTCGGGAAACGGAGCCAGAGGACACCAACTGATGTCCTGCTTCCATGCAGCCCGTCAGAAAGCTGGCTCCGGATCAGCGTCTGTCGTGATACAGCGTCCTGTCATCCCCCATAATTACTAGCCAAGTCCTGAGCAAGTTAGTATTTTAAGATGTGAGTGGGTTCTCTCCGGGTTCTCCGGCTTCCTCCCACCGTCCAAAGACATGCTCGTTAGGTTCACTGGTGATTCTGAATTGGCCGTAGGTGTGAGTGTGAATGGTTGTCTGTCTCTCTGTCTCTCTGTGTTAGCCCTGTGATAGACTGGAGACCTGTGTACCCCGCCTCTCGCCCAGTGACTGCTGGGATAGGGTCCACCCCCCGCGACCCTCCAGAGGACAAGCGGTTACAGAAAATGAATGGATGAATGGATGAATGAATGAATGAATGGACCCTGGTCACACTTTAACCCTCTGTATATAGATCTGTGTAGGGTAGATACCAGCGATCTTCTTTTTAGCTGTGAGAAATTCTCCAGACTGATCTTTTATTCTCCAGCTTTTTCAAGAGCTTTCAACCGTTTCACATTGTGTCGCCATCATTGTCTGCTACGGATGGATGGGTGAAGACCGTGAGATATAGTTAAAAGATCCACATAAAGCTAGAAAGAGGACCTTTAGTCGTTAGATGGACGTGCCTGAGACTTCCGCCTCCCCTCCTGTACATCCAGGAGATGGATGGAGATTCCTTTTTTTCCTTGTTTTCCTTGTTTTTTGAACAATTTTAAATTAATTTAAATTTCATGGAACCTATACCAGTTTTTTTTTGTTTTTTTTTTAGTTAACCGAGTGGGAGGCAGAAATCTCCGAGATGACACAAGAGCCAAAACAAAACCTTGCTGCATTAAATGAGATTCTTTGTTTTTGTTTGAATGTCGTCCTCAGCATGCAGACTTGTCTCCACCTGGTGGTGGGAGGAGGAATTGAACCACCTCTGCAAAGACAGCCCCATGAGCCTGCAAGAGAAGTCCTGATTTTTGAAGTGTCACTTCTTCTCTACACTGCATCCATTATACAGAAGAAAATACAACGTGGCGTTTTGCCATCATGCCAAACTGAAAATGAGGATTTGACACATTTGATTTTAAGCGCAGGTGCACCAGTGTACATAGTGAACATGTATGTAGTTTCATTGCTATATTGTACATACAGTACGAATACTAGGTTAGGGCTATTGAGTGAGAAATCATTTTATGGATGAACATGTTTGTCACTTTAAACCCTCCAGAAAAAAAAGGGAATTTTTTTTTCCTCTCTCATTTTTGGTAAAGTGAGGACATTTTGGCCCATCCTCACTTTCTTGCACCCACAGTAAAGGGCTGTTTAAGGGTCAAGACTTTAGGTTAGGGGGATGCATTATGTAAGTGGATGTCCTCATGGTTAAATGTGGTCCTGGAAACATCTAGTGTAGAGGGAACTACCATCAATGTGACTTTCAGTCATGTGGCAGGTGTTTACATTTCTTCGTCTCTGTGGATTTTGTCAACAGCATTACGACCGCGCAAAATGCAGGCATGAGACTTTTCAGGTGTGTGGTCGAGATCGAAACGAAGGCCTTGTTCGAGAACGGGTGTGATCAGAACGTCGCAGCCGGCGTCATCTCATTGCACGATTGTTTCTAGTTTTTTTTCTTAATGCTAATGCTTAATCTAGTTTAAGAACCGTTTTCAGAAACCTTTTGCTTTTTGCACACTTTTTACCGTAGCCATGAATTTAAATGTAAAAAAAAGCATATTTTTCCTTAGGTTTGCACTTAGTGGCTCTTAACGAGAAAATTAAAACATTAGAAAATCACAGACATCTCGTTAGCAAAAGTATTCAGATCATTAGTTCAGTATTTTGTAGAAGCCAGCAGCAGCAGCGACATCTTTCAGTCTTCTTTTGTAAGCCTCTGTACTCTTGGATTTAGGAGGTTTCTTCGAGGCAATAGTGAATCCAAAACAATAGAAATTCCATCTCACTTTATCACAACTGACTTTTTTTTTTTTTTTTTACTTCTTAACTGTGTATTACGAGACAAATAGACTTTTTACTATGTTCTTTTTGCAGGTAACTTTATTGTAGATTTTAGTTGTGTTTCTGAGTTTCGACTAGAGGTATCTACTCTTAAAGATTGGATTCTTTAAGCTTTACTTTTTTTCCAACGAGGATTTGAACCCAGCCAGCAGGGGGCGCTCACTGCCCTCCCTGTTGTCCTGAATACCTCACTGTTAACTTCACTGTTTACAACATGAGCAAGGAAGGCGGAGTGAACTAATACATCACACGTTAGAGCTGTGGATGGGTTTTTGTGCTGTACATGATCTGGAATAATAAAGAATAATTTCAAATCTGAATTAACTTGTGTTTTTTTGTTTTTTTGGACGTCACAAAGCGATGTGGCTCAGCATTGTGAACATCTTGTTGCACACCTACCACTGGTGCAATGCAATCCAAATCAACAGCATTAACTCATGGATCCAACCTGTTTTCCCAGCATGCTTTGGGTGCTTTAACTCCAAGCTCGCAGAGCTGGCGGGTTGACGATTGAGAGGCAAAACCGTGTCGATTATAGAACCTTTTATTTCAAACGAAACCATTAAGAGAAAGACATTTCACTGGGATTTAACAGTAGTCTCTTTTCCTTATTAAAATCCGTTGTTGAAACATCAATAAAAATACTTCATCGCATCAACCGAGAACATTAACGTCCGAGAGACACAACCCTATTCTGTTCAGCTCATTTTTGGACAAGTCATATAGGCGAGAGACAGAGAGAGAGAGAGGAAGACGGCTAGACCGGTGCTAGATATTTTCAGCATTCAGACACTTTGGAAAAACCGCGTCACCAATGTGTTTACCATATATATAAAAAGACAAAATGCATACCGACGTTAGTAAGTTTAAACAATAAGGCCCACAGGGAGAGAAAGCGAGACAGCACCAGTTCACCTGCAATACATCCCACAAGAACCAGACATAGGGCGGCTATGTCTAAGTGTTCTGGATTCCTCTGTAGGAAGTAAGCCTCCGACACTATTCCTATCCGACAGTCGACAACTAAAAATAATTATACAGGTAAGCTAAAACTCACAAAATTAATACACAATCTGACATCCCACAAATATGATATAAGACACTTTACATAAAGACACTTGTGGCAAAAGTATTTCTGCCCACAATTTTCAAAAATGGCCGTGATAGAGGGTTTAAAAAGAGGCATTCAAGTTAATATATGCGTTTGAATCATGAATGATGATATTAAAGGGTTCCATTATGGGTAAAGGTAGGCGAAAGGCACGAAAGACATCCGGCTTCGTCTAAATCAGTCTTCATTTGTTCCATAGTGGCACCTCACCTCTTCACGGTACAAAAAAAATAAAAAATAAAACTATGAGAGGTTCATTTATGCTTCTAAAAGCCCTTCTGCTCTACACCCATGCAGCAGTAACTATGATAGCAGCGCACCTCTGGCTCCTTGACGTCAAGTCACGGCAGTATTTTCACACACAGGTTATTGATCTAACACGGTTACAATTCTATTTTCTTCCTCTTTATCGTTTCGCCACGCGGCTGGATTCATTCAGCCTTGGCACCAAGAGCTTGGTGCGGCGTTTGTTCTACCACAGGTCCAGGTTTTCCGTCTTGGAAAATCCCGGTTCTTTGCGGAGCTTCCAGTAGGTTCCGTTGTACCGCCACACCTCGTTGCCGGCGTCATCCAGCGATTTGCTGTGAAAACAGACGCACAAAGGAAGCCGTTAGTGACTAGCCATCACCTTGACAACGCTGCTTAGAAAAGAAATCTTTTTACTGAGGCTTTAGTACGGGGGTGTCAAACATATGGCCCGCAGGCCAAAACAGGCCCGCCAGAGGAGCTAATCTGGCCCGCAGCATGAACTTGCAGAAATTACATAGAAGATTACTGGTATTTGGGAAGGTTCATTAAGAATATGGGATGTCCTATATTCATCATGGTCGTTTTGTAAAAGGATAGCTAATGAGCATTTTAGTGCATCAGGAAAATGTTCACAGTCCGGTTAGCTTGAAATCAAATTGGGGCCTCTGAACTAAAATGAGTTTGACATCCCTGCTTTAGAACTACCCACTGGTGACTGCCACCTAAAACTACGTACATTAATAGGTCAAGTATCGTTATTGTATAAACAAAAAAAAACATCTTTTATACTCAGACTATGAGTCATTTATAATTGTTTTCAAACTGTTTTTGTTTTGTTTTTTATGAAAAAAGACCAGAAAGGTAAGGACTTGGTCAGGACAATGTAGGTACGATCAACTTTACAACATATATATCAGGTGCAGCACAAGCTTTTATATGTGACAATCTGGTTAAGCTTAGCTTAGCACAAAGATTGGAAACTAGGTAAAACAGCTAGCCTGACTATTTTGTTCAATCACTATAAATACCAACAACCTTTGGTTATATCTCCATCAAATATTGTTGTCTTTGTAAGAAATTAAATAAGCTACAACCAAATTAGAGATAAATAATCCTAATGCCATACAATGTTATTCAGTGTTTAGCAACCTGTGTTAAACAAAGCGCACATTTGCAAAAGAAAAAGGAAATTTATGGTTTGTTAAGAGACACCTCATCATCGTACCGTTAAACCCTTGAAGAAGAAGACACAAGATGCTCTGCAGCTTTAAATTTAAACATATTTTCCATCCTCTCGCAAGCCCCGCGTAACAGGACTAACTGTTAATAAGTTGATATAAAACGACTTTAAGATTTCCTCACCGGAAGAATCTTGGAACGTGCTCCTCCCCTTTCTTGGCCATCTCCTTCCTTCTTTCTCTCTGCTTCTGCTCCACTTCGTCCTTCATTTTATCGGCCTCAGTTACTTTCCCCTCCTCCAGGAGCCTGATGAGAAGAAGCGAAGGAATTAATACAAAAAAAAAAAAAAGGGGGGGGGCAGCAATTGAGGTGAAAACCAGTAAATCAAATGTGCTCCAAAACATTATTTGTACCTCTGGTCTGGTCTGAAGCGAGTGTCTGTAGGTGGAAGGACATCCTTCAAGTCTGGAGTCAGCTCATTTAGTTCTCTGGCGTAACGTGAGAAGCCGTAGAACTGGAAGTGGTCGTCGGGTTGCACATCTGAACAGGAAATAGCATCATGTATATTAGAAGATCTGGTGGACTGTGACAAATCTTAAGTCTAGATGTTGAAGGACATACAGTACAACTGAATTGCGATATCACAATAGTGTGACAGGGTATTTTGAGGACTTTGACTTGAAGCAATGCGACTCACTGGGCTTCCAGATGCACTTTGGTGTAGGCAGAGTGTCACAGAAGATGCCTTCATGCCAGAGGCCTCCGAAGCGATGGACCACTTCTCCGGCCTTGTCCAGAACCACGCCCTGCACCTCGTTCTTACTGTTGTCTGAACTCCAGTACCGAGACTGGAACGCGGTGAGAAGAAAGTCATTGTTAGACAGGGACTGAGGACAAGCATGTATATTGTGCTTCTTTCTGTAAAAGCAGTGAAGGGGAGACGCTGGCTAAACGAGGAAGGGAAAATCTGTCCCGTGTCCTGACCTTGACGAAGGTGATCTTGCAGGTGCACACGTCGCTGTTTTTGTTTCTGATGACCACCTCGCCGTAGTGCTCCAACCAGCGCTGCAGACTCAGCACGTTGTGGATACACGTCACTGCCTTGTTCCATTCATAGTGATCATCGTACCTATGCACACAGAGATAGTTGATGCAGAAATGTTTAAACTTACTTAGAAATTTATGCAGATTGTGTATGTACACCTCTCCCTCAAAAATGGGTGGTGCAAGACCTGCTATTATCTGCATTACTGTGTGACTGGTGTGGCTAAATGTAGCGACTTACTTGGGGAGGCTAACATTGACCATTCCAGAGGACATGATCTCCACCGACTTCCCCCAAAACTTGTACTTCCATCTCTGATCTGAGAACAGAAAGAACGAACGGTTGGGTTCGACTCCACCGGCTCAAAGTACATAAGAATAAAGCGCTTATTAGTAAACACTCTTACCTTGCCAGAAAGTGAAGTTCTTTGACTCTGCATGACAGGCAGAGACGGGTGGATGATGGCTGACCTGAAAGCATTCAACACATCATCAAGAGTCCGTTCAAAACCAAATGTCGAAGTTTAGTCGTGTCCTTTCTGGCGAATTACCTGCTCGCCGACGTACTGAAATCCTCGATCTTCTCTGTGATTCTCGTACGTTTCTCCCAGGACAGGGTTGAAGGGTTTGTAGCGATACCTCCACGTTGCCCAGGCGTAACCGGAGATGGAGAACGCTGCCACATAAACCTAGAAGCATGCGGAATTTTCCTCAGTCATTCACGAACCTTGCACTAAGCGCGACTGCATCTCAACTCCAGCTCGTTCGGAATCTTAAGTAAACTCACCATTCTCTCGTAAGGATCGTCAATGGTGTTGGCGATGTCCAGCAGGTCGCTGTACTCGAGCTCTTCGCTCAGTCTCTGCAGCAAAGACACCGGCTCGTTGAGAGCAATTGGCATGGAGACTCTGGACAGATCTTTGCCGATGTTGTTGTACAGGATGGTCATGATGCCAATGTGGCCGTTATCTGTTCCTGGGGCAGGGAGGGAAGTGCGGCGACCTGGATCGGAGCAACACAAAACAATGTAAGGCGTTCTAGGAAACTAAAAGCGCCTTATCAGAGGAAATTAACAAAAGCGGTTGAACAACAAAAAGTCAAATTCACACAGATACAACACAACCTTAACGTTGCGCGTCTCTAAAGACAACCGGATACAACCTAGGACCAGTAGAAGAGGGTACAACCTTTAGGGTAATGCTTCCAATACAGCAGCTCATATTAGGGGCTTCCAAAGAAAGTTTTGGTAGCAGGGGTTAGGGCTAGGGTTAGGGTTTGGTACCAGCTCAAATATTACCTGGTTTAAAATTGACAAAACTTGTAGGTTTGCCCATCAGTAGTCAGTTCTGTCACGACAGTTTGCCAGATTTTTAGAAAACTATTCTAAATATTGGCCCGACAGCCACAGCAAGCTTATCTGATCACTGTTTAAGTGAAACGCATCACGCAAACATGCATGTCTGAGTTATACCGTCACTTTTACGAGCAGCAGCAGCAGCAAAACTGTCCTGTTTGACGACGGAATTTCTAGTTGTCTTTATGTTTACCTTCTTATACAATATTAAAAGTCATTTGACATGATCAGAAGAAGTGATTTGTGCCTGTAGTGCGAGATGTACTTTTGAAACTGGTTGAGATTTTTCTTCGTTTCGTCTGACTTGTTCTTTCATACAGTTAAAGAACTTTGTTTTCGTTTTGGCTTTTTGAATATGAACATGTCCATGACAAAGACTTTAGACAACGTATTCCTGTTGGACAACATAAGCGGTGATGTTACCTGTATCGGCGGGCACCAGTCTGGGTTTGTCATTGGCGCTGTTCAGACTGGCTCTGTAGTGGAGGGCGGCAGTGGCTATGGAGGGGAGAGTTGGTTATTTTTTCTGTTTTGTTTTACTTGTTGTTGGGAGGAGGATTTACTGGTGCATGTAACAAGCTAGGTAATCACTCACAGTGTCCTTCTTCAGGCTCTGAAGTGCTGGTAGTGGTGATGTCGCTCAGGCCTGACTCGTCCGAAGCCTCGGCCTCCGATGAGGTTTCGCACACTATCACCTCGCTGGCATCGAAGTACTCCGCCATGGAATCGGCCACCGAGGGCGCACGGTGGCTGTGGCGGCTCAACATGGATGGCGTCCTCTGTAAGGGGGAGCAAATGAGGGAGAACGGGATTTGTAGTTTAAGTTGTAGTTTTAAATCTGTTCCAGTGACAAGTCTGCAGAGAATCATAGCAGAGTAAGAGATAGTTCTGATCAGGAGCCAACAGGCAGATGGAGTGACACGCATGCAAGAAACAAAGAGGACAGATACACGAAGCTCAAACACACCCACAAAACGTCTGTGCACGTTGCTCTGTCATCAGACTCATAGGTGGATGAAGTGACACCAACCACCCCACAAAATTGTCCTTGATTCGTAATTATTGGAATTCATTTGGAAGATGCTCCATGAAGTGATTTTTTTTTAATCAGTTTCACCTTGATTTTGAAAATGACTGCAAGAGTCAAAAAAAGAAATAACCAGCACACTGCAGTACCGCAGTACACACCTGGTCCGGACGGACGGTGCAGAAGGATTCTTCAGTAGACTCAGAGGACAGGGAAAGTGAGTGGACTTTGGTCAGACGGGACTGTATGTCAAGCTACACACACACACACACACACATGCATGCACACATACACAGACCAGCCATGCAGGACAAAACGCAGAGAAAAGACAGAAAATGAAAAATAAAAAAAATGATCAGGATGTCTTGCAGACTCCATAACTCTCGCAGAGCACTGGGCGCTAAGGAGTCGGTCAGTTACTACCCTGTGTTGCTGAGGTCTTACTTAAGGGAGAGTGTTGGGTGATTGGTAATCAATCAGGTTTTAGGTCGCACCCCAGAAATATAGTAATTTACAATAAATTCAGGGGTTGTGCAAGATTTAAATAGTTGAAATTAGAGGAGGAGGAAGAGATATCTTGACTTTTAATCCCTCGTTTAGCATGAGCTCAGAAAAAAACTGGAGCCATATTAGTAATTCTTAATGCAACTCAGTAGCACTGTCATTTCACCCTTTCTATTAAGATTAAGAAAACCTTTATTTGTCCCGCAATGGGGAAATTGCAGTTTACAACAGCATACAAAGGAATGCAGTATGTGTTGCTCACTGTGTACACAGAATCACAACCAGCTGCTAGGCAACCAACGACAATATAAAACCCAAAATCACAGCAACTGAATGGAGGACGGTCCAAGCGCACAAGCACATGCAGTGTGGGCAGGAAACAAGCAGAAGAAAGCTCATGCGACACCGAACAAAAAGGAGACTTGGCGCTGTCAGCTTGGCAGCAGGAACTAAAAAGGGAAACTCGTCCGACACAAATGCAGTTTCAGTTTGTGACAGTCCTTTTGTGTGTGTGTGTGTGTGTGTGTGTGGAGAGAGGTGGAGAGTGAGAGAGAAACACTCGAGGTGTGTTCCGTCAGGTCACACCTGTGCTAACTTGCGCCTATCCTGACAAGAAACAGCCCAAACCTGCTTAACAGTTTCACACAGCATCTCACCAACAGACAGCGAGGGCTTGGCCTCCATTGTTTAGTTTGTTTCCACAGTTGGTACTTATATTTTGTGCCAATAATCAGTGTTCTATATCCAAAGATAATGAGGAACATGTAACAGGGAGTGGTGACGTTTGTGTCTGTATCTGATCAATCAAGACGAATCGGAGGAGAGTGTTGTTTTTATTATTTTGTAGCCCAGCTGTGCGTCCTTCTTAGCGTGTGTGTTACCTCAGACAATGTGCTGCAGAGTGTGGTGAGCTGCTGTGAGGTGTTCTGCCTCATGTCCGGGCCGGTCCAGGCCTGCCTCAGTCTCTCTCTCTCCATGGTCAAGACGTCATGAACGGACTTGAGTGAAGCATGAACTGCAACACATAAAACATATTACTCACGGTGGCTCACAAGAGTAGGAAAAAAAACCCAAATATACTTCCTGAAATTGCAAAATTGATTAAGAAGTCAACCGACTCCTTCTATTCTGAGAATTTCAGACAGGCCGTACCCCTCTGAGAGACGGTGCAGATGTCCTGGTGGAGCTTCATGGCCTCAGGTGAAGTGCCCTGCGGGTTGGACAGCTGAGAGTAAACGTAGTTGGGGATGGACTGAACAGAAGCCCCCATTCCAGAATTACAGTTTGTACTCAGGTGGCTGGAAGTGAACTGGAGAAGAACGAGAGGAGAGAAATGGATTGATTTCACACTAAAAGACAAGATGCAACAAAAACAGGACGGATCACAACGCTGCATATGAAGCTAAACATTTCAAATGATTCAAGATTAATTAAGACTATTAAAGTTCTCACCATTCCTCCCATTGCTTCAACACGGGACAAGGTCCTGGAGTGACCCGACACTCTCCCAGACTTTTTCTTGGGTTTCTCCAGCGTAAGATTCTGAAAACAGACCATAATATAGAGTCGTTTTAAAGTTATTCTACTGCTCAACAGTTCATAAAAGTCTTAAAAGCCCAGTGGTATTTACGCAAATGAATTCTATTTGAAGAGTCTCGTGTTCACACTGGTGACCACAGTACTTACCTGCATGCTGATTCGCATCTCCAGATCTGTGTTTGTGATCGGCAGGCCGCCTTCCAGCCAGTGAAGTTTCTGGATGAGCTGAGCCAGTTCAGTCAGCTCTGCTTGACAGCGAGACAGGTCTGACAGATAGTGGGACAAAGGCCGCAGTTTAGAAATGAAGAGAACAAACAGCCGTGCAAAAATAAGAGTTGTGTATCTGCTGTTCGTTGTTCAAATGTGAGGAAATATGATCAATCAGAGAGGTGGTCCTCACCGTTGGAGGTCGCGTCGATGTCATGAGTCTGCTGCAGCCAGGCTGCCACCTTGCTGTTCACCCCTGGGTGAGAGGCAACAGCTGGAGCGGGGCTTGCCATCTCTGGGTGGTACACTGATGCCATGCTGGCATACTGGGAATACTGGAGGATAAAACACCACAGTTTAAATCACAGAAAGCAACCTCACAGCTATTAATTAATCGCCACTGGACAGATATTTTTGTATATACTTTCTTCGAGTCTCAACCTGCTCAACAGGAAGTAGTGCTCAGCTCCATTAGCCTCTCAAAGATATGATAATTGCAGGCTGCCTTGTTTTGTATCAGATGGGACCTTTATCTCATCTACATTTTCAGATAACTTACTAGAGTAGGTATGTATACTGACCGCTGCTCTGTTTTGATGGGCGAGACCGGACATCGATGGCAAAGTGCTCTGGCCCGCAGAGAGAGCGTGGAGGACTCCACGGTGGACGCTCATCGCCTCGTTTTTTCTATACACACGATGGGCGCACAGCTTGGTCAGCCAGATGTAGAAGAGGTCGTGGCTCTTTGCCTTACATGGGGGAGAGAGAGGAAAACAAATAAGACACAGTAGAACTAAGGGAGTGGATTATGAATGCTGAGAATACATGTTTAAGTTTGTAGCTACCTTAAGGTGGTAGAGGTTGTCTCCAGCATCCAGGTCTATGCGTTTGGACTTCTTGTTCACGGACATTACAGCCAGGCTGACGTCCAGTGAGCCATGTAGCTTCCCTCTCTGTATCTAAAAACAAAACAATGGCACAATGTGGTCACCATCTTTTGCCATCTACTCAAAGTCTAAGACAGCAACTGAATAAACACACCAGAAAAGACTTCATGGATGTGAGGCAGTAGTTTTTTTTGTTGGTTACTTACATCTTGCTGTGCCTTTGAGTACTTGAGAATGCCTTTCTCCAACATGAAGTATCTCTGCCGAGAACCAATGACAGTGAAACGTTAGAAACAAAACAAAGGCAATCCAGCATTGACACTGGTGTTGCCCACTAGTTAGTAGTTTAAAATCTCTGCTTAGGTGATCTTAACCCAGCACATGTTTGCATCTTGATCCGACATCATTAAATCAACTGACAATAATCAGCTACTTAGATTTCTTCTACAACATGCTCACCTTGTGCCAGCCTTTGAGTGGGTACTTCCTCCTCTTCATCAGATAGCCCTCGCAGATCCCAGGGATGGTGAGGTCCAGAGAGGAGCTGGGAACCGAGCACGCATCCAGGTGCTGCAAGTCGTCCATCACCTCCCAGTGTCGAGACTGATGCAGACAGAGAGGACGCTTTAACAAATGGCTTGAAAAGACACAGGGGAAACATCGCATTCACGAGAACCAAAAGGACGGAGGGGTTTGCAACCCCTTTGAAATAAAATAAAAATCTAACTCTATGCATTTCTGAGACACCGTATTCGCAACAATGGGTTGTAAGTGCTTAAAAACGGTTGCTAGTCAAAGCCATCGGGTATTTTCGTTCCTTATATTCCACGTGTTTCTAAATTGCAGAGGGGTAGTCCTAAACGTGAAGAGCTAATGACAGAAACAAATATGTATGCAGTGATGAAAACTGTTCTTTGTTTAGGACATAGCTATACTGTGGAATCTCAGTGACGCGCAACATGCTCATCTTTTTTCAGTAGACAGAAAAATACAACATACAGTAATGTTCTCTAAATGGAGATTGATAAAGCCATTGTACAGCATTAGCTTAGATGCTAAATGTTTATGTCGAGACTTTTTTTTTTTTTTTTAACCTGTTTTGAATGCTTAGACGAGCCAGAGCTGTTGTTCCGTGAATGGCCCGGTTTGAACGTGCTGACTGGGGATTTATCGAGGCCGCTGATCACCGACTGGCTGCTGCTCAGAGGTGGAGGACACACCTGAGGGTCCATCGGCACAAAGTTATAAGGATAGCGCTGCATGGAGAGAGAGGGCCTTCAGGTCGAGTTGTATCTCATTGCAAAGCACGCGGCACTGTGAAAGTTAAAAAATTGTCAGAGATAAGTATTAAATAAATGTACAGAAACACAATTGAGTTTAAATAAAAAGTGAGATTGCACTACTTTATCACCACACTAATACAATTATTAGTCATCTTGATTTACACTGAACATTGAACAAGATCCAAACTAGTTTCCAAGGACGCGTGCAAAGGAGGACGTTTCCTTTTAAGGAAACCATGCATGTAAAC
The DNA here is from genome assembly GCF_963514085.1 of Chelon labrosus. Lineage (NCBI taxonomy): Eukaryota > Metazoa > Chordata > Actinopteri > Mugiliformes > Mugilidae > Chelon > Chelon labrosus. The sequence continues at coordinate 13,493,270 of NC_140354.1, forward strand.
GTATGCTCAATGTGCTCCACCAGATTCCTTACTGCTAAAGTCACTCGTTCAAGAACAAAAGAAGCTTAATTTAGACTTCACCCGACTAGCCCCGTTTTATTATTCAGAGTTGATTACAATTACTTTACAACTACTTACATTTATTCAAGCATTACAGGATGTGGGAAGTTACAATATGTGACAATACCATTACGTAAAGAAGACGGACAATGGAATGCATGTTTAGGATAAAACCAAGAGATGGCTCATTAATTATGCAATGGTTTCTTTCGGGCTTCACCGGGAGGAAAGAATCTAGAAGAAACACCTAGAAGAGATACAAACAGCTCATTCCGAGTGCTGCAATTCCGATTTCTATTTTTGCACATACGAGCCCGTAAGGCGAAGCATCTGCTGGTAAAGTTCCAGCCTTGAGTTTCAAGAAGTCCGACCGGATTCTGGAAGTTTCTGGCAGGCAGCCATGATTACATGATCATGTGCATAGAGGAAATCTGGATGTTTTCCTGATTGGGTTTGGGATGAATCTCAAGGCACTAATTCTTAGAGACACATTGACCTTATTTCTCTACAAATGCAAGTGTTTTTTTTTTTGGTTTGGTTTTTTCTTTAAATTGTTCAAGAAACATCGTTTTAGGTTCGTCTACCAACATCCACATAATCCTCTTCCAATTAAAGCCAAGATGTAAGCATGGATTACATTTAATAGGAGTAAATGCAATGCTACATATTTAAAAAAAAAAAGGACATGCGTTGATAGAACATGATGCAAAATGACCTGATAATAACCTTTATCCATATAACTAAACTGAGACCTAATGAACTAATGCACAACTGTAGAAAACTTGATGACAACACAGCTGTGTAGAAAGTAGATCAAACTAAATAAATCAATGGAAGGCAGCACTTGAAATCAGGAAAGCCACAGCGGCACAATAACAAATGAAACACACCTGTGTTGGCTGGATGTCTAACAAGCTTCTCCCCCAGTAGTCCACAGCAAATTCCTTCAGCTTTCTCTCAAGTATAAATTGAAGAGTTGCAGGTATTCCTCTCTAAGACGCGCTTTGAAAGAAAAACCCGCTCCGCAATGAGAGACTTTCCTATGAAAAGTCTCTCAGCATCTGAAAGAAGCAGCTCCCTTCTGCTGTCCTCTCTGTTAGACAATGCCACACCTGAGTGAGGATGTGCTTGTCAGACGGGTGCATATCAAAACCGGTGTGGGTATCTGGGCGGAGCTGAAAGTAGAGGAACTCTCCTTCTACCTGGCCAAACAGGCCTGCCAGCTCTGTCATCGCAAGAATGACAGAGCTCTTTAGCAGATCTGCAGTCAGTAGATGCGCGACACAAATAGTAGGAGCCTTAAAATCAAATCTGTGATGTGTGTGTGTTAAAGGTCAAGTAAATAAAGGCGAATAAATTTAAATCATGCCTTAAAAAGGCCACCAACTTCACTTTCATTCTGCAATATGGCATTTGGTTCAGTGCCCTCAAAATACTTGGACTTAAAAAAAAAAAAAGAAAAAAAAAAGGGCTCACAATAGACGCAAATTGCAAAATTTCCTTATGAAGTAATTACTGAGCCTTTTTAAAAATGTGAGCATCATAAAAAATATTCAGGACTTCTGCAAGAATCAGCCATCTTGTGTCAGAGCCACAGGTAGGATAGGGTAGAGTACTGAGGAATGTACAAACACCAGCTACGTGTCGGCTTTTTAACAATGAAAACAGAGCGTGACAGGCTTTTCCATTTTAAATTTAGTGGGGGGTTAACGTCAACCCAACATGGCACTCTCAGTAACGGCGCGTGTACACACACTGCAATGGTGCCGGTTCAGGTAAAACGTACCTGACAACTTCTAACGTTAAATTTTAAAATTAGAAACAAACCGTGTTCCTCATTCTTTTATCTTGGTCTAAAAATACGTCCGTGTGTCGTTTGATTTCACTCCATATTAGCAGCATGTAATGTTTCAAGCAACGGACTTTCACTATCAAAACTGCCTCCCACCTGCAGCTTTTTATGCTGCTTTTGTGTTGACTGCCACACCTTTGACAGGATGATTTAGAGAAGAGGGAGAGAGAGAGAGAGAGAGAAATATGATAAACATCTGGAATTGGATGCCAGAAATCCAGTAAAACGTTTAGTTCTTGGAGGAACTTTTTCAGTAGTGAGAGACCAGTCATACTTAACTAGACAAAACATTCCTTGCATGATTTGCACTACATGTCATTGTTTTAATTGCATCGCCTGGTTACAGAATCATTTCATAATATATTTTTTAACAGATACAAGTTACAGTGCTGCCGAGCCGCAGCCCTTAAAGGGAGGCGAATTTATTTGACTGCATTTTTTTTTTCCTGCCTTTTTTGCTTGTTTATATTCGTTATGTGAATTGGCATTATTTTACAGTATGCTCAGACTTAAATAATGCTTACATGACACAAACACTCACATGGGGGGGGAGGGGGGGAAACAAAATTTCTTAAAGCAGATAACTTAGAAATCTCAGATGTAAATCTAAGAGCCTTTGTCCCCTCCATTGCAGTGGAGGTACATGCCGTTTTGTTTATGATCCTCAGATCGCTCAACAAAGGCATTTTAAAAATTCAGCAGCAGTTCCTCTTTCAATAAACTAAACCCGCTACACTAAGGGCAGGTACAAAGGACAGGTCTTAAATTGGTGCCAGTTCTTGGTCAATCAGAAATGTACTATCCTTAAAATCTAGGAGCGTGCACTACAGTAATTCGTTTGTGTGCTTAATGTTAATTAAATCTGGAAAATACTTGAATGGGTGTCACCGTCAACAAAGCTCAAAGGATAATACTTTATGAATAGCTGGCTTTAATAGTGGAAAAGCTGGGAAGAGGATATAATTTCGGTGCTTAGGATTGTCTGGGAAAAGTGGTCAAGCCAAAGTAACACCTGTTATTGGATAAAACAGCTTTATAGTTTTTAGCTTTATAAAATATCAGTGAAAAGGTTTATTATAATACTTTCTCTGGTACCTGTAAGTTAGTTATTTGCATATCTCACCACAGAAACACACACACACAAAAAAAATGCATGGATCTTTTAAACTCCGTTCAACAATTAACAAAAGCCATGATTTTCTACAATAAATAAAGGGCTCACATTGATCACTGGTGTAGTTAGTTATACATTTTAATCCTATTAAATGGAAGAAGAATCTTGATAAGAGCACTGCTTTGTATCAGTACAGGTAAAATCCTAACAACGGACACACAAATATCACTGAGAATAGGCAGAACCACCACTGACAAACAATTCCCCTGAACAGTAACACAGGGCATTATGAATGGAAGGATGAAACGCCTTGAACCACTCATTTTTAACCCTGCAGAAGGAGCAGCAGCATCTTTAAGAGCTCAGGAGGGCTGACCCAATAGCTACCATGCATATACTGCAAAAAAAACAGCTAAGGCTGTGCATAGCATGTTATTGCTGAATCTGGAGTCCAGACCAACACTTGTTTTTCATGTTTCTTGAACTTTTCCGAAACCAGTCATGTGTGTTCCTGTGCCAGACTGCATCATTGTGGGGATGGGTGCTGCCATCAAGGAGTGTCATTGCTATGGGGTGGAGGTGCCTGGTCTGGTCTAGGTGGGTGCTACAAGTCTAGGTAACATCCGCGTCCAAAAGTTTCACACCAGAACATTGTATTGTCACAAGATGATCAATGTTATTCACATCTCCTGTCAGTGGTCATAATGTTGTACGTGATCCGTGCATTAAACACCTTATCTGTGCTCCATCTAGTTGTCTTGGTCACCCACGTTGTCAAGTCTAAAAAAAATACCTAACAGCTGATGTCACAACCCAGGTAAGACACTTTTATGATGACTCATTTAGCAGGACAGAGGACCTCATGTTAAGTATGCAACAATCATGTTAAGTATGCCGTCTGACCAGTCAACCACAGAGGAGCAAAACTTCAACTTCCCCTGAGCAGAAAACCAGGTGCTGTGCTAGCTAATAAAAGAACATCATGTTTGAATTCCATGAACTCCTTCAGCATCATGTTTTCTCCAAGTCTATGCTTAATATGTGCAAATAAATCCATCGGTCTGACACTGGGACACTGAATGGTGAGATATGCCATTATTATTTTCATCTGTGTTCATTGAGGGTTTTTGGTCTCGCTATTTAATAATGAATTAAAATAAGTTATGAGGATGTGTTCCTTCCACGAGTACATTAATGTAACAAAATGCAAAACGCTGACTCATGCCAAAGAGAATCTTTCTGATGATGGATATTGTTTTCATATTTACTTTGTACTGTACACTGTTGACCTAGATACACTACTGTAGTACTCAAGTATTGTCCAGAACAATCTGTTCTGACAAATTCATGTCTATGTGATGTCACCACAGACAAGGCTGACACCTCAACAAACTGGTTCATTCTCTTCTCTCTAACCTCCATCTTTCAGTCCGTTCCTCCTTCCAGGAATGCGCCAGAGCAACATGCATGGGCCGTTCGTTCACATGCGACTGCGATGGAAGCTCTAGCTCAGTTTACGGGGATGTTTACAAGCCTGCGTTCCAGCTCGTGAGGCAGTTTTGCAATACAGTGTGTTGAACCGAAGGAAAAGTTGAACCCGTTGTCTTCCACACTGTGGACAGGTAGTGGTGTTATACACTGCCTGGGCAAAAAAAAAAAATAGTCGCCACCTGGATTTAGCTAAGCAAATAGGTACAAGCCTCCTATTGGATAACTGCTGCATAGGCGATTATTTTTCAGCAGTTATGTAACACCAACTGATGCAATGAGCAGCTTCTCATTTCTTAAACAACCACGTCTGAAGACACATCCTGTGGTCGTGGAAAAGATGCTAGTCTGTTTAAGAAGGGTCAAATCATTGGCATGCATCAAGCAGAGAAAACATCTAAGGAGATTGTAGAAACTACTAAAACTGGGTTAAGAACTGTCCAACGCATTATTAAAAACTGGAATAATAGTGGGGAACAATCGTCGTCATCTGGAAAAAAAATCCTGATAAACGTTTGGTGAAATCAAATCAAAGAAAAACAACAGTAGAACTCTGTGAAAGAGTGGTTCAGGGAGCACGAGACATCATTTTCACACATGGATTGGCCACCACAGAGTCCAGACCTTAACCCCATTGAGAATCTTTGGGATGTGCTGGAGAAGGCTTTGCTCAGTGGTCAGACTCTCCCATCATCAATACAAGATCTTGGTGAAAAATGAATGCAAATAAATCTTGTGAAATTGCAGAAGCTTATCGAAACAATGCCACAGCTAAAGCTGAAGGTGGTCCAATGAAATATTAGTGTGTGTGACCTTTAGTTCTTTTATTTAGTTCTAAGAAAAAATATCTGAATAGTTTTTCGAGGATGGGACAAAGTCATCTAAATACATACATCAATAAATACAAGAATATGGTCTGTAGCCCTTTTTTTGTGGCCAGGCAGTGTATATTAGAACCCTTCTCAATGTAATTTACAGTTTCCTTGTTTTTGTGGCAGTATCTTAGATAATGCTGTAATGCCACGAACAATTAATATTGGGGTGGTGCCCAATATTGAGATGACATATAACTCGATAAATAAACAAGTAAAAGAATTTAAAGAAGTGGTTTTGCATTGCAGGATAATACATTTTTGGTTCCATGTACCAAATTCAGGATGAAGAACTTTGTGTTCACCAACATAGCTGTATAAAAATATATTTTATTTTGTGTGAATTTATCTACAGTGAATTTGTCTCCAAATATTTCCATGCTTTTTTAGCCATAGGAATAACCTTTAATAAGAAATTTAGAGAATTTATTTAAAAATATATAATGATTAGAACGCATATTTGTGCTGTATTTACTTGGAATATACTAGATTTATTTAAATGTACTGTGTCCATTTTACCAGATTAAACTGAAACCGCATAGAGATTTGTTATGTTTGAGGAGACAAATTGGTGACATTTTTAATATTTTTGTGTATATTTGAATTCTTATATTTTAATATTATTTCCTTTTAGTGACTGTATCTGATACTAATCTACAACCAAAGTCAAATCTGGCACAAAAGTTAGCCCACAATGTGTCTTTCTGTCCTCATAAGGAAAAGTATGAAGATGCAGCAACCTACGAAATTAACCAATGACCCTGTCTTTGTAAACGTGAGCGTAGTTTGATTTAATATCCCAATTGTTCTCAGATTTGAGGTGGTTGCCAAATCCCAAACCAACACCCAATTGACTTTTTTATCTACAAAATAACAGAAATTGGTGAAGAAAAATGGCAAATGTGATGTTCAACATATCAAGCCAACTTTTTCTTTTTTCCCCCACGACAAGATATTCAGTTTTCTATGACTTCCCTTTAGGGCACCCTTTTCTGCCATTCTGTCAATAATTACATCCTAACAAGGCCTAATCTGAGGTAATTTTTAATTTCAAAGCACAAAAATCACTGCAGGCCCACTTGAGATGCTGTAGGAACTGGACATATTTTGTTTTTTGATTATCAGAATCACTGCCGAGTTTGGAAATCTCCTAACAGGAGAACGCTTTTCGTTGTTAAGACACAAGCAAACACACCTAACTGGCTTTGATTGAAAAAAAAAAAAAACATGACCTACAATAAAAACAGGTTCAGTTCGAGCGAACAACACCCACCGGCGCAACACAGCGTGAGAAACTGTAAGAGACGTTTTATTTTAAATATGGACGACATGCGGAGGCTTGTTTCACGCATGTTGCTTCGTTAAGTGACACGCCAAACTGCCGTCGTCTTTGTTTTTGCTGTCAAGTCACAAAATTAAATTTTAAAAAACGCTTAAAAAAAGGTTACTTCGCCATACAAAGAAAATAAGAGTACCGTTAAATCACACGCGAACGTTAAAGACATTTATAACCCCACAACTTTTAATTGGGCTCAAACATTTAACTCGAGTGAAACGGTGCAGTTTTCCCAAACAAGAACTCACCAGTTTAAGTTTTTCTTGTGAAGTTTCGCCCTGCCCGACTGAAAACAACCCGCTCAGGTGATGAAAGCCCTCTAGCAGCCCTCTAGCAGCCCGCCCGCCTGCACAGCCTGTAGCCTCCACAGCAGCTCCTCGCTTCTGCTACACCTACCCCCGCGCGCGGCTCAGGTAATAATTATCGGCTTTCGCAGGTGCACGGGCGGAACAGGTGCATCATGGGAAACGAGCATCGTCGCATTTCTTTTGTATTTCTTTTTATTTATACTGATTAATTAATTAATTTATGGCAACGTTTAGAATTATTGTAAAGGTTATAAGAAAACCAAAAAAATAAATAAAAATGTACAAATCATAATCACAACTGTGCATCATTATCACATGCAATTAGTATGGTGTGTATAATAATAACAACAATAAAAATAAAAACAAATGTTTTTCGTAAAATTGATCATTGCATTCATCTATTGGTCGTGTCCAATGGGTCATTATTATCAAATAATTAAAATTACTGAGAGAGAAGTAAATAACTAATCTAAATTGACCATCTTGTGACAATACAATGTTCTTTTTCTTTTTCAATGTTCTGTTACTTAGACATGTAGCACCCCCCTAGACCAGACCAGGCACCCCCACCCCATAGCAATGACACTCCCTGATGGCAGCAGCCATCCCCAGCAGGATGCAGCCTGACACAGGAACACACACAAAAACAATTTAGGAACAACTAAAAAAAAAAAAACATTAAAAAGGTGTTGACCTGGCCTCCAAATTCCCTAGATCTCAAACTCATCAAGTATATGTGGGATGCACTGGAACAGGCCTGATCCACAGAAGCTCCTCCCCTCAACCCATAGGGCAGACACCACATGGGGACCAACACAATAGCAGGATGGTGGTCATAATGTTATGCCTGATCGGTGTCGCTACAACACATCCAACACAAAAACTGTAGAAACCCTAGAGATTGCTAGATGGCAGCTCTGTATCCAGCCTCCCTGATAATCCAGCACCAAGAAGGAGAAGAAGAAGCTCTTCCGGACACATGGTGCAGAGTGGGCGTGTCCAGGGCGCTGATGTAAACACACAATAACGCCTCATCCCTCCGTCGGATAAGGCACCAGTGGACTGAATTGGCGAGATTAACCCAAATAGCCGTCGTCGACCCGGGAAAACGCTCACTGTAATATGCGTTAAGGCGCAGACAGGCGACGCCATGGACTTCTACATCAACCTGAAGGTGAATTTCAGGGGAAATTCCAAGAATTTCCTCCTGTCGGGATCCGAGACCAAGAGCTGGGAGTCGATGGAGGCCATGGTAAGACAGGGGGATAATCACCGGGCCTGCTCATGAAGGCACCACCGCACACAGTCGGTCCAAGCAGCCTCACACACACACACTCGATTAACACTACAGATGCAAGGGCTGTGTTACAAAGGGTGCACGATTGCCCATCTGAAATAGTCCGTCAGGTTTGCAGCACACCACAGAGGACGGGCAGTGCACACACCACAGGTCCTCACTGGATTATTATAGTGTTTGTCGTCATGGAAACACTGTTTACCAGCTCAGCATTGCTGGTATGAAAGGAGGTTTTTGCAAATCTTGCGCAGTGACAGTCAGGTAGATGGAATCCATTATGAAACAGACCTGTTTGTGTGCGTGTGTGTGTGTGTGTGTGTGTGTGTGTATGTGTGTGTGTGTGTGTAGGCCTTAGAAATGAAAACACTGCAAAAATCACATGGCACACAAATGAATGAGGTCTGTGCATAGATGACCGGCTGCTTTGGCAACAGACCAGATCATTAATTGATTTGTCATCGACGGATAATTGTGTTATGATAATTGGTGTAAGAAAATAACACAACAGGTCGGCTGAGTTCAGCTGCTCAGTGAATTTGTTTGTCTTTTGTGCATAAATACTATATTAAATTTAATATATATATTTTTTAAGTTTTTCTCTTCAGGTCAGACTAAACTAAGTGTTTGACTTTAGTCTTCAGGACACTATGACGGGTGTTTTTTTTTGTCCTGATCTGCTTCTGTTTTCCTTTGTTATTGATGCAAATCAGCATGTGTAATGTTCAACAGTGCGGGGGTATAAACAACACTGGACGCGTGTCCCGCTCTGACACTTTGTCAGAGGCTTTTCGGGCGCTTGAGCACGTCGAATCGGCGACATAGCCACTGGCTGCTCAGCTTGGCAAACCCACGGCGGAGAGGGGAAGTGGCAAACCATGCAAATAACCAAACTCTTAGAGGGCACCCACTGAGGGCTGCGTCCAAATTTTCATCGTCATCTCACGCGAACATGCCGGCAGGCAAGTGTTTTCACAATGACGTGACCATTTGGAATGAAAAACAACCGTAAACAAACTGATTGAAAAGATTCAAAAGGGGCCCGCCCTGTCCCGCACTTTGCATATCCACTGACCTTGCTCTTCTAGTTTCCCAATGTTGGATGGTGAGTACGGAGTAGTGCCGCCTGCTGGTATGCGTTGTTATTTCCTCCCGTAGTGGTGCAAAACATACCTGCGACTTGGCTGTTGTCTTTGTAGTGTGTGCGTCAATTGAAACTTCATTCAAAAGGACCAAAATGGACGCAAAACAAGCACAGAGAGATCTTAAAGAGGCCATATTATGTTCAATTACGGGTTCATTTTTAATACATATATATTCTCGGGTGGTCAAGTAGATTATCTTTACATACTTTAGTGCTCTAAAAACACATTATATTACTCGTTATATGCATTGCTGCAGCTATTGTATTCACCTTGTGTCCGAAACGCTCCGTTTTGACTACTGTCCCTTTAAGGCCCCTCCTTTCGAAAGAGTCCACTCCGCTCTGATTGGTCAGCTGGCGCATGTTGTTGTTTTATACCAGCTGCTTAGTGCTTAGGTTTAGGCTGTGTCTTTAAGTATTGGTTCCTATCCGATACCACTGCGTTTCTTTTTTTTTTTAATTTTTTTTATAATTTATTGAAATTATGTCTTGCTACACGTCCCCTTCTGTGGAAGAGGAGGACTCATATTACAGCATTTACATGAAAAAGCGTCAGTGATGCCCGATTCTTTGGAAACATAAACATGTTTCTTTCTTTTAGAAAACCGCCATGACCCAGGCAACACTCTACATGAACTACCAGCACAGCACATAACAGCATTGTTTGTGGACTCTTTTATTCCCCCCCTCCTTCTTTCAGTCATTAAATCATTTGTTATGCATACCACGCGCCCCGTGATGGTATCTCGACATGTGTACAGTCAGCAAAAGGCTCAGCGACTTGAGATTAAGGCCCGTGTGCAGCAGTGTGAATGTGGGCAACAGAATCAGACTTGCATCTGTCTCGGTGGCTGCCGTTCCGAGCCACATGGGCGATGAGTCACCGGGGATAATGCAAGTCACATTTCAGGCAGCTGGACCGTGGCTGAGCTGTCACCCAACTGTTAGCTGAATATCACCGGCCCGGAAAGACATTTTGAAACCAAATAGGCAGTTTAACAACAATTTTCTCTCTCCACTGGCAACTATTGAAATACAGGCATTAAACTTAAAGATTCAGATTATTCTCAAACGGAGACAGTAAAACAGAGATGACTGTGAACGTATACATTGATAATAATAGCTCTATGATGGCTCTCTAGCCCAGGGAAATCAGTTATTAGAAGTCAAACCCACTGTGAACTGCCACTAGCACCAGGCCAGAACAAGCACTTGATTCACTTTGGTGGAAAGGTGCTATGAGTGACTGTGAACTCCTAGTCTGGAGCCCTGTCCAGAAGTCTATAAATCAGCTGCGATGAAAAGGCCGTATGTCTATAAAGAGAAGGTGAAATACAGGCTCGCAGCCATGCGCTTTTTGATTTTTATGGTAAATCTCTCTCGGCCAGAGCAGCCCGAAAGAGTTCATTTGTCTGAGTGCTGCTGAGTCACAGCTGTTGTTTCGTCGTCGAGAGGGATGCAAGTGGGTCCAGCGTACAGGGTTTAGTGTTATGTGTTTTTCATCCGATGAGAACCGCTGAAGAACGCATACGGCACGAGCTCTTATCGGCTTGTGTTTGGAAGCACAATGAAGTGAACGCAGAGAGCCCGCAGAGGGGTAGCGCGTCCCGGCTTTGGGCGGGCGAAGAGCCAGCGGGAATGTGAAGGGAGCCTTCTGCCCAGTGACGGGGACGAGCCATCGAGTCGGCTCAGAGGTGACATTTTTGATGCCCGGACACACGGAGACGGAGGCAAACTCTCGGTCCCTTGGCAACTGAAACATGAGCAGCCCAAACCGAACACCGCCACACCCGCCCACCTCCTCCACGCTCAGCCACACACACACACATCTCAGTGTCTGAGTCACAGAGATCACTCTAATTGAAATGGATGTTGCAGGTCTGAATTTGTTCTCTCATCTGTAAAGGACAGCTGGCCCATCACCCTGTGTCCTCACAACGTCCCTCTGTGACTTTTTTATTTTTGTTTGTTACAGGTGAAGCGTTCCTTCGGCCTCTGCAGCCTCCAGCTTACGTATTTTGATGAAGAGAATGAAGAGGTGAGAGATGGCTGTTTGCCTTCTGGTGTTATTTGCAGAGTTTTGCGCATTTTATTATTTTAAAGGTGCACCCCACCAACTGAGCTCTGGCCTTATGCATAGCTTGCAAATGACCAGTTGCAACAGAGGACCTTTTTCCACAAGAAAGTCAGAACCAAAGTTGCATTGCATGCATTTGATTCCTGTTTGTTTTGGTTTCAAATTGCAATCGGGCAACCTCATTGAAGAACATCAAACATTAAAACCACTGACAGGATAAGTGAATAACATCGACCATCTTGCGACAGTACAATGCTCTGCTGGGAAACTTTTGGACCTGGCATTCGTATGGATGTTACTTAGACATGTACCACCCACCAAGACCAGACCAGGCACCCCCAGCCCATAGCAATGACACTCCTTGATGCCAGCAGCCATCCCCAGGAGGATGCATCCTGACACAGGCACACACACAAAAACAGTTTAGGAACAACTCAATTTAATTTAAGTGGGATGCGCTGGAACAAGCCTGATCCACAGAGGACCCAATGGCGCTATCAGGCCCACTATCTGTGTTAAGAACATGCTCCACACCCTCAATTCTTAACACAAACGTTCTGTTTTAAAAGCTAAATTTTGGTGGCTAACCTGCAGCCTGATTTCAAATTTCTGAGCAGACAGAACTGTGTGAACTGTGTAAAAATGGTGGAGTGGCCCTTTAATTCTGGCAAAAATGAGTGTGAATTTACCTTATACTGTATTCCCATCATAACCTTATCCTGTCGTCCCTTTAGGTGTCCATTAACAGCCAAGGTAAGTCAACGTAAACCAAAAATCCGTTAATGCCATGTTGGCGTCATGTTAAACCCATGTTAATTCTGGTTCTGCTTTTATTCCAGTGGAATACGAGGAGGCTTTGAAGGTAAGCTGATCTATTCTGCTTGAATATATGACCGTGCTAATGGTGTAAATGGCAAAGCCAGTTTTAAGAGGTTCATCCATTTCAACTACTTCAATCCAGGCTTTGCAAAAGTGGAGTGCATGCCGTTATATGTACCTATTTTTGTGCTGGGTCTCCTCCCTGTTCCTCCGCACGAGAACCTCCGGGGAGCATCATAATTAAATCCTAACCTTCTGACATTGACAACCGGTTCTGCTTCCTTTCCAGAGCGCAGCGAGGCAAGGGAACCGGCTCCACATGAACGTGTACGAGACCCGAGGACAGCCGGCCAGGGTCCCCACCACCAAGGCCAGCGGAACAGAGCCAAAGAGGGGCTTCAGACCCCCCCAGCACTGCCCAGCCCTGGCTCAGGTGGTTAGCCGCAAGGTTCAGGCCGCCGTGCCAGAACAGGGCATGGTAAGAAAGCGTAATGCTAGTGTTTAGAAGCATTCTCCTGCTTTATGTTGACTGTGTCGGTTCTGTGGGCAGAGCTGAGCCTGGGCACTTCCATGTAGTATCCATAATTTTATTACAAATTGAATGTAGTTGATGATAAATATTCCTCAGAGTGCATGACGGTCCATTTGAGCTTTCCTGCTTCCTGATTGCTGAATGAATACTCTCGTCTGTTGATCAGGTTATCTTGAAGGAAGTGAAAGGGACCAAAGAAGAGGACAAGACTCCCCCTGCCTGGTTCACCTCGTACATGGAGAAGGTAAGAAGAACAACCTGACGGCGAGTTGGGTTTTCTGCTGGAGCAACTGTCCGACCGATTGCTAAGACACCAACTGTCCCTCCAGTTTAAGGACCAGGTGGTCCGCGAGGCGGTGGAGAAGATCTGCCGGGAGTTCTCTGGACAGTGCTGCATCCACAAGCCCCTGGGCGGAGGAGGAGCAGGAGCAGGGGGAGCAGGGGGCATGGGGGGAGGTAGAGCCGAAGCGGTGGGGGGAGCTGACGCCCAGCAGGTCCCTGAGGTGTCCTCCTCCACCCTGCCTGGAGCTCCATCCTCTTCCACTCCTCCCTGCTCGTCCTGCAGGGGGCAGACCACCGGAGGAGGCTACCAGTGCAGGTAAGCGTTGTTTGAAGGCTATGGATCAGGCTGTGGATGTATATGAAATGTTGCTGCCTTTGTTTGAGCCATCAGACAGAGCTAGGTACATGAAAACTGTCTTTATGCTAAGCTAGGCTAAGCACATTCCCGATTGTGAAAAATAACGTAACTGTTTGTTGCACTTTGCTAACCTTTGGACTCACGATGGACAGTTCAATGAACCAGATCAAAAGTTTTGCATCGAAACCAGAGATACAATCTCTTTAATAGCGCACATTCTCCTTCCTGGTCCAAAACTGAAAAACGAGCCAAACAGGTTGGGTTATCTGGAATAAAATATACAGACTCCTATGTACACTGCAACACAAGTTATTACACCATGAAGACTAATTGAATGAACAACGTTTCATGAAACCCTGTGGACACCACATGTGGTAAAGAATTGCCTGAGCAACTAAGAAACCAGATATCATGGCGAAGAAAGATGGTGCGAGAGCAACAGAACATGAGCTGCAGCAGTAGTAAGGAGCTACGGGAAAATCCATAATACCATTAACAAAAGAAGATGCCAGTGGTTTGTGTCCGGAAGGGTTCTCAGGGATTTTCCACCCCTTTGGAAAGTGAAACTGTAAGTCTCTGACTATCCTTTCTCTTTTCCCTGCGTCTTCAGTGTGTGTACGTCCTGCACTCTGTGCGAGCCGTGCAGCTTCTCTCATGATCCCAGTCACAACCTGGTGAGAGCCAGGACTCCTCTGTCCATCCCGGAGCACGGATCACCAGCCCCAGATCACAGCAGGTAAGACACCTCTGCGTTCTTACCAATATTTTAAACAGAGGTGGAAAAAGTACTAAAATATCGTACTCAAGTAAAAGTACCTATACTTGGATGAAATATTACTCAAGTACAAATGAAATTACCCATCTGAAAAATTACTCAAGTAAAAGTAATAAGTAGCTAATTTAAAATGTATTTTAAGTAAAAGTTACTTAGTTACATTTAAAAAAAAAACCTGTAGAACGGGGCGGGGGATCTCTCCCATGTAGTGAAAATAGGACAAGGGGTCATACATCCAAAACTGTTTAGTTTTTAATTAAAGAACAATCTATACAAATGTATAAAAATCTATACAAATGTATACACATGTAATGACAACATAACACATGTCACACATGACATGTAAGACCCTTAGAAAGGGATAATGTGCAATTTTAGTTCTGACCATCCCATAAAACTTTTTCAAATAATCAACTGTCAATCAAACTGTCTCTGAACCGTCGTCGCTCTTCTGATCCACCTCCATCTCGTTCTCAATCTCCTACAGAAAGACTTGGCGCTTGGTAGTGGTAGCCTACATGCTGACCATATGTCACTCACTACGTGGTTCCGGGCGCGATTTTTTTTTTCGGTTTTCGTTAGTCAACGTTTTTTTTTTTTACTCAGTAACGGATGAGATTTGTAATGTAGCGAAATACAATACTTCACTCAAAACGTAATCAAGTAAAATTTAAATTACCGATTTTAAAAACTACTTGAAAAATACAAAATACACAAAAAAACTACTCAATACAGTAACGTGAGTAAATGTATTTCGTTACTTTCCACCTCTGATTTTAAAGGAGAGATATGTAAAATTATATAAATGTGGGAAACACCTTTCTCTAGAAAGGACCTCCAGTCTTTCTGCTAAATAGACAAACCGAAACCAAGTCAAAAATCATGTCCCGGAAAGCGTTACGTGCTATGAGTTTAATCATTGTAGAAGCAGCCTAAAGAATGATTATGAATAAAACTAGCAACTACCACCTAACAGCTGGGCTGGAATTTTGCAAAATTGGATGTGACTGTGTTAGATCCTAAACACTACTACTGTTTTTGCTTAGCTTAGCCTGTCTTTCTTTCATTCGTGACCTTGGATTACTCAGTGTTGTACAAGCAAGCAAGGGGCGTTGCAAGAGGGCAAGGGTCTGTACGAGGCTAAATACAAACCCTAGATGGCTCCAAATCATAAACTGTGAGATAAAAATACACGTTGATGTTACCCCTTGAGGCACAAAGTGGTAATACAAGACAGAATGGGCCGGCGGTAGCAGGTTAGCATGCTAATTTGAGTAGATAGATAGATAGATAGATAGATAGATAGATAGATAGGTAGATACTTTATTGATCCCGAGGGAAATTCAAGCATCCAGTAGCAGTAACATACATTGAACATACAATACAAAAACTATATAAAAAACAGAAAGTAACTACAAATAAAATGTTTTATACAACTATAAACTATGTTAAAAATATAAAGTGACCTGTTAAAAAAATAAAGTGACCAGTAGAGGTAGAAGGTTTTTATTTTTTATTTTTTTTATAAATATGAGAATTACAAATGGGGAGGACTGTGTGCAATTAAATAAGGCTGTAAACAGATGAATGAAATGAATAAATGAATGAAAGTCACAGTCACCACATGTAGCAGAGGTAGACAGACATGGCAATGACAGAGTGTCCAGTAAGTAGTGCAAAAAGATTTGTCCATCGTCTATTGTGCCTCCTGCCATCACTGAGAGCTGTTGTACAGTCTGATGGCCAGGGGGACGAGAGAGTTCTTCAGTCTGTTGGTGGAGCAGGATTGAGACAGCAGCCTGCCGCTGAACACACTCCTCTGCCTGATGAAGGTGTTGTGCAGAGGGTGGTGGGCGTTGTCCAGTATGGACAGCAGTTTGTCCAGGGTCCTTCTCTCTGCCACTGTCACCGGAGATGTCCAGCTCTGTGCCCACCACTGAGCCAGCCCGCCTCACCAGTCTGTCCAGTCGAGCAGCGTCCCTCTTCTTGCTGCTTCCTCCCCAGCAAACCACAGCGTAGAAGAGGACGCTGGCCACCACAGACTGGTAAAACATCCGCAGCAGTTTTTTGCAGATGTTGAAGGGCCCCAGCCTTCTCAGGAAGTACAGACGGCTCTGTCCTTTCCTGTGGAGTGTGTCCAAGTTTGGTATTTTCTATATTTCTTTACTTTAGAATAAAATATTAAATGAATTTAAGGGTAGCTTAGATCTTTATTATGAGATTTTGACATGAAGGGTCAGAATTGTCCTATTACCGAGTTCCCAGATTTTGTTGCCATCTCCATGTTGCCATCTTCATCTCTGCCCATTGGTGTTCAGGTTCTACAGGCGAGGCGATCGCAGTTTCCGGAAGGCAGAGAAGCAGCGTCTAAAAGCGGAGAAGCGCCTGCTGAAGGCTGAGGTCAAAGAGATCCGGAAACAGCTGAGGATGGAGAGGCGGGGCATACAGTGGAGCTCCTCCCACAGAGACGGAAGCTCCTCCCCCGTTCTGCTGCAGCCTCGTGCCACCCAGCACAACAGCCCTGAGTGAGTTGCTAACGAGACACGTCCTAAACACGTGGGCACGTTTCAAATATTGATAGAAAATGGAAAAACCTGAAAATAGTCTGAACATTGTTAGCGTAACGCAAGATAAAAGCAGGATAACAGGATTTTATTTCTACTTTTCTTGACCAGACGCCCAAAGCGCCCCTGTCCTCTGGTGGTTCCAGCCATGACGGCCACGTTTCTGGACGAGAACCTCCCTGATGGAACCCGACTGCGCCCTGGGACCAAGTTTATCAAGTACTGGAAGATGAGGAACACTGGAACAATCAGCTGGAGCGCTGATACTAAGGTAAATTCACCAAGCATTTTGAGCTTCTACTGTCAGGGTAACTATAAGATAGTACAGGGCGGTGTGTAGTTCAGTAAACTACTTCTGGGTGAGCATGTTTTGTGTTTCCTGCAGCTGAAGTTCATGTGGGGAAACCTGGCAGTGGGATCTGGGGACCGCTGGAGGGAAGTGTCCGTTCCCTTCCTACAGCCAGGACAGGTAAGATGAGACGATTTCTGTTTCACTCACCACTGGAAAAAGCACCCCGAATTTGATCCCACTTCAAAACGAAAGACAAATGGACGCAGTCAGCACATTTTCGCTTTCTTTTTCCACTTTGTGTATGCGTGTGCAGGTTGGGATAGTGAGCGTCGCACTGTGCGCTCCCACCGTGGAGGGCTCCTACACCTCCCACTGGCGTCTGGCACACGCCGGTGAGCAGTTCGGACCGAGAGTGTGGTGCAGCATCGTGGTCGACCCTCTGGCCCCGGCACCCATGATGGCTGATGGAATACTCGTGTCGCCCTGTGTCACACCGCAGGTAGAAAATCTGATTTGACAGACACGTACATGCAAACTTTATGTATGTGTTTAAATTAAACATTTGACGATCGTCTACAGGGAAAGAACCCAGTTTCAAAGGATGGAAAAACCTGCACAACAGCTAGGGAGCAACCTTTAATGTCAGTGGACCAAGAAGAATACTACATCCCCTCTGTAGACCTACTCACTGCACAGGTGATATCATCTTAAAAGATTCTGCTTCCACTCACTGCTGCACTTCTATCCAAATGTTTTTTTTCCCCCGTGCCGATGTACACCCACACTGACTGACACATCCAACAAAAGCAGCTTCAGGTCTGGAAAGCGAAGCCCATGCTGAAGTGCCTTAAATCTGCATTGTTTCTGTTTGTAAATGGTCCAATGGCAAAGTAAAGGGCAATAGGCAGTAAAGCAAAGTATGCTTTAGGGCAGGGTTGTCAAATTCATTTTAGTTCGGTGGCCACATACAACCCATTTAGATCACAATAGCATAATAACCTATAAATAACAACAACTCCAAATGTTTCCCATTGTTTTGGTGCAAAGAAGTACAAGTACATTGTGAAAATGCTGCCATCTACAGTTTAGTTTTGGGTATCAGTGTTGTGTTATGTCCACAACTCTTAGTAGACAAATTGGGACCAGATTGGACCTTCTGGCGGGCTGGTTTTGGTATGTTTGACACCCCTGCTCTAGGGCGTAATTGAGTGACAAGTTACTTTCCAGTGTGTGTGCATAATGGCCTTGTGTTCTGAGTCAAAGCCAGTAAGTCAGTCCTCCAATCTGAATAATACATATATATAGTATTTTACACCTACAGGTTAAATGACCAATAAAAAAAAAAAAACTTGGTTTGGGTAAAAAAAATAAGGGTTATCTGCTTCTCAAACCTTCTGTTGTCTGTCAGGATCTCCTGTCTTTTGAGCTGTTGGACATCAACATTGTCCAAGAGTTGGAGAGCGTCCCAAACAACACCCCTGCTGGTAAGAAGAGTTGTTTCCAATGGTTTTTGGTGGGATCTGATTGGATCTCACGAGATTTGGTTTTGATCATATTATATGGGGATAAGGAGTTTCCATGGAGCACAGAAAATCGGATGTGCAGCAGATCCATGATTTCTTAATTTGCATGATCAAGTAGATCACTTCACACTTAGAAGGTTACTTCAAATACCCAGTCTCGTGGGTACTCATTGCCTGTGTTCCAGTTCTGATCTTGGTTCTGCTAGTTTGGTATTGACGATCGTCGTCTGATGTTACAGGAGATTGAAATGCTGACCGTGGATCAATGAAATGCCACACTCATTTACACTCTTTTAATCTGTATCACTGTAACCTGGTGATAACTTTAGCAACCTGATTGATAATGACACTTGGCAACATCCTATTTTTGTCCTTTTCCTTAATCCCCCCCTCCCCCCTCCCCCCCCCCCATCCAGACATGACTCCCTGCATGTCCCCTCTGCCTCAAGATGGCCACCTCCAGTACAAGGGTAGTCCATCATTGGGTCTGATCCAAGAAGAGACTGAGATCATCAATAGCATCATGGGTAACTGAGTTTCCTCTTGATGCATTTTTAAAAAGTTAATGGCTTTTTGCTGAATAAGACCTGGAGTCGTGTGTGTCAGAGCTGTAGACTTGAGATTTGGACGAATGCCTGAACACTTAACTTCACTTGAGACTTGAGGACAAAAGAGATTTACTTGGGGACAAAAACACCTATTACTGAATCTAGATTTGTAACAAAACTGGGAGTGGGACTCGATTAAAAGAAATTAATCTAATTAATTAGAGGCTTTGTAATTAATTAATCTTGATTAATCGCATTTTAATCGCATAACAATTAAATGGATTTTAGTGAATCAAATAATAGACACAGACATAAATTTTGTAAACTCAAGCCCTTTTAATGTCTGGAAATCTCGCACTGACAAACGTTCCGCATTGTTTGGAATGCAAACTGCAAGTAACTGCGTTCAGTTTTTTGTAATTAATCGCAATTAATTGCAATTAATCGCAATTAACAAGTTAAAGTCCCACCCCTAAACAAAACATTACATTATTTTCTGTTACAGCTTCTGGCTTCTGACTTGGATCTGTCCTCTAAAGACTTGATTCTTGTCCAGGATTTAGGTAAAAAAATAAATAAATACCGTACACTTCAAAGACTTTGTTCTTAATGTTCGAATGACGTCACCCATTGGATTTTGGAAGAGTTTGAAGCTCAATGCGGCTTGCCCCCGGCAGTCGCCATCTTGGCAGTGCCGGGCTCCCGTCGCACTCCAAGCTAATTCAAAAAGCTTTCACGGAGATGGAGCCTAAGTGGGCTGAGATAGGTGTGTGATGCCCAGGCAGATGGCTAGCATCCTTATACGGCACCCACCTGTCACTCAAAGCAGCCCCGATCTTATTTTTGACAGATGAGGCAAAGTTACTGCATTGTCCTTGGACATTTAAACACTGAAATGTTCAATGCCCAATACAATCCCCCAAATACACACTATAATGTCAGAGCTTTTTTCTTTGAACGTCTCATAGCTCGCTGAGAACCTATTTCAATACAAGCACAAGATGAATCTCACAAATCTGACCTGTACGTCGTAATGCTGACCTTCCTGTTCCTGGTTCTCAGATGTGCCACATGCAGCAGGATCTGGAGCTGAAGGTGGTGGGGTCCCAGCTCAGGAGGAAGGAGAGGACGACATCAGCGGGACTCAGTTTGTTTGTGAGACTGTGATTCGCTCAATGACACTGGAGGAGGCCCCCGACCACACACCTCTGAGAGGGTCCCGTCCAGGGACAGGTAAAGGTTAGTCGGAGGCGACTCTGAAGCTGTCCTTTCAACTACATTTCTAGTCTATGCTTGAATTATTCCGTACTGGTTCTTGTGCTTGTAAAGGCTATTATTGGTCACACGTCAGAGCAAATATCACTCATTAAATGTTTCTTAAAAAGTTGCCCGTGTTGTTATATAACATTGGGGCTACCTCCTGTTTGCTTTCAGTTGTGCGTCCGGCCGCTCAGGGTGGTTCCTCCTCTTTATCCTGCGTGAAGAGTAAAACCCCGAAAACAGAAGAGAGTCCCGACAGCAGCCCCGGCAGCTCAAACAACCCCCTGAAACTGCCAGCCACTCTCAAGGCTTCCCTCCCCTCCCCGCTGAAAGCCTCCCTGCCTGCTCCTCTGTCCGTGGCCCCGACATCTGTACCCGGCCCCAGCTCGGCACCGACCCCGCTGCACGTTCTGCCCAGGGCCTCCACAATGCAGGAGCACACAGCCACAGGTGACAGCAAGTATTTTCGTTGTTGAGCTAAGTCTCTGGATTGTTGACTGGAGCATTGTGAGGGCAGTGACACTCTTTGTGATTACAGACTACTGCCACCTTCTGGTACGGAGGATAATTAATCTTCGCTGTGCGTTCGAGTCCAAATTTTTAGCTGAGACACATTCGACATTGGACACCCGGCCTTGGTTGTTCTAAGTCTCAATCAATCCGGCACAATGAAACATATTACACATGTGTCACAATAAAAATAACACTGACTGCATACAGGGGGTTGTCATGTCCAAGCATTGCACTAAATGTCACATTGCTTTCTTGGCTAATGTTAATGGAAGCAGCATACGTTAGCCACGGTACAGCTAACATATCCCTTTCACAGCTTTTAGCAGCTGTGCTCACAGCCAGTAGCTGTTTACCCTTTGCCTCGTCCTCCTTTGTAAATTGAGGAATAATCTGTAACTATGTATTTACTAAAGATACAAAAATGGACTATGACTTGGCCACCTCTACTCGTCCTTTCAGCCGATCGTATTGATTCTGGCTGAAACTGATATGCCACGGTATCTGGGGGAATGCTGGAGACTCAGCTGTATTGACCTCTGGAAATGACTTTAGGTTGTTTTGGCTATAGATCGTATTCATGTATTTACTGATGTATGTATTTAGATGACTTTGTCCCATCCTCAAAAAAATATTCAGATATTTTTTCTTAGAACTAAATAAACGAACGACAGTCAAAGTCAAGTCAAAGTCAGCTTTACTGTCAATTCTGACATGTGCAACACATAACAGGATTGAAATTACTCCTCTAAGGCCTACGGTGCAGCAACTTAAACACAAAATGTACAAATATGAAATGTAAAAATATAAGATATATATATCTATGTATCTATATATACATACATATACACACCCATATACATATACACATATATACTACACGCATACATACCTAAAAAAATAGAATAAAAATAGAAGCTGCAAACTACAAACTAAGGCTAATGCCATAGGTCATAAAGTGGCTGGTGCGACCCCTGAGTTGGGCAGGTGCAAAGGGTATGAAGTGAATCAATAAATATATATAATACAGTATATTACAATATTGGTCTCTCAGATGAAGTATAAGTCCGTGGGGTGGTGGGGGTGGGGGGATCAGAGTCCCAGGTTAGTGTGTGTGAACGGGGAGCAGAATGGGGAGAGGGTCACAAGAAGGTCACACACGTTAATATTTCATTGGACCACCTTTAGCTTTAGCTGTAGCATTGTTTCTATAAGCTTCTGCAGTGTCACAAGATTTATTTCCATCCAGTGTTGCACTCATTTTTCACCAAGATCTTGTACTGATGATGGGAGAGTCTGACCACTGCGCAAAGCCTTCTCCAGCACATCCCAAAGATTCTCAATGGGGTTAAGGTCTGGACTCTGTGGTGGCCAATCCATGTGTGAAAATGATGTCTCATGCTCCCTGAACCACTCTTTCACAATTTGAGCCCCATGAATCCTGGCATTGTCATCTTTAATATGCCCGTGAACATCAGAGAAAAAAAAAAAATCCATTGATGGAATAACCTGGTCATTCAGTACATCCAGGTAGTCAGCTGACCTCATTCTTTGGACACATAATGTTGCTGAACCTAGACCTGAGCAACTTCAGCAACCCCAGATCATAGCACTGCCCCCACAGGCTTGTACAGTAGACACTAGGCATGATGGGTGCATCACTTCATCTGCCTCTCTTCTTACCCTGATGCGATGGTTCTCCACTATCCTTCCAGTTTTTAATAATGCGTTGGACAGTTCTTAACCCAATTTTAGAAGTTTCCTCAATCTCCTTGGATGTTTTCTCTGCTTGATGCGTGCCAGTGATTTGACATCTTTTCCACGACCACAGGATGTGTCTTTCAACATGGTCGTTTAAGAAATGGGAAGCTACTCGTTGCATCAGTTGGGGTTAAATAATTTGTTGTCAGCTGAAGGATGATCGCCCATGTAGTAATTATCCAATAGGAGGCACGCTTAGTGAAATCCAGGTGGCTACTTTTTTACTAAAATAATATAATAAAAGTGCAGAGCTAGTTCTTCAGTCATAAACAAGATATATAGCCAATAAGTTATTGGACTATGGACAGACTCAGGATTGCTGCCCCCCTCTGCTTCCAGTCTTTATGTTTAGCTAGGCTAACAAGCTCCAGCGTTGTACCCAACACAAACATGAAACTGATGTTGACCCTCTCGTCTCTCCCCCTCAGTAAACAAGCCTCAGCCTCTTTCCCAACATGTTATTGAACTGGTCTTAGTGACTCACAGTTCATCCAGTCCTGTGTTGTTTGATTGTACTGAAGCGGTCAATCGTACACTTGCTAGGCCTGTTTTAAACGGCCATCTCCAACGCTGCTTGTTTTCTCGCCCCAGGTGAAGTCGAAGAGTCCCACATAGAGAGCATCTGCGAGGAGTCCGGGGCGGAGGAGCGAGAGAAGGAGCCAGAGGAGGCGAAGGGGAAAGAGGGAGGGGAGAAGAGAGAAGGGAGGAGCCGCTCCTCCTCCACCTCCTCGGAGGATTACATAATCATCCTCCCAGATTGCTTCGACACGAGTCGGCCGCTGGGGGAGTCCATGTACAGGTAGGAGCCCCAGCGTCTTTGGAGCAACCACGCAAGCACTGTGTGTTGTCATTAAAAGATGCACCACTGCCTTCCTTTTCAATCCCCATTGTTCGTCCTGTTGCAGCTCTGCTCTGTCCCAGCCCGGTGACATCCCAGCCAAGACCCCCACAGACCCAGACACCCCATCTTCTGACCATGCGGGTAGTGCCAGTGCAGAGCCAGAGCTGGACGAGGCGGGAGAAGCTGCTGCAGCCCTAGGGGCGGAGTTGCTGGGAACCAGCAGCGCCAACGACATGCTCTGTACGTCTCAGACGCTAGACGATGAGCCACTGACACCTGAAGTGGTGGCACCACCTAAAGCCATCATCACACCAAGGTCAGTAAGCAGCAGTTGCGTAACTGGTCAGCAATAGCAAAATATATCATGTTTGGGATCATTTTGGGATTCCTATTGGCTGTTGCGCTGGTTAAACGACTGAAAATGTGACACAATTGTTAACATGTTCTTACACTGTACAGTCCAGAGAGCAGTGGAGAAGCAGACGTCGATGCTTCCGGTGAAGAAGCAGAGGGCTCTGAACTGTACCAAAACGAGGAGGGTAAGCACATTGCCGTGTCACTGCCAGTAACTTCTAATGTTTCTTAAAAAACTCGACCGATTTGAGAGGAAGTCTGGCGTAATCTGATTGTTTGTTATCTCACAGCCTCTGGTCCTGAACAAACTGATGCTGGTGATACTGAAGCTACTGAGAACGCAGAGGAGGATGCCCCTGAGGACCCCAGGTCAGAAACACACTCAGGTTAAACAAAAAATAAAAAAGCGTGTGTTCTTTAGTGCCTCTTATGAGACATTTCATTGAAAAATGTACATTTTGTCATTGCTACAATGCTGATTTTGCAAACATCTCCTCTCTGTAGGCACCCAGGAATCACCAGTGGCTTGGTTAAAGGAGCTTTGTCAGTAGCTGCCTCTGCCTACAAGGCCTTGTTCACTGGCCAAGGCCCCACACAGGTCAGCAAGCGCTCAGTTTTATGTGCATATCAATCATATCAATTCAAGTCAAAGTTCATACTTTTCTGATATGCTATCATAGAACATCAATCACAGGAAGGAAGACTAAAAGCGGACTTAGATCTGTAGGTTGTTTGGTGACTGTCACTTTGAATAACCACATATGCTGTGGTTGCTGGGGTATGCACATACCACCCAAATCCCACAGACCAAGACACAGCTGCTAAAGTTAGTCCGAACTCTGAGCTGAACTTGTCTGAAAAGGGGGAACGTACAGCGTCTCCTCTTATCCAACATAAGTGAAAAATGTCAAATATAAAAAAAACACATGTTTCTCCTGCAGGTTTAAGTACAAACCCTTTCAGGACTGATTGACAAATTCTCTGATATGGACTGAAAATACTTGCTAGCCACAATAAGGCAACAAACAACCCATAAAGCAACATTCTCTACAGAAGAGTAGAGTAACAGTGTTACGATGGTGCGCTGCAGTTTATCTAGTCCTTGAATACAAGATACTCCTTGCTTTTTGAAATGTTTTCAGATAAAAATACCCAATATTTAAACCTACACCCATCAGATGCAACATTATCACCGCTGACAGGAGAAGTAAATAACATTGACCATCTTGTGACAATACAATGTTCTGCTGGGAAACTTTTGGACCTGGTGTTCATTCATGTGGATGTTATTTAGACATGTAGCACCCACCTAGACCAGACCAGGCACCTCCACCCCATAGCAATGACACTCCTTGATGGCAGCAGCCATCCCCAAGTATCTCAAGCATCCGTGGGATGATCCACAGAGGTCCCTCCCCTCAACCCATAGGACCCAAAGGTCCCCACCAAAAACTTTATGTTTCCAGACTCCACAGGGCACCCTCATTCTCTGATAAGTCCCAACTGTTTTGGAGGCTCAAGGGAGACCTACACAATATTAGGAACATGGTCATAATGTTATGCCCGATTGGTTTATAAGTAATACGTAGTAGGTTTCCTGGACTGATCAGATTTTGTTTCCATATAGCCTCCAGTGGACGCGTCCACACAGGAGACCATGATGGCCGTGTTGGTGGAGATGGGATTCGGGGACCGGCCGCTGAACCAGCGGCTGCTGAACAAGCACAACTACAACCTGCTGGACGTGGTCAACGAGCTTGTTCAGATGACCGACAATGACTGGTACTCCACGCGCTACTAACGGAGGGAGGAAGAAGTGGAGGAAGAACAGAAACGGAGAAGGAGATGAAACACAAGGAGGTTAAAGGGAGACTGGAGAAGAGAGATTCATTTGTGTTTGTCTGCCTTTTCTTCCTCCGACTGTCCGTCTCTCCTCTGCAACTGGATGGAGTGCCGCATTCTGTGACATATAACGGAACATTCTACCAAACTCTTTGGAATCCTTTACTAGACCATCTAAACCCCCACGGTCTTGTCGTATTTCTCTCAGCGTAGATCTTGATTGTGCCAGGTTTCCTTGCATACCACTCCAAGAGAGGAAGATAGATCCATTTTAGGTATCAAAAGGAGCTATGTGTAGCATTTCAAAAAGTTAAGACCACATTGGTTTCTTTGTTTTGAAAGTGTATAAGCTTAGAAGGGTAGTGAAACCTCAAATTTAACGTAATGACGCGAGTTTAAGTTGTGTTGGCGGCAAAAAGTAAACGTAATATATAAAAAAATATATAATGCTACATTTAGCACCTTCTTTCCCTTTTGTGGCACGATAAGGAAATACAACGCAGTGAGATATCAAGTAGTCACATCTGCACTTAGGATGTCCACATGATAGGACTGTGCACACAAGTTAGTCGGACGTAGACTGACACTCCACTGAGAATTTGTCATCTGCTTTTGCCAAAACACCAAGCAACTTATCACGCTCATGTTCTTGCTTTAAACGCAACATTTGCGTGTGCTCACTGGTTACATTTAACTGACTCGCTCCAATGATGTTCCTTGACTGTACTGGGTAGTTGATGAACTACAGTAGCTTGTTAGCTAATGGCTGTCACAGTAGCTTTCCAAGCTAGCGGTGAGTTTGCGCATTCTGTTCAAAAGATTCGAAAGAGACATTTGGAATCACTGACAGTCTCTCTCGCAAAAATTGGCAATGCCTGTTGAGTCTCGTCTGGACTACGAGGTGGGTTCAGGTCAATTGAGTCAACGCTACACCAAACACTAAGCAGATTCAGATTTTATTGGGCGAAATTATTCGCTAAACCTGAAGATGATGAAACCAGTTAGAGACTTTACAAAGGTAACTTTTATTATGTCTACTTTCATTGTGGGCAGGGTGGCAATCAAATAAGCAGGAAATCTTGATTTGTCAGGTATTTAAATCAGTGTTATTCAAAAACAGACATTCCTTTTGGGTTTTTTTTTTTCTTTTACCAGCTAGTTTTAGTCAAATCAATTTGAATATATTGCATTACTCAAAGAATTACATTTGCCAACGCAAGAAGAGATCATCCACTTTGCCTCATGAACCTTAATCACATTTGGTTGACAGGCTACACATTCATGCTGGTAAAAAAAAAAAAAAAGTACATCATGATCCTTGGGAGCTTGGTGTAAAGTTGATTATCTGTAGCCGCTGTGGTTGAAGAATCGTATATTTTGCCTGATGTCTGTCTTAAAACTATTTTTGTTTTATAACTTTTGTCAATCACTGGAGGCTTTAAAGTAATCTCACCCGTCTATTGCTATTCTGAATGGACAGCCTGCAATAGATGATTAGGTTACCACTGAAAACTGCAAAACATTCCTCTAGGTTACTTTGGATTTGTAGTATTTGCACTTAAAAGCTTACCAGACACAGGGACCATTCATTCAGCATTGAATCTTCCTCTTACTATTGACTTCCCCCTCTTGCACACATCCTCTTGACATTACACAATGTCTTTGTTGTCCCGAACATGGTAGCTGGCTCAGACAATATGTATTCTGAAGGTCTTGCTATTCTTTAAATGTCAAGTGTCCCTGGCTTTTCTGGGTGGCCCCATTTGAAGATGAATTTCACCTAGCCAGATCCTAATTTTGATGATCACATTAGATTGCTCAGTTGCTTGAGTTACACAGTTTATCAGACACAGCCTTCTTCAATTCTGCCCAGTGTTGCTTTGGATTTGTAGTATTTGCACTTAAAAGCCTACCAGACACAGGGACCATTCATTCAGCTTTAAATCTTCCTCTTACCATTGACTTTCCCCTCTTGCTGACATCTTCTTGACATTGCACAGTGTCTTTGTTGTCCCGAACATGGTAGCTGGCTCAGACAATATGTATTCTGAAGGTCTTGCTATTCTTTAAATGTCAAGTGTCCCTAGCTTTTCTGAGTGGCCCCATTTGAAGATACATTTCACCTAGCCAGATCCTAATTTTGACGATCTCATTAGATCACTCGATTGGTTGAGTTACACAGTTTATCAGACGCAACCTTCTTCAATTCTCCCCAAATTTAATTTGGATTTGTAGTATTTGCACTTAAAAGACTACCAGACACAGAGACCATTCATTCAGCTTTAAATCTCCCTCTTACCATTGACTTTCCCCTCTTGCTGACATCTTCTTGACATTGCACAATGTCTTTGTTGTCCTGAACAGAACATGGTATTTGGCTCAGACAATATGTATTCTGAAGGTCTTGCTATTCTTTAAATGTCAAGTGTCCCTGTCTTTTCTGGGTGGCCCCATTTGAAGATACATTTCACCTAGCCAGATCCTAATTTTGACGATCTCATTAGATTGCTGGATTTGTTGAATTACACAGTTTATCAGACACAACCTTCTTTAATTCTGCCCAATGTTACTTTGGATTTGTAGTATTTGCACTTAAAAGACTACCAGACACAGGGACCATTCATTCAGCTTTAAATCTTTCTCTTACCATTGACTTTCCCCTCTTGCTGACATTTTCTTGACATTGCACAGTGTCTTTGTTGTCCTGAACATGTTAGCTGACTCAGACAATATGTATTCTGAAAGTCTTGCTGTTCTTAAAATGTGAAGTGTCCCTAGCTTTTCCAGGTGACCCCATTTGAAGGTGCATTTCAACTGGCCGGACCCTAATTTGGACGAGTATATTAGATTGCCTGATTGGTTGAGTCATAAAGTTTATCAGTCACAACCTTCTTCAGTTCAGCCCTGTGTTACTTTGGATTTGTAGTATTTGCACATAAAAGCCTACTAGCAACGGGACCATTCATTCAGCATTAAATCTTCCTCATACCATTGACTTTCCCCTCTTGCACACATCCTCTTGACATTGCACAATGTCTTTGTTGTCCCAAACATGGTAGCTGGCTCAGACAATACCTATTCTGATGTCAAGTGTCCCTAGCTTTTCCGGGTGGCCCCAATTTGGCGATCACATTAGGTCAATTCTGCCGTAGAAACATTCATTTAATGTTGTCTCCACAGGAAGTGTAGCATGAGCAGCATGTATGCAGAGCAGCAGCAGCTTTGGTGACCACTCTGGCACAGTATTCAGCCATAGGTCACCTGCATTTTGGAAGCACTCAGAATCCAACATAGAACACTCGTTTTAGTTACATAGGTAAAAAGGAGATGTGAAAGGTCTGAATCCAAAGTCTGGTGTGTTTGGTTTGTTTGTGGGCAGGTGCAAAGTGTCTAATAAAACAAACCAACCACAGTGGGTAGACAGTGGGTTTCAGCATGAAGCAAGTCATTTGCAAAGATGGAAACACATAAGTTCTTCAACACATGAGTTTGTAGATTTTTACGGAAACATTATTAAAAAAACAAGTTAAACCGAGGTGTGTTGAGCACATGTCCTACTTTGGCGATTCCTTATTAAAAAAGTAGCGACTGTAACACTGCAGTAAAATGTGCCTCTTTTACATCCTTTTTCTACACGTTTGTCATTATTCAAAGGGTGCTCACGATGCAAGGTAACACCGCAAAAGTTAAAACATTTGACATGCGTTTCTCCGTGACCAAGAGCCGACACTAAAGGCCTGTTAAAGGGACTGTTCACTTAAATAGGGCACATCTTCAGACGTCTTAAGCTGAGTTGAATCCTTTCAGTGTGATATGTGTTCATATCATTTTGTTAGCTGTTTTATGCTTCTTTGGGTGTCGCGGCCGACACTCCGCCAGGGTGTGTACTTCCTTTGGCAGGGTGCATTAAGAGTGTATAAAGTAAGGTCATTCCGAACTCTTTAACTGGAATGTGTGTTAACGGTGTGAAATGTGTGTTGTTTTTCCTTCACAGACGTATGAATATATACAGAGCCTCTGTTGACTTGGTTAGTCGCAGTTAAGAATTGAAAATGTGTTTTTGCTTTGAATGCTTGAAGGCTGTTTGGAAATGTAAAAAAAAAAAAATTATATATATAATAATGAGCTGTGTATGTTGTACTTTTAGGCTTATTGTGTGGTGGTTGAAACTGCTCTGCTGTGTAAGTGTTAGTGTTTTTCTTTTGTTTGTTTGTTTGTTTTTTGGTAAGAAATGTTACCGGATTGATTTAAGGTTGTCTTTTTTCGTTTGCACATGAGAGAACTTGAAGGATTTGGGTTTGGAGTTGAAGAAATAATTTAATAAAAACGGCACTTGTTGTAGGATTACGATGAATTATGTATGTTACCTAACACCACTGCTGCAAATTCAAATAAAAATGTCTGTTAGAGATGCAACTGGACATCGGCCTTTTTTGGGGGTTATGCTTATGAGCATTTGCATTTTCTGCAGAGAGTTACGTGAAAAGGTTAAAGCCACACTCCCATAGGCACACTAAATCCACGGCATAGTATCAGACTGGGAAAAGGGGCTGAGCTCCAACCTTAACAGTTAGTCAATCAGTTGTCTGTGTCAGTATCTTTGCATTCACACAAATCCCAGATATAGAATTTAATGTTAATTAAACGTTACGAGCCGTTTAATTATTTAATAGCAGTTAATTTGTCACACAGTCGTCCCTTCATAGACCAGCTGCAAATGACTTCACCTATGGCTCCTGACCTGACCTACTGATGACCCAGTATTCACTTTGATTTGATTTGTTTCCATATTTATGCAACTTCCTGTGCACACTTTACACCAGCAGAGAGAGGATGCCGCTTACACCAACCAGGCATAACATTATGACCGACTTCCTAATATTGTGTAGTTCCTCCAAAGCTGTTCTAACTCTTCAACGAAAGGGCATTGGCCTTCTGAGGGTGTCCTGTGGTGTCTGGGACCAGGATGTTCTTAGTAGGGGCCCTTTTGGTCCTATGGGTTGAGGGGAGTTGCCTCTGTGGATCATCCCGCAGATACTCGATCAGTTTGGAATCTAGGGAATTTGGAGGCCAGATCAAAACCTTGACCCTGGCTATGGGGCGGGGGGTGCCTGGTCTGGTCTAGGTGGCTGGTATGTGTTGAAGTGACATCCACACTAATGCCAGGTCCAAAGGTCACAAGATGGTCAATATTATTCACTTCTTGTGTCAGTGAATTTAATGTTGTGGCTGGTCAGCGTCAAGGTCTCGTAGTTTACCTCCAAAATATCACTGAATCTGATCAGTGGCGCACAACCTGTCTGTGTTTTTAACTCAGCACGTTGGGGGTGATTTTGACAGAAATCATTTCAGACCCCAAGTGCTGCGGACACTTAAAGAAGACGTCATGACTTTTACTTTGAAAGCTCCGACGGGAAGTGATTGAATGCCGCGCGTGCTGTGTGCGTGCGTGCACCGCTGGCCGTGTCACTCCTCCCACCACCACACAAACACTGGCAGGCGCCCGAGGAGACTTGCTCGGCTCTCAGCAGGACTGAAAATGAAGACGCTGCCTACTTCTTAAGGAAAAAAAACAAAACAAACAAAAGTTCTCCGACGAGGTGAGTTGTCAGCACAGTCCGGTTTTAATCGTTGTTGCGGAGAAACGTATGCAAGGCGAGGTTTTGGAGGAAATGAAAGTGCGACATGAAGAGGCTAATAGTGATGAGTCTGCAACACTGGACAGGGTAGCTAGCTAACCACAGAGGCTACCAGAAATGATTCTTCTTATATCTTATATCTTGTTGCCCAGGCATACTGTACTGTAAAGTTTGTGCAAAGAAAAAAAAATAAGAGAAAATAAAGTGCGCAGTTAAGACTTGCCAGATAAGATAACGCATATTACCTATTTATTGCACCGGGGCAATTGCACGTTGTTGAGCTGTGAAGAATAAACACACGTTTATAGGTGAAAGATCTTTTACAGAATCGTTAAAAGCTCATTCTAAAAACATTAAAAAGAACCTCAAAGTGGTTTTATCTATCTATCTATCTATCTATCTATCTATCTATCATTTATCAAGAAACTAATACCATACTACTGTTTTATATATATAACAAAACTTAATTTAATTAGTAGTTTGTAAGAACTGACAGACACTTCCTATTATGACACTTTCTGAAGTGATGTAACCGCAAGAAGACCTGATGATTATCAACCCATAGCTGTCTCTCCAGGCAGTTTGGTGGTATTGACAATTGTCATAACTTTATCATATATATCATATTCATTCTTTCAATCGAGACTGTATTCAACCAGTTGATATCTTGATGCCAACGACTCACGGGATACACCAGCTGCCTCGCAGTTTAATCGACTTATGGCTCCGGACTGGATTTTTACGATCCATTGTTTATTCTATATTTTTTATCTGTGGCCCCATTTGGGCTATCTCGGCTTGTGTGCACACAATGTACGCCAAGAAGAAGTGATGTCGGTGTAAATGGTTTGAAGCAGGAAGTGGCCCGGGGGGAGGGCAACAGCCAACATAGCGTGTTTTTTGAGGTTTTCACGGGTCGGTAGACCAGTGTCGTCTACCAAATGACGTTCACGCTGCAGAAGTATTGTAGGTTGCAACTGCTCACGCTGTGCCTGCTTTGACTCCTGGCAAGGAGACGCACATTCGTGTGTCGATGGCGTTTTGCATTATCACATGCACCGATGCCCCAGGTAAAGTCGGTGACAAAGAGGGTCGTCTTCACGTCCCGACGTTTCTGACTCTTTATCCTCCAGCTCGAAAGCAGTCGTCAGTCCTGCCCGAAGTGACGAAGTGAGTTCACCGGGGAAGTTGGAAGACGTCGCGCGGTTAATCGAGTTTTGCCGTGATGTAGTGCGCTGCCCGTGGTGGCCTGTTTTCTTAAAGAAGTTACTGCAGCGCAGACAGAGCCTGGTGGCAGGCAGCTAGCATTAAAACTGATTTTTAAAAATTTAAACTGAGACCTAACCTTTTTTTTAATGTATCAGGCTTTGAACATGCTAATTTCTACTGTAAAGTTAGGCATTATATTACATTGCATTTGCTGTCGGAACCAACAGATCGCAAGTGGCCACCTGTAAGTGCAGTTTTAGACAAAAAATATCAATGGCACATGTTTTCCTTAAATGCGGCCATTTTTACTCTGTGGTTTACTTTTCGTCAGACAGATTTCCCGTTTCCTTGTCTGAAAGCTATCATTAGGTTGCGAGGTGTGTCCAGCGCATCTGCGTTTATTAAACAGGAACCTTTCCCGCGCACTCGCGCCAACAGCACGACATCTAAACCTGGTCACAATAAACACCCGCTATAACTTTTATATTTAAACGTCCTCCTTCCTCTTTCATCCAGTTAAGCAACTTAGGCTCTCTTACCACCTGCAGATGCGCAAAGTTCCCGTTTTGGTTTGGTTAAATTTTTAGTCTTAACGTCGGTTATCGCTCTGTAACGTGTGCATCTACTGTTGTGGTAGTAACCAACATGTTGGGAGTAAACATAAATTACAATAGTTTAACTCTTCAAAATAAAAATGTAGAGTTTAATGAATCGTTTAGTTAATTTGCAGTTATATTTTATATGCATTTTATTTATTTACATGTGTGACTGTTCTTTTTGTTCTTTAGAGATGGGGTCTGTTGTCGGCAAGAGCTATAGTCGTTTCCAGCGCAGTGAGAGCGGACAAGTCAATGACCAGGAGCGTATAATTGAAAATGATGACATTAGGAAGCAAAGGCCCAGCAGGTCCGACAGCTCAGGAGAGTCTGTCAACTGTCCCACCTGCCAGGGCACTGGACGTATACCCAGAGGTAGGGAATGCACGCACAAATACACAAACCGTGTCAAAACTACAGACTCGCCTCTTTCTGTCTGTGTTCCTTGATATAGTTTATGCTATGGTGCATTTGTGTTACAGGTCAGGAAGGCAAGCTGGTGGCTGTCATCCCCTGTAATGACCAGCGGCTGAAACCAAGGCACACGTAAGACAGCTAACACAGGAAGCGCCGTGATTTCTCAAAACAAAAAAACTTCCATTGCACAGACGAGCACTGACGCCGTTTCTGATATCTTCTTTCCTCTCAGGAAGCTCTACGTCGCCTTGTCTGTCGGCCTGTGCCTCCTGATCAGCGCCCTGGTCCTGTTCTTCCTGTTTCCGCGCGCCGTCGTCCTGTCTCCCGTAGCCGTCCAGTCGTCCTTTGTTTATATCGCCAACAAGAGTATCGCAATTAACATCACGGTGCGTAAAGTGAGGGGGAGGGCTGATGAAAATGAAGGAGGGATGGACGGACACGATACGTCCTAATTATTTTTTTCTTCCTGTATGTTTGTTTTCTGTAGAACGTGTTGAATATTACCAACGACAACTTTGCCGAAGTGCAGGCCTACAATCTGACGGTGCAGGCCCTCAACTATCACTCCGTTGTGGGATCGGTGTCCATCAAAAATGTCGCCTCCATCAAACCTTTGTCCATGCATACGGTGAGATATTCCAACCGCACAAGAATACATGGTGTCAGCAAGTGCCTTAGTAAACGCTTGAAGAAAATTCAAAAATTTTATTTATGACACCCCAAAAAAAAATCCAACAATAAAATATGTAATTTGCCTAGGAAATATATTATACTACACTGTATTGAGGAATAATTAGAATATTTAACCTACCTACATAGTCATCAGCATTACCCCAGACTAGCAATAGACACAAGTCGGATCTCATTCCACTGTGACTCCACATACTGAACACATAAAAGAAATCTTTCCTTCTCCACAGTTCACCTACGTGATACCCATCAACGTGACAGATCCTGCCATGTGGTGAGTTGGCGGCATTACTTACAGTTCTCCTAAGCTCTCCTTTATATTTTTAACATAGTTTATAGTTGTATAAACATTTTATTTCTAGTCACTTTCTATTTTTTATATAGCTTTTGTATTTTATGTTCAATGTATGTAACTGCTACTGGATGCTTGAATTTCCCTCGGGATTAATAAAGTATCTATCTATCTATCTATCTATCTATCTATCTAAGCACCGAAGGTGTCATTCACTTCGAAACTATTAGGTTTGCTCTGTAACTAAGTGGTTAACTAACTAAAGAAACTTCTTTCTTTTACTTTTAATTTTCTGGTTAAGCTGCTGTAAATGACACTCAATACTTACTCAATGGCTTTTATTAGTGGAGGTTGTGTTAAACTTCCT
This sequence comes from Chelon labrosus, assembly GCF_963514085.1. Classification (NCBI taxonomy): domain Eukaryota; kingdom Metazoa; phylum Chordata; class Actinopteri; order Mugiliformes; family Mugilidae; genus Chelon; species Chelon labrosus. The sequence continues at coordinate 13,528,286 of NC_140354.1, forward strand.
GTTTCGGGTTAGAGAAAGAGTCCTTTTTGTTTGCCTTAGGCACGCACTTGGGCAATGTAATGCACGCCCCTGCGGTATAACGTGCCAAGATATGCAGCAGTTCACACAACAAAGGCGGGGAATAAAAAGACCAGCTTTGCCGTGTAGAAAACTAAATGTGAACAGAGCCGTTGTTACGAACACCACAGTGTCATGGTGTCTTAAGTTGGGCTCAGAAGTTGTCCCAGAATCCACCCCTCCGAGAGTTAGTGGAGGAACCCATTGAGTACTTTGCTGTGTTCCGAGGTTTTCCGAGGTCCAAGTTATTTTGTAATGAGAGGTGTTTACCGAGCTGCTTGGTTAATATAAAACTTGACCTAGGTCAGTGTGAAGTTCAACTAAAATTATTATTAACTGCGAAAATGTTACACACTGCGCAAAAGAATTAAAGCAACACGTTTCAATCAGAGTAGAGCATCAAGTCAATGAGAGTCCTCGCAGAGAGCTCCTAACTTTGCCTAAAAAATCCTAGCAAGGAGTCTTATCTTAGGAGTGATTAAAGAACATTGTCAGAGAACTTTGAGCAAGGATTGGACAGAGAACTCTTATCTTGGTGAGGAGGTGTGGCTGACCCCGTTTCTGGGTATGAGTCATTATTTCAAAAGGTGTAATTGGTTGATCAATCCATAGACTCAATCATAGAATCTAATATCTATGAAGACTGTGTAATTATAAATAATATTTTACATAAAAAAATAAGAAATAAATAAATAGTAAGCTATACCTTACAATTATCCTACACAATGCGTGAAAACTCAAGCCCTCTTGCACAGTATTCACATGCTGACATGCTCATCAGTTTCTGTGATTGCTAACCGTCCTATAAGAACCAGTGTTGGTTGGCGTTCAAATCTTCCACAAACCGAACAGCAATGGAGAAGAAAAGAAGTAGGAAACCCAACTGGACAGAGGATCAACTGGTCAATGAGAATAAAGGTGTTTTGAGAGGTGGATTTGGCCCCAGTGTCACACTACAAGCCAAGAAGCAGACATGGGAAAATATGCCTCCTTTCCGCCATTTTCTCCTCAGCTTAAGAAACTCCTAAGCCTCTTAAAGGTCCTCCTCCCTGCTCTTTAAGGTTCTTAGAGATGTTCCTAGTGGCCAAAATCTAAGACAATTCTTAGGTAGGCCACCTTTGGAGCTCTCTTAAGAGCTGAGATTCTTTAGGAATACCTTTTATCTTTACCAGGATCTACTCTTAACTTTGAGGGGAAATTCTTAGAAAACATGGTTCTAAGAATTTTCTTAAATTTTGACCACTAGGAACATCTCTAAGAACCTTTAGGAATACGGCCCCTGGTCAGTTATGTAGCAGAGGGGGTTGTTAACCAGTTTCAGCTGCTTTGGCGTTAATGAAATTAACAACAGGTGCACTAGAGCGGCAAAAATGAGACTACACCCAAACCAGGAATGGTTTTACAGGTGGAGGCCACTGATATATTTTTTTAATCTTTCCCCACTAGTTTTGCATTTGGCTAGGGGTCAGTGTAACTACTGGTGGCATGAAGCGATACCTTGACCCTACAGAGGTTGGGTCCAACTCCTCCAGGGTGGCACATCAATACATGCCATTCCCAGGTTTGCTTTGTCTGCCAGCACAGCCTCAAGAGCAAAGAGGAGACAGGCAGTTCCTCTCAGAGAGCTGGATACGGCCCTAGAAGGCCCTTAACCCATCAGACCCCTGCAGTCTAGACAACAGCACCCAGACTGCCATTAGGTGTCGGGATAAAATCACTGGGCCCATTGTCAGACCCTGTGCTGGTGTAGTGGGTCCTGGGTTCCTCCTGGTACACGACAACGCCCGGCCTCATGTGGCAAGAGTATGCAGGCTGTTCCTGGAGGATGAAGGAATTGATACCATGGACTGGCCCCCATGCTCGCCTCACCTAAATCCAGTAGAGCACCTCTGGGACATTATGTTTCAGTCCATCCAATGCAACCAGGTTGCACCTCAGACTTTCTGGGAGCTCAGTGATTCCCTTGTACAAGTCTGGGAGGAGATGCCCCAGGACACCATCCGTCGTCTCATTAGGAGCTTCCCTAACCTAGCTTTGCAGCCTGACAACGTCAGGGTCATACAACTCTACTGAGTACCATTTTGAGTTGCTACAATGACATTTTATCAAAATGGAAAAGCCTGCCGCATAATTTTTGGGTCTCTTTTAATTCAGCCCTCTGTAGGTTGAGCTTTTTCATTTCCATTAAATGATGTGGCATCCTTTTGTTCCTAACATGTTACTAAGTCCATATCAGTATAGGAATCCAGCGTGTTTTATATTTTCCACTGAGCGCTGATGTGTTTTGAGAGTGTGGTTTCTTTGCACACAGCGTTGGTGGTATAGTGGTTAGCATAGCTGCCTTCCAAGCAGTTGACCCGGGTTCGATTCCCGGCCAACGCAGAGTCTTTAGCAATTTCATTGAAGTATCGTGATGCTTATTTCTGACTTTTGATGATGGATGTGAAATACGGTCTTCTAGTTACATTGAATTAAATTACATAAGAGTTTCTTTGAGGCTTTTCAAGAAAAACTGAATCAGGTCTTGAAGAAGAAACAGAGAAAGTTGTTTGGTTGAAAAGCTCCTCATTAAACCTCTGTGTTCAAGATCTGATGAAGCTGCTGGTTTTGAATTACTGGAAGCTGCACACTGGTACACCCTGTTAGACCAGCTGAGCTGGTAATAGAAAGCTTTTTTCGCCCCCGGACATGCTTCTCTTCTTTTTAAAATCACCATCTGTTCTCTCTGTGTTTCTAATCAAAGATGATCAGTGTGATATAGGTAAACACTGTTGTTGGCATTTTTCTAAAATTGCTTGTTTTTTACGCCCTTTTTCTCTGCAGCGATTACTGCAAGAAACCTTCGATACCTGTCCACATCCTGTTTCTGCACCTGCAGTGAGTATACGGTTAAGATCCCAACACATACAGTATGTTAAAATAAAGTTGTGTGTAATCGAATAATCTCAAACTACCTGACAAACCGAAAACTGCACACATCATTACTAGCCCAGAGGAAGTGAAAAGTACTGGCGATTAACTTTTGCCCTCGTTCCTCAAAAGGGTAAACACAGCTTTGGATTTCATTGAAAGAAATCTGATAGTATAGCGTGCAAACACTCATTTTATGCAGCGTGACAACATAACAATGAATTTAAAAGAAAAAGGACTAGTGACGGATTAGTAGATTATTAGAACTAATATGACGGCATAAAAAAAGCAGAAGTAACATAGGGAACAAAGCATCAGAAATCATGTACATTGGCTGCAGATAAGTAGAGATGAAACATGTGGGAAATATTCCTTATTGAACTTCCTTATCAAACTTCCTTAATGAACTTGGAAACTACTGGCACCTGCATATCTTACCAGATATTTAACATCTTTAGTTTAATATCAAACCTCAAGACACAGCAAGATTAACAGAACAGACTGGTTTCCTTCACTACAGGAATGAGCTGTAACACAAAGTACCACTACACCAGTGTAAAGTTCTTGTTCTGCAGCAAAAGTAGTGGGTCAAAGACATTATTTTGCGCCATTATTAAAAGGCATAGATTTTTAATAACAGTGCATCAGTGTATAAGCAGTTTTACAGTTAGCTGCTCAAGATGGAGCTACTTTTGACTTTCTTTTAGTTCTCAGTGAGTAATAGCCGCTGGTATATATATTGGTTGGTTGCTCGCTCTCATCCTGCATGGCTTTGATTTACAGAAAAATAGACATTGAAAAACAAACATAAAAGAAAAACAAACAAAATTTTATGTAAAAGCTAAAAAATTTTTTACATTTCTTTATCAGAGAACTTGATGAGCATAAAATTATGACTCTCACACACATATATGTTTGTGTCAGCTTAATTTTGAGCAACTCCCCGAGCTCTGCTGAGTGTCTTCTTCCACAAAGGGATATGTGCAGCACACAATGAAACAGCTAAACGCGGCTGAACCAGCTTTGCAGACATGGCGGAAAAAGAAAAATCCGTACAGTATTTGAGCTGAAATTTAAGCTGAAAATACATATATACAATGCAGTTACGAGAAGCTGTTAAAGAGGGTTATAATGTGGGACTTTTAACTAAGCGACTGATTGTTAATACATTAAGTGAAGAATGGTTTAAGCTGTCCACACTTCTGCCTCTCTGTGTATATCCCTGCACAAATTGTTCTCTCTTCTTAGGTCTATAAACAGAAGTTATCCAGTAGCATTCTGAGAATAGTTTCACTATTACCACCGTTAAGTGATTAATGGGTGAGGACAGAGGAGAACTATGTACAGTATATGTGGTGACTTCTGCCCCACTTTGTTCTGTGAAAACAAAACTCGTGACTCCTGGGTGAATCCGTCTCAGTCACACACTCCAGGGTGGGAAAGAGCAAAAAAAAAAAAACATCACTGTGTTTACCTTGATTTGCTTTCAAAGATCCATTTTGTTACTCAGTGCATTTGGTGGAGATCGGTTGCAAGTGAAACTCAGACACATGCTGCCGCACAAAGCCAGCTAGTTGAACATAAGGCTGCAGATCAACACCTGACACAAAAAAAAAAAACCCACATCCTGAGTCCAGATCCATACTTAACTCGCAGATCGATATCCAACTTTTCCTCTTTCTCCCAAAGAAAGGAGTGAGAAGTTTCCTGTAACTCATGTCTAACACACAACCGCGTTTTGCCTTGATTTTACTGCAGAATGTCAATGACAGTCTACTACCTGGCCCACTATGAGCAGCTCTCCGTGGAGACGTTTGAATACATAGACTGTGGAGCAAACAGCACCAAACCGCACAGCGTTCAGCTTCCGCCCACCTGATGGACGGATGAATGGATGCGTGGATGGTGGCGGGACAGATGAAGAAATACGTCGGACACACCGTCTGTTTGTGAGCTGGAGCAGTTTGACCTGGATTTTTGTGTTCATGAACTGTGTAAAATGTTGAATAAGATGATAGGTGGATGAAGACATCTGCAAAGGGAAAATGAATCTGAACGACTGAAGAGTGGTTTTAGATTTGGTTTTCGTCACGACCAACACGTGACAAATGAAACCTCGTGTTTAATCCGGCGAGACCATCTTTTTAAATGCTTTCAGTTTTACAATAATTTGAATCATGTGGCAACCGTTGTAAAATATGCATGTCGTCATGTGAGTGCAGGGATTTTACACTGATACGTAAATGCATTTAATCCACAGGGTATCTCTTTGTATTGCCTTAAAAATACAACTCTACATAAATACGAGCCCTTTATATGTGTTGTACACAAGAAATATCCTTTTTCATAGAGCCTGCCATTAGCCCTTGATGGGCAAACCAAACACTGGCTTTTTGAGAGGGCATTTTTTTAATTTTTAGCCGCCACCGTATGTTCTCCTATGGTGTGAACTGAGGGGTTTTTATTTAGTTGCAGTGTGCAATCCCGCCACTAGATGTCACTTAATCCAGTGTACTGGGCCTTTAAGTACATCAGAAAGACTCCACGGTCCAGATTATTGCTGTACAAGGTACCTACTGTATGTTAGGTTATGCTCTGAATCTAATGTGGCTGTAACCTTCTAGAGCAGGGGTCTTCAACGTTTTCCAGGCCAAGGACCCCCAATCTGATGGAGAGATGGAGCGGGGACCCCCTACTTATATATATATATTGTATAAAATTGTGTTTTATATTAAACCGGTCCTATAGTGCCTTGTAGAAATGTACCTTGTTGTTCTGCATTCAATACTAAGATATTAAAATAACAAACAGGTTAATATATTCATGAGGTGGAGGCTGTTGCTGTGCTTGTGATATCTTTTTTTTGGCGTGTTAAAAATCGATCCATTTTTTCATTTCTCTCTTCAAAACAGCTGCCAGCTACTAGCATGAATGAGCTCACGGGGAACCTGACAGAGTGTGTCACATACGGCCTCGTGAGTGGCACAGCAGCATAGATCGTTTATTTACATCAAGATGGTTGACTCTGTTGCCGTTTATGATCACTACTATCAGGAAATCGCCCATAAATATATGTTATATAATAGTTAGAGCCTTGATTCTTTTCCCCATAATCCCCAAGCTGTATAACATTTAAAAAGAACTTCATGTGTGTTTAAAAAAAATTGTGGAGGTGAATATAAAAAAATGTCTAATCAATCAAAACATTTTCGCGACCCCCCTGCAGTACCTCCGCGGACCCCCTAGGGGTCGCGGACCCCCTGTTGAAGACCTCTGTTCTAGAGGATACATGGATGTAGTTATATACTATATACTGTTCTTCTTTGTGCCACAACATAAACTTAACCAATACAAAATGTTTACTAACTTGTCGTACGTTGGATTTCTTTATTTATTTTTTTATCCTAATGGGGTTCAACACACTGCTTTATCAGTGTGAACACAAACCAGATCTGCAATTAAAACCCATTAAAATCCAATGCTGCTGCTGATTCATGCTATGACAATCGCAGTTCAGTAACTTTACTGTACTGTACTTATACATATATACAATATATATATGCATGTTTGTTGCCTTAATGATTCATACTGTATCAACGTGTGGTTGCGTCTAAGCAAGTTACCAGGACATCAAAGAGCAGAAACGCTTATACTAATTCTGGATCACGTATGTAGTGTGAACAGTGTCACTGGATGGAGCCATATGGAGCTTCGTGGCTAATTGTTGGTGTTGGGATATTTTGACTGGTGTGTTAATGTTGTCATGATTTTAGGTTGTGCGTATGTACAATTGAGGCCATGTATGCTTGGAGACAATTTTAGCCATTATCAAAACATGTTACAGTTACAGTTGTATAATGTACATGGACTTAAATTGCAATGTACCAGAAATGACAGGAAGAAGCCTACACACATTTGTCTATACGGTCTTATGTTGTCTTTCTGTTGTTGAGGTTTATTAATGGTTTGGTAAAGTATTATCTTAATGCTATGAAATGCCTACCTCCAATGGTAGTGATCTCCACAATCACCCAACTGGGAGATTGGGGCTATATTTAAAATTGGATCTGAATTTGTGAATCTAATCTTGGGTGGTTTAAGTGTCATGTTTTCCTCACAAATTCTCAATCCATTTTGTCAAAATGTGCATCATTAAATCCATTCAAAAATATCGAAAACCTGTAATTCCAGTTCGTTTGTTTGCCTCACTTGCTAAAAGCACCCTCTAGTATCAGTTCTTTTTTAATCAAACCGATGGTTTGGGGATTTCAGATTTGTGCATTACAGACCCTGTATGACTTGTGTTTCTGGTGCATATTCCATATCTGAGAGTAAAATACTTTAAATGATTTTTTTTACAGCATCAAATGTATTTACTATAAATGATGAACTGAAATAACATATTGACATAGGTATTTCCATTGAGGGACATGCGACACCCGTGCACTACAAAATCTTTTCACAGGCTCTGGGGAAAAGTGGAGAAACCACTGTTTTCCTGTTTTCCTGGTGTCAACATGATGTTTTCTCTTATTGTCCTGGAACACATTAGGTGTTTGTCATGATTTATCTCAATATAGATTCCTTGGTATACCCTTTAACCCACTGTAATGTGTCTTTTCTACTTTGCTTGCTCTTTCATCATTAGCCAACATACTTTCCATACATGACAATGGTTTTCACCCTCTACTGGGGGACACCATTGTCGGCCCTCAAAACGTCTTGAGCATGTCCTTGGTTTTAGGAGATGCAGTAACCTCATTTAGTCAGTAGGTGGCATCATTGTGCTGTGTATTCATTACTTGACATCTGCACACATAGAGTCAGATGTTGCGGCTGACTAAAACAGTGAGTAGTTGTTTTGTCATTGGTCATTGATTCAAACAAAAGCCACACAGCTTAAAGAAAGACACATTTTCCAGGCGATCTGACATCGGTTTTGGGTTTGTGTTCATTTATTACAGTGTGATAAACTCACACTCACACAAATAGGACTAAACACAGTACAGATGTGCTATTCAGGGCTCCCAGATGTGGTCCAGTGATCCTCACCACTGCTGGGTGTACTGTAAGGACTGGGGAAAAAAGCAAATACTTAACATGAAACGCTTTATAGTTAGAGACAAGCTGCTGAGATATGTCATTCTCCTAAACCTGCAGAAGTTGTGATCCACTCTAGGTGTCACGTGGCGGGAACGTGCTGATACCTACCGAGTACCTGTTGGGGACCTTGCTGCTGTCGCGGACCGCCGCCTCCAGGTCGCTTTTGCAGTGCGGACACTGACTCCCAGCTGAAAACGACACATCAGATACAGGACGCATGTTTAATCTTCCTCGTGCTGAAGCTGCTAAACTCATCGGTGAGTTTATATGGAGATGTGACGCTCACTTTTAAGCCCTTGTCGTCAAATTAGGAATGAGTTTAGTGGAGATGTGTACACAGAGAAGGCATTCCTTTCAACCAGAGAGAAACTGGATCATGGGTTTTAGAGGCGTTAGTATTTTGCTAGCGAATGGATTATTGAAGGTTTACGTCCTCCCCTATGAATCCGATTTGAAAAATCCTAATGAGGTATTTATATTCGGATTATATGTGGATTTAAGTTTACTGTGCTTCAGACTCAGCCAGTGAAAATGCTGCATATGATGCCTAAATATCTAGTTTCCCATACCGGGAGTTGAACCCGGGCCGCCTGGGTGAAAACCAGGAATCCTGACCGCTAGACCATATGGGAGCTTATATACACGTTCATCAGGCAAATCTCTTCCAATTGTCTACATATTTAAAAAATATTTATGCATTAACATAACACCTGTCTATATCGTCACACTACTTTCCCATCAATCCTTACCAGGTCACAAATCTGTGGTTGGTGATATGTGAGAGCGGGCCCGCGTGGCCCTTCATGAATCTTTCAGCAGTCCTTATTCTAATGAGAACACTCTGGACCGTGACGGCCTATCTGCTGTGTGTGCAGTATTTGGCTCGAGCATAAAATGCGAGACCCCGTTGATCTGGTTGAGCACACTGTGCGCCGCGCAGTCGTTGCCACGGCGGTGACTCATCTTTGCGTTGTGTACATGGATCTCCTCGAGTTAAATTCACGCGTGGATGAGCTGCTAACGCGGCGCAAGCTCTGTTTCTTGTTTGACCGAGGAGACCGCTCAAGTGTCAAAGAGATTCGCCTCAACCAGAGACGGAACAAAGGCACCATTATCCTGTCCTTTTGTTAAAGCGGGGGACATTTGCATATGGAAAGTGAGTGTGGACAGAAGTACAGTAGACATGTTTGAACATGATTCAGTGGATGATTAAATGCAAACAGCTGTTTCTCATGCAGAAAATTGGCTTCCTCCGCGATCAGGAGTTGTAGTCATGAAGGGTCCAAGTTAAAGTCTGTGTTCATGTGTTTTACATATATAACCACCGCTTATTGTGCTTCGAAAGAAAAGCTTGACCGGCAGCTTAAAACTTTACCTAAACACTTCCTGCGTTACACATGAGGTGTTCAGAGCCTCTGCTCCGCTGACATGCTGCTGCACCTTTTGTGTACTGCACGCAAAGATGGCTTTTTGCTTCATTGTCTTCTAATTTGTGCAGCGGAGAGAGGCCAAGGCTGCAGCTGCATTAGCCTCGCAAGAGGATATTAATTATTTCACGTCAAGCGTCAGGATACCTGGTTGCTCTTGCGTTGTGTTTGATTCGGTTGCACTGCAGCTGGTTTCAGAGTCCTTTTGCAGCAGCTGTAAAGAGAGAGGGGAACTTAAATCAACAGCACACACAGAAAATTTAGTAAAAGAGAACATTTCAAAAGAATAAGCCACATTTTGTTGTAGGTAAAGAGAGTAAATCAGTCAAACGGGGACCCGTCACGAGACATATATTGCCATTTTGATTAACTGAATAGTTGAAGAATATAATATACCTGTAAGTGATGCAAGTGGTGTCTTATGTGGAAAAGAAGCCTTACTAATTTAAAGTTAATGCTGCTTTACTTTAAAATAATATAATGTAGGAAATAAAATAAACTGGGGGAGAAAAAAATAAATTGAAATATTTGTGTGTGGCTCTGAATGCGACCTGGAAATCAGAAACAAGATACAAGCTGTCGGATTCATGCAGGAAACAGGTCTAACCCAATGCACGGGTGTCGCATGTCCCTGCTCAGTTTCCAGACCGGGTTTTCCATTCTCTCGTCCAATAACAAAGCAAACCAGAGTGTACCAGACCTGTCAATGTGGCTCTGGTTGGAGTGCAAATGTCTACAAGTTTAAAGGTGGCGTAAGACATCACTGATCCACCGTAAGCAGTAAATATCAAAAGAAGAGGGCGGTTTTATTTCCTCTCATATAGGTGGCCTTTGAAACTAAATGGGCATTTTACCTGCTGTTTGTTTCGGGCCATGCGGCGGTCCAGGGCATTCTGACGCCGTCTGGCCTCCCAGTGCATAGCAGACATCTTGATGTGAAGCAGCTAGAGGGGACACCATGTAAAAACTGACATTTCCATGCAAATCTTCCCACATCGTGACCTTCTATCCCGTACGACAACGTGGCATAAAAGTCAGGATTTCTTAAAAAGAGAAGCTGTCCTGAAGTCATGTTTCATGCACAGCCAGAGGAAAATATACCACAACTTGAACTCCTCCAAGAGGAATGAATGAATGTTCTTTGTGCTGTCGAACGTCTATTTTGTTGAGCACCTTAGAAGAGGCTTCCGGCCGCCTCCGACCTTTAACCTTGCAGCTGTTATTGCCTACAGCGTGAGTCAAGTTGGCACAAGAAGCACGTGCTGTTTTGTTTGCTACACTGACCTGAAGCCCGTATTACGCCCACCTGGTTCAAACGGGCACTCTGCCGCTGGATTTTTTTTGGAGGTCACCCAGAGCCCAGTTGGAAGGTGCAACCCACTTTGATGGGCCTGGTGTTAAATTACCGCTTAATACTGAGAACTCAAAACTTCTGGGCAGGTTATCCAAGAGCAGCATCTGTCTTTACAGTTACAATACAAGGCATACGCTTTTCGCAACACAAGAATATGCTTATTCCCTCTCTTAACTGCTCTCTATTACATCTGTCAATCTGACAATAGTTACCCGATACGCTCTAAAGCCCAACCACTGCCATCAGCTACTCTGATTACCAGATCTTTCCTGTACTACCTGCTCTCGGTGCAACTTATGTCCTCTAGCATGCGCTCAATATCTGTCACAACTAATGGCTAGTTTGATCCATTTTATTGAAGTGCGTGCATGTCCAACCTGCAGCTGTTTGCAGAACTGAATGCATTTTCAAACGACAGCAGTAAGTATCACACTGTAGTTTCTACGTTGGATGTTTTGTTGCTAAAGCTAAAAGTGTCCGAGTCAGAATAAACATTGCGTATGTATATAGTTCAGGGTTTTTATTTGATATGCATGAAAAAGATGCACCTAGTGTGTAATGTTAACATATTCATGCGAGCTGCATAATAGTAGCATAAAATGCGATGAAACAACAACATGGATTGACATGTGTTTCTTAGAGCAGGCGATACGACCGGGCAGAGTGGCGTCTGAGAACTAATGAGCAAGAAAAAGAGAGCGGTTACTCACCTGAACTGAGCCCTGGAAAGAATGCGGCAGCCTCAGTCGAGGACCGGTGAAGGCTGAGGTAGGTGTCAGTCTCCCATCTCTGACCTTGTTAAGAGGAGTTTCCAGGCAACATAACGCTCTCCCGGGCTGCTTTGTTAGAGGGAAACAGAAAGGGACGGGGTGGATAAATCATTGCCTTTTACCTCCTGTGGCTCACTAACAATGGTCCCGCGCCCACGTGTCTGCGTTTCCCTGCGTGCCTGTGGCCTTATCCACAGTATTCTCTCTGATATTAGGATAGAAGATAGTGAACTCCTTGCAACTTCGGCAATTGCCGACAGTTAGACTACAACAACATTCAGCCATATTTTAATGGAAACTTGGAATCTCAAAATTTAAGATTTAAGAACAAAAAGTTTTGGACATAGTGGAGTAGTGACCATGTCAATGCCCTTGAAAGATTTCCTTGGGTTACATCTTTCCACTGAGGCAGAGTTAAGATGAAATTCTGGTGGACTGCATCTACTCATTAGAGCCTTGGTCAAGTAAACTGATCAAGAGCCAGAAGTAAAATTTCTACTCAAATGTCGTTTATCAGCAGGGTAACCCTAACCATGTAGAGTTTCATTTAATTTAAAATGGGAGTCAATGTCCAGACCGGGATTAAAGACCTGCAAATATTTGGTACAAATGTCTATAATCTAGTAAAATCTACCACCTACAATTTGTTAAATGTCACAGTCTAAACCTGAGGTTAAGCCCAAGTAAACCCTCAAAACATCAAAGTCTATTGGGACTAGGGCAACCTAGGCTTCCGTGGCAACTTGAAGGCCAGATCAGCCCTCTATGACCTCAAAACAACCAGTGTCCCACAACCAAGCCTAATTTTACTGCTCATCCATCTCAGATTATGCTGCTGCTTTTCTTTTAAATCATTCAAAGCACCGCAAATATTTCACGTAACACTTCATATTATATTTTACTTATTTATTACTGTGGCGGCTCTTTGGGTGTTTCAATGTCAGTCGGGGGCTGCTCTTCCTCCTGCCAACAACAGGGTGCGCTGCTGCCCTGTGTAATGAGGATCTATGGCATTTGCTGTACGGCTGACTGTTCTCGACTTGTCATGTATGGACTGAACTCAGCAATCTCTATGGGAACAAAGCTGTACCATATTGCTGATGAAGTCTTTGAGACGTGCTTGGAAGTTCCAGAAAATACCAGTAAGTGAAGCTGTCAAGCTAATATTTCCCAATAACTTATTGAAATGATGCTCTAAAATGATTTAATGTGAACGGACCTCCTCTAAACTCTTTCGAACATCGTTTATAATAAAAGTACCATACTGTAATACTACAGTTTTAGTACTGATATCAATAATGTGATTCATTGTATTGATATCTTACATGGATGAACAGTATATGAACACCTAACCTAAAAGTTAAGGCCCTTACCAGACTACTGCGTACTCCATGGTCCGACCTTTGTTGCATGTCATTACCTCCCTCTACCCTTACGCCCTGAAGCACAGAAATTTACTGCACTAAATAAAGGCAGGGTTATGACTTTACTAAGGCCTTAGCTATATGTCTGTGAAGGTTCGCAGTCATCCAGGTCATGGTATATCCAAAAATAGCTTCTTCAGTTCAAGGGGACTGGTGGGAAGATTAAGGTTTAAGTAGGAAACTTTTACTGGTTGTTTACACAAACAAACAAAGTTCCAGAAGAAGTTTCCATTTTAAACCTCAAACTTCCCACCAGTCCCCTAGAACTGAAGAAGCTACTCGGATGAGTGGAGAAACGTCTTCTCAAAAAACTCTACAAGTCCAGTTGCCTTTTTAGAAATGCTTTCTTGGCCTTATCAGCTATATAAATGACCAACATGAGCCGGAAGGTATATTAGTTAAATTATATTTATGTCATCCAGATATACCTCTGCCAGATCCAGTATCCAAGAGTATTGCTATTCACTACCAAGCCCTGCCCAAGACCAAAATCCCTCTGGGACTTTTTTCTTGAGAAAAAGAAACAGAATGAGGCTTGTTAGGTATGCAGACAAGGTACAACCAATCTGTAACGGTCCTTTGAACTTTCATTTTAGCTCTGGGTGTGTGTGCGCGTAGACACCCAGCATCCAAACACCTTTCTTGCTGCCGTCAAAGAGTCATTTGGCGTCATAACATATCTGTCCCGTCAAAACCCTTCTACTAAACGTCAGATGTCTGCTGCAGGCGGTCAGTCAGCCAGGCTCCGGTCCCACACACATCCCCCTGACATACATATGCCCACACCCACGTCGTTATCATAATGAGTGCTGGGTATCAGGGCAAGAACCGTGCTGGCCATTATCATGCAAAACAATACAGATGACCCATTATGTCATGGATGGCCCGTAGTGACCCATGACGACACGCTGACCTGCTGTAGCCAAAATAGATAGCTGTTACACAAGGCCCCTTGTAATTTGAGAACAGTTGCTTTGACATAAGGGGGTAGTATTGATCTTTTAATATAATTGTTAATTTAACAAGTTTTGCAGTATTTATTAGGGAGTGTGTGAAAATAATTGACAGCCCAAGACATCACTTCCCGTATGGCCTGGCTTCATCACAATCTGTGTTACTTCTAAAGCTGACAAAAAAATTATTAAACCTTTCCTACATCTAACCTCTCCTAGCTGAAAGCTCCTACGAACGTTCAGTCTTATTTATCTGGCTGTGATTACAGATATGGTTATTTACGCTGCCAAAAATGTTGTTTTGTAAGCTTGCCACCTGGCAGTAAGATTACTTGTCTTCATATCTTCCGTGCTTTTAATTGCTCTGTGCATAATTTTGTTAACCAAACACCACAATGATTCTCAAAACTAGATTTAGGTTCCCGGATCCGTCTAAGATAGAAACAAACGCTTAAGTATAAATGCTAATGAGTTTACGGGAACACTGTGCTCTGGTTGTAGTCAGGTTTTTCAAGTATCCTGGTTGCTACACATGTGAACATCTTGGTTTCGGAAACCTGAATAAGCCTCTACACCGGCTTTGAGTAACATGAAGACACAACCTGCAGCACCCATGGCATTTAAAGACCTGATCTAGGTTTCCCAATATTCGTTGTTTGTACAGTGGCAGGGAAGGTGACAAATCACGACAGTTGCAACTTACTCGAAACGATTGCTTCATAACCCAAACAACCATGTTTACCACATTCCTTTGGGCAAGCCATATCTTGAATATCATCACAAACAAGATAAAACTCTGGAGTAAACACGACCATTGAGATTTGCCCTTTTCACTTCTGGACAGTTCTGGTTTCACTCGGGCCATCTTGACATTTTAAAATGTCAATTCTGAAAAGATGGGACACCCTTCCTTTGATATCTCACTGTAAGACAACGCCAATTTGTGCCACATGACCCACTTATATTTCTTTGCACCCACGCAAACCATTTTCACACACCCCCTTAAGGTGATTTCCTCACATAAATGTTATTGGGACATTTGACTCATAGGTTATCTATAACCTATACAAGGAGACTGTTTCACTGTGTTCATAGGCAGACATTTATGAATAAATGCTTATACAAATAGGTTCAAAAATAGGAAATGGTTTGCACACACTTACGTCATTTTGTCAACGCAATAGTCTTGATCAATATTTGCTGTTTAATGTCTCCTTCAAAAGATGTAACACAGCTTTAGGTCTCATTCAAATAGTATCAGAAATTACGTATAGAATCAGCTTTATTGGCCAAGTATGTGTGCACATACAGGGAATTTGACTCTGGTAACTTTTGCTCTCTTGTACAGAAACACAGAGAACTTAAATAAGTATATAAAAAAAATTAAAAATATCAAACTGTACACAAAAAATAAAATGAGAGAAAAAGGATAAGAGGAGATATATGCAATGATATATAAAAGGATATATAGAATGTCTTTATTTGTCATTGTGGCCAGAGGTCCCCTTTTACGTGCAGTAAAAAATAAAATAAAAATATAAATAAGGTAAGAAATGAAAAAGAATATGTACAAAACTATAAGACTATAAACACTGGCATGACATAACAACTGCTATGAAGTTATTGCACTTGTTGATATAACTTATTGCACATTACACATGTAGTGTATATAGACACTGTTACCCATAAAGTTTAATTTAGAACTATAATCTGTTTATATTAATTAAAAAAATAATAAACTGTGTTCATTTTGAAAAATTATGAAACCACAGAAAAACCTGACGCTTCTCGAACATTCTCCACTACGCTACTCTTCGTCTTTCGGGGAAGTCGACGTTTAGTTACTAACTACGAAATGGAATAAAAGATAAATATGACAATGATAGTAACAAAAAAACAGACAAACTATCTTTAAAATCAGACGTCTGTCTCGAAAAGTTTCTAGGACTCACAGGTTTCATCGATTCCCATCTTTGTCCCTCCCGCTGGCGTTACGTCAGGAGCTTGGGGGTTGGTGAAGCTTTTCCCCGGCGCTGCCTCCCTCCTGCCTCCACTCTTCTCCGGACAACAGGCAGAGAAGCACTCAGCTCCGTGTGGCAGCGGCTTCGAAAAAAAAAAAGCGACTCAGTCGGGATTTAACTCGGATATTACTGTGAAATTCGCCGCCCGGCAACTATGCTGGCTAGTTTGTGCAAGGTGGAACTGCTGACAGGTGAGACATTTTCACAATTTCGCCCCCAAATCCACGCAACAAAGGTTTTGTTGACTTTGTTGCAGCTCGAATGTGCTGTTAACCCCAGTCCTTTGAAGATTCCGCTTTTGCAGGAGTATCGGCGACGACAGACCTTTCACGGTTTAGAAACGTTTAAAACGATAACAAGCCAAACTGTAACTTTATTTTACACATAAATCATGTAAAGCACGTAACTTTATTTTTATTTATTCGTTTTTAAAATGTGCATTTTTATAATCCTGTTTATGTGTTTTGCTTGTTTTACGCTTGTTTCCAAACGGGATAGGACTACAGAAGCCCATTTTGGCCAAAAATAGAAATATATAAAAAACTAAAAAATTCTTAAAATAAAAAAAATTGTAAGATAAAATGTTATGTTAAGTAGCTAAATTAGAATTATATGTAATAAATTACGCAAAAATGTGAACTAAAATGTTAAAAATCTGAACCACTGCTATTTTTGGGGCATTTCTAGTTATCATAAATCAAGTTCCTTTTAATACCACGACAAAGTAACTAACAATCTACCCATCCAACTAATGTTTTGTTTGTCTGAAAATAGTTTGCACATGTTTGGATCAGTGCCTGAGTCTGATCAAAAGAACAGGCACGACAGGATTCCTTTACTCTCAGCAGCTCTTTTTGATCCCAGTTTTTCCAGCTCTGTGCGTGATCCAGCTAGAAACAGAAGAAAAAAAAAAACACAAAAAAAAAAAAACACTGCAGCTGCTGACAGTGCCTCCTGCCCACCATTCACTGTACGGTCACCGTGAGTCAGGACAAAAGCTTGCCAGCAGTGTGCAGAAGCTGCAGCTCTGCTCGTTCCCTGGCACAAAATTAAAGCTTTATCAAATCAACAGTTTCCTATTAGCCCTGGTTAACTGCTTCAACCTACAATCAGATAAAAAGAAAAATCCGTCTGCTCATTTCACACGAGGCAGTGGTTCGGAGCTGCACAAAGTCAGAGCAAGTCTAATTACTGACAGCCCGGTGCCCTTGTTAAAATAGCTGACTCATTTTTTTCCTCCCCCCCTCTCTTCTCTCCAGGTCCTCTGTGACTGCAGCCAGGTGGTCTGTATCTTCCTATACCAGCCTTTGAAGTGAGGCCAGGAGTGTGAACGGACTTCTCCCGTCCCTCCAGCCGCCATCAAAACCTCCCCTGACACACACTCGCTTGAGTTTTGACTACTAAGGACACAGGAAGCAAGTGCAAAACAACAAGAAAGTGGGATTGTAAAGGAGCAGAGGGGAGCTCCGTTTATTCCTAAAACCTTCTATCGGGTTACGTTTAACATGGGGAACCAGCTAACAGAGATCGCCCCCAACACCCCGTTCCTCCCCAGCTTCCAGTCACTGCACGTTGTAGTGATTGGCCTGGACTCGGCGGGAAAAACATCCCTGCTCTACAGACTCAAGCTGTGGGAGTTCGTCGAGACCATTCCCACCAAGGGGTTCAACATGGAGCGGATTAAGGTGCCAATGGGGAACTCCAAGGCCAACACCACCACCTTCCAGGTGTGGGACGTCGGCGGCCAGGAGAAGCTGAGGCCGCTCTGGAAGTCGTACACCAGGAGGACGGACGGCCTGGTGTTCGTGGTGGACGCGGCCGAGGCGGAGCGCATGGAGGAGGCCAAGGTGGAGCTCCACCGGATCACCCGGTCGGCGGAGAACCAGGGGGTGCCCGTGCTGGTCCTGGCGAACAAGCAGGACCTGGACGGAGCCATGTCGGCTTCAGAGGTAATTATTGTAATGTAAAAATAGCTTGGGTTTGTCCACCTTCCCTTTTTGGTTGATGATCGGACACAACAAAACAATTTTAAGGTTGGGGATGGGTATACCACATATTATTACCATTACTGGGTTTAACATCTGGGTGAACCATGCCATCAGGAATGGTTTTTCTCCCTTATTGTGTCTTCCCAAAATATAATGCTTGTCCAAAACCTCTCACATGATAGTTGACAATCACATTGGAGAGAGAAACCTCCTCCATTAGTGAAGAGTGTTAAGTGAGTGAAGAATTAGTTTCAGACAAAGGGTTTTCACTCGATTAAGCGCAACAAAAATACTCCCACCAGCCTTCGGGGAGCTTTGCACATAATCTAATAAGATTGGTCTATGTTTATACAGATTTTTGACCTCTCACTTGTCTCTGTGTTTCAGGTGGAGAAGGTCCTGTCACTTCACGAGATGAGCTCGTCCACGCTGCATCACACGCAAGGCTGCTCGGCGCTGGACGGCCAGGGTCTGCAGGCAGGCCTCGAGAAGCTCTACGAGATGATCCTGAAGAGGAAGAAGATGCTCAGACACAGCAAGAAGAAGAGATGAAGGAACCTCACGGGCTTTCCCCCCCGTCTGAGGAACTTCTCAGTAGTCATAATCTGTGACACTTTTGCAAGCCGAATGGAGCCCGTGGGTCCTTGAGCCCTCTCGAGTTGGAACATTTCCAGTCGAGTTCAGACCTTGTTCTGTCCAACGTTAACGCCCTCTCTCTCTCATCCTCGAGACATTTTAGACAGTCCCGCTTCCTTTGGGATTGTTTCTCGTCCTCCTCATCTCTCACCCTTAGGAGGAGCGCGGCGAAGGGATCGACAGCAGTGCAATATACGATGAACACTCACTCCAATATTGAAGGATATTTTGTATTACTACTCACAGGAACTTGTAGTGCCAACAAAGACCTGCAGGCCTGGGCCCGAGCCTACTTCCTGTTCTCCTCCACAAAGTTTTAATGTTACACTTTACTCCAAAATCTTAATGTTGCATGATGTTCACCCTGCCTGGGAATGTTAAGCGACACTTGTGTTGACCAAAAAGAAGACTTCTCAAAGTATTCTAGGTTAGGGGAACCGCCCAGTGTTCAGTTAGGTACGCCACTGGGACTTATAGCGAGACGTGCCACCAACTTAACACTTACGAAATACTGAAACACTGAAGCTGCTGAGTCCAGCCAAACAAGTTGAAATATTTTTTTTTTTCACTTTTTCACCAAAGCGGTTTGCTCGTCACAGCTCGGTGTATTTCAGGGGTGGCTAAACGTGGTTGGTGAAGTTCAAACAAGAAATGAGTTGTTTTTACATTGTGTACATATTGTTTTGTAAAATGTCAACTTAATAAATTATTGAGCAACTTTGGCATTACTTTATGGAAGCTTGAGTCTTTATTTTCAGGTGCCACGTTCACACACACACACACACACACACACAACTGACTTTGCGCTACTCTGTGTTTTACTGCTGAGAATTTGGCTAACCTGAGTTGTGATTAATCGTCAGGACGTGGGAAAATGTGAGGACATAATAATTTCTGTCAGGTGCAAATAACTGAGCTCGTCAGCGTTGTAAAAACATGTCCTGAAAGAGACATCACGTTCTGCAGTTATCTGGAAGTTAAATGGTCCTGGGGAACAATGAGCGTCAAGTGATTCATACTTGCAGGTTGTTGCACGTACCATGTAGGGTTCGAAGTAGAAAAACCACATACCCACAGATACGTAGCTATAGGCGAAGTGACTAAGAAAACTTGGAAGTGGGTGCACTGTGCCGAGGTTTGGTGGGTGTACGGGCAGTACCCCGCCTGGATCAAACGGGTTTCATGTCAGCGTCCTCGGGCTAGAGTTTCATCAGAAGGTCATTCCATTATGTCTCCCACACACATCTCTTTTATCACGCTTCTCTCTTTCAGCAACCCGCCTCCCTCTCGCCTCCCTCTGCCATATAATAGTATCAAGTGCTGTGGCTCATATCACTGACCTCTTTTGAGGAGGCTGTTCCCTTCAGAGTCTATTCAGGTGGGGTCCTTACCCCCCAGCGTGAAACCCACGGCCTGCTTCTGCTTCAGTTTCCGTGACGTCAGTGGTGAGCAGTCGTACCTGAAACCATTTCATCTGCGTGTGCCGCATCTCTCCCATGGAGACGGTTGCAGTGTGTGGGTTTATGGTAATATTTGTTACTACCAAGAATAATACATGAGAGGTCTGGCCTTTCTTGAATAATTGAAGGAGAAATAAAAGCGAGGCTGTGTGCAGGGTGGACTTCAAACAAGCATTCTGTGCACACACACGGGCTGGCACAACAGAAATCAATAAATGTGGGATTCCAATCTGTGCTAGAGCGCTGTAGTAAGTCGGTGTTTTTGCTGCACAGGGTATCCTGCACCACAAAATAATTCCTCAGGAAACTATTTCGGGAGTCTTTATTACGTTAATGCATGAAGAAAAAAGTGCAATTTTAAATGGAAACAACCAATCATGTACATACACCAGTTGGCGTAACATGACCACCTTCCTAATAATGTGTAGGTCTCCCTTGTGCCTCCAAAACAGTTCAGACTCATCAGAGAATGGACATGGGCCTTCTGAGGGTGTCCTGTGGTGTCTGGCAACAGAATGTTGTCAGTGGGGGGGCCTTTGGGTCCTATGGGTTGAGGGGAGGGGCCTCCGTGGATCAGGATTTTTCCAGTGCATCCAACAGATACTTGATCAGTTTGGGATCTAGTGAATTTGGAGGCCAGGTCAACACCTTGTGCTGTTCTTCATGTTTTTTTTTTTTGAGTTGTTCCTAAACCGTTTTTGTATGTTCCTGTGTCAGGCTGCATCCTCCTTGTACACCAAGGAGTGTCATTGATATGGGGTGGGGGTGGTGGGTGATACATGTCTAAGTAGCATCCACACTAATGCCAGGTCCAGAAGTTTCCCAGCAGAACATTGTATTGTCACAAGATGATGAATGTTATCTGCTTCTCCTGCCAGTGGTCATAATGATGTGGCTGATCGATGTATACATATAAGCCAATAGTGCATCTGCAAGGTGTGCTCTAATAAAGTTGTTCCATTTGCTACAAGTGCTGCTTCAGTCTTGATCCATCATCAATTTCTTTTCCTTGGTAGCGGGTGAAGTCGTGCCGGACGTACTATTTTTTTCCACAGCACCAAGAGTTGGTAGGTTGGTAGTAGGTTTCAAACAATCCCATGTCAAGGCCCGTACAAACCAACCTGACAAACTCAGTTGGTTGAGGAGGTCTGGACTGGAAAGTTGCACTTAAATGCAACGCAAAAGACTACAGCCAATGGCCAGCTATCGCCAATGTTCTGTGCAACACCACACCACAAAGAGGTAAGGTCACAGATGCTTACTGACGGCCCGGTCCTTGGGTCAAGACACCAAGGCTACTGAACCTGTGTCTGAAATGTAAAAAGCTACACAATGGGCTCGGGAAAAACTCTTGACATAATACTGTACAGCTAAATTCACACCGACGCCATTAGTCTAATGAAGCTCCTGGTACCATTCAGTCGTTTATCTCCGTTATCAGTCCTGTCTGGTTCTATTGGTCTTTCCTCTGGAATTCAGCCGGTGGAGCTCAGTCACACAGGAATGCGAAAGCCCTGCCCCCACCCACATGACCGGCTTGGGTTTATCCTCTGATACCAAACCCCAAAGCCCCCCTCCTCTTGTTTGACTTCCATCCCTTGACAGTGATACTATCATCCCATACATGTGATCCTTCAAGACCTGGGGCCACCTACACTGTTGTCCCAACCCTAACCCTTACAACTAGGGCGCATTTATACGCTTTCGTGAAAGCAAGAGTGTAGCTTTGGAAATCTGTTGAACGGCATTTTTGCAGTCTCAAATCGGAAATGCAATACGACCAGAGTGTAAATCGACATGACTCTGCCTGCCCTGTCTTCCTTTCTAACGTGTTGACACCCTAATAAAAGCAAACACCAATTAATTTAATCCTACCAACAAGCAGGACTACATTCTCCCAGAGAAAGAAGCAGTTCCCACAGCAACGTAATTTAAGGGTGACTCAAGGAAATAGGTGCAGTGCAATGTATTCCCATGCGAATTATTAATAATGCTGAATTTAATGGCGTGCTTTCAGACATACCAAAGCATGGGATGCATTGGAACAAGCCCATAGGACCCAAAGGCCCCTACTAACAACATTCTGTTGCCAGACACCACAGGACACCCTCAGAGGACCCATGCCCATTCTCTGATGAGTCAGGAAGGAGTGAATTAATTGAAAATCTTACACCAGCGAAGACCGGGCCTTCAGCTTTGGTTCTAACTTGTTTCCCTGTCTCAGCTCCCTCATGCACAACTACCCCCTTGAGTTGCCAATACCTGATCACCTGTATTGGGAAGTTACTAAAACTGCCGAGCATGCAGATCCCAATTAGGTTACTAATGTTTATCCAACCAACATGTACGTCGGAGAGAGAGCATAAATCCTGCTTAGATCCTCTTTCCCATCCCCCTATGGTCTTTAAATCACTGGTCCAAACCCTCCCCGCGCCCACTTCGGCTTCTGCTCAGTCAATCCAATTATCCTGATTGGAGGCTCCCTCCTGCTGCGACTCAGCTGTTGAAGCAGTAAGTAAGTAAGTAGCAGGATTAGTGAGTCAGCAGAACGGACAGGGGAACCCTCTGCATGCGACTTCTGTTTGGCCAGGCTTGATTATTAAATCTTTCACTTTCTTTGGTTAGGCTGCGTTCCACAAAGCGTCAGTCACTCCGCCGGACGTTTTCTTTCCCCCCCTCGCTCCGCTTCCTTTCCCCTCCACTCGGCACCTTCCCGTCTCTTTCCCCCTCACTCCGCGGTCAATAAAGCCGTTTCGCTCACCTCTCTCCTTTCATGTGTGCGCCCTCGCTATCTTTTTTTTCTCTTACGGTCTGGGTCCTGTCTGCCTCTTTCGGGCTATCTGTCTTCATGTCAGCTTTATTTACCTGGCTCGCTTTGCCGTCTCTGAGACGTCTGGAGGCCACTCGGGGCCGGCGAGAATTAAAAATAGGTTTCTTTATTTTCATTTTCCTTTGACCTGGCATTCGAGGGGCACAGAGGTGGAAACTTTATAGTTTGTTTGTTGCTTTTAACATTTAATCTTTGCAATTTTTTAGGGAGGAACCCTTCTTACCCTGCATAATTACAGTACAGACTGCAGGCTGAGTTCACATAGTCTCCAGTAAGGGCTATCTCTCTCTCTCTCTCTCTGTGTGTGTGTGAGATTGACGCAATATCTAACTTTAGAATGTGGTCTGAACGCATCCACACGTCCAACTCTGCCTAACTTCTCCTTTTTGCTTCCCCTAAAGAGACGCCGGGAGCCGCGTGCTATAGATGTGCCGTCTCGGTGGCCAGCACTTCACAGAGACGGAGACGTCAAATCAGGGAAGCATCACCCGCATTCACATACCCTCGTGCGGAGACACTTTTGATTTGCCGCTTCCCGTTTCTTCCCCGCTTCTCCTCTCTCCCAGCGTTTCTGCCGGCCACGTTTTCCTCCTCGGCAGCAGCAGCAGCAGCAGCAGCAGCACGGTAATTCTAGACAGCTCTGCGGTTTTTGATGAGTATCTCCAAAGTCTGTCAGTCCAAGGCCAGGCCAGTTAAAGGGAGGCTCCAGCTTTACGCACAATTTCAGATGAGACATGCCTACCAAAATAGAACATCGTCCAAAACTTAATGTTACCGCTAATTGGGGAGTTAAACCATTGCGCTAAAACCCTCCAATCTCCACACCAAGGCCACATTTTCAATGTGTGCTGAATCGCTGCCAACTATGTTTTTTGATGGAAAATCACACAATGTAGTTTTCCATTTCATTCAAATACATCATTTTGGTTTGCTGCATGCTGATGTTTAGCTTAGCAACCATCCATGTACAAGCATTTATTTCCCTTACATTCAGCCCACGTTGGCAATGAGCTGGAATGATGCGTATGGAAGGAATCCTCCTCTGAGTCTTCAGGTCTGACCTGCCGTGTTAATCCACAGGTTATAAATAAGAAAAGGTTATCCCAGGGAGTGTCCTCAGTGTTGCAGGCTGCTCCCCAGAATGTCAAGCATGTCAGTGATTTCAGCTATGTGCTCTCTGACACCGTTCATACCACATGCCTGCAGGGAGCCACCTATAGCAGCTCATCTTAGAAGGCCACTTGTTCGGTGTCAGCACTTTATTTTCTCAGGTATTACAGCTTCACGTGACTTAAAAAGACACAAACGCCGCAAGGCTACCTCTACAACTCATTCTATTAAACCTACTATGAAAAACATTGACATTTTTCAATTGATGTATTATGAAAACCAACTTTTAAATCTAATTTTGTAATGCAAGGCCTCAAATGGCCTACTTACCCACTTAAATGTCTTTGGGTACTTAATTTGCCATAACTGGCCGCAACTGAGAAGTTGTGGATAAAGGACATCCCGGGACAGGCCGAGAAAAGCCGCCACTCATTTGTTGCCGGATGTATTCTTATTTTGCAGTGTACTTGCTATTCTTTTTTTTTTATTTATTGTAAGACAACCTGCTCTGTCTGGTTTCCACAAGCTAAGTTGCAGTGCAGTCATAAAGTTAAGGATCCCTAAACAACCAGCTGCAAATGGTCTCCATGCCACCATGGGCCCCAAAAAGCGTTCAGGTTTAATACACATCATTTAGAGCTGCATGAACTGATGAGCTGAATTTAGTCAAAAATGTTCACTTCTGAAATAGACTATTAACAGTTTGAGGTTGTCCATCTTCCACCTTGGTTCAGAAAACCAGCTACGACCAGCATCCGGCTAAGCAAAGCTTATGTTTCTTTGAAACTTGGATTTTTGTACATGATAAACAACATGTAAAGGGTTAACAGATGGATTAAGTTACCCCTGGACCAAGCCAGTGTGGCTGTTTCCCCCCTGCTTTGGCTTTGTGTTAAGCTAAGCTGTTAGAAGTAACAGAAATTATATGAGACTGGACCTTCACACCAACCTTCAGGGTCCTGCACACTGACGTTCACTGTACTTTTCATTCTTTCTCCAATTCCCCAGAAAACAACCAGGAGACATAAGCTAGAAAGGATTGGTCAGTTACTCATTCATTCATTCATTCATTTTCTGTAACTAAAAATAAAGAATAATTGTCAAGTGTATTGCTAATCAATACAAAGACAGTTGCATCCTTACAGTTTTACCATCCAGGATCTTTTGTGTGGCATATATATATGCTGACACTATAAAACTAGATTGTAAACAAGAGTCAAGGGAGTACACTAGCAGATGAAGACTCCATCATAGTTCCTGCTACAGCAGGCCTCGTGCAAATGAGTAACTGATCAAACTATGTAGACCCACGTTATATTGAGCAAACCTGTGATTTCAGGGCAGGTTAAAGTCAGTGTGGTGTCAACATTCCTCTAGTATAAACAACTGGATCACTTCCCAAACAAGCAATCATAGAAACTATTTGGAAAATACATGCAATCTTGACAGATAGCCCACATCCCAGCACGTCCGGTTCCACTTCGAAGCTACTCAGATAACGCTAAGCTGGTACGACAGCTCTTCCCTCCTCTGTGATTCATCTTATTCCCTATTGTCATTCACTCCTCTGGCTGTACACAGCTGGCACGTCACGGCAGGAAGGA
This sequence comes from Chelon labrosus, assembly GCF_963514085.1. Taxonomy (NCBI): domain Eukaryota; kingdom Metazoa; phylum Chordata; class Actinopteri; order Mugiliformes; family Mugilidae; genus Chelon; species Chelon labrosus. The sequence goes on from NC_140354.1 coordinate 13,553,933, forward strand.
GAACCGGACTGACGTCAAAGGGCCATTCCACCATCCCAGCCCTGCAGCGCCACACCCAACTGTCAGCTGAATGCAGGTGTTGGAAACAGGCCGAGCTAGATATCCAACCCCATCCCTACAGGCAATGAAAGCAAAACAAACTCTGGGGATCTGCACATTTGTTAGTCTTAGATGAGTTGCACTTTGGCCTAGTAGAATTGATTTTGTTGTTTTGTTTTTATTGTGTTTTTGAGGTTTCTCAGAAATATGCTACTGATGAGCAGCTAGTGGGTGGGACAGCATTCTCTGTTATGTAGTACTTTTTAATTTTCGTACCTGGTCTTATGGTAAAGATCTTCCCATGAATTATAAGTGGTGCTACACGAGGGATTGCAACATGTAGTCCTTTCAACGAATTCACCGGGAGTTCTCACAAGCACCCTTTCCAGTCACCTCAGGATAGATGGATAGATAGATACTCCTTCTGTTAACTCTTTCATGTAGGTCCTGTTTCCGCATTAGTCCTACACATTGGAGCAATGGTTTAGCTCTGGGCTGAATGTTTTCTTGCTCTTGAAGAGATTCCAGACAGTGGAAACAGCGAGCTGGAAGTGGCTTCATATGTTTTTGTAGCTTTCTCCTCTTTGTAGGCATCTGTTAGCTACATTTTCAGATACTTGCCTAGAGGAGTCCAATGTCTTTGAGGGTAAAAGGATTCGCCAGCTCTGGAAATGTCATGAGCTTAAGCAATAACCACCTCATTAAGACTTTTGCAGTTTTTTTCCCACAAAAATACAACATTCGCCTCAAAGCCATGTATGGACATTTAACGTCAACTTAGCACTGAGGGAACCTGGGAGGCCAAGAAATAAACCAGTTAATTGCTTTGATACTGCGCTGTGAACAGGATTTGAACCTGTGCGGGGAACCCCCATTGGATTTCAAGCCCAACGCCTTAACCACTCGGCCATCACAGCTGTTGCCGCACGGGTAACACGGCAAAAAATCTGCTCCAGAAAATTCCTAAAGTGAATGGCGAAAGAGACTTTGACATGCTTCAGCTGATCATAAAGGTGTCTTGACAACCCACCACCTTTTACATGATCCTGTTGTACCTGTTTGTTTGTTTTAAATCACAAAATGGTAGAGGCTGGAACTATATCCAGAACCAGTCTGCCAAGTGGTCAGAGTCAGAGACAACCAACAAGCTGATCCTAAGCTGATCCTCAGTGAGAAAGTACCAGTACCAAAGTACTATGATTATTAAATCAGAAATACACACTGCATGGGCCGTAAAATGGATTTAGGGTTGTTATAATCTGGGCAACATGTTGTACCACTAAAGCATTTTCTTGTCGGTCTACTGTCAAGAGAATTTCACAACATATAGGGGCGTAAAAGAAAAAGGACAAATCTTGCTGTAGCTGTGCCGCTGCTGTCAAAAGGAGTTGAGAGGAGTCCACATGGTTGAGGAACATGTTGATATTTGCAAACCACCCTATTACTTCATTATACCTTTTAAGTTTCTACATTACATTACTATGACTTAGCAGTCAAGCTCTGACAAAGTACGTATGATGTTATCATTTGAATTCCAGTCATTTCTGTACACAACTTCCCATGTCACAACCTCATGCTCTCAAGTTTAATGTTAAGCCAGCATGTGTACAGAGAAAAAGAAAAGATAAAAATTGTGATTCATCCATGAATATGGAGGGAAACTGTGGTTAAAATGGACCCAAAGGCCCCCCCCCCCCTAAAAACATGCTGTTGCCAGACACCACAGGACACCCTCAGAAGGCACGTGTCCATTCTCTGATGAGTCACTATGGTTTGGAGGCACAAGGGAGCCCTAGAAGGATAGTGGGATGAAAACTATCCTGACTGAGATGTTGCAAGATCATTTGGGAAAAGAAACAACGCTGTGAGCAGGATTTGAACCTGCGCGGGGAAACCCCATTGGATTTCAAGTCCAACGCCTTAACCACTCGGCCATCACAGCTTGAAAGACGTGTCCATGGTGTGGCCGACATCTCCTGCAGAGAGGATCCTCCAAGCTCAATTCATCACGCATCTTCTGACTTGTTTGAAAGCGACTGGATGGAACCCTTTGCATTGGCTATACATGCAAAGGCTTATGGGTCTTTAATTAACGTCCAGATGAAAAAACTGTCCCTTTGAAGGCTCGATGTGGCTGCAGCGTTACACATTCGAAAGGGTTAGTCCTCTCTCCGTCGGCTCTCTTTCTCATCAAGCCGTCTCAGACTTCTGTCCAGGTTATTCCTGAGAATCTCCATGACAACAGCTATTAAATTAATGGAGGTGGTGGCTCAGGCTTGTGGTGACAGACCAGCATGTGTGAGTGTCTGTTGGGAGGGGATGGGGGGGTATTCTCTGGAACTCTCAGAAAGAATGAGTCAGCTCAACGTGTTTGTGTATGAGACTGAGAGGCAGAGACAAACAGTGTGCGCTGAGGGAGAAGGAAACATGGTTTGTGAACTAGAAAAATAAATAAAAAGCAGGTGTTATGTATGCAGAGATAACCCAAAGAGCTGCTCTGTGCATACAAGAGGATATATTTACCCTGCTTGCATGGACATACTGTTAGATGCATTTGAGTTTTACTCAGATCATTTGAAGAGATCAAGTGGACACTCCCATCACTCTGGCCCCCCCCCCTCCCGTCTCTTTGCCCTCTGGGGGAGAACACATAGGCATGTGATGATTACCTAACAGCGGAGATGAGTGCCAGGATGGACAGGGAGGGAGCAGGGGTGAGGGACGGAGCGCTGCCAGTCCGTTCAGTTCAGTCACTGCCGGAACAGAAGGCCACAGAGGAGACCCTCAAACTGAAACGAATGTATTGTCGCAGCCCGTGCTTCTGTCCGGGATCCTCTTTAGAGGAAAAAGTACAGAGTGCTACATCACATGAAAATGACACTATGTCGTATAGTAATTATATTGATGGCACTGCATTTAAAGGTTTACTCAGAGTGGTCTGTAGCTCAAGAAGGTAGAACTCCGGTGAGCTTTCCAAGGTCAGCATAGAAGACTGTGTATCTGACTGTATTTAAAATCAGTACGCAAATCCACAGATCTGTCTGCTCGTCTGTAACATCCTCCACATTCACCATCTATCACACGCACAGCTTATAATAACTTTTATTTGGTGATTGGCTAAGGCGTTGAACTTGAAATCCAATGGGGTTCTCCACACAGGTTCGAATCATGTTCACAGCATCCAACAAGGTCTTTTGGGGAAGCGTCGGGATAGTCGTTGGCACCTAACCCAGGTACTGTGTGCTACTCGCCAAATTAGTAACTAACACTGACCACCTCGTGGCAGTGTGCGGATGTTACTTAGACATGTACCACCCATCTAGACCAGACCAGGCACCCCCACCCCATAGCAATGACACCCCTTGGTGGCAGCAGCCATCCCCAGCGCAAAAACATGAAAAACAGCGCACGTGATGATCTTGCTTCCAGTTTCTACATTACATTACCCGCTTGTTTACGTCACTTAGCTTTCAAGCTCTGACAAGGTATGGCAGTTTCCACTTGAATGTTCAGAATCAGAATCAGAAAAGACTTTATTGCCAAGCATGTTGTAACCGCACGCTCACAAGTTTCATTTTAAGTCGGCACGTGTGCAGAGGAAAAAATATCCTTGAAATTGTGATTCATCCACGAGTCTGGAGAAAAACAGGGATTAAAAATGGACCCAAAGGCCCCCCACTAACAACATCCTGTTGTCAGACGCCACAGGACACCCTCAGAAGGCCCATGTCCATTTTCTGATGAGTCACAACTGTTTTGGAGGCCCAAGAGAGACCTAGACAATACTGGGAAGGTGGTCATAATGTTATGTCTGATTGGAGTATCAGTACCTACAGTCAGCCAAAAAAAAAAAAAAATGCTTATTTAGATTTCATGGAAGGCGGAGGAAGTCATTCTGCACAAAACATCTAATTTCTCACTTAAGAACGGTTGGATTTATAGCTGTGACTGGAAGGCGCCCGTACAAAAGTATTTCAGTAAGCGTTAAAGCAAAACTGAACGGCTTAATCTCTGTGTACCAGCTGTCTGGAAAAAGATGGTCAGCACTGCACACACAGTCTGAGATTCTCATGTGGGAAACAGCTGTTGAGGCCTCTGAGTGATGATGTAATGCCAAAAACTGCAGAATTAAATCGAAACGTGTGTGTGTGTGTGTGTGTCTGTGTTTGTGTGTGTGTGTGTACGCACTTGATCGTTTGGCCAGGTAGACTGATGATTTGTTTTTCTGCCGATAGCCCCGCGGCAGTGTGCTCAAGCTGTAAATGTGTTTGCGCATATGTGCAATGCGTGAGCACTTTCAGAAAACAAAAAACAAACTCTGCACTGACAACTCATCATACTGAGATATTTTCATCCGTGTCTGTGTTTGTGTTGGCTTTTGGTGTACATGGCATTTGCGAGCGAGTGCGTGTGTGCTTCTGGTGCACGTGCAGACCTTGGTGGTAAAGGCAGCAGGTCTGTTTTTCAAGGAAAAGATGAGTCAGGGGCACAGACGAGAACAAGAGAACAAAACAAATGGCTCCAGTCTTGTAAGAACGGGAGATCGCGCAGATATAAAACCACAGTGTGTACAAGTGTGTGGCTCTTTCAGATGAAAAATGCCAGTCACTCGGTAAATGTTAAAACCAGTGTCAGCTGAAGTGTAGCACGGGAGGATCCTCTGAGCTCAGTCTACTCTAATTTCTCTTTATTGTCATATTATTTATATGACTTTATGAGAATAGTGTTGCTTGTCAAAGGTTAACTGATGGACTATCTTGCCCTCTTCATGTGTCTGAGACCATCGGTTGTTTTGTATCAAGGTAGTATACGTCTGACAGCCCTGCTCAGCTACTGTTGAATGGACTCATCTATATTAAATAGCCCAAGTAAAGACATGTGATGGCTTGTCATTACTTCAAGGGGCCTACTGGCAACGTTTCAGCTGATTGAGCATGTCGAACCAGTGCTGACATGCATCGGTGAAAGAGATTACCCTGATTCGCTCATCAGCCCGGAGAATGAGACCACAACACGAGAAATGGATGTTGTGAAAGTGAGCATGCAGCAGAGTAACAAGGGCACACTCAGGATGCGCTACTTATTTTTCCTCTTCATCTTATCTGTACTAGCTTCTCAGGTAATCCTTGATCTTCCAGTTTGCCCCAGTTCACTGAGTGCCGCCGCCTGACCTTGCGTGAAGATCCGGCATTAAGATCCGATCTGGGCAAGTGACCAGCTTTGGGTACCTGTGTTCACACTTGGCATTAACATGCGTCTCCAGATCCGATCTCACCCCGGCTGAGTACAGGCAGTCTTTGCACTACCTTCGTTCACACTACCAAAGGAAGGATCTCTCAAATCTCAGTGTGTCCTGCGGGTGTTCACACCTGTCTTTTACGAGATCGGATTGCCCATATCGGATCTTAATGCAAGATCTGAACAGGCCCTTGCTCTCGTGCAAACACAAAATATAATGGTAGTTGTTTCTTTAGGTGCAGTATTTCCTGCTGCAGGCTTCCTCCTGCAACGTAAGGAGGAGTCGCAGTCAGCCTTCGTTGTCGGTTCTCATCTTTTGAGATTAATGTTAGATACCGGTTTGTTTTTCCACAGGTCAATGGACCAAAACACTCCTCCAGGTTCAGCAATCTCTGCCTGACCAAGTAGCAGAGTAATGATGACCTGGCCGCCACAATCATTGACGTAACTCACCCAACGGAGAAGATTTGGGATAAGACGAATTGCACAGTCATAAAAAGCTAGGCAAGTGCTCAGCATTTGTGTATGTGTATATATTGCTTTATTTTATTCACATGTGGTAAATAGACATGTAGTTTCGGCTTTGCTTGTCCAGTAACAGGCTCCACCAGCTTGAGTGTGCCTGGTATTCAAGGAATGCAGCATGTCTGGTGTATACGTCCGCATACCTCGACAAAATAAAACTCTCCCTCGCACACTCTGCTTTGTTTCTCAGCCCTTTCACGGCCAAGTATGCTTTACTTGTTTTTGCTGAGTGATTCAGCAGCCGACAATTCATGCTGGGTGCCAGCCTAGCAGTGACAAAGCATGACAACGCCACATTTAACGTACTGAAACATAGTGCGAGGATGTCGGGCCGGTGAATGGGCCAGTGTATCCAGGTAAAACAAAAAACATTACCTCAGCGTGGAAACACATTAAAGTGTTATGTGACAACAATTGTAAAGACATTAGTATTTCAAAGGAGAAATGACACGCCGTATTTGGACGCCAATCCCATAAACAGCATATTCCAAATTTAGATTCAATAGAAGGTAGCTTCCATTCAGTCAAAACTACAAAATAAATGACTGCAGCTTGCGTTTCATTGTAAAGATAAAGCCTGGTCTCGATGCTAAAACTATTTAATATAAGATAAGAATGACAGAAATGATAAATAAACGGTGGTTAGCACTGATGCCTCACAGCAACAAGGTTCCGGGTTTGGATCCATGGGCCCACTGGGCCTTTCTGTGTGGAGTACTCCTGGTACTCTGTCCAAAGATTCACTCATTGCACAGTCTTGTCTATCCACAATATTTACTCAACTAAAACGTATGAGGGTAAAGAAAAGAGCAGCACGTGTATACACGTGCTATTCACCTTTCAGAAAGGCTGATGTAATATGTGTACCCTGTACACAGCAGGTGACATAATTGTGTACTCATGTATATTGTATATCAATAAAGGAGCACACAGACGTTGAACGTAAAATAACATGGAGTGATATTTCTGGCTGCTCTATGCTGAGTATGGATACAATGATCTGGTAATACCGTGCTTAAAATGAATGCAGTGTTGCTGTGTTTCATTTGTTGTTTTAAGCCTGTCATTTCAAAATCCAAAATCCAAGGTGTATCCCATCAACTGAGGCAAAGGTCATTAAGTTTTGGCCTCAAAGCCATGGAGCTGTTTCCAAATTTGTGTTTAGCTCTTCAGGCAGATAAGAAGGTTCTTGATAAGAACCTTAAAAAAAAAGCTTTGGTACCATCAGCAGGCAAGTAACGGCAGCGGAGGTTGTTTTAAAGTTTACGGTACCAAGCTCTGCAAGGTTGAATAAGCCAAAACAATATGACGTCAAGGGATGAGGTATTTGTACAATTGGTCCTTGTATTACAACCTTTAGCTGTCACTTGGTGGATCTATTGTTTCAGCACATGACCCAAAGCCTTATTTGTTTAGTCTCTAGTGACTGCAGTAATTGTGATGGGAGCAATTAAGAAGGTCAGGTAAATTGTGTTGTCTTACCTTGTCTTACCTTTTATAATTGAAACCATAATGACAAATCTGAACGTAGACAGAATACTCTTAATTGTTTTCCACAAGATTGGTGGTGAATCAATGCCGTCTATTCTGGTTGGAGCGGGGACCTTCCAAACATGGGAAGCAGGGTGGAGCAGTGGGGCAACACCTGACTGGAGAGCAAAGCTATAGTTTACAACACATTCTACTTAGAGTTATAATCAGCATATCGAATTGGAAACCATTAAGAACATTATTTAATGAATGAAATGGCCAAAAAAAGGCAACTGGACTTTTAAAACGTTTTTTTTTATTTAAACGATTTTTGGATATACCATGACCTGGATGACTGAGAACCTTCACAGACAATGAAAGAAATGGAAATCAGAATCCCTTTAAGGTCTGTTTCGCAATTAGCCAAAGACCAAACTGTAATTATGAAGAAACAAAAACAAGTGAAGAGCAAAACCGTTTAAACCGTTTTTCTTCATTTTATTCTTTTTTTTTTGGAGCCAACCAAATTCTTAGCGGTATTGCACTAGCTTACAGTTTAAGTTGAGATTGTTCCTACTTGTTTTGAACACAAGGATTTCTGTTTACAGTCACTTTCTCGCAAACTTGAATCTTATTTAACCATGCATTTGTCTGCATGCCTGCAAACAGAAGTGCATTGTGTGCATCTAGCGTACCACGTCTGAAACAGCGAGTCGGAATCGCAGCAGAAACTTTGCTGGCAGGTCTTTTGTGCCTGTGCAGCCTGATCTTTATTCCGCCAAGGTTATATATGAACAAGGAGAAACTCAGCTTTCAGAGCCCGAGAATGGAAGAACTGGCTGGATGAAAGCAGGATGAAAGGTAAGATGGATCGATTTGTTGGAGATCAAAGGCACACTACCTTGCTGCTACCCACAGTAAACACCAGCGAGAGCCTGCCTTCTGTTTTATGGTGCGCCATCAACAGTCTCATTCTGTCTCGCTGCCTTTTGATTTCACACTTTGTTTCGCTTCTCTCTGACCCCTTTTTCTCTTCCACATCTCACCCTTTTATCTTCTTCCCGTCGTCTTAATACACTCTTCTTCTTCTTCTTTCTCTTTCCTCTCCTTTTGCTCTACATATTTATGCAGATTTGCTCCCATTCTTATAAACCATTTGGCCACAGATACTCTCACGCTGTTGCACTATTTCATGTGCGCACTACGTGATGCAAGGCATGGCTGTTTGCATTAGGCGCATACACGCTCGCAGCAAAGCCTTTTAGTTTCAGAGCATAGTTTTTACGAGGTCTGAAGCGTTACAGTTCACTGAGAGATTTAATTTTACCCTTAACTCCAAACTAGCACTTTGCTACACTTGGATTTGTCCAGGGAACTTCCCACTACAGATCCAAGCCCGGCGCATTAACCATTCAAAGTGAAGGCAAACACAAAAGCAGAAATAGAAAGAAAAAAAAAATCTTCTGTGATTACAACTGCAGCGTGGCAATCTGATATTCGTCACCCCCCAAATTCAAACAAAGCGTTTCAGAAAAATCCACATCACGCTGAACCCTTTTCAAATCAACTCTAATGAGAGGTTGCACCGGGACCAAACTGCTGGACGAAGCAGTTTATGTGACGGTGGGAGGGGGCAGAGAGGATTTGGGGGTCCCTAGAGACATAGTGGGGGTGGAGCAAATCCCAGCATGGGACCTCTAAGCTAATTATATTGTCTGTGCACTGAGCCATAATTTAAAAGCGGCAATATGTCAGCTGTGTATTTATAGCCACTTCTGTGTAATGTGCGTACACTTGAAAAAAATTTAGGATTCTTTTACTGGTAATTAACTCTTTAGTTAGGTCCATTAACACATTTTTTGTGTTATTTTAGATTCAAGTTACAGATATATAAAGAATATGGGTTTAAAGTGTAGCTTATCGGCTCTTATTTGCATGTATTTAATGTTTTGTTTTTGTCTGCAATCTGATGGAAATGTGATCCTTTCTATCATGTGACAAGCTGGTGACCCTGCATCAAGTCGACTAGTCACTGGTCACCAATGTTCCCTCTAATTTTTCATGTGTCTGGGCATACACAAAAACTCTGTGAGTACACTGTGGACCACTGTGAGCAACATCACACGTGCACACTGGGGCCACACACCAGTATCACACCTGTCCAAAACCTGAGATCATAGCAAGTTACATAGTTTATCAAAAGAATCCCATTATAGCAGTAATTTCCATTACTTTTAATATAAGTGATTTGGCCCACTTAACATAAAAAGGACAAAAATCTTGTTGTTCATGAGCTGTGTAGTATGTTATATGTCAGTGTGAGGGTCCTGCTCTTGTCTGGGTGAGGAAGAGTCCTGCTCTGGAAGAACTGACACATGTACACCTTTCAGAGATAAAATAAACCCTGTATTAAAAAAATATTAATATTAACAGATTAAAATAAATATCTTTCTTAAGCAGAAACCTGTCCTGCTTAACTTAAAAGTTTTTCTTTTTACCTATATATTATATTCATCTATTTATTGTGCATAGTGCTGTCTGTGATGTGTGTGTGTTGCTTGTATGTCTTTATGCCACTGTCAAAGACAATTTTCCATTTTATGTAAGTTTTATGGACATTAACGAAGTCTAAGTCTAACTGTATAAATGAATATAAAACAATAGAAAGCAGAACATTCCTCTTGTAATAGTGCAATAAGAAAAGTTCAAACAGAAAGTTTGAGGAAAAGTTGTAGCTTTGTTGTCTTCCGGTATCTTCTTCTCAAGCAACAGTACCTCGACCAATGAGATGAGCAGGATTCCCGCTGTCAGCTTATTGGTCACAGTTTACCGTAAATGTTCATATAAAGCGCCTTGTTACTCGTTAATTACATTGACATTTTACACGCTACTTTTGATTCTCACGGTAACACGGGACAAAGTGCGTCCTGTTTCAGCTCAATACGGGACGCGTACTTTTGTTTCTAAATACGGAACGATTCTGTTTTTCAAGGGAACGATTCTGTTTTTCAAGGGACTGTTGGCAACGCCAAGTTTTGCAGAGCAGACCTTTCTCTCTCAAAAAAGAAAAATCTTACCCAGTTTCACCGCTGGTTCTTCTGTTTGCACACACTCCGACAGCCATTCCATCTTAAAAGAACTACATTTAATGTTTACTTTGTCTTGGTGAGTGGATGCGCCACTGCCTTAACTCCGCCGCACTGTTACCCAGCTAACCTGCAAAACACCGGCGCCGCGGTGGATATGGGGGGGGCACGTACTGTCATGATTGGCAGCGTAAGTGAACCGCATCATATCATTGGCTGGACAGCTGTCACTCACTGAGTTACATTGCAAAATGGTACATAAACAAATAACAATTTACTTGTTTAATTTATTTACAGTTGATGTTGGATTTTTTTATGCGCTGCATTGATTTTCTTGTGCGCGGAGAACGTGCGAGCAGTGCGCGATTGCGCAAGCGCGCAGCTTAGAGGGAACATTGCTGGTCACATGGCAATAACAAAATGGCCGCCTCCGAGAAGACAAGTGAGGAGCCCAGTGGGCCATTGCGGAAAACTAGCAGCAGTTCCTCAAGCGAGTGGAAATACTTCACTAAAGATGAAGCCCATACTACCGTGACTCGCACAATATGTAAGTCAGTCCTGAAACTGTACATTGTAGCCTAAGCGCGTAACCTACACACATTGTATTTGTTTAATCCTGTGCGCTGGTGTGTCGGCATCGTTCTGTAATTACGCCGCTAACTGGCCAGTAATCTAGCCAAAGCAAAGATTTTGAGAAGATCGTGTGAAGGAGAAAGTAGGAGAGTTAGACGGCTTAGGAGTAGTGTATTTCCACTAGTATTTCCTGCTTCTCCACCTCCGCAATTTTCATACTGTTTGTTTTGGATCAATAAAGATGGAATAGTTAACTGAGGAGGTTCCGAGATACAAAAACTGACTCATCTTCGGTGACATTTAGACAAGATTTAGGCGAACGTTTCAGTCGCCATTGTGAAGCAGGAAGTAGAAAGAAAAATTTACCTGACTGGCAAAAAGACACAGTGCCACCTAGTGTTTGGATGGTGTTTATGCAGAGCGAGCCAGACCAACGAGCGCGCAAGTATAAATGGCTCACACCAGCCTAGGTTACAGCGTCTAGTCCCGCAGAGGCACAAATCGCACTTAAGGCTGTATATTTTTACTTGCAAAGTACCATGTCCATTACCAGGCAAGGACGATTGTTTCCCAGAGTTGAAAAGGGACGAAGATGCAGTACGGCTACAGCAGCTAGGCAGAGCCTATGGTGGAGAAATCAAAGTTACCAATGTAACTACGTTTCTATGAATTTACCCTCTCTGAGAATCAGGGAAAATGAAGAAGAGCCAAGGAAGTGTTTCCTTGTTAAAGCGACTGAGGAACTGAACATTGTGCGCGTGAGTCACTGTCAGAAGTGGCCGACTCAACACTTGTCAATGATGCAACGTTTTTTGCTTCCCATATTGCAGATAGTAACTGGTCATGTACGGCCTCCAGGATCTTCAGATGTGAGAAGATAATTGAGCAGGGATTGCGCAGAATTCATCTAGAGAACACCATGAAATCTATGTCAACATACAGTAGTTACCCCCGCCAGGAGCAGGATCTGAACAGCACAACATCAAGCTGAGTTTCTGCTTCCAGGCTGTGATGAGTGTTTCAGATGTCGGCTTTGAAATCCAATGGGGATTCCCCACGCGAGCCGAAATCCCACTCACGGTGGAGTTGTCTCTACTCTCCAACAGACTCTGTTGCTGCTGTTCCCTGAGACATCCTGTCTCCTGTGGAAGTAATTAGTGTGGTTTCCGCACAGACAACACGGCCCGCTAACGACGACGTGCACAAAAGGTTGCGCTTGCTGGCTTCATCCTCTTTAGAGGTCCCCGTGACCTCTGATAAACCCAGGAAGGTGAAAACGTGACATCAGTCATTCTCCTGTGACAGACGTGCACGCAAATCCTTCAAATCCCACAGGTCATAAAGTGAGGGACCCCGATGCCGTACTTTTACAGCCACTCACTGAGAGGTAACACCTCCTATTCTCCTCTGCCGCTCTGTGTTCTTTGTCTTGCTCTTCTGTTGGTGTTGCAATTAGAGCCCTGACATTTAAAAGGGCCCGCTCATAAACACTTCGACCTGCATTGTGCGGAAGGGAGCAGACTTTTTACAGCGTTAGTTTAGCCTCAATTTAGTCCGGGAAATACTGGGAGGGAGGGGCTGAAGAGCTTTGAGAGACCTAAAATGGATGTGTTTTCTATGTGGAGAGCAATTTTTCACAGATGTTTGCCCTTTCTGTTTGTGTGTGTTTTATACACTCCAGTGCCCCCTCCTTCTCCGTATCTTAATTAATTTCCTGCAGCAATTGCCGTCTCAGCAAGAGGTAGCCAGCCTCTGTGTGGCACATGAGGGGGAGGGGAGAGAGGGGGTGGATTAAGAGGAGAATGTAGAGGAGGAAAGAGAAGCGACAACGTGAGGAAAGGTGCAGAATGTGAAGGCAGTGTGAAGGTAGTGTGCAACATTTCCAGTGCTTCTTTAAAAGTGCTTGAGTGGGTGAGTGAGTCTGGACAACACAAGCCTACAGATGCTGCATCTAATGAACCTTCGAAAGGAGTTTTAGGACTTTTTTAGGAGTTATTTTGTTAATTACATTAAATTTTATCTTCTTATTCAATCAAAAAGAGTACTACATCTCAAGCACAAGATCTCCGTTTAAACGTACTAGAACTGAGGTAATCAAACTGCACACTGTGCCAGAAGCGTGACTTTGTGTGACTTCTTTCCTGTGTATGTTTCCCAGCACAATAGACTTTGTGTCGGATTTAGAAACAGGCTGTCAAGTGTCCGCAGTCAAGATGTGGTCCAGCCAAAACAAGGGCTGACAGCCTTGACGCTGTGGCACAACAAGGGCGGATAGAAAGAGACAAAGGGAACAAAACAGAGGATGCAAACACGGAGGCAGTGAGAAATGAAACAAAAAGTTATCAGGGAGAACATGATTGTATGTGTTTACATGGTAGGGACTGAAAAAAACAGCAACTGCATACTACGTGTATGCAATTTACAGCAGCATACATTTAACGAGAAATACTAATTTTGTCTTGTGAGAAGAAATGTGCAAAATCAGGAGGTGTCTTCTAGGCCTTGTACAGAAGTCAGCCCCGGTCCCTTCGAGGCTCATTAATTACTTACAGTAAAAGCTCGCCGCTGCAGCATTTTGGAAACAACCTCCTCTCAAACTAAGGGTTTCGCTTCATTTTTACATTTGGCCTACACAAGCAAGTTGAATGCAGAATTTGACAGTGGAAAGCTGTTTCCGTGCTCCAATCTTCACATTAAAGGGGAACTACTGTTTATTTACAACCTGGACCTTATTTCTGGCATAAAATATGGTCATTTACTCACCCATATAACTTTTGTGTAATTTGTATTCCTTTGGGAGATATTTAGATCTGCGTATATCCAAATAGTGGGAGTGACTGGGGCACCGAAATGCAGCCTCTAAATAATGCATTATCTGCCGCGAAACTCGTTCATTTCACCAATATTTTGTTATTGTACGCTAGTGCTATTCCCCTTTGAGTCCGGAGTTAGCTGTTATCATCATCAAAATATTCAGCCATGTTGCAAAAAAACTAGCAGACTGCCTTTCGGTGCCCCAGTCACTCCCACTATATGGATATACGCTGATCTAATTATCTCCCAAAGGAATACAAATTACACAAAAGTTATATGGGTGAGTAAACGGCCGTATTTTATGCCAGAAATAAGGTCCAGGTTGTAAAAAACAGTAGTTCCCCTTTAAGGACATATAAATAAGTAGTGATTTGTATGTCACGTTTCTGTGTATTTTTTTTTCCATAACAATGGAAATGCACAAAAAAAATAACAATGGTTGGGAAACACTCGCAGAGCCATGTTTGTAGCAATAGTTTAAGAACGCGCTTCGACAATAGCAGCACTTTTGTCTAGGATGAATCATCTTAACTTTCGGATGAATTGCTATGAATCCCATCAGTCATTTGCACTAATTGCTTACAACACAGGTTCACAAATGTCAAGGTTAAGTCAAAGTCAGAGTTTATTATGTAGTAGAATGCTGAGTCTACAAAAAGGAAAAAAAAACAAAACTTTTTACGACTCTATTGTGCTTTGTGATTTCATATGTCATCATATGTCAACGCGTAACAACTGGTTGTCTAGTAAATGATAGAGTGGAGCTGAGTGACACATTGGCACAGTCACACTTTGGTCCGATTCCAGTAGGAACTCTGCAGCTGTAACAGTTTAGGATATTTTCTTTCTCATGCCGTGTAGAGTAGGGATTAGAAAAAAAGAAAAGAAAAAAAAAATGAAGGTAAAACCTAAAGAACAAATCTGAAAACGCTGTCCAAAAGTAGACATTAATCTTTCCGTTTCATTTCTCCACACCATCACCATGCTAGCCTGCCATGTGACAGCTCATCAGTGACTTTGCAGCACAATGCGTGGTATTGTCTAAATCAGCTGTCTGAGGGCAGAGTGTTACTAAGAGGCTCCTGTTACACCTGTGAGGTTGCTTAACCCTTTATGAACAGACAAAGAAAGAAACACAACCAAAAAAATGGCAGATTTTATAGACTTTCTGCGATGAACACCCCATAAATTTTTAGTATTTGTCTCTATGAGTTTATTAACTAAATACAAAGGCACTGGGAGAAACTTAACCTCACCATATTTGGACAGTGTGGGGTAAAAACTCCCTTTTAACCAGAAGAAACTTTAAACGAAACCGGACTGAAAAGGTGTCTGGGGCAGACACAGATACCTGCAGATAGGGCCAGAGAGCAGACAGAAGCGCTGTTCATCTAAAGAAAGGACGTCTCATCAGCGAATGACAGAAGCGTCAAGGAAAAGTAATTATGTGTTGTAGTAAGCGTGAAGTGCAACTGTACCCTGTTGGTATGTCTACTTCCTTGTGTTGTTTGACATTCCACAGGCGGACTGAGTGACTGGCGTGTAAACCAGATACTGCACACACGCATTCATGTGACATTTCTAGCAGCGATCTGTTTGCTGTGGTAGGATTACGTACTGTACATACAGGATGTGGCTTCTCTCATCGTTTAAGTCAACACTTAAACACAACAACAATGTATTATGCCTATAGCAGGCTAGGAGTGATGGATGAGGTCTTTCTCAAGCAGAAGGTGGTTCTTGGAGACACTTCATGTCAGTCTAAAATAAAAAAGAAGTACTAGGCCATTTATATTTTTATTTTTATTATGTTTTGCTTGAAACATTTGGGCTGGGAAAAAATATACAAGAGTGTTAGCTAGGTAACCACTGCAAGGAATGTCCTAGCAACCAACTGTCCCTTACCCTAGCAACCTGTCCTAGCAACCCTAACGCTAACCCAGTCTACGGGGATTGACGTGCTTGTGGAGCGTCCCTCAAGTGGTCATCTGAGGAACTGCAGGTTTGTTTTTTTTGAGCATTTTTGCGTTGGCTTCAGCCACGGAAGTTGCAGTTTGGTTTTCATACCATTTTCAAATGCTTTCAAGTACAAGTTACTTTGAACTTGTTCTTCTCCTCTGCTATGCACAGAACACAGAACAACAAAAATATATATACAGTGTAAAACAAACCAAAGTCCTTTCTACTCCAGATGTAAAAACAAGATAAAGCAAGTGGTAAACTGAGAAGAACATTGAATGTAATGAATCACTGAAAATTGTTAGGCTCAGTGTGAGTCAGTTCAACAATACGTTTATTGTCTGGTGTCTCTTCAGGGAGACAGCTGAGGTTTGCCAGTTGAAACACTGGCAAGTTCGTCCTCAAGGGTTTTTGTTCCCTGGCCGGGACTTTCTAAAGGTCTGCGACGTGTATCAAAAAATTCCCAGCACTTTACTTTTTGTGTTGGAGGATGGTAGATACCGCAATTCGTAGAAACCACTTCACCTTTTAAATTAGAATGTAAGCTAAAATTGAATAAAACGAACAATGAATGTTTATGAATGTGATATTGTGACATCTGTTTATGCAGATTAACTGATCACATGATGATTACTGCTTTCCCCAAAGACAAAAAAAATGGAACCGAAGACTTCCTCTTCAGGTGGTCAGCGTAAGGAGCTGGGCAAATGTGCATCTAATATGAGTCATTATCACAGGTTTGGTATAACCAGGTGGCTTCTATCTTCACAGGAGATGATTTAAGAGAACCACGCAAGATTTGCACTGCTTTGAGATCACCGACGAACTCTGCAATTACCACAGATCGCTAGATTTCCTCAGGTAAGACCGTAAGTACAATGACAGCAGCACTACACCTGCAGCTGCTGCAGAGCATACATCTGAACACCTTTCAAATGACACACATCCATGTGTTTCATGCCTGTGAAGTTTCTCTTTTCCCCTTTCTCTCTCTCTCTACACCACGTCCCCTCCACAGCAGTGGCACGTGTACGCACTTTACAAAGTGTCGGACGACCTCACGCACCGCGCACAATTATCTGTAACGGCTCTCAGATGGGGCGATCGCTCTGCCGCCATCAACACAACGCGGCCTTGGAGCGCGCGCACACGCACAGACGCCCACGGTATTGCGAGCCGGTGTGTAAATGGCTCCATTTCGCTGAAAAGGATGCCACGGGAGTAGGCAGTCACGGGGAATCCAGCTCCCACGTGCTCCGGCTCCGCTCAGCACTGAAGAGAATGCGGGGATCAGAGGTGTGATAAATCACGAATGCTCACATGAGGAACAACAAGAGCTGGTGCATGTGCATATATACAACCACTCAGGCAGTTCATAGTATTGTAGCATTAAATCTGTGCACATGAAATGAAAAGAAAAGCAGGTCAGTAGTAGTTACATTTTTTACAACCTGGACCTTATTTCTCGCATAAAATACGGTCGTTTACTCACCCATATAACTAGTGGACAACAAACTGCTACACGCCCGCGAATAGATAACAGGTAACTCCTGACTCAATGGGGAATAGCACTAGCGTATCATAACAAAATACTAGTGAAATGAAGGAGTTTTGCAGCAGATAATGCGCTATTTAGAGGCTGTGTTTCGGTGCCCCAGTCACTCCCACTATATGGATATACACAGATCTAAATATCATCCAAACAACTCCAAATGACACCAAAGTTATATGGGTGAGTAAATGATCATATTTTATGCTAGAAATAAGGTCCAGGTTGTAAAAAACGGTAATTCCCCTATAAATGCATAATAACAAAGAATGCGAGATATTCTTCTAGTTAGACTGGTCATCCTGGTATCATCTAACAACATATACCATCAGCTTTTTTGTCGCTTTGGCATTTCGCGTGGTGTACTTATCTCAGTTTCTACTCATAAGAATACCTGTCAGTGACCAGTCCCATCAGCCTCGGCTGCACGCAACCAGATAACAAGAGTTCTTTTAGCTGATCCCGGCATGCACGATTTTCTGTCTTCCGTAATGCAGTGAGACGTGATGGCTTTGTTTATCAATCATTCATGATTGGTATGGGAGCACCAGAATAGCGTGCAGCGGAATCTGCTCAGCAACAGCCAGCAACGAGGGAAGTTCAGCTCACTCCGTCTGATTTTTGCAACGACTTTTGCACGTCGCAATCATTCGTTGAAAGCAGGGGCTAAGAGTGCAGTTTTGTTTTAGACTTGGGGTTAGGGTTAGGGTTAGGGTTAAATAAAACCTCCACTACGGTTGCTTTAAAGTATTTGGAACGATAAAAATCACTTCTGGTGTCTTGTAGCAATGACTGCGGTGGTTGACTGGTAAACTACAGAAACTTTAGGCTCCGTGGTTCTCAGCATTAAATTAAAAATAAAATCATGGATTGGTCCAAAAAGCAAGCTGAAACAATGGCGTCCTTTTGGGTATACAATGACCTGGATGCCTGGGAACGCTCACAGACAAAATCACGGATTAAAGTGTCAAGACTCATCTTTAATTTGGGTAATTTGGTGCACAAATTGTGAGGGTTCATAAATAATTAAATGGTGCGCTGCGAAATGTTCCTTGGCCAGTCATGTTGCAGGCACACAAAGGACAAACTGCACACTAAGCAGGGCATAATTATTTGGCTCATCAGTAACGTAGCTCTTCTAAGAATAGTCATTCTGCAATACTAAAGCCATTTCTCTACCACATGCCTGGTGAGCCTTAGAGTCTCGTCACATGGGAATTTCATTTCCCTAAAATTGCCGTCGCCCGACCTAATGTGGCACGTCGACTCTAGACGTAAAAAAGGAGAGCTACGGATGCTAAAGTGCGACGCCTCTGTTGCAGATTAATGCCTTTTTCCTGTTGGCTTAGTCGCAGTCTGGTTTGGACATCAGTAGAGTGGAAAATGAGCCCCGGTTGTCCAAAGCAGTCTAGACTGTCGCTGATATATTTACCCTTGATTTAACTGGCAGATGAGCACACACGCAAAGATTAAAAAAACATATTTCCACACGACGACACAGAGGAACACAATGCGACTGCAGCATCTCCAACAACTTTTCGCTTCAAATACACGACACGGCAACAAGACTTTTCGCCTCCGCACCTTTGCACCTTTGTATTTCCTGTCTGCGACAAGAACAAACAGACTTTGTGCTTTGCCAAAAAAAAACAAGCAGCCCCATGTGACTCGCAGGATCTGGTGTAGCGGTGTCACTCATCCGCTGGCCTGTGTTTGGCTTTGAGCTTCGGTCATATGATACGGAGTCAAACGTGAAAAGCAACATTAGACGGGATCAGTTTACTCCCATTACTGAACAAAAACCCGCCGAAGTCAATGAAAGAAAAAGGCAGTTTGTAAGAGTCCCTTATTTGCTTCCACAATGGCTTTCAGTTCAGCGGAGAACACATACGGGAGCTGTTGTGTTGCCATGGTGAGACATGGTGAAAGGTGAAGTACAACACCTCTTGCATTCTGATAAATAAACTCATCAAATGAATGTCGGTTTATAATAGGTAAGGTCAGATGCATAAATGATTCTACTCTCGCATTATTTAAAGGAAATATGAGATTTAATCAGACTGAAATCAATGCAATCTTCATGTCGGAAAGCCAAACTCTAGATTTACAGCCTCGAGGTGAAAAAGACCAAAGGCTCTGCGCTGGAGGATATAAATCATGATGTAGGCTGCATGAGTCCTTTTTTTTTGTTTGATGATTTCACAGGCTGCCTCTGGCTATATTTCATTTGGATTTTTTAAATTTAATCCTCAGATCTTTGCACATGAAAACAAGTTTGAAATCCTAGTTTTACAAAATTAATAATGTGTTTGGTAACCTCTCTAACATCCTTACAGGTCACGCTAAAATCCGGCATGGAAAGGTTTGTCCGGTTTCTCATATCATTGCTTTCAATTGCAACCGTCTTTGAGAAAGAGACGTAAGTCCAAAACACGTTCAAATATACGTACAACCCTACGGGTTCTGTGTTATCTCAAGCTCAGTCCTCGAAGTCATTCAGTTGGCCAGCTGCGCATTTGTATTTCCACTCACACATTTTACGGGACTATATCTGTTGACTGTTGAGACCATTCCAATCCATTAAACTCATCGTCAGGCTCATGAAACCAGTTAAAGGTAACTTTTGCTTTATGACGTGGTGCATTATCATGCCAAAAGCAAAGGGGTGCATATGGTGAGCTGCAATACTCAGAGAGGCTGTGGCAATCAAACCCTGAATTATTGCTATAAAGAGAGCAGGAAATGACAAGAGGCGATGGACCATTAGAGAAATTCAATGGGTTGTCGCCATTGCAGGTGAAATAACCTTTGACGATGCCAAGCGGTCAGAAATGATCACGCCTTTGAGGTGATGCAAATGAGCATCAATGGGAGCATCTGATCAGGATGACTGACTTTTGACGCCAGCACAGTGTTCGGCAAATGCTAACCGCAAGGTAAACACTGTCCACAGCTTTGGCTCCCACCTCCAAATTCACCATGCTGATAACAGGCTTTGAGCTCTGAAGATTTCCGGTAACTGCTGATCTGTCATCTCCAATTCGTATTTTCGGTAACTGCTGATCTGTCATCTCCAATTCATATATTCGGCAACTGCTGATCTGTAATCTCCAATTCATTGGAGGAATTTTAGCCAATTCCTCAGTACATAACAGCTTCAGTTCTGGCATACTAGTGGGTTTCCTCACATATGCTGCTTGCTTCAGGTCCATCCACAACATTTTTTATTGGTTTAAGGACAGGAATTTGACTTGGCCATTCCCAAACATACATTTTGTTCTTTAAACATCCTTTTGTTTTTTGAGTCATTCGGAGCGGTGCAAATACTTTTAAGCAGCTCTGTACATGCCACCCTTCGCCTCTCATCCATCCCGGGCCCTGAAACACAGCAGCTATTCATGTCAGACAAGCAGGTGTGCGGATGCCACGCTCTTCTTCTTCGACACACGGGCGTCTCGGTGAGTGCAAAGCCACAAAAAACGCCGTAACGGCTTCAAGGAACAGCGCACAATAATGATGTGATTACAGGGAAGGTCATTTTGGAACATAATTGGTCCTGAAACTCTGACATGCTACGGTGGAGGACAATGGAGCGTATGTCTGTGGAACAGAGCGCTGACGGTTAATGCTTCTGCTACAGGTGTGTCAAAACAAAGGGGGTTCTGTTCGGCAGAGATTGATTTCCAGGCAAAAAATCATACAAATCAGAGAGTGTGAAGAACTAAATGTCATAGAATGTCCCTGTTGTATGTCTGTATGTATGGTATTGACATTTCCTTGCAAAAGGACAATATAATAGGATAATAGGAATATAACAGTACTCTGTGGTGAGTATGTGACTGATAGACACTACTTTAAATCTGAACTACTGCTACTTTTGGTCAGTTCTCAGTGGCAGCATCCATGTCCTTCTCCCGATCTCTGTCACAAGGGGTCTGAGGACACCCGGGACTCTTTGAGGGTGTGCCTTGGAACAATTTCTGTTTGTGCTTCTTTGGTTAAGGTGGCTTAATGAGTCTAGAGGGAGATTCTGGCTTCCACAAGGCTCGTCATTTACATCAACACTCAACTTGAAGAAGGCCGGTTCTATTGCTCTTGGCTTGTCATACACATATATAGTATGAGTTGAGCATTTGTCAGTCGTTACCGCACTCAACAGCCGAGGAAGGAAACAAAGGCGGCAACACAGTAGAGGTGACTGTCCCATATTTACCTGTTACAGGCTGTTGACCGAAAGATTTGGGGATTCCAATGTCTGTGTGTAAAGAAGGGTAAGTAAACTGACTTCCAGAGAAGAAGTAGCGTACCGCTCTCACGGACAGATCCGGTGTCACATCCAGCTCTGCGGTGACTGGTCATGAATAACTGTATTTATTTGTTAGGGGCATTTCCTGTTTTATTTTGGAAGTTCCTAACTCTCTGTCAATTCAGATGTCTTCACTTCCCCGTAGTATTTGCTGCCCCTGATTGTTAGCCCCGCCCTGATGCACTTCACCTGTGCCTCATTGTTGCCACTGTATTTAGTCTCTGTGTTTCCTTCCCGCTTTGCCAGTTTGTCTTCGTGCTTCGCTTGAGAAGTGTTCCTGTCTGTTCCTGGAACCTTTTCTCTTCCTTGTGTTTTTATTGGACTCCGTCTTTGACTTGTGCATTTGAGTCCTCCTCAACCATTTTCTTGTTACATTCGGGATGTCCAAAACCGCCTTTATCATGTCTGAAGATGTTGCGTTCCTGTCCAACAATTCCCACTGTTAACACATAATTTCAATGACAACTATGTATCATCTAGAAAATGTTTTATGCTGGCTTCAGCGACGACTGTGGACCTTTGGTCATTTGTAACAATTGCAGAGGTCATCTGGGATCTTAGTCCTGCAGTTTTGTTTCTTCCCATTTCGATTCAAGAACTTCGAAGGCTGCGTTATAAATCAAAGTTTGGACAGTTGTTTGGGTACAAAGTCAAGATGTTGTTGCGTAGCATACGGACCGTTTCACACAAAAGCACGAACCATCTAAACAAAATCGCAAAGGACGATGAGATGGATGACATGCGTGGTAGCATATTTGGATGTGTTGGATATTTTTTACACACAGTGTTAATGCTGATTAGCATTTTTGCACCAAGACAATGACTCCTCCAAAGGACGCGTTTGCACACTGGCATGCGCACAAAGGCCGTCGTGTAGCCTGTTGCAGCTTATCAAAGGTCTGTGATTTTATCGTGTGAAGACAACACTTCTGTGGCTTCGACGCATCCACATCTCACTGTGGCAGAGCACCTACACAGAACAGGAAAGCCTTGCAGAGATAAATCATGAATCTAAGAGAGAAGACTCTTAGGTTGTTTAGCTCCAGGCAGTGGCACTTATGTTCATATTTTCAGCGAGCTCTTCTTTCTGTGCAGGAATACGAGAGAGGCGGGGGTAATTAGGAGGAGAGCAAGACGCCAAGAATAGCTAATACAGCAATTAGGAAGAGGAAACGTCAAGAACAGAAAGTAGGGGGAGAGAGAAAGAGAGAAGAAAGGGGAGGGAGGAGGAGAGTAAAATATACAGTTGATAGAGTGATAAGAGAAAGGAGGGCACCGGAGAGGAGGGGGGGAGCTAAATACAGAGAGCGAGAGAGCGAGGGAAGGAAAACGGCGTAGTGGGGAGAGGCAGACGAGATGAGATAAAGCGTAGCGAGTTGCGCTCACCGAGCGGGGAAAGGGGGGAGACGAAGCAAGGGAGATGCGGAGGGACGCGAGAGTCTATTTATGGAGGTGATAAAAGCAGTGGAACACGGGGTAGGGGGGAGATTTTGCTGATATGACCTGTGAGAACAGGCCGGGCAGATGGCTGAGATGGCACAGATATCCAGGATGTTCCAGAGAGTTGAGCTGCAGTTGAAGATGGCCGAGAGCTCTGAGAGTTACACTGTAAAAAAACATAAAAAATAAGAGTTCACTCTGAAGGTGTTTACTAAACTACCCACACAAATGAGTTTTCTAAACCTCAGTTTAGCCAAATTCTACCAGGTACTAAGGGAACATCTGAAGTCAGGAAAATTTTTTTATGTTTTCAAATGTTAAATATATAATTTGCAGTCATTATAACTGAGCTTTCAGAGCTTTTAGAAGAGTTTTCTGCAACAAACTAGTGTGAACTCTTACCATCTGATAATGGTGCACTGACATACACCAATCAGCCACAACATTGAAACCAATGGAAGGAGAAGTAAGTAACATTGACCATCTTGTGACAATTCAATGTTCTGCTGGGAAACCTTTGGACCTGGTATTCTTGTAGATGTTACTTAGACATGTACCACCCACCTAGACCAGACCAGGCACCCCCACCCCATAGCAATGACACTCATTGATGGCAGCAGCCATCCCCAGCAGGATGCAGCCTGCCACAGGATAACATACAAAAACGGTTTAGGAACAACTCAAAAAACATGAAACACGACACGAGGTGTTGACCTGACCTCCAAATTCCCTTGATTCCAAACTGATCAAGTATGGGATGCACTGGAGCAAACCTGATCCACGGAGGCCCTTCTTCTCCACCCATAGGACCCAAAGACCCCCCCCCTAACAACATTCTGTTGCCAGACACCACAGGACACCCTCAGAAGGCCCATGTCCATTCTCTGATGAGTACAAACTGTTTTGGAGGCACAAGGGAGACCTACACAATATTGGGAAGATGTTCATAATGTTATGCCTCATCAGTGTATGTGATATGGTCAGAGGTCTCAACTCAACTACGGAGCAATAGTTATTGCTATGCCTGTGCAGGCCATAGCTGTTGTCAACGCTTTTCTTAGCACTTACATCTGTAACATTTACCAAGATAGCATTCAGGCAGTATGGTCAAGGAGATTTAACCAGAAATGACGGATTTGTTGCCAGTATTTACCAAAGGAGTACAGGAATAGCCTTTCCACAACACTCAGGCAACACAACAAAGTAAATTCAGTACCACCAACACCCTTGGCTTGAAGTAACAGTCAGTGCATCATGCTTACTCTTGAACCTTTGCGTAGTGAGCGAAAAATAACTCTTAAGTGGTGTGTTTGCGTGCGCGTGGCACGGACTACGAGATTGTCCCTACCTTCAACTCTGACACACATTCCAAAAATATCCGTCATTTCCCTGCAGTGCTTGGGCCGGGGCGGGGAAGTCACCCATGTCTCCCTGTGATTAGACCACACCGAGGCTCCGCTGCTGCAAGTAATGGCCGGGTTATATTGCAGCATTTGTGTGTGTGTGAGGTTTCGGGCCCCCTCGCTGTGAGACCTTGTGGCAGATCACATTAGAGCTAGCCAGAGGGAAAGAGATACCAAGGAGTTCAGGTAGATGCAACGTCCCTACATACGAGACCGGACGCACGTAGCCTACGCTGGTGCGAGCCATTTGTCAGTTGGGTTAATTTTTGTTTCACTTTCAACAATGGCGACTGTAACATTCTCCGGAACTTCGTCGAGGTGTTCCATCTTTATTGATCCAAAACAATCAATTTGAAAATTGTGGAGATGAAGAAGCAGCCGGAAATACTAAAGTGGTAACACGATACTGCCAAGCGGACCAATCGCAGCTCTTGCGGTCGGTGTTGCCATGACATGACGCGTAGTTACATTTCTGGGGAAGTACACGTCAGGCTATGGCTTTAGGGTCTACAAAGGGTCTGGGCTGATGCGGTAGCTAGCGACGAATTGACGCAGAAGTGTAATCATTAGCGTATTTATGAGGTACTTGCTTGGTGACGTTGCTCTTTGAGAAATCAAGTCATCAAAAAGAGTTCCGCCCATCAGTATCGTTGCTTATGTTCAGCCGCACAATCTCAACGCAATTTCAACCATTTGCTTCACTTTTCACTGCTTCCGAGTGAAGCAGTCTGAGACACAGTTTGCCACGGCTGCACTCTATCATTTTGTTCGGTCTCCAACGTAAATCCCTGGACGTAGTTAGCGGAGACAGATGCAGGAAGAAGACACTCAGCGGGCCCCATGGGAAACACACAAATTGGCGGTCCTGCAATGATGTCATAGTCGCAGCTAAGTAGTGTCTCTGTTTTTCTCTCCTATAAATTGTGGTATTCTGCGAAGGGATGCAGCACACATGCAAACAAGGGAAGCGGAGTTTTTAACGTCACATTTACAGACGTTCAGACAATTAGGTTGGGGGTTATGGTCGAAGGATTATTCCGCCTCATTTCAACCTTATGTATTTTCCTTTAATGGCATCTTTCTGGTTTTACTGGGTAACTTAACGTCTCAAACACACACACACTGCTGCTTTACCCATTTCCGGCTCTGTTTCCAATTCACGGAGACAATGGGTTGTGCAAAAGCGAACTTAATGGGGCAATAAGTAAACAAATTATGTGTGAATGAATATGGTAGGTGATTAGGTCAGACTGGCAACTATTGCTGGATGACAGCCCCTAATGCAGTTAGCGAAATGGCTGTTCCGGGCAGTTAATTTTGGTGTTTATTTCAGCCAGAGGACAAGCATGCAAAAAGATTAATGTACAAATTAACTTTTTTTTTTTTTTGCAGCGCTGCAGAGAACTTGCTCCAAACCCTTCTGACATCGGAACCAGGCCTGTGTCCAACCCTTTCTGTGACTTTTTGCGAAAGATCAGTACAAAATGCAGGCCAGTTTCATGTTGTACAATGCATTGTCACAGATGCTATGTTTCACAATAGGGCTGGATGTGCGCAGCAGACAGGCAGACAGAGGTCTTTAGTGTCTTTGTGTCGAGCGCACACCAGCTGAGCCTAAATGCTAAGCACTGCTGGACTAATTATGAGTGACAGACAGAGACACAGGGGTTAAAGGGTGGTACAATAGACACAAACACACATATAAGTGCCATTAGGAAGCTCAAGGTGACCATCTAGCCTTTGTTTTTTAAGTGGCTAATTAATGCATGATGCAGTTTGACTCCTTTTACACACACACACACTTCACACAGATACCCCTGCCTCTCCTCCTACCCCACAATAGCTCCCTTACCCTCAAACCTTCTGTTCCCCCTCGCTGCAGTTACGGCCCATGACCTCTGCCCCACATGCTTAACTGTGCCCCCCATCACTCTGTCCTTTCCTCTCAGGAGTCCCCTTGGATTTCTATTCCCATATGTCGGCCTTCTCCTGCCGCCTCCCTCTATGTTCCTCTCCCGGCGTGCGGGATGCACTGAACCTTCATTAAGTTCTCACGAATAAAAGTTGCCTTTGTGGGATTATGCTGTTTGAAGCCAGCAGGCAGGAAGAGGAAGTCCCTTTAAATCCAGACTCGCCTGCAGATGATCTTCATGGCAACAGGTTTTTTTTTTTTTTTTTACTGAGCAAGGATCCAAAACACAAACAAGGACCACCACTCCACCGCCTCCTTAATTCACCTACCTTCTTCAAGGAAAATCCAGTTTCGCATAGAACATTCCTAATACAAAGCCTGATGAGTCAAGAAACATATTCCTTTCTCAGTTTACATGCCCCAAATAATCCCGATGGATGGATGTAAATATATCAGAAGTAGTTTTTGCCATGAATCTTTAGAATCACTTCTTTTGTACATCAATTTAAATACATCTCGGTTGCACAATAAGCTCAGCTGCCAGTCATGCTGGCCTACTTCCATATTAAGAGACCGAGTGCACCAGTTTGCTGGCACTGCACTAGAGTTTCTACTGTCTCCACCTTCCACTCATCTGGGCCTAGGTGTTGGTGTTAGCAGGCTGATTAAAGAAGCCATCAAGTTCCTCTCCGAAGCTACCCGGGGACCCTGAGACGTCCGCCCGCCAGATGGTATGTGCATTTCATAGGTAATGTATTCCAGGTCAGACAGTGATTTTTCCCACTTGGATGCCGCTGCAGTGGAAGGCATTCTGCAGCCTCCTGGATGCTTTTTCCATGCAGGCACATGCAGGAATATAGTGGAACCCTTGGGAATGCGAAGGCCCCCAAATCTAGCTAACTCCCAGAGAACCTTAGTCACAGCTCTGTTGAAGGACAACATACCATGTAACTCAAAATCTTTTTGACGGTACATTGAGAGAGAAGGGCACCTCTTTTCACTCCAACTTAGCACAACCCCCCTACTCAAAATGACTATTCCCAGTGCTAACTTCCAAAACTCAGCATTTCAGCTACTGGAAAATACAGAGGAGGTGGACTCTGCTCTGACTCTTTACTAGAGTTTACTTATATTTTATTTTAATCTTATTTTCTTTTTACTTGTGGTTCTCAAGCTGCTGTGACCAAGCAATTTCCCTTGCAGATGATTAAAGTCTGTCTAAGTTTTATGCTGTAGCTGCTGCTCATCTTCTTTTACGGACACCTAAGACAGAAGGTGTTATCTGTGTCTACATCAAGTACTATCAGATGTGTAGTGTGTGCTTGAATGAGTAGAAATGTCACGTGGTTGACATCGGAAAAACAGAAAACAACTAAACCAAAAACCAGGTGAATGAGATTCCTCCAGCAGCACCATCGTGTGATGAACTTCCTGATTTATCTCTAAGACTGTTTACGGTCCACCTATACGGGACGGCCCAAACAGGAAGTCTTGAGGCTGGTACACCTCAGTTTTGCGGTAGTTCATAATGCACATAAGAATTCATGGAGATAGAAGTTCATATTCAGCTTACAACTTACCAAGTGGGAGTGAATGTTGAATTGTTGGTTTTGAAAAAGTTCCAGAAACTCGAAACCAATTCTGATTTCAGAAAGGAGTGCGTGGGCTGCAACTCTTCGACCAATCTGACATGTGGTTAGTAGCTGGAGAGCATAGAGTGTAAACTGAATTTCAAGGTATTGGGGAGCTGTACTGCTCGTGTGAAAACATGCGAAATTTAATAAATCTCATCAAGGGTTATCCCTAGTGTTAGCATCAGATGGAGCTTAGCAGAGCTCTTGGTGAGGTCACTACACGCATGGTCATAAGGAACCAGGAGTGGCTTGGAACTTATCACAGTAAATGGTGATGCAGTGAAATCCATTGTGAACCACTTTTTTTTGACAGTTTGGAAAATATTATGCCCACAAAATGCATGACGAAAAACAAAACTGAACTCAACAGAGAGCAATC
Organism: Chelon labrosus; assembly: GCF_963514085.1. Classification (NCBI taxonomy): domain Eukaryota; kingdom Metazoa; phylum Chordata; class Actinopteri; order Mugiliformes; family Mugilidae; genus Chelon; species Chelon labrosus. The sequence goes on from NC_140354.1 coordinate 13,582,260, forward strand.
TAGATTTAGACTCATTCCTGCCAATTGTTACGACGAACCGAAAAACAAAAAACAGTTCATAAGAAATATCTGCCTACTGGACTACAGTAAGACTTTGTATCGGCTGCTCTGTGTTTGCAATGTCCAAACCGCACAGATGCAGTAACTCAGCCATTATGGCTAAATATAACGACTGCCGAAACAATAGGAAGACAATAAAAACACACCAGTGTACACGTGTGCAGAAGCAGACGCGCACACACACACACCACAAAACATCCACCATAAACAATAGGAATATGCTAAACACATACACACTTCCTTAAACATGTCAGTCCTTGTTTAGATCCTTGTTCGGTTTTCTGGCTGCTGTCTGCCTCTGGAGACGGGCTGAAAAAAGATTTCTTCATGATTCATTGTATTTATTTTTTCCCGTTTGTGCATGCTCGCGTATGTGTGAGCGAACGCATGTGTGTTGTTTTTGTGCTCTGTCCTCGCCGCCATCCACCTCCTGACCACAGGTCCTCTCTCTGCTGTCTGCAACAACAGCAGTAATAACTGCTATTTGCCGCAGTGTGAGTAGCGCACGTTTGATTTGTGGTGGAGACAGTCGCATTCCTTTGGCAGACAATAACAATGCGCGCACTGTTAGTACACCTCTGAGAGTTTGACTCTAGTACAGAAGAGCGGATTGTGCCAAGGGAACTGTGCACAGTTGTTAGCGGCAGACGATATAATTACAACAAGTAAAGGGTCATGCAGGTAAGGGGTTGTTGGCTTCCTGTCCAGCCCAGTCACGTGGAAGTTTGTGGAATAGTCACCAAATGTTTTGTTTTGCTTGTGTGACGCTGAAAAATGCTGCCATACAAGACTATAACCCTAGCCTCTTCAGTGTAAGAACACTGAATGACTGGAACCATTTCCTCCTCTCCAGTCGCCAAAAGATAGAGTTTGGACATTTCCTGTTTGTCTTTCTACCTGCCAGTAATGAACCTTCATGCAAGTTGTTATCTGTGTCACAAAAAAAAATGAAATTTATGTCCATGTAAACAAAAAAATGCATAATCTCTGGATTATTTCACAAGCTACCACCAAACTGGGTTGACTTTCAAAATGCACGGCAGACATTAAAGGGGAACTACTGTTTTTTTTTACAACCTGGGCCTTATCTCTGGCATAAAATACGGTCGTTCACTCACCCATATAACTTTTGTGTAATTTGTATATTTCTTTGGGAGATATTTAGATCTGCATATATCCATGTAGTGGGAGTGAATGGGGCACCGAAACGCAGCCTCTAAATAACGCATACTGCTAGTTTTTTTTCAACATGGCTAAATATTTTTCCGATTCTGAGATTGTGGATGAACCATAGCAGTAGGGTACGCGAGATGACATCATCCAGATCAGAAGACATCATCCGGGTTCTGTAGGTCAGTCTGTAAAGGATCTTTTGTCTATCCATAGAAGTACACAGACTTTGGACTTGGGTACTTGGCAGCTCAAACTTAACAAGTTTGACTTTGAAATTCAGAATCCGGATTACGGGAAGATGCAGTACAGTCATTACAGGATTGACAAACTTGATGACGTCTGCAAAATGCATTCTGGGATTCCTGGCTGCCCCATGTCCACACGAGTCATCTCCTGATGCATCCTCGATAAAACGGGTGGGTCAAAAACACATCTGGGCATTTGGACCGTACTTGGTCAGATGCTTATGTCAAACAGTGACTGATGACGTTATAGGTTAAAGTTTGATATTTTAAGTTAAATTGTAAACACCTGATCCCACAGCATTGTAGACTGGTCTGAGTGCCTTCCCTGGCCTCCCTTTTGCATGGGCGGTGTCTGTGGGAGTTCAATAGTTTTTGGACAACAAGCTGTATGACACATAGATGTAAGATATATCATGGTTTGACACACCTAATACCTGTTTGTTAGTAGGTTGCACTTATTGCTGTTTTTGGCGAGGAGGTAGTTGTTTGTGGGAAACCTTATACCACACAACTCAGCCAACAAGTTCTAGCATTGTTACACTATTCCCTGCAAAATGTTATTGTTTTTTTTTGTTGTTGTTTTTTTTATCATGGTGCAAAAATGTTGGAAAAACATATTTTGGTGTGTTTGTGTCAAAGGCACGATCCCAAATCCACCCAAAACTGGTTTCAGCACAAAGAGCCTCTCATCATGCCCCGTCCTGCCTTGTCTTTGTTTTGTTTAGCCACATGTTCCTTGCTTCAGAACCCTTGGTATCCCACCTGCACATGCATACAAAAACACAAGCAGAGCCTCTAACTTGTCATGCTTCAGCTTTATCTCGATCTTTATCCTCTACAAAAACAAGAAGTACAGCGGGTTTGGTCCTGCCCACGGAGGATTGCTGCTATAGTTAGACTTCACTGTAAAGATAGATTGTTAGATAGACTGTACTGAAGATAAAAATAAAACTTGTGTGTGTGAATGGGTGTATCTGTGTGTTGAAAGTAGGATATTGTGTTTTTAAAGACAGGCATAACATTATGATGACATACCTTATATTGTATGGCTGGTGATATTTTCTCATTGTCCTCAAACATCATCCCATGACAAGACCAAAACTAACAAAGTGCTGAGCTACGTTCACAAATGACAAAGTTGCAAAATGGCCAAGCATGGCCAGCCCTGTTGTTGCAGAGTCCTCATTGAAATGTTGCTCAAACTCTCGTTGGCATTAAGTCATCGTTCATTTAGAAATGAACCGGTTAAAACAAACACATGTGATTAGTTGACACATGCATCACTTGAGCTTCGGAAAAAAAAGCTGCAGCCAGCTTAGCTTTGATTTGTAGCGTGTGACTCTTGTCACACGGCAACAAACACATAAGTGAATGAGTTGATCGCTCCGTGTGGTTGGCGTCCATTTAAATCAAAAATGACTTGCAGCCAGTCAAGCCACTAATAGTGAGAACCGTTCAGGTTTAGTGCAAAATATATTAAGACGAGAAAAAAAATTTGTGTTTAAAACACATATCCCTTTAATCATTACTATTTCACAGACTACCATAAGACTGTGCAGGAAACTTTGGAGATTCCAGCTCCTTAGCAGAAATGTCCTGTGGAGGAGGCCCCCCCTCATGACTTCTTTATTAAAAAAAAAAAAAAATCTCTTGGCTTCAGTTCACATCAAAGCCATTTCATTGTTTTATAGGCCTTTGTTATAATCCTAAAAGAGTGACTGATTAAAGCATCAAAGCCGTGTACTTGTTGACCCTGTAAGATTTGCATTTAAACCTACTTACCGCTTTGAATGATGTTCTTACAGTCTATTTGTTTAACACTGCCAGGGCTGAAACTGAAAGGGTGAGCCTAAAATTGCTATACACGCAACAAGAACACATCTAAACAGCTCATGAATTTAATGGAATACGTGATTGTAATTATAGCCTGATCGTCTTGGGCCCTAATGAGGTGGCAGTGATATTAATAAGCCTATTAACATTCGCACAGTCTGCAATCTTCTGCCAGCTTTCCATCCTGGTTTTTGGCTGTAGCAATCGAGTGTACCTTTAAGCCTGTATTTTATTCATCATAAATTATTCTTTTTGGGAGAAATATGTGGCTTCAGATTTTGTTGTCTATGTTTGTGACAGCAACTGTAAGAGAAGACCAGCCTAAATGAAATCCCTTAACATGGAACAGGCCCAACATGCACTGGCCCAAGGCCCTTTGAACCCCTTGGTGGCCTAGGCTAGAGCATACCTTGGCAGTGAAAGACGCAGATAGGTTTTCTATTGTTTTACGGTTGCTTCTTCCTATAGTCTTTCTTTTTATAATCCAGCATATTTTGCTACAACTCACACCCTGGATACAACCTCACCGTGTCAACAAGAAGAAATGCTAAGCTACGCGGCTGCCAGGAGCACTTTTTGCTTGTTGATGATCTTCGTTAGAATTGCCGCCCTAATTGCTTTGTTGGGGAAACTGACACCATTTACAAGTCAACTGCCTAATGATGAGCCATTACTGTTCACTTTCTGGCAATCCATATTTTCCATCCGTGTGTGTGTGAGAGCATGGGAGTTGGTAGGAGTGAATCAATCTTGCTTGGCATCTCTGTTGGCTGTGCTCCACTGCTCGGTGTAATTCATGCCAACCTGATCTATGTTTTCCCCTGACTGGGCAGCTATTCCAGAAACACAACGTTAGATTGGATTTATCATAACCATTAACTCAGATTTCAGACAAGGTAAGTATTTATATGAGAGATTTGCTTTACATACATTTAGGAGGAGCATGTCAGTGAAATAGCAAGGATATCATTCACAAACGGGCAGGATTCAATTATAATGATCTGAGTAAGTCAACCCTCTTGCCACCAAAGACAGGCGGTAAACAAGCATGAGATTTTTGAGAAGAATTTGTTTAGTTTATTTTTATTTATTTATTAAATGTTTAAAAGTAACACTAAATCATTAAGTTAATCAGATCCAGTTTTTGAGCCCAATGCTTCCAATAAGAGTCTGTTTTTGTTCTTCTGCCCCAAGAGATTACTAATTGTATACACACAAGTCTGTATGCTTGTTGCACACTAGCTGTTGTGAAATGTGTTCATATATCAAAATCAGAAACAACTACTGCCCATTAATGAGCCAAAACATTATGGCCACTGCTGCTGGAGCCTTGGCTCTTAAAGGCCTCCAAATTTCTCCTGTGGCATTTGGCACCAAGACTCCGATGTTTGTCTGATTGAGAAAGCAGATTGTGGACTGAAGGCGAGATTTAAAATGGATTTTTTTCACCAACATCTTGACATGTGCCACGCTTGCAAGATAATTGACATTAATCACTTCATTTATGAGCAGTCACCATGGATACGCCAATGCCAAATATTAATACAATTTAGGTAAGTTGTCTGGGGCCCGATGAAAGAAAATTGATGAAGGGGCCTCCAGATATCTACCTTTTGGCATATTTTGCAATATCAAGCATAAACCCTCTTAAAACTGTGCATCATCGATACTACACAACTCCCTGTGGGGGTTCCCTTATGTCTACTCTAAGAGAGATACTTATGTAGAACTTGTACGTCTTTGCCCAGGGCCCTCCAGAACCTAGGATAGCCCCTGCTAACTGGTTTCCACCTTTACAGCTAACGCACAGAGCTAATAGAGAAGCAGCCAAGTGTATAAACTCTGAGTGTGGTTCAAAGACTCTGTTTTTGGCTATGCATTGATAAAGAAGATATATAGATATGCGGTTTCTGTAGTGTAGAGAGTTTAGAAGTGAGTGGCTCCCTTTCTTCCTTCCACCCCAACAACGGCAAAAAAAATCCTTCTCCATACCTTTTACACACAACAAGGCAGAATAAAAACTTCTCTATCAAACCATATAAGCGAAAGATGGTTATATCACCCACAACTGTGTTGACAAGACAATAGCTGTTAGCTGGTGAGCATAAATCAGCTGCAGACGCAGTGTGGGTATGCAAATCAGCCGGTGTAGCCATAACCAGCTACTTTGCATTTCACACTTTCCTACAGCCATTATTACTTCACAAATGCAAATGGCCTTGTATGAAAAGTGGGAAAGCAGAATTTTCCTTCCAGGAAGAGAATCTGTGGAGACTGGAAAAACACAGATAGCCCAATGGATGTGCTAATGTGTTTATCGTTTTCTCCCATTAATCATTTCCTAGTTCATTTGATGTCACCTTTCCATTGCTCCACTGGAACCGTTCCATTTTTAGCTCAGGTCATGCTTTTGTGGTTGCACGTGTGGGTGTTGGTTGCTAAAAATACAGTGTAACACAGTGACCTATTGTCACCTCATACAGTATTACCTGGTTGCAATTTCTGCAAATGACAAACATCTGAGTAAACATATAACAAGAGGTTTCAAGATTTGTAATGGCTTTTCCTTGATGAATAGTGTTCAGGCTGAGGAGTTATTTCCTCTCACCCAGGTGCAAGGACATCTAGCATGTGCTAGCAGGCATTGGCTGTATTCTTTAAGGTAACATCAGACATCATACATACATCAAGTATTGCTTTGGCATCATTTCAGCTGAGCCAGCTAACCTGCCTGATGCCACATACTTTCTTCACATTCTCTTACGCTTATTGGAATTGGTTACAAGTTGTAACCCCGGGTTCTGTGAGTAAAGGCATGGCATGTTGTCGTAAAGCGGCGTTTGAGAGTTGTTTAATGAATACATGAGCACTAACGGCTCCAGCGCCACACTGGGCTGCATCAACACCACCATGGTCAAGCATCAACACCACCATGGTCATCTGTGGTTAACAAAGAACACACACAATTAACAGTTAACAGACAAAACCATAGATAAAAATAAAAAAAAATGTAGAGACAAGACAGTCGTCACACTGTGAAAGAGACGCCTCACCACAGCCTGTCCTGCATGAACAGAGGTGCAACTGCCTAGACAGCGAGTGTGTGAGAGCCAGCCCACTTAAAATGAAGGCAAAGCTGCATTAAGCAGACACTCACAGTGAAACAAGTACACTAAATATTCATCCAGAAGGCAGCCAGCCATGGCAAACTGCAGAACTCAAGAACAGCACGTATTATATTATTATCACTTATTATTATTATTATACAAGTGGACTAGTTGTGAGCTGAAACCCAATCTTATAATAGAAGATACATGAATGCATTTTCTGCAGCCAGACATTCTTTATATTCATCTTCTTTTTTCTTTATTTAAATCCAGATTTAACCAAGATCACATTAAAGTTTAGTACACTTTTAATGACGTATTTTTGGTTATGAACCGGAGACTGTAAGCCCTAAGTGGGTCTAACAAAAACAGGAAGAATCTTTCCTCGAGGCTCAGACTCCAGAGCAAACCACAATTAGGCCAGCAACCCCATTATGATCCCCAAACCACATTTTAAAAACTCAAGCCCTGAAGGACATACTCTCTTTATTCAAATTTTTCCTGCACTGCAAGATATTTTTGTTTCCACGAGAGCAGCAGGAATATCAGTCTGCAGGCCGTCTGCAGCTTCTGCTGCTCAATAATGATTCATAAAGGCCCGTAAATGAGGTTCACATTTCAATAAACAGATGGTTTTCTTGTTTTTAGATCAGTTTAGAAGATGCCCGACGGATGACACATGCACATGTGGTAAGGGAGCATGAGAATATAGTCTCCAGAAAGAGTACAATTTCCTTTTGTTCAAGTGACATTTGCTAAACATCAAAGTGCCCAGCTGTTCCATTAAATTTGATTGTTAAAATAAAACTAAATCATAAATTACAAATACATCTGTGAGATGTATTTATGTCTTCACTGGGAACCAGTGGCCCACTAGATGAGAACGACAGACTAGAGCCAACATGGTTGGTTTTGGCTTTTTCATGAGATTTGTGGACAATTTAAATAAATATCCCTAGCCTTTTCTTTGAATCCGCCGTGTTGTTGCAGCCGTTGTAAGTCGCTTTAATCTGCTCAGAGTCAGCTAAACTTTGGTGGAAGAGAGAGTTACAGGGTAAGCACTTAAAATATTGCATGTTTGTGACAAATTAATCTGCCAGCAATGTGAATGTTCACGTATTTTTGATTAATCGGTGCAGTCTTTGTTGGGGAATGCTTATGCAGGATAAAGACTGTACATGACCAAACCCAGGCCTAAAGTTTGGTTGGGTTCGGTTGACAGATTAGTAAGGATCAATAATGAGAGGATGATTCAAGGAAGCACTAAGTGCATATAAACCTGTATGACCTGTATGATTCGTTAAGAGTGAGAGTGAGAGTGTGAATGTCAGTGTGGTTGACATCTTGCCAGAGCCTGATGCAGACGTTCACACTACGAGTGGCTAAAGCTACAACTCGGTCAGTGACGTTACTCGTGTCACCGAAGTTGTTGCAGCAGGAATTGATTGTATATATATCATGACAATGGGTGAAGCAAACACTTACGATCAGTTGAGGTGTGACAGATGATGAAGCCAGCCAAAGTTAAAGCCAGCTAAACTTTCAAGTTAGCGGCGACGTGTAGCGACAAGTGTTGGATGTCTCATGTGCCTGTCGCCTCATGTGGCCGGCTTTTCTCTTTCTCACTGGTAGTGAGAACACAACATGCCAAACTCCTGGCTAATTCAAAAATGGTCAAAGAGGCGGAGCGTGGGTGAAGCTGAGGTAGCCACTCAACTAATTAATGCAAATGGAGCTCCATGGGGATTGACTTGCTTCTTGGGTCTGCCTCCAGTGGTCACTTGAGGAACTGCACCTTTTTTTGCAACAAATTCAGTAAGATCCATAAGATCCTGAACATCCTGATATGTTTTGTTTTTCAATCAAGACATTAATGTTACAAAGACTTACAGTTTTTTTAATGTAAAGGTAATTTATAAAGTCTGTGATTGATAAATCTGTGTTGCCTTGCTGTCAATTTCCCCAAGGTCACCCACATTACTCACTGGCCTATTCAATCACTCACACAGTCATATGGTTACTCCCTTCCCTCCTCTCTTTCCCTCTGATGTCATTGTTAACCATGCACAGGGATAATCTGGTTTACTTCACTCTCTCAGGGGGGAACCTGCCTTACCTCATCTCCATTCAATCAAACGTCATCTTTGTTCGCTTGCTCAGTTTTCGTATGGTGACATGAAAACGTACACCTTTCGGAACTATCTGCGTCGATGTATGAATTTGTTCTAAAATCTATTTAATCTGAAAATGGATGCCAGTGCTCACAGGCAAGCTATTGAAGTCACAGGGTGAGACCAGGAAACAGTTGAACTGACTGCAACTATCCCATGTAAGAAACATCCCAGCAGCATAAGAAGACCATTTTTAAATCTTCAAATTTAAAAGTAATTCAATTAATTTAATAAGAGAGACTCTCCATCTTATTTCATTTGCTTATTCACAAATTAATGACACTCTCAATGAAGTATATGTTTATTGAAAGTAAATAAATACTTGCGCGTTTTGATCTTACCTAAGAAGAACTGAGAAGTATTAATGAATGCCACAACAGTTCTCGTTTAGTTAACATTTGAAGCCCCCCGATCTGGCAACACTGGTGGTACTTCATGTCATCCTTTGGGGATTCAGTCTGTTGGTGCTTTCCACTCTGATGATTTATGCTTTCTTCCGATGTCTCTCCCCCAAAGTGATATCAGGGGGATTTGAGCAACATTTCACGGGATACTCACCACTGTGGGAATTCAGTACACATTGCTTTCGTCTTTTTTTCTTTTATCTGGTATGGTCACTGGAGATGTTTTGAACGTTTCACATTTTAAATCTTGCTTCCGTTTGTCTTTTACTCAAGTTAATAGCCTGCCAGATATTATTATACCACTGTAAGCATTTCAATGTGACACAAATGTCTGGTGTGTTGAGCTTTATTTCACTTTTTAACAGCAACCGAAAAAGATCGCAACCTGAAAGAGAACGGAAACAGTCAGCGGATAAATAACTGAACATGCAAACTTCTTACTGAAACAGACAAGAAAATACATTGATCTACCACAACATTAAAACCAACAGGTACCACCCACCAGATCAGACCAGGCACCCCCACCCCACAGCAATGACAGTTTTTGACGGCAGCATCCATCACCAGCAGGATGCAACCTACACAATATTAGGAAGGTGGTCATAATGTTATGCCTGATTGGTGTAAGCCCGCTTCAGATAAAGGCCTGATTCTTTGTGCAGTTCTGTTGATAATGTCAGGCAGTATTTTTTCATGAATGTTTAACTCCATCACAGCTATTACCGTCCCTTCACCTTTACCTCTGCCTCTCTTAAGACACACACGCTGTGTCTTAAGGTAATGATGCTTATTACTTAACTGAATTGTTCTATCCATAATATAGAATACTGCAGTAGTCCAACAGTGCTGTTTGCTGTATATTATCACTGCCTCTGCAAAACCCAACTGAATGGTTTAGTTTCAGCTACAACATTAACTGATATCTTCTGCGTTGTTTATCATCTTTTGATATCAGACTTGTCCATCAGACCTATCTCCAGTTTCTGGTCTGTGCCGTGGTTCTGAATGCTCCTTCCTGCTCCTCCTCCGTTCTGAACCCTAAAGCATATAATTAGCTTTGATTCAGAGGACCAAAAAACCTGCTTCTGGAAAACAGGATTAAATATACATCAAGCTCATCCATATGCCCCTCTGCACAGGAAGCTGAAAGGCTTATTCATTCGCCTAAGAATTTCTAATGAGCTGTGGCTTATGGGCTGTGAGATGAACATACATCCTCTGGGACGGCTGTGGACATAGACGTGACAGGCACTGTGTGTGTGTGTGTGCATGTGTGTCAAATAGTCGAGTAAAATTCTCCTCTTGTATGTTCGAGAGGAGAAAAAAAAATTACCTATAGCAAGCATTACTAATAAGTCCGAGAATATTAGAGGCACAGAAAATAAAAGTCTATCAAACAAAAAAAAGCTAACCCTAACCATACTGGTTGAAATGCATTCTTGTAAAAATAACAATAAAAATAATATATATATATATATATATTTCTTAATTTGTTCCTAACACACTGGTTGTAAAAACCAAGAGGAAACCTTTTCTCCAGCTGAATGGGTTTTTATGAGGTACATCATTGGTTCTTTAACCCCATATAAGTCTGGAGGTTTGGTCTTCACTTTCATTGCGCTTCACTTGGAATCTGAAACAATCCAAGTTGAACTCTTTACCTTTTTTAGAAGAAAATCCCTTCAACATATTTACATATGCACCCATCAGCCTCAACGTTATGACCACTGACAGGAGAAGTAAATAACATTGGCCATCTTGTGACAATTCGGTGTTCTGCTTTTGCTCCTGGCATTTGTCTGGATGCTACTTAGACATGTACCACCCACCTAGACCAGCGATGACACTCCTTGGCGTCAGCAGCCATCTACAGCAAGATGCAGCCTGACACAGGCACAGACCTCCAAATTCCCTAGATCCCAAACTGATCAAGTATCTGTGGGATGCACTAGAACAAACCTGATCTACAGAGGCCCCTCCCCTCAACTCATAGGACCCAAAGGCCCCAACCAACATTCTGTTGCCAGACACCACAGGACACCCTTAGAAGGCCCATGTCCATTCTCTGATGAGGCACAAGGGGATACCTATACAGTATTAAGAAGGTGGTCATAATGTTATGCCAGATCAGTGTATGCTCCCTACCACATAAATTAACACAGAGGGAGTTAAACTCACATGTAAAGCAGAGCAGGAATTATCCACGTAAACCAGAGTGCTGATTCAACTTCTTAATCATTTTCAGAGGCGTACGTGCAGTTTTGCGCTGGACTGCTGCTCTGTGGTTTGGAAGGTGGCCTCAAACTCCAGTAGCCACTTAAACACCACTCTGTAATCCAGGAACCTCTGACTGAAAAATATCCCAGCTGCACTGAAACCGGCTTCTGAAGCATGTCCACAAACATTATGGACTGTAATTAAAAATAATTAATGACATGTGTCTCAACAGAATGACTTATTTTGCTGCTGGAGCCGCAACTTCTCAATAATGTGATTAATGACCAGAATTCACATCAATGCACCAGTGCATTCACAGAAACATGAGTTGGACCTCGTGCTCCTTTAAAAGCTTTTTGTCAGACTCCAAGAGGCTGACGTGCCTTTTACTCAGAGTGACTTCTTGCAGCTCAACCACAAAGGTCTGACTGATGGAGTGCTGCTGAGATGTCCGAACTTCTGGAAGGGTATCCCATCTCTGCGGAAGACTTCCGAAGTTACTGTTGGGTTTTTGGTCACCGTTGGGTTTTTGGTCACTGTTGGTCTCTCTGACCAAGATCCTCCATGCTTACTCAGTTTAGCCAGATGGCCGGCTCTGTGAAGAGTACCAGTGATTAAAAACTTCTTTCAAGCCACAATTACTGAGGCCACTGTGTTTCTGGGAACACCAGAATCTTTAGAAATGGGTTTTCCCTAAACTTTGCATTGTCACAACTGTTTCACAAAGGTCTACAGGGAGTTCCTAGGGCTTGGTGGCTAGGTTTTGTGCCATGACATGCAGTGTGAATTGCACATACATACGTGCCTTTCTAAACCCATGTCACATCCTTTCAGGTAACAATTCAAAGCCACCAGACCGGCTTAAAGACATATGCGTGCGAAATATAATTGCTCTTCAGATAGCTGTTCAAACCTGATTGTTTGACACTACTACTGGAGGCACTTCAACGCAAGGATACAAGAATTTTTCCAATGCCAAAGATTCTGCATATTTATAAAAGATTGAGTGGAGAGAGAAAGAAGCCCTGCATGTAATGTATGAGGGATGTGAAGGCCAAACAGACAAACAAATATCTTCTCCATTTTAGATCTAAAAAATGTGAAAAAGGAGGGAATACTCTGAGCGTTTAAAAAAAAAAGCTGAGATCGTCACATGCTCTCAGTCACGCTGAGCAGCTCTTTCATGTTCATGCTTGGGTAGCAACATATCGTACATCATGTTAAGACACTAGAGAACATGAAGATGAAGAACAATGGAAGATCTAATCCCAGAGGCAGAAACATTTATGCAAATAGGTTTCTAATTAGTGTACTCTGGCAAAGAGCCTGGGAGGCTTGATATCTGATACCAAAGGTGACCTGAGCATATGAAAAGAGACATAATGCACGTCATGAGTAAGGAGATCAAAGATGTAAGGGCGGAAGATAAAAGAAGCAGGAATAATTGTCCTCACGATAATAGCACCTCATTTATACGTGATTAATAACAGTGTTATGTTACATTTTCATGACCTAACTTTTGCACATAATATAAACAGAAGCATACATTATTAATAACACGCTTAAAGTTATGTAATTAATGTACCCCAGAGGTGATTAAGATTTCCATTCAGATGAGGTTTACTGAAAGTGGACCGCAAATCCACATTATCAGTCACAGGCAGCTGGTCTTTTTAAGCTCATCATGTGCAGCAGCTGTATTTCTTGGCCGTTTGAGCCTAACTTCTGCAGTATAGTGAAGGATCTTTATCTTCTTGGTCCACATGTTTCTGCACATTAGAAAATTGTTGCCATTGCATTTTATCGACACACACTAGACAGCACACTCGAAGCAGTTTTTGGGTGAGGTCCCTTTCCCAATGGCATTTCAGCTGTGAATTCTTAAGTCCAGAAAAAAGCCTGCTTTGCTGACCCCTTGGTCATAGCTGACCCCAGAAAAGGGATCCCTGGCAGCGGTGGGATTCGAACCCACGCCTCCGAAGAGACTGGAGCCTTAATCCAGCGCCTTAGACCGCTCGGCCACGCTACCACATGTGAAGGCTCAAAAAGGCCCCGATCAATAACCACTCGGATATGGTGCCAGCTTCTACAGGTTAGGTGAGGGTACTCGTCATCTCTTCGTCATCTCTTCACTATGCCTCCTAGAAAATAATCAGTTCATTATAAAAAATGCAAATATTTGCCGTTTGCGGCAATTTAAGTATGACTGTCATTCCAAACTCCTTCAGACGAAACCCGACAATGTGTTTTTTAATGCACCGAAATGTGTGCCAGAAGATCAAGAGTGCTTACTGTTGTCACTTAGACTTTTTGCCCGCAGCAACCCAACCCTCAAAATGACTTGGTTTGTTTGAGGACACGAAGGCCTTGAAGAGAGTTAACCGCAACTTTGAACTTGGTCAGCATTGAAAGGAGCACTCCTTTGAGTTTCACTTTCAAGACTAATTTAGATTTCAAGGAGCCTTTTCTGCTGTGTTTTTCTGTGACCTCCACCCACACTCTTACAAACATACACCCCTCCAAACTCGCACGCATGCATTCTAACTCGCTCTGCCTCCTTTATGTGCACGTGCACAGGGATTGATGGATGTTGAGGCTGAGCTGAGGGCAGTGAGTGGGTTTCTGCATGGATTTCATGTTTATGAACTGCAGTCCCTCACATCTGATGATATGGTTGGTTTGAGGTTCCATCAGGACATGCCAGTGTGTGGGAGATTTGTTGAAACCACTAAACCAAATACATTTGTTGCCTATTCTTGTTTTATTTAATGGTTTGATTCTAAAATGTGGTCCAAAAAAAATAAGCTTTTTTTTTTCTTTTTTTTTTTTCGAATGGATGAGAGGAGTTTCAAAGAAAGCCTTTGGAGGGTTGCATATCAGGTGAGCTCCAGCAGCCTGGTTTAGCTGCAAGGGTCAGTCAGCAGACTCTGGGGCTACAGCTGGCTCGGAGTTGCAACACTCCAGGCAGGAGACAAATACTTGGAAGAGCACCAGAGCTGCCTTCCAGGTGAGAAAATGTTGAATGTTCCCGATCTTCCAAAGAAGTTTGCCAAGAATACACCACTATGGTATTGCCAATAGTGATGCAAACATTTTCTCCTGGTGGAAGATAAGCATTGCCTCAGCATGTCAAGTGGGCATGCAGCAATGCATATCTCGTCCTAGGTGTCAGATGTATAATAGGAATAGTTGAGTGTCATCAGCATAGCAGTGATAAAGCCATGTACATTGGGATAGCATTAAGCGTCCTTGTGTCGTGGAAGAAGGGGGGTGGGTCAAGGAGAGTCCCGGAAGGCCCGTTTTCAATCTGTTTGGTTCAGATGCCAGTCATTTTCTTGTCACCTGATAGAAGTGACCCATCAGAACATCACCACCAAAAATACCTGAACAACTTTCATGCAAAACCATATACGAGACATGAGCTTGGTTCATACTCCTGCAACCGGTCTGGGTTGAGACATCTGAGTAGATGGTGTGTAGGAAGCTTAACATCTGAGAACTTTCTATTCTTGTACAGCCGATAGAGACACCTGAACAAGGAAGTGCATTTTGGACGTCAGGTTATACCATGGACTACGTTGTAGGGTGTAGAGTTACGCTGTAGCTACGCCCTAGAGATGATGGGCGACCATAGAATAAGATTAAGTGCCACATGGGCTAATAACATGAATAGCTGTGTGTCTTCAGCGTAGCAGTGACTCAGCCATGGTCATGGAGACAGCATAAAGCGCTGTTGTGCTGTGGAAGAAAACAGTTGGGGCAAAGAACCTTGCGGAACCACTTGTGTGGTTTAGACGCCAATCACTTCTTTGACCCATCAAAACACCCCACAACAAAATCACCTGGACAACCGTTATGCAAAAACATTTGCGAGACAGCATGGTAGTATCATCTGTATGTGCATATTATGTACTGGGCGTCATCGCAGTACGACAAGGTCTGTCATTTGAAGAAGCCTGTACAGATCCAACAAGCAGAAGAGCAAGTAGACATTTTTTTAGAGGTTAGCTCTTATTACTTGACCCCACTAATGGTATCTTTGCAAAAAAGAGCTGGTTTTGAGAGATTTTAATTGCTTCAATTTGTGGTTAGTCACTAAAAACTAATTGCATTACTACTCTGAAGCTGGACTTCAGCTGTAGAATTATTGGGCAGTTTACAATTTTAACTTAATGATAGTGCTCAAGTCAAAGGGTCAATCTCATTACAATGGACCTCTGGGGATCATGAGCAATGCATGAGCAATGCATGCTTCTTGAGATATTTTGGACTGAACCACAGAGGAGGATCAACCAAAAGTGACACTGAAAGATGCTATGCAAAAAATAAAAATAAAACCCAAAAAACAGAAAGAGTAAGAAAAACACTGAGAGCGGGCAATAAAGAACTAGACCAAGCTCAGGGCATTGCTTACGCAATTCCACTGATGCCGTTTGAATGAATGGCTGACCTGCGAGCATGTCTGCCAACCAGGACACTCGTGTCCTTTCACGTATGAACGGGCTCACTGAGGGGCAGGAAATGAAGAGAGGAAGGGAACGCGGAGTTAACAATGAGAAAGTGGCGGAGGGAGAGAGATGATTAATGGAGCGCCGGAACCATTCCTCTTTCCTCAGATTCTTCTTTAATTGTTGTGAGGAAACAGGTCAGCTGCCTCTTCCCATTCCTTTATCGATTGCGTTTACTCGCCTTCATCCATCTCCACATTTAACCAGTTCATCTGTCCAGTGATGGTAATGAGGCTTGGCGGGGGAGAGATGAATGCAGTGTGATGGAGGAGAGGGGGGAAAAAAACATAAAAGAACTAGGAGAGGGATGAGACACACAGAGGCACGCCATGGCCCAGTGAACACTATTGACATGGTGTAGAATAGAACTTATCTTGCCACTCACTCAGATGCAAGGAAATAATCTCAAATAAAATGCGTTTAGACACAGTATTACAGAATTGTATAATTCTCAATAAAAACAAACACCTCTCCCTGAACAGTTTAATAGTACTTTAGTCTTGTTTTTTTATGCCTGTCTGATGGAGTAGATATGATCACAGACACGTGCAATCCCAAATCACGCAATGGATGTAACCTAAAGCTTATTTATTTTTGCTTTAGGTTACGTCCCATGTCAAATACTGCAGTTCCATCAATGGCCACTGGGGGGCTAGATCAAAAATGAGTCAATCCACATAGACTTTCCTGCTAAAATGCCTATTCCTACGACAGCAATGAAGACAGCATGGCGTAAAAAGTGATCTCTTTAGCTACATTTCCTGTTTGTGACAACTTCACTTGTATTAAATCTGGGGCTAGGTGGGCGCCATCACAGGTGGCTTGCTGTCTGGCTAGGTGGCAACTGACGCTTCACCTTGACGGCTGCCACACTGAGGTTCCAAACTGGTCTTCGGAAAAGTCATGGGAGTCTTCACGGAGGTTTGAGCATCTCTGCATGCAGTTCTTGTGCTTTATGCATGTAAATAAAGTGATTTATTACATGCCAAAACACTTGAATACCTCCTGTTTAGACGGGAAAGACGCATTAATGAGCATGTAAACAATCCTCAGCAGATTTTACCGAAGCACAGTGGAGAGCTTATTCACCAACGACCCGGCACTGCTCAGGCCATTTCATTTCTTGAGCAGCCTTCCCATCACTATGGGACATTTACAGATACCAGGGTTATCAGTAGAGCCCACAACACCGCCAGGGACAATACCCACCCACAACACAACCTCTTCACACTCCTGCCGCCGGGGAGACGCCACAGGAGGGGGAAAATCAAGGACAACGAGACTCACAAACAGGCTCTGCCCTAAGGCCATCCGAGTCCTGAACAGTTCGTACAACACTGCCTCGCTTCAACATCGCTCACACTGACAGGAGCTGTAGCACAAGGCACACTGCACTTTCTCAAACTCAGGCTTTTAAGCTTTTCATTAACTGACGTCTCCTGCACCCTGTTTTTGTCTGCTGGTTTTTATATTTCTTTCACTGCATTCTCTAAGCTGCTGTTTTTACCGCGTGTATGACGCATCTTGAATCGCACCCAAACCATTGTGCGCAGATGAAGAGGCAGCGGTTTGATTTCCCTCCACGTTGGCCCGCACGGGCTAATGCAAGGCTCTGATATTTGTGTTTACCCAAGAGGCAGGCAATTGAAAATGATTTGTGTGACACGTCCCGTTCATTTGGAAAGCTTCCCCCAATATGTTGTTTTGCTAGATTGTGCATGCGTGCGTGACCGAATGTGTGGATGCGTGCGACGTTGCAGACCCAAATTTTCCACTGACTTTCTGTGACACTGCTCATTGGCCTGTTACGTAAGGACATGCATAACGTCTCTCTCCATATCCCACACACACACACACACACGAGCGCACCAAACACAGCCTGTGGCCCAGTGGACTAAGTGACGCGTACAGAGGACACTGCAGGGACCTGCTTTGTGTCTGAGAGGGCCACTGATATCGCCTCCTATAGGGAAAAGAGGAAATCACTTTTTTTTTTTCCCTCCAGGGGGAAGTCATCCAAGGGAAGCACCGAGAGAAGTTTGAGAAGTTTTATCCAGGATATCATCAACAGCGAAAAAAGTTTATGTTATTACATACCCCAAGCTACCAGAGAGTTGAGGGCTTAACTGAGTGAATTATACATATTGTGGTCTAGCCCAGAATTGCGTTTAGGATCAAATGCAATCGTGCGAGATATAGCCTGCATGAGTCATCCGAAAGTTTGACTCATCCCTGGCCTCTTCCCTGACTCAGACTGTAGCATTTACGCCACATTAGCATCAGATATGATCTGGGCTTGGGATTTTTAATCGGAGCGGCCGAGAGAACCAGAGCGCATCTGACGCTGGCGGAGAGAGCCGGAGATACGTTCATCCATAATGGATTGAGAGCAGGCACACACACACGCACACACGGTGACACTACCACCACCATCGTTGTCTCTCAGGGGACAGCGATTGTCTTGCAGCGGGGGGTTTTCTCCGCTAGCTTGCTTTCCATCATCATATCAGGATCTCCTAATGACCTCAGACCAAAAAAAAATAAAAAATAGAGACTTTGCGAAAGTAAGAAAATCATTTTGTCGAGGTAATAAAATTAGTTGTCTCTTTTCAAGTACTTTATTTTTTAATTATTGGGAGTTTTAGGGCTTGTGCACAATGTGATATAGACCATGCTACACCTGCTATCATGCATTAGCATAAGATAAGACTGCATGATATCATCGTGGACAAGCCGGCTGGGAGAAAAAATGCGGATGTGCTTCCTATCACTGACCACGATCATCCCCACACCCATGAGAAATGAGTCCCATCTGCATCTGGTGTTAGGAGATTATAAGCAATCCGTTACATCTTTTCAACTGGCGTCAGTAGCGGGGATCATCATCATTACTTTCTCCATAGTCAATAAGTCATCAACCGATCAGCTGTGGACAGCAAATCAGCCGGGATCAATAACTGACCTTTGAGTTTCTGAGGGGATCGCGTGCATGTATCCATAGTCATTAACAAGAAGGCACTGATGTCATGCACACACGGACGTGTTTTCACCCCCTTCAGAGGACTGCTACTTAACATTCACTTCCTGGACACTTTGCTGCATTACATCATCTGGGGGGGAAGTGGTTGAACTCTCACGCCGTCGGACAATTAATGATAGCAGCCGGCAGTGCTGCTTCTTCTCACTCGTTACTTGGGAATATTTTATTTCGTTTGTTTTATTGCAAATTTATACCGGTTAAAGATACTGTCCTGTTCTTAACTAAGCCAGTCATCATTCAACAGAACACAAGTGACATGCAAAGTTTCACTGCATGCTATCAGTAGGCATTTTTTTAATACAATACGTCACATTATGCGTCATCAATTAGTTACTAGTTAACAATCTTGCACTGTAACAGGTGTGTGCTAATATATACTGTTATTGTAGTAGAACCTATGCATACAGTTAAACACAGTTACCACAGACCAAGGGAAGTGTTGCCTCAGCACAGGAGGTCTGGTTGCACAAGACTTCAAGAGAACTTGGCCGTTTGCAGGTGGGGGATTTGTTTTCAGGATGCGGCCACAGTAAAGTAGTAGCCCAGGGGCCCATAACAAACCATGTAAAAAAATATTAATATATATTGAAAACTATTTAAGATTCTTTAAAACACTGCAATCCCAGGTAAGAGTGTTTGTTCAGACAGAGCAAAGAAAATTAAAAGTTAAAATAAAATATGCACACCAAGAGCTCTTTTACCTGGGCGTGATCAGCAGCTATGTACATTCTTGTTTCTATGTATGTGAATTTACAAAAACTGGTTACAATTTAAGACATTTTCAGACATATATACATATTTTTTTATTATATGTCAGGTAATCCAGTGCTTTAATCGGCAATACATTAAAGAAGATCAGCTGACCCTGGTGCAGACCTGGCTCATTCCAGAAACAACTTGAAAATAATGTGGTCAAAGAGAGACCTCTAGTGTCCCATTAGTGTTATTACAAGCAAATGAATCAGGAACACTGTTCTCTATGGACACCTGCTTTACAAATTATTTTACACATTTTTTTTTTAAATATAGTGACATTTACAGATCAAACTATTTATTTATTAGATGACAGAACAATCAGAAGTATAATCTGGCATCATATTCAAATGAAACATATATTAAAAATGACATAATTTCTCAGTTTCAACACAGATTTGAATAGTTTTTATACCTAGAGTGACAACTTTTTTGGGGAACAGGCCGCAGTGAGTTTGATAATCGTAAATAATACTGAGAGAACAATTCTCCCTTCAGCAATCAATGAAAAACTCCCTTTTTAGAGCAAGAAGCCTCTGAGAGAAGAAGACTCGGGGTGGGCGGCCGTCTGCCTCGACCGGCTGAGGCGAGAGGAGAGCAGAGAGAGAGAGAAGATGAGCGTTGAAAAACAATAAACACTGAGCAGGTTGGTGGGGTCAGTAAATAGAGGTCAGAAAACGGGCAGCTCAGGAGCCAGAAATACCAGCAGAGCGGAACAAGCAGAGAGAGAGAGAGAGAGAGAGAGAGAGAAAGAGAGAGAGAGAAATCTCTTCATGGCCCAGACTTTAGAGAGCAGAAGATGGCAGTTAACAGATATTTCCCGTCCAATCCGACACAGCTTGAGAGGATCTGAGAGAAAGAACGGGATGAACTGCCCAAATCCAGGTGTCCAAAGCTTGTGGAGACTTACCAGGGGGGACACAGAGTTGAAATTGCTGCCACAAATCCACAAAGTACTGCGTTGTAAATGTGAGATTTGAGTTTTTAATTTTTATTTTTAAATCAACTGGCAGCAGTCTGCATCAGCTACTAACATGGGACAGTAGCTTTGCCAGCAGACAACAAGTGAGGTCAGTTCTTATCCTTCAGCTGGTCTGACTTGTGCTGTTTTGTCTCTTCCCTGACTATTGACCCTCACTTTGTTGCTGATCCTGTGTCCAGCATATTAGAGGCCTACTATTGATATATAATCTGATACTCTCTAATATACAGTGACGTTTAATTTGCCACCCACCTAGACCAGACCAGGCACCCCCACCCCATAGCAATGACACTCCTTGATGGCAGCAGCCATCCCCAGCAGGACACATCCTGACACAGGCACACACACAAAAACAACTCGTGAAAATGTGTTGACCTGGCCTCCAAATTCAATAAATCCATCAATGTATAGCAGTTCATGTGAGGAAACCCACAAACATCTTAGAACTTCTGTGGCTCTGTAGTGAGGAACGGACTAAAAATCCCTCTAAGCCACGCCAGGTGACTGTTCAGCAGTTACCGGAAATGATTTGTTGCTGTTATTGCTGCGCAAGCGAGTCTCACCAGATGCTGAAAACGAGGGTTCACCTACTTAGCAACTCACGTATACGCATAATAATAATAATAATTCATTTTTAAGCATAATATCACTATTATATACGCCAATAAGTCTGGACAGTTCAGTTAATTTTACATTTCTGGCAACTGCTGTAAAGGAGATGGGGCGTTTCAGGAGTCAGGAGTGCAGGTGCTGAGGAAGAACGGTCGAGTTTGAAGTTTAAATGTAACAGTATCTTTTGTAGTTACCAGAATACATACAACACAACATACATACAACACAACATACTCAATCCCTGCATTTTTTTTTGAATTACGCTACGTGTGCATGCATATTTCACTATATTCTTCCTGCTCAGTGCTGTTCTTCTTTGCACCAAGGAGTCCCTGAACCCCAACTGTAAACTCATGAAATCCTTTCCTGTCAAAATGAAGGTAGACATTTCAGTATTCATTTCATGCATGCGCCGTGTATAACCTGCACGCAGCAGTGCGGAACTGGGCTGAAAAAAGAAAAAAAAAAATGAAGTTTTTGGAATCGTAAACTGCGTGTGTGTGCGTGGGATGTGATTGTGCGTACGGCTGGGAGGTAAATGTCCCTCACTCATCCCTTGCTGTCAAGCCAATGATGACACCATTTCGCCAAATGCATCCTATTACTCGTGCACCCCGAGCGCGTCCCATGCATCATTTCTCTCTCACCCTCTCGCTGTGCAAGGGTGGCAGCCTCATAAAACATCCGTACGCGTGCTTTCGCTTTTAAATACACCCGTACGAATAAAGATACAACCGCACGTCGTAAATCTGTCACTCCTTGCTCACTTCAGTGAAGGTGATCCCTGCTTCACCACCTTCCCTTGTGATCCCAATCACATTTTTTATTTTTATTTTTTTGGTGTAAAAAAGAACCAGAACAGGATTTAAATAAAAAACTATAATCACACACTATACTATGCACTGTTACTTTGCATCACATCATAAAATCATATATAGTAGACAGCAGATAAGATGGATTGCAATTGGAAGCAAATAAATTAGAGTATATATAGCGTAAGTGGTTCTCAACCTTTTTGGGGTCCTGGACCCCCTGCATATTTTTGATCGGCCCTGAGGAACCCCCATCCGATCTGGGGGGTGGCAGTGCAATTTGATAGAAACAGCAGAAACTGCATTTTAAATTGCATTATGGCATTTATTCACTCTTTGAGGCAAACATGAGCTTTCAGTTGTGTCTCAGTCACATTTGAATAAAAATAATGCTATTTCTATAAATGTCATAGGATCTTTTTGAAAAGATATTTTATTTTCACGGACCCCTTGCACTTACACCACGGGCCACTAGGGGTCCGCGGACCCCCGGTTGAGAATCTATGGAACATATAGCTGTATCTTAGACATGTAGTTGCATGGTGAAGCCACGACACACCTCGTTTGGCCTGTCCACTGTGATTTATGTCACCTTTGCGCACAATACAACTAATGGATTGCCATTCACTTAACAAGACACACACGTGCCGCACCTACGTACATTAAAACAAATGAAACCTGACACAGGATCATTCATTTCAGCACTCTCTCACCTCACCCTCCCCTGGTCTTCTGTATGGTATGCGGCAGGCCAGTGTGAATCGTAACAGAATCGTGCGACGTCACAGCTGCGATGGCCGAGTGGTTAAGGCGTTGGACTTGAAATCCAATGGGGTTTCCCCGCGCAGGTTCGAACCCTGCTCGCAGCGTGAAATCAAAAATTTTTTCCCCTTTGAAGCAAGGAGAATGAAAATGCTCAAAACTGCTCTCCGTGTACTTTGCACGGTTTGAATTTAAAACCAGTCGCTTTCTTTTCATCTTAAATGAAGGATTGCACCAGAGTCAGTCCAAGACTACAGGTGATGGTGACTGTTACGCAGCCACCTACGCACAACCTTCGCCATAGCTGACGTGCACCTCCCCAGAAATGTAACAACACAGCAAGAGCTGTGATTGGTCCACTTATAGTACTAGCATGTTTCTGCTCTAGTATTTCCGGCTGCTTCTCCATCTCCGCAATTTTCAAATTGATTGTTTTGGATCAATGAAGAATCTGTAAGGTTATCCGAGGAGGTTTGGAGATACAGATATTTGTATGACTCACATTCATACAGCACGTGTACGTGTGTTCGAAAGTGAAGCAGGAAGTAGAAACAAAAATGAACCCAACTGGCAAAAAAGACACAGCGGCGACTAGCTTTTTAGACGATGTGACCTACGAACGTAGCTTACGCACATAGACTTCACTGTGAGTCCTCGATGTTCTCGATGTTCCATCTTTATTGATCCAAAACAATCAATTCAATCAAAATTGCGGTCTGCGTCGCAGTGATGCGTAGTTACTTTTCTGGGGAGGTGCACGTCACGCTACGGCGTTAGGGTCTGCAAAAGTCACATGGTACGTTTCTAAGGAGAGAGAAAAGAAGAAATGCATGCTCTAACATGCTAGTTCCTTGGTTGTAGTAGGTAACCTGTTTATTTAGATTGAATCCCTTTCCTTGTGTGTCATATTTAGTTTTACCTCCTGTTCGTGTTTGCTTCCCGCCTGTGTCAACGTCTGCTCATTCCTTTGATGGTTTCACTGGTAGCGTTTTTGCTCCTGGCCTTCATCAGGTTCCTCCGGAGACTATTTCTGACATAGTATAATGTTAAAAAGCTCATCTCGATGAAGGCTGATTTCAGTTTAACATGCTGTTTTAGAATGTACTGGTATGGACGTAGCCAGAGGCAAATGGATATTCAGTTGTTCTGCACTTCAGTATTAATGATCACAGAATTGTAATGCTAGATAAACATGATAGTTGTTACAATTCATCCCATGGGAAACGTGTACTGAATTCTGTGCTGACGCATGTAGTAGATGTGAAGCTAATTGACTGTACAAATGAAAATGTTGAAGGAAACGACAGGGGGTCAAATAATTAGGCTTCAAACATAGTGGTAAATGAACTGGATGACACATAAAATGTGATGTTTTCCGTGACTTGTGCCTTAAAAGGTCGCAATAGCTGTATTATTTCTTAACAAAAAGTTAAAATGAACTGTATTTCGGTTGAATGCCCATGGATGCAGTAAAGCCTTCAAGGTTAAGGAAGACAACTCAAGGGCACTGCTGCACTTATGTAACACTACTTGCTGCTTCATACAGATTATCTATCACACACAAGTTGTTCCCTTCGTGGAGGACTCCCATAAGAGGAGTCGTATAACTGATTTATGTGTATAAGAGACTGCTTTTTGCACTTTACTTTCTCTTAAAATAATACAACGGAGGAGACTGCGAAGCCACATGAAGCTAATCTTATATGTACTCGCATGTACCCATCTTTTTCTAATTTATATTCCAGGGAATCCTAATGCGAGTGTAGTCTTTAGGGCCTACAGCAGTCAATAATCATCCAAGCATTAAATTGCTTCGAGACAGCCTACAGAGTTATCAGGCAGCATGCCAATAAAGCTCTCTCTATGAGGAACTATATTTGGAAAGGGTTTCCCACCTAGCCCTCAACACCTCCTGGCCTTTAACATCATTATAAGAAACAGGCAGCAAATGTCAGCTCACAAATAAATTTCATCATTGTCACATTGCGGGCACTTTTGTTCAAAGCATCTTGCATTTGACTTCCATGGGAAAGAGAGCCACGTCTCGTCACATCTCCAGCGGATTAAAGAAGGAGTAGAAATAGCTGCAACCGCATCCCGGTACCAGTGTCAGTAAACATGTCATTAGCAGCAGATGTGTTGGTTTCGGTTCAGTTACATTCGGAGGAAGAAAAAAAAATATCTCAAGGGCCTTGTCACGACGCAAAGTGCCATTGATCTACGCCTGGCATAGTGAAAAACAACGGCGGACAGTTGGGAACGTTGCATAGCGTTGCATGCTATTCTTGAAAATTGATGGTTATGTGTTCTCAATGTCAAATTTAAACAGACAAATAAGTGATAAAGCATCTGACGACTGAATGCGACACTGTACACAACATTTTATTTTTGTTCTATTTGACGATTCCGATAAAAATGATAGCCTACCCATAGTCCTACCCAAACAATTCAGAACTTTGGTTAATATAGGGACTATTCTTCATGCCTAGCGAAAGTTATGGGGGATAGATATTCCTAAAGACCAAACTGAAGTACGCCTGAAGGTATACATCTCCAAGAATCCCCAAATTTTGCCAAATTTTTGGCATATGTGCGCACTTCCTCATCTGTAACTCTGACTAGGCGAGCTCAGGGGCAAAGCATGTAGGCCAGTGAACTTATTGCAAGCTTGATCTAATTCTACACTCGCACCATCAGAGAATTGATCCAGGGGATTGCAAGCAGATATTTAAATAGAAACTGAAATGCAAATCTCAAGCACCTTGCCTTCTCCGAAGAAGCTGCTTTGTATGATATTAAACAGAATATATTACAAGGTAATATAAGCGGAGTCATATCTATTCTGCAAATGTGGAATGACAACATGTCATCACTAAGGAGATCACGATGGCTGCATTAGATAGCCCCAAGAGTACTCATTTGTTTCTTCCTTACAGCTATTTTTTACCCTGGATTTCTTACAAAATGCATAGACACTTGCAAATATATATTCTGTACCATACTGATTTTCTATCCCAGCCAGGGCTGCATCATTTGTGCATGACAACCTGAGGATATTTGGGCTTGTTCTACACCATGCAAGTTGCTCAGAATCCAGAGAGGTGCTGCCCATCGTTACGTATGAGGAATCTTCTTTCATCATCAGCTGCAATATTGGCTTGTTTCCCGCGTCAGTCTTGAAGTACTCACAAAACTTCAATTGCAATAAAAATATCTATACACGGGTAAAATACATTTAAGAGGCTGTTGTGGATTCTTTCAGTGATGGCGTTGTCCACATAAGAACAGGCCTACATCTTCAGATGCAGACCTGTGCATATATGACGGAAGTCCTTAAGAGCAGGGTCAGGTTATGTGTCCATCAGGTTCTCCCCACAGTCAGGCTATCTTTAGCTTTTTATTCTGCTGATTCATTTTAGAAACAGGATCCTGGAAACTGATGATGTGGCGTCACCATTAAATGTTTTGAGAATTTTTAGGTGTCCAAGGACCTCAATTAACTCCTCTGCCAATTTGCTTAAATGCCTTTTGGGAGCCACTCTGTTTTTTTACTTGCAGGTGATGCCATGTCAGATGACTGAGGGAGTATAGCTTTCATCTGATTATCCTGTCTTTTTCCATTGTTATTGTAGTTAACTGAGAAACTGTAATGCTCCCAAAGCTCTGGTTTATCTGTGTTCAGCATAATTAGGCGTGCAAGATTTGTGAGGACAACACCAGAGCCTTTGCAAAAGTTGCTCGGAGGAAACTTTTAAATTAAGTTCTGCAAGTGGCTTAAACTGCACTGCCTTTTTGGTACACATGTACATACACATGTATACTAAACAGACAGAACTTCACGCACATCACACAGATGTGGGTTGAGATCTGGGGAATTTAGAGGCCAGGTCAACACCTCAAACTCGTTATTGTGCGCCTCAAACCATTCCCAAACTTTTTTTTTTTTTTTTTATCCTGCTGAAAGAGGCCACAACCTTCAGGGAATACATGTACATGGTCTGCAACAATGCTAGGTGGTTTGGTGACATCCACATGAATGTTTTCTGTCAGAACATTGTCCAAAGCATCACGCTGCGTCCTCCTGCTTGCCTTCATCCAATAGTGAATCCTGGTGATATGTGTTCCCCGTGTAAACGACCATCCACGTGATGTAAAAGAGGCTCATGTGCCCATTGTTGGCGTTTTCGGCTGTGGTCAGGCGATGCACTGTGTATTCCGACACCTTTCTATCAGAACCAGCATTAACTCGTTCAGTAACTCATACGTTGGATCAGCCTTCGCTCCCCACGTGCATCAGTGGGTCTTGGCCATGACCCTGTCGCTGGTTCACCCCTGTTCCTTCCTTGGACCTCTGCAGACCTGGAACACCCCACAAGAGCTGCAGTTTTGGAGATGCTCTGACCCAGTCGTCCAACCATCACTATTTGACCCTTGGTCAAATCCTTACGCTTCCCAATTTTTTTCCTGCTTCTAACACATCAACTTTGAGGACAAAATGTTCCCTTACCGCTTATATATCACTAACAGGTGCCGTGGTGAAGAGATAATCAGTGTTATTCACTTCACCCGTCAGTGGTCATAATGTTATGCCTGATAGGTGTATAACCATATGTAAAACCTCCTATTTGTCATTTTTGCCCCCTCGAAATCCCACTTTTATTCCGAAGAAAAACCTCCCAGCTTCCGGTGTGCGTTGCTCAGTGAGACAAGCTTCACCGCCTCAGCTGGCGCTGCGAGATTCACTGAGAAAGGATAAGAGGAGAGAAAGAGAGCGCGGCTCCCAGAAGCTGTCTTCACCGCGGAGCCTCCAGAAGCACGCAGCCAGGTGAGTGAAGCGGCGATCGCGGTGCGAAAAGTCGGGGACGAAACCTGCGACGTCCTCCCCCCTCTCTCCTGGTTCTAGTGCTGGCCCCCAGTTCATTCACACTTCTTCGCGATCGTGAAGCTTGGCGATGAAGTAAGAAGGTGAGGTGTTTGACAGGCGCAGGTCGCTTCCTACCTGTCCAACTGTCTGGTCGCCGCCACCGGAGGGAAATCCGATGTTACTTTGTCAGCTGCAGCGCGTTGGCCGTGGCCGCTGCGTCTCCACCATGATGCATTGTTTTAGACGAAGTTGCCCGGAGTGTATTCTGGTTCAGGGGAGCAGGCGATGGTGAAGGAAGGGCTTCACGTGCGATGCAAGATTTGTGGTGAAGTTGTTTTTATTCCATCAGCTTGAAGGGAAGACATTGATCTCTGTCAGTCACCTCACCTTGACTTATTTTGCGTAGTTACTGGAGATGTGACTGCAGAGTTTTCAGTGTGGTGGAGTGGACCTTCAGGGATAGGCATGGTGGCACCACATTCAAAAACAATCCCACATATGATAATGTCTTCTTTGCATACACATGGGTTCTCGGATTTGCAGAATTAAGAATTCTTTTTTTTTTTTTTTCAAATGTCGTCCATAAATATCTCTTTGAAAACACAATTAAATGCAGAATTTGTTGTGCGGTTATGTTCAGGTCTCTGTCTGCCTCCTGTAGAGAGAGGAACTGTGGAAATGTTTACTGCACCACAGAGAAGATCCATCATTTGAGCCTCTCTGTTGCACCAGCTGACATGCGGCCTACCCTCTTTATCACAAGCACATTTATCTGAGTCCCACACTTGTCCTCTTGCTATACTGAAGAGGGCATCAACACATGATTAATCAGTCGGTGGAAATTTACTACAAAGTGTAATGAGTTGATGAAAATATCAAAAATGTTGTTAAAAAGGAGTTGTCATCGGTTGAACCAATGAAGGGAACTGAAGGCCCTAGGAAGTCTAGAGAAATTGAAAAAAGTATTGAGAGGCGGACAACAACATCTGGCCCTTTGCAAAAGCTGTAAAAGGTCAAAACTCGGATTTGAAATCAAGTTCCGAATCAAGACACCGAAACTTTTTGATACAAATGCGTGTGATGTAACATGGCTAGGGTACTGGTAGCGTGATCTTTACTGAACGTATTTGTTCATTACAATGATTTTCATGTTTAGAGGGATGTACAGCGTGTATATTTGTCCCAAAATATTTGGTACGCAATGTTTAGTATGATATATACTACCCAAAAATCTCTGTGAACCCCTGGAGCCAACCTCTACCCTGAACATTTTGTTCACCAGTCCATTAGCTATAGCATGGCAGCAGGGTTAGCTATGTAGCCTCGACAGATGCTGCAAATTCTGTTAAACGTGTACAATGTGGTCGCTTGCACTACATAGCCAGATCTACTTATCTTTTCACACTTTATGAGTCGGTGAACCCACTACCATGTGGAGCTAATGGGAGAAGCTAGTTCTGAGCCTCTGAACTGAGAGGCCAGCATGTAGCCTCCAAGCTAATGGTATCTCTTCTAATTTCTTTTGGCTTTAAGGCTGTAGTCTTTGTGGTCTGATCAAGTGTCGCTTTTTATTAATGTACAGCATATACTTGCACATATACTTGTTTGATTCAACACGTACAACGTGTTGACTCAAACAACAATTGAGTTTGAGTTTTGCCGTTGTATGTGGTCACAAGTTCTCTTTTCATGTGGCTCTCGCAGTGAATGTTAATACCAAGCCAATTTTGTAATCCCTCAAACCAGTCGACTTGGGAAAAGTCAGGAAGTATTAAAAGGCATACAACAACATCTGGCCCATTGCGAAAATAGCTAATGCTGAAGCTCGGTAAACAGATTGACCGAAACTTTTTGATGCAAATACCTGTCGTTAACGTAATGCCTCTTTGACCTCTTAATATTATTTACCAGTATAATGTAATAATAATAATAATAATAGTATAATAATCAAAAGGCTGTGCGTTTGGTATGCAATGTTTGGTATGACATATCTACCATCGAGAAATCTATTTATGTATACCTGCACTCCCACAACAAAATTTCTAGAGTACAGTCTCCACCTTTAATATTTTTTTGCACCAATGCACCAGTTGTCGACCATTAGCTTTAGCATTCTAGCTGGAAAACCATGGGCTTGCAATGGAGATTGTAGAGAAGTCACAAAGTATCAAGAGACAGACTGACGGATTGTTGGTTTTAGCGTGGATGGACTGTTTAACATGTGCTCGGTGGCCTCACTGCCGTAATTTAGTTTCTGGAGCTTAGGTTTTTACTGTGTAGACCTTCCTTTATGAATGCACCTGCACACCATTAGTTAGTAGTTGCAAAAGAGGAAACTTTTGGCTGACTCAAGTTCTATTGTGTGTGTTTGCATTCTAAGTAGTTCATCTAAAATGGCAGGCCATCATTTGTATAATAAGTTACTGTACTGTATGTGAGCTGACTAAATCATTTGTTGAGAGTTGCATTATACGCTGTGCTGCATGAGTCTGGTTTGTGACTCGTTGTAAAATACCATTTCTCTGTTGTGCATACAAATGAGGCTCAGTATAACTGTTGCGAAGCATTTGCATATATAAAAATAACGTCTCTAAAAGGAATAGTTTGGCTTGGTGTACCAGAGGAACCGGCTTATTTGTTAATTTCTTTGCATTTTCCTATTTTAGCCTTGAAATTTAGCGCAGGAGACGAAATCCCCACTAGAGGCAGTGGTATTCTTTGCAGAGATGGTTTGTTTCTGAACACACAACGCACTCACAATCGGAGTCAGCCGAGTTAATCATTTATGTTATTTGTTTGCGGTGACAAAGAGGCTAGGGGAAAAAGATAATGGGGTCATTAGGATCAGAAGGGTTCTATCATTTATCTGCACAGCAAATTCGATGCCTATTATTTTAAGATTTGACATTTCGGCTTGTGGAAATTTTGGTCTTATTGTGGTGCTACATTAAAGGTCACCTAATAATTAGGAATCATCCTCTGCAGACTGTGAATATGCTCCACGCATGCCCATTGCCATGCGATTGAAATTCTGTTGCAAAGATATGGTGTGGTGCACCAAAAGTGTCTTGATGACTATAGCATTGTAAAGCATGCAATTACGCTTGTGAGAATGATCATGTTGAGAAAACACGGACAAATTAAATGATTCAGAACAACTAAACGCTGTGCCTTAACTTATTTGAACCTTGTAGAGAGAAGGCTTTACTTTGCAGCGATCTTTCATGCGGTGAATATGCAAAACGAGGCAGAGAAGCATCTGCTGTTTGGCTCGCAACAAGCTGGCTGTCATGTAGACCGGGACCATGTATTGATTGCCTCGTGAAATTGTATTGCTGTCGAAAGAACTATCACATGCTGACAGGCTGCGCGGGCTATAATTGAGCAGTACACAGTGAGTCCCGGGGAGAGGATTTACAAGCTACTGAAACTGTTTACAAGGTTTGAGTTAATATTGGAGGAGCTGAAGCAAAACATGTCCACCTGCTGACACTGAAACACTTGATCCATTGATGGTAATCAATGTGGAAATCAGTGGAAATCTGTCAGCGGGGAGGCCCTTATTGAGGCTGTGTTGGAACATTCCGTCACACTTGAAACATAAAAAGTTAAAAATCAGAATCTTTTTATGTAAGCAGATGAGTTTCTGAAGAATCCAGGCTATGTACTCTGCATACATAACTGAGGACATGCTATCCACACAGATTCTATAAGACATCATTTACATATTATAATCATTGTAGAGAAAAATACCAAGAGAAAGTGTGCAACTATTGCAGCGCCACTGTTCATTATTACTTAAAAACTATTAAAAACAATGCAAAGCATGAACATTGCGTTTTTCCATCTTTGTTGAATAGGAAAGGTGTTCAGTCTGATGCCTTACATGACAATTACAATTAGGGCCAGTCAATATATTAAATGAATTTGATCAGTAAAATTGTTTGTTTTGAACGATGTGTAAAAAGCCAAAATCGACATTTTCATTTCTCTTATCACACACATGCTGGCAGTTCAATATATTGAGGTGGTGACGTTTCCTTATAGTTTTTGACACGTCTGAGTGTTGCCCCTGGACAACAAGGTGGAGTAATGGCAGCTGCAGCTGCTGAAAACAACAAAATAATACCAAGTAGCAATGTCCTGATTAAGTTATTTTGCTCCCTGATCGATCCTGATCATTTAATATTGAGTATCCGCCGAACCCCAATCTGATCCAAAATGTCCTTCCCTGGAGATTGCTAAAGGCCTTTCTTATCTTACTTGTATTCATCAGGTATGCGCCATGTGGCTGCATTAAGTCCAATAAATAGGGCTGTCGATGCTAATGTGGTGTTGAGAGGGTAGCTCGTACTTTGGCTCCAGAAGCTCCATCAGATGGTGAAAAGCTGTGTTCTGGGGATGTCCCGATCATTTGTAGTTATTTATTTTAGGTCTGCCATAAACCAAATCATGTCCCTGCCGCGCCAAAATTTCGGATCGAGATCCGGAACATCCGATACTGAATATTAAAAGATCGATATCGGATCGTGGGGAAAAAAAAAATGGGATGGTCATCCAAAGGTATGAAGTCTGTAACCCTCTCTGTAATATGTTTTGCCTGTTTCGGTATAATGACATCTTCAAGATTGCCTTTTTCATATAATTTTGATAGGACACTGACTTATGATACAGTGGCACCTTGTTCGGCATTTGTTCGAGCGGGTACAGCTCCCCAGGTATAGCATGCGTTGCTCTGCACTGCCACGTCACACAACGCCAATTACTGGCCTTCAGCTACCTGAAAGAAGAAGCTAGGCCTAGGGTATTCTCTGTGCGGACATCGTGGTAGGGGCAAAAGGACAGACTAGGACATTTATGAAGGAAGCTAAGATGAGCACAAGACAGAGTGACCAAGTAAGAGTAAATCTTTTAGTTAGTTGGTTAGGGTTTGCAAAATAACTTGCTACAAGATGTATCCCGAAAAAGGTTGCGGGATGAAAAAGACAACTGGGCTTGTAGAGTCCAGTTGTCCAATTTTCAAACCTTTTTTGGATATACCATGACCTGGATGACTGAGAACCTTCACAGACTTGCTGCAAGATGATTGCAAAGCTGGCCTTTTTGCTGTTGTACTCGTTAATGATATGAGCCGGCTAATCCCTGGGAATCTTCTATATCTTAGATAGTTACGCTAAGGCACATATGATGCTGATGATTTTGTGATTGTTGCATGAGCAGCTGTTAAGCTGTGTTCCAGTACCCCTTACTTACATTTTGGTCAGTGTCATGTTGCTGGAATTCTTACTTTTTCTTCGAGAATGAGGTTCAAATTGTTTTTTCACACCTGACTGAGATCTGACCATTACGCAAGCCAGACCCAGACCTTCAGATTTAATCTGGCTTCTCTGAACCCAGAGCATTTACACCTGCGCTCCTATGTTCTTAATGTTCCAGACAAGATTGCGTGCTGATGCATGGCCTAATTGAATCCTATGAATTGTTATTTGTGTGTCAGAGATATTACGTCGGTATTGTGTACAACTCTTAAACCTTACATTAGTGAGTTGTGTAAAGGTCCGTTCTGTGTATTATAATCTGAATAAGCCTCTGCAATGGTGAGTCAAAGGTGTTGCCTCAACACAAAGCCTCTCTCACATGCCACTATGTTTGGCAGAGGCAATAAATGTCCAGTGGCCCCTACTCCTCACTCGACAAGGTGAATAATATCTTTCATCTCAATATTTGTTGCTGGAGAGTCAACAAGAGCACACTCTCGGTTCTCTCTCCTCTCTCCACTCAGCCTAAAGGGGCTTTCTCCCCTCTTTGTCACTCTCTCAGGAAGCCGCAGATATTTCTCATCTTCTTTCCCACCTAATCCCCCCCCCTCCACCTCCACCCCCACCCCCACCACCACCGCCACAGCACCCCACCCCATCTATTTTTTTCTTTTTTTTTTTTTGTCTGCCAGCAAGTGATTAAAATGTGCCTGCCGCTGCCACAGAGGAACCCACTGGCAGAGACGGCAGCAGCTGAGCCCAGAAGATGAAGACCTTTGTTACATGCTGATGAGCTGAATATGGATTAAAAACCTTGGAAACTCTAGGTATCCATGTTGCATTTCCTTTTTCCGACAAACCATTTCGTGTAGAGAAGGGTCAGGCCACGTAAACATTTAGTTAACTAACTTTTTATTTGCCAAAGACAATCTGGCACCTTTTCAGGAGAAAAATGTTGAAGGAATCAGTCTGTGAAGAGCTTGGTTTGCTCTCTAGCAAGGTCTAATTACGAAAGTGGTTATACCTATTTTGAACAAACCTACTCAAAGCAGGGTGACGGACAGGAAGCAATTAGTTGGACAAATACACTGATCAGGCATAACATTATGATTATCTTCCTAATATTGTGAAGGTCTCCCTTGTGCCTCCAAAACAGTTGTGACTCATCAGAATGGACGTGGGCCTTCTGAGGGTATCTGGCAACAGAATGTTGTTAGTGGGGACCTTTGGGTCCTATGAATTGGGTCCTGTTCCAGTGCATCCCACAGATACTTGATTAGTTTGGGATCTAGTGAATTTGGAGGCCAGGTCAACACCTTACGCTGTTTTTCCAAAAAAATTTTTATTGTTTCTAAAACTTTTTTTAAAAAATTTTTTTTTTGCATGTTCCTGTGTTGGACTGCATCCTCCTGGGGATGGCTGCTGCCATCTAGGAGTGTCATTGCTATGGGGTGGGGGTGCCTGGTCTAGTCTAAGTCGTTTCTCTGCAGAACATTGCATTGTCACAAGATGGTCAATGTCATTTACTTCTCCCGGCAGTGTTTTCATTGTCGTGGCTGATCATTGTACAGTATGTATGACTGCTCCCTTTTTGTGATGGCATTGCTGATGGATGTTCCCATGAAAGCTAACCGGTACAGTAGTTGAGTGAAGTATACATGTTTGCTGCGTGAATTCGATGTGCCCGTTAGTTTCATACAGTTAGAAAAATGCCTGGCCTTGCATGGTGGTGGTTTGTCTTAAGCAGTACAAGCATTTATTACATGTGCTACAAGACAAGTGAGTACATGAGAGCCAAACGAGCACATGGCAATCAGATAAGAAACTGGTTCCAATAATCAGGAGAATAATTAATATTGTACCAGGCGAATTACTGCAAGATCCCCGCTATGGAGAACAAAACTTGGGTGAGCATGCATATGGAAAATGAAGATATGTGTTTTTTTTTTTTTTTTGTCATATTTCACAATGCAGGTGCACAGTAAAGGGACTGCAGACAAGTTGCAATTTTGGAGACCCCATCAGAGGGGAGCCTGACCACGGACCCGATTTGAATAGACATATCCAAATAGGATTTATCCAGATTAAAAAGAAAGTGAACGTGAAGATGACAGCACGATGCAAATCGGGTAGTTTCACAAGTTAACAAGCAGCTGCGGTGAGAAAAGAGCAGCAATACAAGAAGAGTCATTGAAACAATTTGTCTTTGTGTTTCAAAGACATGTCCTGTTTCCACTCGATACACGCCGTTCCTTCCTGAAGCGATTGCCTCGTATTACACGAGGATCATAGCATCCAGGTCCGTACGGATCTCTCTCAAGTATTGGATATATTGACACATAGACCGGGGACTGTAAAACAAGATCTGAACAGCCTGAGAAAAATTTGAATCTGGTCCAACTTGGGTCCTGTGTTGGCCATGTGAAGATGCAGAAGATGCAGAGCAGTTTTTGCTAATCATTGTCCCTGTTCCCCAACACAGGCAAGGAAAAAAACTCTCATCTTCAGTCACAGATCTGATCACCAATCGATACAAACCTGTTTTGCATTTATCTTTATTTCCGCTCTTGTATAGTTCCCATCTTGGGTAAACCCTGCAGGAACAGAAATGTAAAATATCTGTGTGTCAAACCTTGAAAAATTGCATTCTCCAGCTCGATAAGCCTCTGACACTCTCCCACAGGGGCAGATAG
The DNA here is from genome assembly GCF_963514085.1 of Chelon labrosus. Lineage (NCBI taxonomy): Eukaryota > Metazoa > Chordata > Actinopteri > Mugiliformes > Mugilidae > Chelon > Chelon labrosus. The sequence goes on from NC_140354.1 coordinate 13,617,754, forward strand.
TCTACCCTGCGGTTAGGGAAGAAGAAATTGTGCATTTATGGTGGTTTCTCATTGTGCAGGGTCATTAAGGTCCCCCACTGTAATCAATAGCAATGTCAGTAGGTGGGAAACAGAAGAGAATGTTAACAAGAATGTGTGAGTGAGCGTGAGTGAGAGAGAGCCGAGCGCTGGTATCAGTATCTCCAGCAGAGGTGGAGCAACCTTTCATGTGATGATGGATTTGCTCTCAGATCTGGGCTTTTGAATCCAGACACGGTTTGCATTGATAAACAGGCATTAGACTAATCTTCATGGGCTCCACGGCGCCGGGAAAAAAGCGGCATCTGACGCAGCCATCACCTTATGATGAATGCAGTGTGCAGCCATCACCGTAGTCTATCTCCACGGCTGACGATGATTTTTTTTGTCACTTTGGGGTCATTTTCTTAGTGCATGTACATATTCATGAGGCATTTGTTATTTTAGTTTTTCTTCGTGTTGAGGTTGAGGCAGGTGGTTGGGACAATTGTTTTAACGGGATTTAAATGTAGACGTGGGTCGCTGTTGCCTCAAAAGCTGCAGGGAAGAGTTTGAAAAGTGTGTTCAAACGTCGGTGTCAAGAAATCTCTTCAAGGTACAACAGCAATGTAGGATGCTGTGTTGTATAATTTCTGGAAATCTCTGCAAACAATCCAAAGCCGACTAATTGGTTGAATGAGTACGTCAATCAAGAGAATGAACTGTCAACTATATTTAGGATCGATTCATCGTCAAATATCGACGTCATGGTGACGCCATAGGACCACCAAAGTCATTTAGATTCAGTTTCTAGTTGGGTTGAGTGTATGCCACCAGGGTGCACCAGAATTTCTCTATGGAACATTTGGGATGGATTATGTATGCAACCTCTTTGCAATAAGTAGAAGTAGGATAATATATCGGCTGGTCACGTGATGCAGTTTAATGTCCTACAGTGGTAAAATTAAATTATTAAAAACTATAGTGAACATCTAAACGAAGCATCATGACGGTAGCTACGTACACCCCAACTGAATATGAGGGTTTGCCAATCGGTTGAACCCTTAATTCAACCAAAACGTGAATATATATATTTCTTGATGACCATCTAAAATTAGAACAGTGACAACTCTTGGACATTTTTGTGCGTCGGACGTCAAGGGAGTTTTGTAGAGAAGTTAATAATCTATCATTGACGTTTGGGAAATGACGGATCCGAATATAATTTTCCATTTTTTTCCATCTAGGTCACAGAGCTGTGCAGCCTGGGCAGGTGCGCCTTGTGTTACATGCTCTTGCGCTGCATAAACACAAGCTTGTCAGAGGGTATAACGGAGGTTTGGTGTGTGCGGGGGATTTCAGGTATCAAGACCTGACACCAGAGGGGCAAAAAAAAACAACAAAAAAAACCTAGAGCTGATGCTCACCTTTCACGCATCTTTGCATAATTAGTGCAGAGCCACCTCCAAATGGGTGGAAAGCTCTCTGCAGACAAACGTAGCCTGAGGGCTTGAATGCTACCGTCAGTGAACTCTCTGCATCAGCCGGTGACTGAATCATCCACCTTTACTTATACACCTCTCATCCTGCCACTCTTTTGCCTACACTTTCACGCCGAAACTCTGACTCCTTTCATTCAGTCTCTTAATTTCCTCACTTACTGAATCAGCAAACTTTATCCACCTGAAAGAGGCCCACCCACCCTCCTCCTCTCTAAAAGCTGACTTCTTCCATGCTGCGTTCCAATTACTTCATACTGTCATAAAGCCGGACCGCATCTCCTTATCGCTCCGGCAGGAGAGGGAAGACGGGGAGAGGTCTTCAGCTGGGCTTATCAAAATGCTAATGCATTTGAAAGGAAACATTAGTCTTCCTGAGTAAAGGAGGCTGGGAGAAAAAAAAAAAAAAAAGAAGAAGAGTGCATTTTTAAACATCCGCCTGTTTCATCGCGTAAAAGTGGCACCGTCTCCCCGGCAGGATTACCAGATGCTCAGGTGGAGCTTGTGGCGCATTTTTCATTCTGATGCAGGCGCTGTTGTTGGAGGTGAGGGGCACTGGAGCCGAGTGAATATTGCACGGCACCCTCAAACGTTCTATCGTTTTAAGTGAGAGCTTTAAGAGGAGAGAATGTAAAGGGACACCGGGAATGAAATATGAGTAGGTGGATGCATTTTTGGAACGCGGTGGAGTGGAGTGTACTCCAGAATGTGCAAAAACTGACATGATTTGTATTTGCAGTTTAATGTCCTACAGTGGTAGGATGAGGGTCTGACTATTAGTTGAACCCTTGATTTAACCAAAACATGAAGACCATTCATAATTGTATTATTCATAACATTATGACCACCTTCCTAATATTGTTTTGGTCTCTCTTGTGCCTCCAAAACAGTTGTGACTCATCAGAGAATGGACATGGGCCTTCTGAGGGTGTCCTGTGGTGTCTGGCAACAGAATGTTGTTAGTGGGGGCCTTTGGGTCCTGTGGGTTGAGGGGAAGGGACCTCTGTGGATCAGGCTTGTTCCAGTGCAACCCACAGATAAATGATCAGTTTGGGATCTTTGGAGGCCAGGTCAACACCTCATGCTGTTTTTCATGTTTTTGAGTTGTTCCTGAATTGTTTTTGTGTGTGTTCCTGTGTCAGGCTGCATCCTGCTGGGGATGGCTGCTGCCATCAAGGAGTGTCATTGCTATAGGGTGTGGGCTGCCTGGTCTGGTCTAGGTGGGTGGTATATGTCTAAGTAACATCCACTATTAGAAGGTGAATAAACAATCAGTTCTCTTAGCATGTTGGATGTTGGAGAAACGGGCAGGCGTCACCACTTGAGCCCCTTTGTTCAGGGCCGAGCGGTTTAAAAAAGAAAGTGATTGACGCAGAGGACACGTCGCATTTGCAACGTAATTACCACATCTGAAATCGGTTAATTTCCTATTAGCCTTTTACTCACACGTGGGAAGACTGGAAGAGAGGTCACTCATCGGTGGGTATACATCAATAGGCAAGCATTGGAAGTAAAGACGAAAACAGTAAAACCGATTGCCTTTTAATACATTCATTGCCAGTCATTATAAATACACTTGTACATATTATTTATTAAGGTACTTTGCAGGTAGGTTGGTCCAAACACTCAAATAGGAACTTTCCTCAGTCTTGAGCAAAATGGTTCAGTCTGTGATGGAGTATTAAGTCTTCTGGAAATATACTAGAAGAAGAAGACTGGCTGTGTCCATTCTTTCGAACTCTTCATTGAACAACTTGTTGTTTTTCTTATGCCTTTTAGGTATCACCATGTTTCTGTCCCTCCAAGAACGTTATCGTGTTCCCCATGTTGGGTAAGGATGCTTCGTATTAGGTCAGATTGGGTCAGTTCTGACTGAGGTGGTTTTACGACCCATTTTTGTTCCGGTCATGCTATTACTCCGATTATCAGTGGACGACTTAGGGCAGATTGTCTCCGTGGCCAGACCGTCTGCTGCAGGACTCCTCGGTCTTCATGAATGAAGGACAATCAGATGCTACTCCAATGGTGCTGGACTGGATTTTGATGGCAGCTTTTTCCACAGCAAAACTGAATGCACTCTTTTTTGTTGGTATTATGCATTTACCCAAATGGAAATCTAATTTGGCTAATAAGCCTATGCCAAACTATCATTCAGTCATTTCAGCGTGTACTTCTTAAAGTCTGTTCATCAAAAAAGAGTTCAATACACATTACACTGACATCAAAGTCTGACTTTATTCGGTATGCCAAAATCCCAGTGCACCTGCCAGCAGGTCTTTAGTCATTTTTGGCTTTCGCTTTAATTTAACACATCAGTCAAGGGACGCTGTCAGTTAAATAATACAAAGTGATTTTTACGACCTCAAAATACAGTGGAGGCCGATGAGCTGTCATAGCGATACAGACAATATAAATTGTGGAATGTTTTCTAGAAATATCTACCCAACATGACTTGCAAATCTCTGCATGTACACACACACACACACACACTCCCAGGCATCCAGTAAGAGGGTTTTATATGCCGTTTGATGTTGCATCCTGGCTAGTCCCCGGATAGGGATTGGTTCTGTCCAGATGGAGTCTGGCAGCACAACATGCACTGAACACATTAGATAACTTGGACGTTTCCCTAAACTGGCACTGGGTATGCGAGGAGAGAAGACAGAAAGGGGAAAAGTAACAGCAGCATGCAAAATGGTCCTGCACATCAAAAAGGCTCGGCTGTGATACAAACAGAAGCTCTGTGTCTCTGCCAGCGGAGACCACTGATAATACAAGACTCTGTGTGTGCGCGTAGATGTGTGCATATGTGTGCGTTTGAGTGCCTGATCTTCCTAAGACTCTTTCTCAGCTAGCCTGAAGGCTGACACCTTGAAATCCACCCAGTAAATAACTGAGCCATCTTCAAGCAGACAACCGTTTAGTCAGTTCATCCATGTGATACGCCCAGAATTCATACACTAGTGTGCATGCTTAAACACTCACATGGAATGTACAGAGCTCTTGAGTATCGGTTAGGGATGCAACCGAAAATTGCTTCGGTTGTTGCTTGCATCATCACAACATCCTGTTTCAGCCGCGTTGTTTCGGCGACAAGTTTTCGGCTGAAAATAACCTGGAAGTGCAGTTTCGGTTTTCGGATGAAAAATTTCGGACTTTTCTCGCCGAAACAACACGTGCAAGCAACAACCGTGGCAGTTTTCAGCTGAAAATGGCCCGAAAGTGCATTTTCGGTTTTCGGCCAAAAATTCTCGGTGCATCCCTGGTATCAGTGCCATGCTTCTGTCCGGAAGTTAAGAATAGAATACCTATTCCTGCTTGGCTATGTCAACCCAAGAGCAATATGATTTCTTTGCTGGAAACCAGTGTCTTCATCTTATTCTGAAGTAGAACATTTCACGATTTGCTGACAAACACATTTTAGAATAGTTAAAACAAGGAAGGTCAGATCCAACTGTGTTTGGGATTTGTGACGACCCGAGAAAGCCAAATTCTACCTCCATAAATTACTCTGCATAGATATTTGTCTTCATTAAGTCTGTAGATTTACCTGTTTGCCTGTTGATACATGTATTGTGAGGGTACAGGAAGTCTGCTAATTTGCAGGAGTCTCACGTGCAAATTCATTCAGCTTTCTTGACATGAAGAACTCTTAATTCTGCATGCTACATGGGCCCAAAAAATGACCAATGCTGGAAAAATCCACATTTTGGGTAATATGTGCCGTTCAACAACCTTGACTGGTATGTGTTGGACGCTATGTGCAGTTGTGGAATGATTTGTGGTTAGTTCTAAGTTCTTGAGATGTCTAAATAACCCTAGATTGGCGACTATGTGGGGTACTGAGAAAGCTCACTTGAATTGGTGGAAAAAAAGAAAAAAGAAGTGACAAAATTTAACGAAGGCGGGTCTAATTTTTGATCCAAATCTCATCTGGACATTCCATTGTGCAGCTACATTTTCACAAGCATATGGTCATCTGCAATGAAAATAATGCAGACTAACAAAATGGCATGATTCGGGAAAGGCCAGCTGAACGTAGCTTCCTAGCATCCCAGCTGATCCGGTTCTTCAGGTTTCCCCTTTTGACTGAGGAATACTTACTACTGCCACCTGCTGTTATGGAGAGAAATCCTCTGATGCAGGTGCAGAACCTGTGTGCTAGATGCCTGTTAACTGTAGCAGCTTTGGTCCGGTCACAGGTGACGCTGCACAATCGGCCTTCGTTGGACCGACTCCGTGTAAAATTCTATGTGGTGTTTCCCGCCATTTTTCTGGTTTTCTGTGATGAGTTGAGACATCTGTGTCCCGGTGTCCTAGAAAAATGAGAAGCCTGATTATCTTGATATTACTAACACTTAGCTAAAAATAAAAGTGCTGGATTGTCCTGCTCCTATCAGCCACACATGAACTAACCTTGGACACTTGACTGCAAAGGCATAAACCTTTGCAGTCAAGTGTCCAAGGTTGAGACCTCTAACAGGTGCTAAGCCCCTGAACATTTATCATAAATGTTGGCTCAACCACTGCATTTTCAGTTATTTCTACAGTGTATTACAAGTCGGGTTTGGCTCTCTATGCGACTCTACCTTTTTAATAGAAGACGATAACTAAGCAGCAAGCATATTTCATGGCACGTGAGGAAGAACGCACGCATTATGTGTCTCCTAAACGGATGACAAACGGTGCTCAAGCATCCAAGTGTTCACTTGTGATTGTCTCCTCTTGGGTAATCTCCAGGATGGCGCAGCGTCTTCCTCCCGGTGCTGACGGATGCACGCCTGCACGGTACATTCATGTAGACATGCGAGATACACGTAGGCACACGAGTGCACACCCACCCACACACACACAAGCTGCCTCATTTATCTCCTGTGAGACCAATTACCCATCGACTCAATAACTGTAACTGCCACAGCTGTCAGTGCCGGCTATATTTCCACGGAACGATGGCTACTGCACTGTACACACACTCGCATTCTTCGATCTGTGTGAGGACGGGTTTACTTGCAGCCACCCTGGACACGGGATATGATGCTGCATAAAGAAGGATGTGTTCTGGTTAAAAATCAGTCTGAAGATAATCCAGCGTGGAACCACCTCTCCACCTGGAATGAAAATGGGATCAGAACTGGATTTTATGTGGTGTAAAGTAAGGCCTTATAAATGCAGGAGGGAGGAGGATTTCATAGTAACCATGGGAACAAGCAGGACTCACAAAAACTGCATCATCGAGGGGGAAGTATTTTCTACACTTAGTTATACACTTGTACCAGATCACAAATTTTAAATAATGAAGGTGTAACGGTACCTAGCATTTGATTAAACCTATACCTTTAGCTCAGACTTCAAAATTCAAATCGGTCAGTGTGGAATCCACCAATGATTTAAGCATTTCAGTTTGAGTACAAACACATTAAGATGTAATGCAAAGAAAACTGAAATGCCAGTCCGTCACAAAGCATGTTCACATCAGAGCGATGGCGAAGAGAGCTCGCTCCGTCGCAAATAATGGACCCAATTTCCAGCGGGTATTAAACGGTGAGCTCTATCAGACATCTGATCACAGGCATCTACATTTGCAAATCAGGCAAGCGGCGCTGACGGACTTGTAAACAAACATGGTGTGTTACGCAGGCCGTTCAGCACACTCTGAAGCATCAGCTGTCACTTGCAGAGTTTCTTTTAGGTTGCAGTGAACTGAAAAGGGAGTAAATTGCTTTGATTGCCTTTCATGTGTGCAGGGAGTTGGCAGGAAGTCATCCGGGGCACTCACATTGGTCAATGATGCAAATTTGTTTGTGAAAGTTCAGCAAAGATTACTAAAAAGAGGCAAAAATATTTTCTTAAATGTACTGAAATCAACTGTTTTTTTGCAGTATGTGTTTCTCGCATACAAATTTGAAATGTGAGTGAAACATCAGCTGTCATCTTGCGGGTATCGGCAGCTAATGATTGATAACGTCTGCATCTACCTAATGAAACGTTATGACTACCAATGACTTAAATATTTTCGCTCAGTTTTGATGTGACATCAAAACAGCTTAGACCTGCCAAGGCATAGACTCCTTGGTATCTTCTAACAAAGACATGACTGGCAGATGCCTCAATTTGAGAGTTGCTTCCGTCATTGAGATTTTTTCCGGTATACACTCATTGTCCATTGACAAGCTGATTGAACAAGCTATGTAAGGAATTCCAGATGTCCCTCTCCACAGCAACACATTCCAGATCTTCCTTGGGGATCCAGAGGTGTTCCCAGGCCAGGCGACATACGTAATCCCTCCAGCGAGTTTTGGGTCTACCCTGGGGTCTCCTCCCAGCTGGCCTTGACCAGTAAACCTCCAAAGGGAGGCGCCCAGGAGACATGTTTCGCAGATGCCCAAACCACCTCAACTAGCTCCTTTTGACGCGAAGGAACAGCAGCTCTACTAAGAGCTCCCTCCGAATGTCCGAACTTCTCTCCCTATCTCTAAGGCAGAGCCCAGCCACCCTACGGAGGAACCTCATTCCAACTGCTTGGAACCGCAATCCCTTTCTTTTGGTCACTACCCAAAGTTTATGACCATAGTTGACAGCCGGAACGAAGATGGACTGGTAAATCAAAAGCTTTGCCTTACGGCTCAGCTCCCTCTTCCCCATGACAATCCAATACAGCACCCACATTACTGCAGCCACTGCACCAAACAGTCTGGAGGCCTCCGTGCCATCACTTGTGAACAGCGTTCCGAAATACTTTAACTCAACATTGCTTGGGGCAAGAACTGGCCCCCATCCCAGTGGGAACAATCCACCATTTCCACATCCAAATGCTGATGACAAAAAACTCTTCATTTATGATCTATTATGCCTGATCTATGTTTAGACCTTCGTAATCCGATAATCAGATTTATCTAAGGGCCATATTGTTTTGGCTTATTCTTATATCTGTTTTGTACATTAATTAACCGAAATGTGTTTCTAAGTGATGTTTACAGATCACAAGGGCCACGGTATGATTAAACTTGTTTGCACAATCTGTTATCCAGCCATATCTGAAGGGAAAAGTTATGCATGAATAACACTCTTTAAGCCAAAGTCCTCTCTCTTTTACAGGGAGCTTTGTGACGTGACACTGAGCATAACTGAGCTCTTAGTCGATTTATCTGGTGCAAGTGACAGTCGGCACTGGCTAAAAATAAGGAGCTGCCTCCAGAATGTTTTGTGCTTTGCTAATAAGAAAGAGTGACGACTGATAAAAGATCTGAGCAGATTAGTTAGTGTGGGAACTGAGCAAATTTTTTTTTATTATTGATGTAGGAATGCGGAGTCGCTTCCATAAATGTGCCCAAGTAATTTTTCACCACTTGCTCGCATATGGAGCAAGCGCTTGCAATGTTAGGCATTCGCAAATTAGAGAAGCGCATAGAATTGGGCAGACACAGTGCAGTAATGGGACGACTGTTATTTTCCCTAGTGGCAGTCCATTAAAATTTGCCCAAGTTGTCCTCGGTGTGATCTTGTGCTCAGGACGTCTTCAGTTAGTTGTTTGAAGAATAAAAAATGACGACTTCAAAGAGATGTTTCTCATTTCCGTTGTTGGAAAGGGGTTGAGAAATATTTTCAGACCTAGTCTGACAATCCAACAGGCTCTTTGAAGCAGGCCGACTGCATTCGAAACACGCTGGGAAGCATTTTAAGTCGAGCAGACTCTGTAAAGGTTCCGTGTAGTAATTATTTAACACAGAGAGGCTCCGTGAGCTTGAGATGGACTTGATGAATTCATCCTAGGGGATAATATACAGGGGACATCACAGGGACATCACACACTGTGTACCAATTGGGACGCTAACAGCACAACACTGTGATAACTAATTATGTTTTATTTAGCTGGTTAACCAACATCCGGAGCACAGCTTGTATAGTGTCACACTTTGCTCCTACTGTACAAATTGTGTCCCCATAGCTCAGGTGTGTGTGTATGTGTGCCTGTGACTTTTCTTTTTTTTTTTTTTTTTTTGTGTGTGTGTGTGACCATCTGTCCGGTGAGAAAAATGCGCAGTGAAGGTTTTTGTTGATTTGGCAGGGTAATGTGCTAAAAGAAAGCATTTTATCACTCAAGTTACTAAAACAATGAAAACATGTTTATGGTTTTTATGAATGTGCGAGTTTACTTGTAAATGGGCCTTCTGTCATGTTGGGGAACTATTGTTGGAATCATATGAGGTGTGATACGCGTTTATGGTATGACAGCATTGTTGAGAAACTTAGAAATGAGTATGACAGTATGCAGACAACAAAAGTATGGAATAAATGGTTCAACAGGAAGAACAGTGCAAATCCACTTTAAAGCGGAAAAGATGTTTTGAAAATGGGAACTGGGTGTAATTTGTCTTTTTTTTTTTTGTCCAGGTACTTTATTTTCACTTACATTTCGCTAAACATGTTTTTTGAGAATGTAGTGTGCGGGGTAAATCGGGATGGTGTTTAATTTTAGTATAATGCTTCAATTTGGTACAGCTTGCCTTAATCACCTGCACTCTTTCTGTTTCTTGCCTCCTGGGTCTGCCGACGTGACGCGGGGACGCATATGACACAGCTGTGGTGGTGAACGGGGATAATTAGCGGACCAATCTTGGTTTTCTACAAGACTGCCAGTGTTTAGCAGAGAGAGCATCCTCTGGGACACCTTTCTTTTATTTTGCATGCACACGTCTTTATGGGCCTAGCCTGGCCTCTGTGGAGTTGCAACATTTTTATTCTGTTTTTAGTGATTATTCTGAGCATCACTGTTGAGTGGCATGCTCTGGCTGACTGTTTTAGCCAATTAATGCAGAAGACTTTCCAAAAATGAGCTCACATACAGTAGTAATGTTGGGTCCTGCACAGTGTACACACACTGGCATAACGTAATGACCACTGACCGGTGAAGTAAATACATTGACCATCTTGTGACAATGCTGCTGGGAAACTTCTGGACCTGGCATTCATTGGTGTGGATGTTGCTTAGACATGTAGCACCCACCTAGACCAGACCAGGCACCTCCACCCCATAGCAATGACACTCCTTGATGGCAGCAGCCATCCCCAGCAGGATGCAGCCTGACACAGGCACACACACAAAAACAGTTTAGGAACAACTAAAAAAAACATGAAGAACAGCACAAGGTGTCGACCTGGCCTCCAAATTCACTCGATCCCAAACTGATCAAGTATCTGGGATGATCCACAGAGGCCCCTCCCCTCAACCCATAGGACCCAACAACATTCTGTTGCCAGACACCACAGGACACCCTCAAAACAGTCCATGCTCTAATGAGTCAGAACTGTCTTGGAGGCACAAGGGATATCTACATAATATTAGGAATGTGGTCCTATACTGTACATACAAAAATCTTACCTACATCATCTAAAATCTCCCCTTGCTGTCATTTTGTGACATGTGTTACATGCAAAGTATATATAGTTCCAGAATTAACTTGATCCCAACAGATCTTCAACTTGAATGTTTAAGAGATGTTAGGTGGTTCCCATAATTGGACTAGTAAAAATGAACTTCGTATGAAGCCATATTAGTGAAACTGGTGGAACTTGCCATGACCTCTGCCCAGGCCAAAATGGATGCATAAACTACAAGATTTGTTTTTCTCCTTGTGGCATTTTTCAACTTATCCGGGATTATCGACTTTGCTACCAAGAGCACCCGGTCCCCATCGGTATCAATAACTTACTGCATTGATCTCATTGAGCGTCTCAGACTTTCACTACATTCAGCAGTAACCCGGACGTTGATTTTGAGCAATAAGTCAGCAAATCATTTGACGTGATGAGAAATAATGATATTGCTATATGCCGTCAAAGGAAATCGCTTACTGTCTCGCATGTCACATGTACAGTTGGACAATCTGCACCCTTTCAGAGCAACCACGATACTATATGGAGTACAGTTCTGGCCAAGCTGCTCACAGAACTAAGGAAACTTTTCCAGTTATCTTCATGTGAAGTGAATGATCTGGAATGTATGTAGGTCACCGAGCGCAAATTATGGACTGTCAACTTTGGGCACTCATAACTCATAATAATACAGAGCTGAGCACTTGTTTTCCACGTCCAGATGTCCTCGCTCTCACAAATCTAATTTTGTTTTTACAAATCGACGTCTGCACGCTGTCAAATATTGATCGCCGTGTTTTAGCTCGGTCCTTTAATTCATTTACTGCCACAAATGTGCGGGTTAGTCAGCAAAGATAAATCATGGCCGAGCCATTGTGTGAAATCTCTGCTGAGTCCGTGTTGCAAATGGACTGCTTTGGCTTTCTTGACTGCTGTGCAGAAAAGGCCAAACATGAGCTGCGCTGACATAATCACTGTTGTGGCAACCAATTAGCAATTGGTGCTAAACTGGGTGACTAAACTATGAGTCATTTTGGACCGCGGCGATGTGAGCTTTCGCTTGTGTGTTGCACCGGCTGTACTCGTATGTGGTGCGTGTGTGCTCAGTGGCTTACTATGACTACTTAGTGCCCTGGACCGCTTGTGTTTATCTTTACCAAGTATGAGCCAGAAGCTTATTACCGCACGCAGCCGTTCACTTCACTTCACTGTCGAGTGAGGGAAAGCAGCTTTCACATCTGTCGCCCTGAGCTTGGCTTTTTCCTGCTTTCCCCCATTCTCACATCTCTGCTCCCAAATCTTTGTACCAGATTCTGAGGACGTTTTCAGAGCCATGTTTTGTTCAGGGATAATTGCTCACCACGTTGGCCTTCTCCAAGTTTTTCACACTTTCTTCATAGAAGCAACCTGTCATTGTTGAAGAAATTATTGTCTTCTGTTAATAACGTAACAGAAATCCAGCATATAGAATCTATTAGTGATATCTTTGTATTCATCCGTGTATAAACCTCTGTATTACGTTCTCACCGTCAGAAATCTGTGTTAAAGGGGAACTACTGTTTTTTACAACCTGGACCTTATTTCTGGCATAAAATACGATCGTTTACTCACCCATATAACTTTTGTGTAATTTGTATTCCTTCAGGAGATAATTAGATCAGCGTATATCCATATAATGGGAGTGACTGGGGCACCGAAACGCTCTAAATAACGCATTATCTGCCGAGTTCATTTCACCAATATTTTGTCATGATGCGCTAGGTACAACATGGCTAAATATTTTTCCGATTCTGAGGTTGTGGATGAACCATAGCAGTAGCAAATTACAGGTAAATGAGAAGACCGTTGCGGGTGCGCATGGCACTCAGAGATGACATCATCCAGGTCAGAAGACATCATCCGGGCTCTGTAGGTCAATCTACAGACCCCGAATGATGATGATAACAGCTTACTCCGGACTCAACGGGGAATAGCACTGGCGTACGATAACAAAATATTGTTGAAATGAACGAGTTTCGTGGCAGATAATGCATTATTTAGGGGCTGCGTTTCGGTGCCCCAGTCACTCCCACTATATGGATATACGCTGATCTAATTATCTCCAAAAGGCATTCAAATTACACAAAAGTTATATGGGTGAGTTAACGATCGTATTTTATGCCAGAAATAAGGTCCAGGTTGTAAAAAACAGTAGTTCCCCTTTAATCCTCTGTTCCCCACTTTTCAGTTTTCATAGCACCTTGCTATTGATTGCGTTACACAGTATGGAAAGGAATAAAGCCCCAAAGATGAAGTTTTATTTAATGACTGCATTTTGACTTGTATCATGCATCGTTTCACATTAAAAGTCGCCCTAAATTCCTCTTGCTGTGGTAGGCTTTTTAAGAAGTTTTTTATGTTTCATTGAATGTGGCTTAATAGAGCTGAAAATGTCCATTCTGCTACATTTACCAGTGAGCACTTATAGTCTGGGTAAGTCCACCTCTCCTTTGTGTTTTTATTTGAGGCTCCTGTTCTTTAAACATTTCCAACAGTTTAACTTTTTAATCTATCCACCTAATACCTTGTGTGAATAATGTGCAGTTATCCCCCCTTTCCCAGAAATAGCATCTATGAGAGTTAATGATACACATCAGGTGTGCTGGGCTAACCGATTTCTGTCGCATTGGCAGAGCCGGGCTTGCTCTTTCCCCATTTCCACTCAATGAGCTAAGCTATTAGTTGGCTGCTGGAGGTGTAAATCTTCTCATCTAACTCTAAGTGCGCTTCCTCATAATGTTTTCGCTCATCAGCGCGTCTGGTACCATCTGTTATCGGAGGCCACCTCTCCGGGTCATCCTTCCGCCGCTCATTATTGGAAGGCGGATGTATGATTACAGAATACCAACTCATTTATTTCCCCTAAATCTCTAAGAAACTATTGGAAATACCTGCACATTGACAGGCGAAACCACAACTGTTTCAGATAATCAATGCGTAGTATTGTGGTGTAAAGAATAACATGGATAAATGACACTGCAGCTGCTAGACGTCACCGTGCTGGTGTGAGGCTGGAAGCGTGATTGGGAAGCGGCATCATGTATTGACAAAATTTGCTAATGGGCATGTGAACATTTATTAATGGCAGTTTGATATCGTAACACATGTAGCAGCAAGAGCTGGGAGCTGAAAACAAATAAAACAACAATGTGCATTCTGTCTTCCACACATTCCATCTAAAGACCTAGGTGTGTGTGTGTGTGTGCCGCCATAGCAGACACTCCGCAACGTGTGGGCTGCCTAATTAGTGTGTGTGTCAAACCCCCCCAGAGAACGTTGTTTTCCTCATTTGTGGTGACAAATAGGCAGCCTGTGGAGAAAGGGCGATGCGCTGCGTTGCAGTTGACCCTTGACATCTCATTTGGGCCTGATAGATGGGCACAGTCGCCGGGTGCTGTTTCCCATCTGAAGAAATGACCAGGTAGCATACGCGCTCTCCCAAACAAACTCTTGCGGCATCAAGCAGCCGCTTGGATATGAGGCTGGAGGAAAAGCTTGCCGCCGTTATTTCATGTCTGTGTTTTCGCATTCATGGTGAAACGCTTGTCAAATTGACACAGTGTCTAATTGGGACCGTTATGATTGAGTGATGATTCAGTTTTGCGCCGGTTTGCCTGATCTTTTCCTCAGCGTTGACATTAATCCAGTGATTATTGCCTGCATATCCATGAAGGAACTGGAAGTTGCTAATGCACCGTGGCTATTTATGGTGCACATTTTACGTCTAAAACTGCATTTTTGAGCTCATCATCTGAGCTTAATTTTTGGCTTTTTGACGTGTTTTCTCCCTGCTTCCTTCTTTTTCAGAAACTTCTCCAGATTAAACTGGACTACCCCAACAGTTTAAGGGCTCACTGACTCTGAAAGACTCACTGTAGATGGTCTAAAAACAATAAAGCAATCTGATATTGTCAGTATTTAATTGTCGAGTCCTCAAGATGTCTGTGAAGGCTCTCAGTCATCCAGGTCATGGTATATCCAAAAAAGGTTCAAAAAAGGCAACTGGACTTGTAGAGTTTTTTGAGAAGACTTGAGAACACTCAGATGAGTGGTGAAACGTCTTCTCAAAAAACTCTACAAGTCCAGTTGCCTTTTTTGAACCTTTTTTGGATAGTCGAGTCCTCAAATATAAGGGAATGCCTACTTCTTCAAACTTAATCTTCAGAAAAATGTTACGTCTTTTATAGTATCTTCTAGTATAGACTTGGCCAACTTCTGGTATGAATCCAAATCCAAACAGAATAACCTTAGAAAACTATACCACCCGTTGATTTTGCATAAGGCTGTGGAAATATTTTGACATGTTTGGTAGTCTGCACATGCTGCGGCTATTAAAAAATAAACAAGGATTTTTATTTTTAACCAGGCATTAACCCTGTTAGAACAGACACAATTTGTTCAATGTGTGCCGTCTTGGGAATAAGCCGCTTCTCTGCGATCACGAAAATGCTGCCTGTTAGTGTTCAGAGCACAGTGGGGAGTTGTTATTTCATGCGTTGCCTTTGCCAACGTGGGCAGGCGAAATCTGCCACACTTTGGACCAAATTAGAAAGGAATTGGGAAGACCACGTTGGTCATTCTGCAATAAAATTGGGCGCTGCAATAAAAATAAAGTACTCGAAAGCGATCTCATCTGTGAAAAATTGTCTACGGTAATGATCAGTAATGCTTTTGTCGCCTAAATCATCATTTCATTTCTCATCACGATCGCCCAGTTTTCCATCCAGACTGTCACCAAATACCCTGGAGGCCTTCTAATTACAGGCACCTCCACCGGTGGTCCGCGTTGATGCCACAGTGGTATTTATACTCAAAAGCGAAGAGCTGTTTGTTGGTGACATCAAGAGTCACTTGCAGTCTACCTGAGACAATAATAGAGAGGGGCGATGTGACGGCGTATTTGATATTCAAATTGGACAGGAACACGAGGGAAAGCGAGCACCGAACTCGGAGAGTAGGAGACATCAAAAGATGGAGAAAAATCTAGGGAAGTGAAGGAGAGGCCAGTACGGAGGTGTCGTGTACAAGAATATAAATAGATAGTCAGTGGAAGCAGAATGGGGCAAAAGTGAAGGGTCAAGGATTTCTATGTAAAGTACGTCCCTTTTAAAAACAAGGTAAGTATTCCAAAGCACTAAGGGGCTGTATAAAATATGATGATTATTATTATTATTATGCAATTTTTATATACTACCTATATTGAGTTGAAGAGGGTTGTGTAATTTTTTGGTAAACCAAGCCTCATGTGTCATTTAACTTTTGCTGTTTAACAAATACAATCAGCTTTTTGTCAGTACATTACTGCCAGTACTGTGAGACATCTTTCGTGTCTTTGAACTGTTCTCTGAACATACATTTGGTATGTCTGTGCCACGCAAAAAACACGTGATGTTTGACGAGCTGGATTGAAGTGGTGGATTGATGATTTCTCAAAGCTTAAGTTGCCTGTAGGGATGTTCTGGGTCTGTTTTTTGGCACCCCCGATTCAATACCGATCCTTTAATACTGAGTATCAGCCGATCCAAGTCCCGTTCCCATCTTGAATAAACGAAGTTCCCTCCCCTGGAGATTTATAAAGCTTTCTCTTTCATTACTTGTATTCTCCCAAATCATGTGTGCAAGCCGCGACTGTATTAGTACAATAAATAGGGCTTTCAAAGTTAATGTAGTGTCAAGAGGGTAGCTCGTAACCCTTCAACAGATGGCGAAAACATATGTTCTCTGGTACAGAAATGAGCTGGTCACCCAACGCCATAAACTGTGTAGGCCTCTCTGTAATATTTTTCACCTTCAAGACGTCTCCAGGAAGCTTTTCTCTTCTTTTAAACACAGCATTCGGCGTTTTGATGCAATCTTTCCCTGAGTCGAGGAAGACGAAGCAGTCTTCTTTGTCGCGTAGCGAAGTGCCATTAAAACAGAAGAGGTTTGGCTGAAGCCCGATGCTGATCTGATCATCTTAAAAATGCCTGAATTGTGCCTGAAACCAGTCTCCTGATGCCCATTGGGACATACCCAGTAGCAAGTGTTGCACTGACAATAGCTAGGGGCCAAGACCTCATGAAGCTGGTTGACAGCAATACAAGACTTCTGTAATTCCTACTATATGAATCTACACTCTAAAAAATATCATAGAATTTTGAAAAACCCTCAAATGACTAGATACATCCAAACTGGTACAGCACATATTATGACTGGTACAGTATGTCCAAGTACTAAGTATGAGATGACTAACTTTTCTTAACACCCACCAATGCTGAGCACTTGTTGGATGCTTTCCCTTCACTCTGCGGTCCAGCTTGTCCTAAACCATCTCAGAAACAATTCATGCTGAGATGTCTGCTGCTTGAACTCTACGAAGCATTGATGTGAGCTTTGGTCCAAGTTGCTATTCATTTGACACTAGTGAATCCAATGAACATTCTCCCCTGCAGTCAGAGGTTATTGGTTCGTCCACAACCTCAGAATAGGAAAAATATTCAGCCATGTTGCAAAAAACTCAGAAGACATCATCCGGGATCTGTAGGTCAAACTACAGACCCCGGATGATGATAACAGGTAACTCCGGACTCAACGGGGAATAGCACTAGCGTACGATAACAAAATATTGGCGAAATGAATGAGTTTCGCGGCAGATAATGTGTTATTTAGAGGTTGCATTTGGGTGACCCAGTCACTCCCACTATATGGATATACGCTGATCTAAATATCTCCCGAATGACTACAAATGTGTAAAAGTTATATGGGTGAGTAAACGGTCGTATTTTATGCCAGAAATAAGATCCAGGTTGTAAAAAAACAGTAGTTCCCCTTTAACTTTTGACAAGGCTCGCCTGTTAACTATAAACCAATGATAACCAGGTTATTTTATTCAATGTAGGAAATTATAAAATGGAAACTCTCTTGACTGTTTATACCGTGGTAGCTATGATTTCAATACAGTCTTTACATTTACTAGTGTCGTACCCCTATTGTTTGTTCTTCGCAGTATTTTGAAAGTATGTGACTTCCCTTCCCAGTATTTGTTGTAGATGTTTTGTACTTTTTAAATATGCACTGAATCAAGACGGCTCCCCTTGTTTCTGCACTTCATCCTCTTTTCCTCCCACTCTAGTCCCCCGTCTCTCCAGCCTCATCATTATTCTCCCACCACCCTTCCCCGAAGCTTCACATGTAAGCCACCTATTCTCTGGCCTATCTAATCCAAACTTAATCAGAGGCGCACATGCACTCCTTCAGCGAGATGGATAGACGCAAAGGGACGAGCAGGTGGAAGGGTGTAGGAAGAATGGATTGGAGAGAGAGAGAGAAAGCCGTGATTGAGAGGGAGATGGGTCAAACAATACATACAAGAGAAATCAAAACCACGGTAAGGCAGAGACAGGGAGTTTGAGTGAGAGACAAACAAGAGAGGGATGGAGTGGAGGGGATACAGAATGTTCTCTCTGCTAGGGGAATGGGTGGATTCATGGCGTTCCCTTTTTCAAATGGCTGTTGACTGTTAGTTTAGAAGAAGTCAAATTTGTAGGGGTGACTTTGTTCAGGGCAGTGATATCTAGGTGTGTTGCAGTATTGCTGGGGCATTTTTTTTTTTTGGCATTTCTTCACTGCCATCAGCCATCATTAAATGCACATGCCTAACACCGTGAAGCTTCCTCTAGTGCAGCCAAATTATCTGCCTGTCGGGGAATGGACATAGCACCTATGGGGACATCCTATGGTGTCTGGCACTGGTGTATTGGTAGGGGGTTATTTGGGAAGCGGGACCTCAACCGGGGGTGCCAGGGCTCATTGTCCTGATGGGAGGTGCTGCTGTTGGGGAGTGAAGGGCATGAAGGGGTTTGCTTGGTCTGCAACAATATTAAAGTGGGTGGGCTGTGTCTAGGTAACATCTACAGGGATCCAGGGTCCCAGAAGAAAGTTGCATTACGATGAGATGGTCAATGGTCGATGAGATGGTAAATCATTGTCCTGATGGGAGGTGCTGCCGTTGAGGAGTGAAGGGCATGAAGGGGTTTGCTTGGTCTGCAACAATATTAAAGTGGACGGTTTGTGTCTAGGTAACATCTACAGGGATCCAAAGTCCCAGAAGAAAGTTGCATTGCAATGAGATGGTCAATTATCATTCACTTCGACAGACCTGTGATAAGTTAAAATATTGAGCCGCTACTTAAATAGGTGGATACATTTAGCTATTGGATAATTGTGTGATCTCTGAACAGAGCAGGGTTCATTTCCACACAACATTACAAAATCCGCCACATACACAAATTCATGAATGTGAAGATGGGGGAAAAGGCAACAGATCAAAGTAATTAAGATATAACACGGCACACTGAGAGTTGTTGCGGTAGTTGATCTCAATTTTTATAGAATGGCCCCTCTTCTTTCAGGGAATGACCGTACTCTACCAACAGATGGAGATAGAGTGGAAAATCGGCGTGATAATCGGTGGAGATACATCTGAATATCATATTGAAGATCAAAAAGTAGTATACATCGCACACTGGAGAGTATTTTGCTGACTTTATTTGGCGTGAACAACGCGTTTCGCAATTTGCTTCATCAGGTTCACGTTCCACGTATTGAAGATGTTTACCACTTCAGTGCAGATCCAGAACTGATAGTATAAGGAGCAGTCCGACTCATTCGGCCCTAGACCGGTAAACGTTGAGAAGTATTTTGAACTGATATGTCTGGCTTTAAAGAATGTCGAGAGAACATCTGATCTAGCGCTCCATCCTAAGTATAAGTCTCCAATCCTTCGCCCATATCTACACTTTCACTGGTGACATTGATGAGAACAAGAGCTTGGTAAGATCACCATACTTTTTCAACAGACTGATTGAAAGTCCTTTTTAAAAACTGCATCTGTTATCGCTGTTGGGTAATTCTGAACCAAAGACTTTTTGTAGTATTTTTAGATAAAGCGGAAGATGGTATTTGAAATCGCCTGATAGTGCAACATGAGCCTCAGTTCCTCCGGGTCTTGTGATGATGGATTCGCATAATTGAGGAACTCATCAAAGATGGCTACTTGTATTTTGCACAGCGCACTGAAAGGTTTCACTGTAAAATCCCCTTGGCATTTTCACCTTGGCCAAATGATTAACAATTCTGGCATCACGTCAGGGGAGATAAAAACCCTTCCTTTGGAAATGGCAACCAATTAAATGTATATTAGCCACTCAAGGCCAAAAAATAATTACTGCTCCTGCACAACTGTACTTTAGAAAATAGCTGCAGGCTGCAATCAAAAGCTGCATCTATTTACACATGTATACACACATTGGAACGCAGTGAAGCCACACTATTTGTGCAAGGGACACGCACACACATACACTACATGCTACATGACAAAATAGATCGAACCAACACAAAGCCGCCTGCTTGACGGTTGAGTCCGCTCAACTCAAACAAAGGTTTCCTTTGATTTCACCCCTCCATCTGCTCCAGCCGATGGCCTTCTTCTCCAGCATATTCTGCCCTTCAGATTCTCATTTGCCTCTAGAATAGTACACCGTCTGCATTTTAATCAAATAAGGTGAAATCTGGTCCTTTCTGTAGCAATACGAGGTGTTCGTGCATGAAAACAATACAGGGTCAACGCGGAACACGCTCATTCCTAAACTTCTGTTTTGATGGTACATTAATAGACGGATGTCCGTGTTAGATGTTGCTGCATTATGTTAAATGTCATTATTACACAAATGGCATCTGAAGTAGTTCATTAATGATGACCAGGCTCTGGCATCCCAGCCAAATTAAACTCTGGGCTGTGCATATAGTATCGTGGCCCAGTGGTAGATGAATGAAGGATTGATGAAGTGGGTTGTCAGAGCAGTGACTCCGACCTCTGTGCATTCCTATATTTAGACATCACAGGTTAAAAAAAAAAAGCCCTCAAGTAAACCAGTATTAAGAAATCCTGTCTGTTTCCAAAGCAAACACAAATCTGTAGTCTTTATGACTCATTACAAACACTGGGAATTTTATTAGTGTTCGACCGGATTCAAAAATGAGGATTTAAGGCTTTTCTGCCTTTTACATACAACGTACATCTCTAATTTAGCCAATGAAAGCACTAAGCATGTCCCAATCAGCGATACTCAATATAAAATTATAAAAATCAGGATCGGTCCATCGTTCAAAGGCGCCCTTTGTTTTGTGTTCCTTCAGGTTTGTGTTTGAGTGTCGCTGTGGAAAACGGGTTTCCACATCAAAGGGAACTACCGTTTTACACAACCTGGACCTTATTTCTGGCATAGAATACGATTGTTTACTTACCCACATAACTTTTGTGTAATTTAGAGTCATTCAGACGATATTTGCATCTGCGTACATCCATATAGTGGGAGTGAATGGGGCACCGAAACGCAGCCTCTACATAATGCTAAAATATAACTAATATAATTAAGTTATATGGGTGAGTAAACGATCGTATTTTACGCCAGAAATAAGGTCCAGGTTGTAAAAAACAGTAGTTCCCCTTTAATCTGCAAATTAAGTTTCAGTTCAACAATTGGGCCTACCAGCATAAACCCAATTTGCATGGGACTATTTTTACCTGGGGAAATATTCAGTACTGCCAGATTGTGTCAAAATGTCCTCTGACATGCAGCGGAAAGTAGCAGAGACTTAACTATGTATAGTTAATTTGAGTAAAATGCGGAGTTTGCGTAGTTTGCTAAAGTATCTCAGGGCTATACTTTATGTCACTACAATCAGTATGGACCCAGTCATGGTCCAGCATTCAACTGAAAGTGCTGTAGCATTTTAAGTACAACTGAATGGATCTTCCAGTAAAGTAGGAAAATGTGGGAGTGCATTGCATTCACTAAATAAGACAATTTAGGCCTTAATGTGCAATTTCCACATCACATAATTATGACTGGCGTACTGGGAAAGGGCCTAATGAATATGAGTCTGATCTTGTAATTATAAAACAGAAAGTATGATGTTGCCATGGTTTTAAGAGCATAAAGTTGAAACGACATTTATTTTTAGCCTAAATCTGTTTTGTTTTCTAAAAGCATTAGCCAACAGTTTCTCCTCTCCGTATAGCAGTGGATGTACAAACTATCACTGAATTACTTTCATTCTAAACAAATGATAATGGGAGAGCAAGGCTCTACAAATCTAAAAATGGATCAGTTAAATGTCCATGTATTCTGATTAAAACTGTCTTTTCCTTTCTCCTATACACTTAGTCTATAGTTATGGAAAATAGTTCATTTTCTTATAGATAAATTGTATTAATAGTATAAAGAACAACCCAACCCAATTAATTATACTGTCAAATTAAAGAAAAAAAGTAGCCTAAAATCTTGCCGTAACCTACTGATGCTGTTTCCTGTGTTATATTCTCATAAATATTCACATTTACAAGTCACAATTAGGACATAATTGTTGTTCGGCGAATCCAGTATGCTTTCACAGAAGACAAATTTGTATTCTGCAAGTAAAAAAAATAAAATAAATCTGAAAAATCTGCAGTTATCATCCATTTAAAGGATTTTACTTTTATGAATTCTTAATATTTATTTATATATCTACTTGGTAAAGACACATCAGACACATATAATCTGGTATTGCGAGTATTAGTAATGTGTAAATGAAGTCACGTCTGAAGGGATCTTCCAAAATAGAGGAAAAAAACATGTACTTTCCAAAAGACAGCCTTGCCAAATTCACATTGTTACTCACCAGGTGTGTTTATTTGTCATAGTAGGCACGGCTTTAGCTGTGCAAACTCATTACTGTCTTTGAGGAGAAACTGTCAGAACGTGTGTGCTGTTGTTGCTATTCGCATTCTCCATATCAAACAGCGTCGTGGCACGTCAGGTGCTCTGGTTTGAAGCACATTGACCAGTTTATGGCGTCTGATGGAGGAACTGCAGCCCGGATTATACCCATTAAGACTGTCTGCCCTGTGAATATGTGAAAGTGAAAGATTTAGGAGATGTGGGTGAGAGGGAGTGTTTAAGAGACGCCGTTAGCTCTGTCTGGCCCGGAGGCAATCATCTACTCTTCAGTGGGATTTAGTTCTTGGAGATGAGAGCCCATCCCACGCTGCAAACGGTATATACTTTCTACTGCGCACACACACACACACACACACACACACACACATACACAGCTTGTCTCTCCAGGCAGTGTGCGCCGTGAAAGTTTTGCAAGACTGTCGTCAGCTTAAAGAGGCTGTCGCTGATGTATAACACAAAAAGAGATGGTTGTATTATGTAAAATGTAAAACAGACACTGACCTTTTTTTTTTTTTTTTTTTTCTTTTTGCAGAAAGTAGTTTCTGCTTCAAGACGTAAAATATATATATATATATATATATAGTATATAAAGAGCTGACAGAAGAAGGAATAGACTGAAATGGAGGGATGGAGGGATAGGACGATGGAGGGTATAGATTGGAGATAATCTTCCTCTGCATTTATCTGTTCTTCTTCTGGAGGCTGCTGCTGCTGCTACTGCTGCTGCTACATTGCCCTTGGGTGGAGCAGTGTGGGGTTAGAACAAACTGTCTCCTCTAACTGAAAAAAAAAAAAAAAAAAAAAAAATCCATAAAATGTCTTAAAGCTGTATAAGGAAAGATTGGCAGTGGGGAAAACAAAGGTTACTGAGCGAAGAGTAAACACGAGCAGATAACAGATCATGTTAGATTATCGGTTAGATTACAAATTAGGCAAATTAGACCTATGATTTAACATAGAATGGGTTTAGGACTACATAAGACAATAGATCATAAAGAGACATTAAAATAACTCCTGACCTGTTCTATGTGTTCTCGGTTCCTGGTTTTACTTTTGTATTTTAT
Source organism: Chelon labrosus (assembly GCF_963514085.1). Taxonomy (NCBI): domain Eukaryota; kingdom Metazoa; phylum Chordata; class Actinopteri; order Mugiliformes; family Mugilidae; genus Chelon; species Chelon labrosus. The sequence continues at coordinate 13,641,487 of NC_140354.1, forward strand.
TAGAACATCCAAAGTCTGTCATTTTGAACAATTACTATTGGTAATAACATCCAGTAAGGCCTTCAGGGACTAGCTCCATGCAACTCCATACAATTTCCTAACCTGAGGCTTTAGACATTGCCGAGAGTTTATGTTTGTATGGAAATAATTTCAGTAAGACATTGGGCCACCATGTGCAGACCATCTTCGGTGCGCCTTGACACGTCTCTGGAACTCTACGGAAAGGATAGGACAGTTTTTAGATGGTTCTTATACAGGGCATCCCTTTATGTCCAACATCTCTCATATGTCTTCAGCTGGGTAGACATCTGGTGACTGTGAAGGCCGTAGCAAAGGATTCACATCATGAACACATGCTCGACCCATTCAGGGACCCTTTGTGCCTTGTGGAAGATGGTGTCCATCAGGTTACAAATGTTTCGTCGACCATTGTGAACACTCACAACAACTTTGCGGTGACCCTTACTTCCAAGGAGATAAGCGGACGCCAACCACGCCAGAAAATTGTCCCCTTTAAGTCTGATCACATCCTCAGGGACATTCTCAGTCACCTAAGGAAGATATTCCACAAAATACAAGCTGCTGACCACAGTGTCTGACTCTTGTTTACCAATTTCCTTCCCACGGATCTAAATGCAGACGTTGCTTTAGCCCATATTGAAAGCAGCCAGTTGCCAGTTGAGGAATCTTTGCGACTGATCCACTTGCCATCTGTTTCTCAACAATACCCCCCCCCCCCCCCCCTTTTTTTCTTCAAGATATATCTGGTTCTCTTGGCATCTTGAATCAAACTTATCAGACAGAAGGTAGTTAGGGCCTCTGCAGCATTTTATTCATGCCGAGTAATTTAATGTTAATTGGTTATTTGTACCATGCGGAGCACCTGCGTGGAAGAATGCACCTCGGTTTTGTTTCTCCTCTCTCGTTTATTCATGGCTTGCCTTTAATTTGTCACCTGTCTGCGATTTCAAGCAGGTGAAAGAAGTAGGTCAGATAATTGTACAGGGTATTCCGGCCGTCAGGAGCTGACACTGAGACAGCTCGGGGAAATTCACAACAAGGCTTAAGAGGTGTTTTTGGGTATAGGTTAGATTCCCCTGATCCGATCCCTATCATTTAATATTATTGAGTATTGGCTGATCTGAGTCCCGACCCGATGTTAAATGAACAACCTTTTCTCCCTTAGTGATTCCTTGAGGCTTTTCTTATCTTACTTGTATTACTCCTATTAAGTACAATAAATTGGACTGTCAAAACTAATGTAGTGTTGAGAGAGTCGCTTGTACCTTGGCTCCAGGAGCGCCAACAGACAGAGGAAAAACTACAAAAATGGGCCGGTCATCCAACGGCATAAACTCCGTGACCTTCTTTGTATATTTTGTCTCAAGTAAACTTTCTGAATCAGATTATTAGTACTGAATGACGGTCTCCTGCTACCACCTTGCCAAACAGAAAAATGCTTCCACACATTTAGTCATGTGATTTTGGTTCCTCTTCTTTGTTTTTTGGCAGCTTTGAACATAGCCAACAACCGCTAAAACAGAAGAAGAAGAGGTTTTCACACTACAGGGATGTGGTTTTGGTTTATGGCAGACCTAAACTACAAAAGATCGGGCTGTAGCCAATCTCATAATTTTAAAAATCACTGCATCGGCCCTGATACCAATCGGGACATCCCTAGTTTTGGTATTTCGTTGTCATGGTTAAGGTCACGATGAGCGAAAAGAAGGACTGCATTATGTTTCATGAGACTCTTCCCACAGATAGAAGCACAAGTGTGTGTGCTTGTGTAGGTGAGAACCCCGTTGAGTCACAGAGCAGAACTCTTAGCATCAAAAAACACTGTCATCACAGCAGTGTTACCAGCACACTTCATATGTGTAGCTGGTTTATCGGCGTGTTTCATGTCAGCATTGGCATTAGCCGAGACGTTCTGCATTGCTATCACAATGTTCGAACCACGCCGGCGAATCACTCATGTTACTGTCGCCACATCTGTTCCACGAGATTGGCTCCAAGCGGAGCGAATCATGATAAAACTCTCATGTCAACTGTGAAATGGGAGGAAGCAAACAGAAGGTAAGCAGATCAAAAAGGCTGCGTGTTACATAAGCTCGAGGCTCTAACCGAACGCGCACGGCGAACCCGTTCACACTGACAATTCAGGCCTAATTCACCGCACAAGTGTTTCATTGTGGGTGTGTTGTAATGTGATTTCTGGGTATTGTCGTACGGTAGGTGTCGGGAAATGGGATACGCATTCAAACAAGCCTCACACAGCCTGACACCTATTAACTCTCAATGAGGTGCCCATTTTTTAAAAATTTTTATTTATTTTTTTTTTGCACACAAAATGCAACTGATTACATATCCGTCAAATAAGCCTTGTTGCTTTTTCCTTGACTTCGCGGCCCACCCCGGGGAGGGAATAATTTACGAGAGAAAGTCTTTGAATGTCTTGAGAAGAAAGGAGAAGTCATCAGTCTGTGTAGCGCTGCTACTTGTTCAATTAGAGTACTAATTCAGAGGCAGTCTGACTGATGAGAGTTTTTAATTATAATCATGCTGCATGACCAGAGTGATAAATGACTGAATTAAGGGGCCTAAAGTTTGATAAATGTTGTTGATTGCACAGATCGGTCCAATCAAGGCCAGCGCCATGTCTGTCAGAAAGCATCAGAGAGGGAAAGAAAGCACAAGGAGAGAGGACAATAATATGAGTATCTTGGAGTTTTTTTTTTTTATTTATTTATTTTTTTTTGGACCATCTTTTTGCTAATGTCCCCTTGTTGTATGACCTCATTGTCTCCGTTTAGCTGAATGTACTTAAACCTCTCAGAAGGTTAAAACGCTACTGTTGTTTAACAGAATAATATTACCTCTAAAGAGCTGCTTATTAAGTTCTCTTTGTGAATCTTTGAGCCACATCTTACTTACTTGGGAAGTATACACTGATCAGCCACAACATTATGACCACTGACAGGTGAGGTCAATAACATTGACCATCTTGTGACAATACAATGTTCTGCTGGAAACATTTGGACCTGGCATTCATGTGGTCCACCCACCTAGACCAGACCAGGGACCACCACCCCATAGCAACGACACTCCTTGATGGCAGCAGCAATCCCCAGCAGGATGCAGCCTGATACAGGAACACACACAAAAAGCAGTTTAGGAACTACTAAAAAAACATCAAAAATAGCACAAAGTGTTGACCTGGCCTCCAAATTCACTAGATCCCAAACTGATCAAGTATCTGGGGGATGATCCACAGAGACCCCTCCTCTCAACCCAGAGGACCCAAAGGTCCCCACTAACAACATTGTGTTGCCAGACACCACAAGACACCCTCAGAAGGCCCATGTCCATTCTCTGATGGCTCACAACTGTTTTGGAGGGACAAGGAGACCGACACAATATTAGGAAGGCTGATTGGTGTATGGCAAGGTTTTCATTATGGGATCTTTCAAAACTCATCACTGTGTGTTCATGTAGACAACTCCGCGCCACCAAAAAGTGGGCACACAATAATGTTGAGCTAATTATGAATATGATTTAGGCCTGGCAGCTGATTAGACTAAGCAGTACAAAGTCTAATCCAGGATCTGCTGGTGTTGACTGTCGGGCAGATATCCTATCTTCTGTCTTTGGATGCAGTCCCTAAACTTAAACTGAAAAAAAAACTGGACACATCTCGAGTGCAATTTAGTTTTCAGAATACCAATATGTAGCCTGGATAAAAAGCACCACTCCTCAAGCTGACACTGGGGGTTTTGTGTGTAACAAAGCTAAGGAACCAATCCTAAGTGAAGTTATTTGTACGCTAAATATTTCAAACAAAGCTGTGATGCGTCCACTCCCATCCAAAATGTTCCTCAGTCTTTCCAGGTTCCAGGTCTTATAGTCTTTTTAGAACTGGGAAATCCACACTTGGATGAGCAATTCCACTTACTTTATTTTAGGTGCTCTGTTAGCTTCAAATTGGAACTCCTTAGCCATGGTGTCGATTACTTATTTTCCCCAAGATATTCTAGCATGTAAGAAACGCCACGTTAACAAGTAAAAGTTGTATTTTAATCAGAGGTATATTTAATACCACGTCAAAGGAATATGCCGCTCCTCTAAGTGAGTCGTGTGTATGTTGAAGATGAGTTCTTGAGGTTAACTGCGGTGCACAGCGGGATTTCACTTCCCCCCCCGCTGTCGAGGAAGCCGAGGGCAATTTCAAACACAGGTTCCAGGGTTATTAGCAGTCACTTATTAATCACATCCTGAGTTCCTGTCTCCTCTAAGAAAGGTTTAAGTGTTTTAAATTAGAAATACCAGTTCTTGTTTGTTATCTGGTCAGAGTGCAGACAGATTTGCTCAAGCTGTTCATTCCAGATTGTGGACATACCATTTGCATACTTGAACCGCTCTTACTTTTTGTAAGCAGTGCCACAGCGCCATTTCTGGGCCTCGTGGGTCATCAAATAATACCTTTCTCAGTTTCGTGGTCTGCTACAAAGGTGATTTATATCACAAGGTATGGAGGACATCACCTATAAAGTTGTCTTTGTGTTTGCCTGAATGTCTGCTGGGCTCTGCCGGCAATATCCTACACTCTGGTGCTCAGTCAGGCACTTTAATCTCTTCCATTATTATTCGAGGGCTAAACAGTGCTCCTATAGAGGAGTGCCTTGGCAACACCATTCGTCTTTTGCATTCCTCCAACACACTCAGAGTTAAGTTGTCGTTAGTTACCTGAGGTAAAGTAGTAACGGTGCATGTACAGTCAGTCCAGACAGAAGAAAAGAAGTTAAAAGCCCACCTTTTTGATTCCTTTGAGATGATTATGCGCTCAAGTTAAAGCAAGGCTCAGTCCCAGACGATCCGTAACTCGTAAACTCGACTGCGTATGTATGTGTCTTCAGGCCTGTGCCATCTGCCCCCTCAGTCAGACTCAGGACACAAAGTTGGACCACAAACGGCTTCCGAACACTGACCTGCTTTCTTGCCATTACTCAGACAAACACACAAACCCCAAGTAAGCAGATATCGAGAGATTAGAAGCAGTGCTATTATCTTCTGTATGAAGTTGTACAGTTTCTCTGCCTAGCTGAGTTACTTTTCATTTTGACAGTGTGTCGTGGAACTCATTAATCAAAATCATGCTCTCGGGACCATTGATTATTTAGCTGGCGAGACAGAAATCTCGCCATTTATGTCCGATTGAAGCTGGAATATACCGTGATAGGAGTCACATGAAAAGTAATACCTCATGTTCACGGGACCCAGGATCCAGCTAAGAAACAGCTAGCTTGATGCTATGATACAGAGTGTTTTTTGTTTTTTTTCAGATATTTGTCATGCTTTTTGACATCTTAAATGTGTTTGTGCAGCTTGCTTAGATGCTCTGTGGATGGCCTTGATTACAACTAACAAACAGCTCATTGCAAATCAATGCGTATATAGCTGATGCTATTTCATTTTGTCAGTATTTGTCAATTGTTAATTTCATTTGCAGCACACCATCTTAGTAAATGGCAGCTGGCCAACAGAGGTTGAGTGCAAATTTACTTTCTATTCAGCTTCATCAGGAACTATTGTTGCCTTCTAATTTTAAGACCTGAAAATATCCTTTGAGGCAAGGAAAAATAGTCTGGATGGAATCACCCAAAATGAAATGGGTATCCTGGAAATACGAAGTGCGGCTGTTTGTGTAGCAATCTTTAGCAATGGGGCCAAATACGCTTGATTTGTGATTGTGATGATTTAAAGGGGAACTACTGTTTTTTTACAACCTGGACCTTATTTCTAGCATAAAATACGGTCGTTTACTCACCCATATAACTTTTGTGTCATTTGCACTCGTTCAGGAGATATTTAGATCTGTGTATATCCATATAGTGGGATTGACTGGGGCACCGAGACGCAGCCTCTAAATAACGCATTATCTGCCACGAAACTCGTTCATTTTGCCAATACTTTGTTATGATACGCTAGTGCTATGCCCCGTTGAGTCCGGAGTTACCTTTTATCATCATGTCATGATGTCTTCTGACCCGGATGATGTCATCTCTGAGCGCCACACACCCGCGATGGTCAGCTTGTTTACCTGTAATTTGCCACTGCTGTGGTTCGTCCAAAATCTCAGAATCGGAAAAGTATTCAGCCATGTTGCAAAAAACTAGCACTCACTCCCGCTATATGTATATATGCTGATCTAATTATCTCCTGAACGAGTGCAAATGACACAAAAGTTATATGGGTGAGTAAACGATTGTATTTTATGCTAAAAATAAGGTCCAGGGTGTAAAAAACAGTAGTTCCCCTTTAAAGCAGATATGAAGGTTGTACCAAAAAGTTTGCATATAAATATCAAAATCCCACAGTTGTTATTTAATATTACGGACAAGCACTTGATTCTCTTTGAACCATGTATCATTCAGGTTTATCAGATTTGAACTTTCCCACAAATGGCCTCACATTATCTTTAAGCACTACATGTCGTAATGTAGAATTCCTAGTTGAATTAATTGCAAACTGAGTTCAGTCCTTGAGACAAGACCGTAATCCCGAACCATAACATTTCCGCCACCAAGCCTAAAAGTTGTGTTTGTCTCCTGAAAAGCTGCCACTGGTCTGCGCCAAACATGTCTACTGTTGCTATGGCAAAACAACTTTCGTCTTTGGTTCGCTTGTCCGGAGGCTTCTTCCCGGTGTGCCTCCACGGAGGTAAAAGTCTGTTTCTCATTGTAAACCCTTGTACTCCAAATGCTGCAGGAGTTACATGTTCTGATGGTATTTTGTGGTTCTTGGAGACTCATGGGCTAAATTTCCTTTGGTTGCCAGTCCTCCACAAACTGGCAATCTACACCAATTAGAGATGATTTTCCTCACGCTGGAATGATTTCTTTTGAAGACCTTTTTTAAATCCCTTGCCAGACTCACTGGCTTCCAGAACCTTCTCTGACAGCCTTTTGCAGCATTGGCGTGATGAAACTTTGTATATATGATATTATTTGAAAATTACACTTCAAATTCAAACACAACACCAAACCATACATGTCGAAAGGAGCAAAATGTGTAGAGGAGGTACCATTAAAAAATGACACTATGAATGCATAACCAAATATTGAATGAAAAGATGGCTCCCAGTCTCAAGAAGCCTGGCAAGGAGAGACATTTTCCAACATGAGCATTATCCCAAACAGACTGAAACCATGGGCTTTCATGCCCAGTGCATCTGACTGGAATCCAGTAACACCTTGGGAGTATTTTAAGTTAAAGTTCGGCAACGAAACCGCTGCCATCTATCCAGCGTGCCATCAAAAATAAAAGCGGGCATGCAAAATATTCAAAAATAACAAACTTTTCGTTTCTTTTCTTGGAACGAAATGAACAAAAACACTGGAAGTGGCCATCTGGACTGGCCGTTATGGTGAACTGCATCAACACACACATGAGTTGAACACTAGTTGGCAATTGAGGAACCAACCATGTCATGGAAATGACGGCTCAGCCTCCGACTGAATTCAAAAGTCCGTCTGTAGCGCCTCAGTCCTGTCTGTTCCCATCTCTCTACGCTTATAAAACGGTTACGGTAAGTTGACAATTTGTCGCTTCTTTAGAAATGTTGCACCCTTTCACTGATGGTGTGCGCAGATATCATTTTTAAAACACAAGAATAAAGTAGACTTTGCAGTGGTTAGAGGTAAGGTCATGGTTAAGCTGTTTGAATAAGGTTGTTTTTGATCTGACTACCCGCTTCAGCTTGTCTTTACATAGTGATAGAAGACATAGCAACACACAAAGGAGGAGACAAAAACTCCAGACAGAAATATCCCAACCAACCGCGAGAATCTAACCCACGACCTTCTTCCTGCGAAGAGAAACCACCGACCACGGAGCCGTGATACCCCACACATGCCAGCATCACATCAGCATAAATCTAGTGGCACGAGTCCCTGGACCTACTCCAAGTGTTGTGTGACTGAGATTCAGGGACGGCAGATTTCGGGGAGGGTCCGCTGGCAGATGGGAAAGGCCTGACACACGCTGTAAATCAACACACTCGGTCGAGCGCACGTGAAAACGCACACGCGCACACACACCGCTTCTAATCAAACATGGTGCAGACATGCTGTTCTTGCCAAGCTTAACTATGCGGGTGTTTGTGTGGGTGCTCGGGTGTTGTGTGTGTGTGTGTGCGTGTGTGTTTGCGGCAGCAGATGGTGACGGTCTGGTTACCTGTGTACATGCAGAAAAACCGAGCCGATAAGGAAGATGAGTCAAACCTCAAATGATAAAGTATGAGTTCCGCGAACGCTAAGGTGTGTTTCTCATTAACCCATCAGCGTTAAGTGGGCTGTGTGGCTTTGGTCCCCGTGTGTCAGCATCTCCTATCCGTGGGATGTATGTATATGTCATTAATAAACCCAGCCCCATACACACACGGCTGTTTAATAAGGCCATCTGCTAGGGAAAAAAAATGACTTAATGATCAAGAGATCAAGTCAGATACGGTTTCATTATCACCCTAAACATCAGTAAACTTGGTGGGAGCAGTACACAGCGTGCGCCGAGGGCACTGATATGACTGGGGAAAGTGAAGAGATCAAGGGCCACATTCATCGTTACGTCGTATAATTAGGAGACCTCCTTAATGGTGCTGTCTAGGCGTTCTGGCTAAGAAGCTGCTAAGCTCCTGAGAGCAGCTTTTACCGAGGTATTAAGAAAGCTTCTGAGCCGAGATAAGCGTCGGTGATTGCTGTTGTTACTACGAATGAATCATGTTTTCTAGGTGAAGTTGCTCACTATCGGTTCACATTCAGGGTGAGGTGCGCTTTTTTTCCCAGCGAGCAAGCTGTTTTCTGAAATATTCATGGAAAACCAAAAACTTGGCATCTGTAGTCAAGGTCCTGGATCAGTCACTTCCTCAGCTAGATATGTCTTGCCAATTTTTTAACCATTTTCTAATATTCTAATTATATATAAACTGGAACGGACTGAAACTAGCATAGCAAATCTCAAGAAACGGAGAAAAGCTGCATATACTGGTAAATAATCATAATGTTTTGGCTTATTAGTGTAGAAGGCGCCTGCTGTGCCACGTCAGCTTCCTCTTGAGATGGAAATAAAAGTCTGTTATCCTGACAATGCTGCTGTCGGGATAATCTTTCCGCTAAGGTTCACGTCAGCTGCAGTGGGAACTGAACCCACAACCTCCCGGTACTGGGACAGCTGGGCCGCCCATTGAAATAATGTAACGTGGCTCCCGCTGGGCGGCTTTGTCAGGATCAGTTTGTCAACCGTCGCTTACGGTGGCAGTGAACCGAAGAGTGGCAATGACGTGGTAATTATTAAGGGCCAAAAACCATGTACCTACAGTATATGAGACGACTAGTGATGTAAACACTGGACCCAAGCTAGACAAGCTACGGTACTGGGGACTGAACATTCTGGTATATTATATTAAGTTCATTAAAATGTGACTCGTATAGTAGAAGGGAGTTGAATAAATAATATAAATCTTGTAAAACAGATGTTGTGCACAGGAATTTGTTCATGCATTGGCCGGGAATCGAACCCGGGTCAACTGCTTGGCAAGCAGCTATGCTATCCACTATACCACCAATGCTATCTGGTAGGAGGACCTGGGGCAGATGGACGGGTACACCAATCACTAACTAAGCTTCTGCAATGTCACAAGATTTATTTCCATCCAGTGTTGCATTCATTTTTCACCAAGATCTTGTATTGATGATGGGAGAGTCTGACCACTGCGCAAAGCTTTCTCCAGCACATCCCAAAGATTCTCAGCGGGGTTAAGGTCTGGACTCTGTGGTGGCCAATCCATGTGTGAAAATGATGTCTCATGCTCCCTGAACCACTCTTTCGCAATTTGAACTGTGGCGTTGTCATCTTGGAATATGCCCGTGAACATCAGGGAAGAAAAAAATCCATTGATGGAATAATTCTTTGGACACATAATGTTGCTGAACCGAGACCTGAGCAACTGCAGCAACCCCAGATCATAGCACTGCTCCCACAGGCTTGTACAGTAGACACTAGGCATGATGGGTGCATCACTTCATCTGCCTCTCTTCTTTCCCTGATGCCCCCATCACTCTGGAACCACATGACCACATGACCTTCTTCCATTGCTCCAGAGTCCAATCTTTATGCTCCCTAGCAAATTGAAGCCTTTTTTCCAGTTAGCCTCACTGATTAGTGGTTTTCTTAAGGCTACACAGCTGTTCAGTCCCAGTCCCTTGAGTTCCCTTTGCATTGTACGTGTGGAAATGCTCTTACTTTCACTATTAAACATAGCCCTGAGTTCTACTGTGGTTTTTCTTCGATTTGATTTCAACAAACGTTTAAGTGATCGCCGATCACCATCAATCAGGATTTTTTTCCGACCACATTTCTTCCTAAAAGACGATGGTTCCCCACTATCCTTAGTCCTGAGTTAACAATCTTTCAGCAGGTAAGTCACGTACTCGTGAGGATTTTAAAAAAAATAAAGTAAATAAATTGTTGATATTAATTTGTCCATTCATGTGCTGAACACCCCGCGGTCCAGACAGCCTTTGCTAGGAGGGAGCACCGAGACGACAGCTGTTTACACTTGCGCCTCCATTGTGTGCCCGCTTCCATCCAATCTCTACGTCGGGCGTCGAGTGTGTTTTTCAAATTCAAATTACGTTTGGGCCCCGCGTAATTGCTGGCACGTTCAAAGCCAGGTTTGTCGCACCTGTGCAATGTTTACTATGTCAAGCTAAGAGTCTGTGTTTTTTCTTTTTTTCACAGCACTTGAGAACAGAGAGTGGCAGCTCCAGACATAAGGAAAGCAACTCGGTGAGTACAGCCATGCCACTTACTTTCTTTCTTTTTTTTTTTTGATCTCTCTGCTGTTTGTTTACTCGCTGATAATCACACCAGTTAGTTTCAGTCCAGTACTCAGACTCTGATTGTTTTTGCATGTTAGTGAAAAGGGAATTGTGCGCTTTCATTTTGCCCAGCAAAGAGCGAATGTTCGCCCATCACAGCATCCCGGCTCTCAGTTGGCAATGAAGTCGTGGCAGCTGAAGTGTTTTTGTCAGTTTAGTCTTTTGATTCCAGTACGGGGAGATTACGTTTGAAACATTAGCACCTCGTTCAGAATTACAAATTCCATTGTTTCCCTGTGGCCCATCTGGTATTGATTTATTTTTTTATAATCGTAAACTTGACAAAGTGTTCAAGCAAGGTACACTTTACGCAGTATTGTACTTTCACGTATTCTTTCCATTTAGTTCTTCGCATGAAAAGCGTAGTAGCTATGTAAAGAATGGCTTAAGGGGAAAGGTCAAACCTCCGCTTCTTTCATACAGGCCCGTATTTGTCTGGTTAGTGTCTGTCTTAATAGTCAGGTGCACATACTGTTTGAACACTGACGCAGATTTTTCTTTTTCCTCTTTTTTTTTTTTTTATTATATCTCATTAATGGAAAGCTCAGACTACGTGACTACTACTAGACCTATAAAATATGGGCATTAGGACCAACATAATGTGTCCCATAACTGAGTGTGGTTTATTACAGCTTGATGATATTCGATACTACATCTGTGCCAGTCACACAACTCAAAAAAATTAACAATTTTGTAGTAAAAAGGCTGTAAATTCAAGACTGTTCAGACTAAAACATTAGTTCCATTGCTACCTTTAAAAAAAGTTGGTAGGTTTACACTCATGTTTGATGTACAAGGTGTTACATGGACTTGCTCCACCTCCCATGTCTGACTGTCTAGAGGGGACTGTGAGGTCCCACACAGAAAAACAGCCTGTGGACAAAATGCTCTTTCTGTAAAGGCCACTAAGATCTGGAACAGTCTTCCACTCTCCATAAGGGAGTGTCCCACATTACAAACCCACAAAACTAACCTCAAGCAGTGGTTGAGAGCAAACCAGTCTTGTAACCGTTGACTTTCATCTTCTTGGTAATGTACTGTCTGGTCATGTGCTCTTATTGTGATATATTGCCCTGTCCTGTGTCTTATCATGTTTTTGTGTTACCTGCCTAGGGACTGCAGATGCAAATTAGCATTGTTGCTATAATCCGGCATATTTACGTCTATTGTTGTCTGAATAGATGTTCATTAATGTGCACTGTCCCTATCAAATAAACACCCATTGAACTACTTTAAGTCGAGAAAACAGCTTTAATAATCTTCAGCCGATAACAGTACAGATTTTCTCAGTCTCTAGAACCAGTTAATTTGCCTCAAATAATAATAATAAAGGACTGGGGTCACTAACTGAATAAGTAATAACTCAGCACTCCTTGGTGCTCCTTCGTGCACTTTTCCAAGCTATTCGACAGGTATGTTGTTTCAAGTATGTCGGTATCTTCCTCCAGTTCTTCAGATGATTTAGTCTCGGTGTCTCCTTTCTCGCCACGTAAGCCCCCAGTCTGACTTCACGAGCGTGAGATCTGGTCTCTGTGGGGGACCTTCTGTCGAAGGACTTATTTTTCTCCTCGTGGCTGTGGATGGTTATTTGTGACTCTGGTTGCATGTCTTTCTTCTTTTCTCCTCTCATCTTTTTCTTTTCTTTCTGGAGAGCTCTCGCTTTTGAGGAATGCGCACAGACCAGGAAGTCTGCAAATATGCCATTCAACTCTTAACTCTTGAAAGGGTGGAAACAGATGAACGTTTACCTTTGCTTTCAAAGGACGGTCACGGCCAGGAAATAATTACAACAATATCAGCCTGCATGTGTGTGCATGTAACTGCACGTGCATGCTCATGTGGGCACTGATTTTAAACAGATTCTCTGTCAGGCATGACCCAAAAATTACTGGTGACGAGAAAGAATCATCACTCTTCGATCATCAGATCATCAGAAAGTTGATTGGAATGAAAAAGAAAATGCTCAGTTGGGAGGGTTAAAGGTAAAAGTTTGTATTTTATTTGGGTGTGATAGCGGTTACAGTAAATATAAATTCATTTGCAATCCATTACCACCCTGTACAAAGCGTTCAGCAGCCCGGCCATGTGTTATTTGTGGCACGAGGAGCTCTCCGTGGTGCTGAACGTTCGGCCACTAGATGGAGCCAGAGTGCTGTCTAACGCAACCCAGCATGTCAACACAAGAGGCATTTACAGTGGCACAGTGTGGTGGCATACTTTATGTTGAGCTTGTCACAGGAAGGGGAAAAGAAATCTGTATTTTTATTGTGTATTTTTATTCTTTCCTTTGATCCGAAGAGTAGAGAAGGACAGGAAGAAGGTGCGGCCTTTCTTCCACACATGAACATATATATATATAACCTGAAGGTTAATTCAACTGTGAAGGGTTCTCTGCCCATTTTCCCCATTTCTGCAATTCACCAAGGGAGTAACCCACAACATATCATACGGTGTCACAACACGAATGACAGCGAAACAGCATCATTATAAATAAAAGAAGAAGACGGAAGGAGACAGTAATAAGAGATTTCTAGTTGTTAACCAGCACTATGTATGTGATTTCAGTCTGAAATGACAGGCAGCGTGAGATTATGATCTCAATTTTTATTTATTTATTTATTTTTAATATTCCTGCATGACTGCACCCGTCCCATTTGTCAGTGTTTAGAAACCCCTTGCACAATCCTGCACTTTCCCTTGCACTGACGTCCGAGGGGCCGGCAGAGGGCATTAAACATAACGCAGTATGCATAGGTCTTGCATAAATGTAAGCTTGACGGCACTGATCCCAAAGAGAAAATGGGGAAAAAGAAAGAAAGAAAAAGACTGAAAGCAGATTTGTTTCAACATGCACAGAGAATGCAGAATGAGTGTCAAATTAATTCTAATGGGACTTTTTTACAAAAATCAGAATAAACTCGTATCAGGACTATACCTCGGTGGCATCCTTGAGGAAAAAAAAAAACAAAGACTCAAGCAGCCAGAACCATGACCAGTCAAGCAAAGACATAAGTGTAATGACACAAGCCTGCGATAAAAAAAATAAAATAAAAATAATAAATAAAATTCCGGCTCTTGTGGGGAACGTAGCAGCCTGCGGGGGGTGCTGTGCTGCTTCAGGCCTTTATGCGGTTAACACACCACTCTAAGAGAGTACAAGCTGGTTCTGGAGGGAGAAGCGAACAGCTACTTTTAGAGCTGCTGGTGGGCAGAAAATATCAGCGAGCTGCTACTTTAAGAGCCTGCTACCCGGCTTACATAAATAGAAACAAGGGATGTGTGGAGAAGAAAAGACTCTCCGCTCAGTTAATCTGGCACAGTATTAAGAGTATAAAAAAAAAAAAAACAGCAAAAAGAAAAGAATAACACTTCAAGTGGAGAACCTTTTGTTTAAATGACCCATATTACAGGCAGGGCCTTAGGGGACCTGCGGGAGAAAAGGTCTTTCTCATTCGCACTGCTTGATTATGAACGCTGCCCGGGGATATTGCTGAACTTCAGATAATTGCGGCCGGCCGGAGCTTTTGGCTTTGATAGCCTAAACAAACTCACCTCGGCGCCGCGTCCTCCAGCTCGCCGCGGCTCCGCTCCGAGCTGGAGGGGCCCTTAATGCGGAGGACAGCGTGCAACTTTTGGAGGAAGGATAGCAGGCGAATCAGCGGGGAGCCGGCTGAGAAGTGGAGCACTTTACCCGCCAGCAGCAAGCACGCAAACACGCGCGGTTACGTCTCAGTCGCTTCAGAGACTTATCACATCTAAGCCGTGCTCGAACAGCAAGCCAAACCATCAACCCCTGAAATGAAATGATATATGTAAATGGCTTTATAAGGGAGGCGAATCCTCACAATGTGGCTGTGTAAACAGATTAATGCCCCCACAACATGAGTAATGCACGCACGAGTGAGAGAGGGGAAAAAAAAAAATAAATAAATAAGGTACGAGCAGGAGAAAGGAGGATGATAGATGGTGGAGCCATTACGGATGATAAAGATCAACCGAAACGAAGGGGCCGGGAGATTGTTTTCTTCGGTGGCTCCACTCCAGGTTGAAGTGCGTTCCATCCTGTTGGGATGGAGGGTTGACTCGAGACGGGGCCTCGGGCCCATCAGTCAGTGCTGAAGATCTCGGGCCAGAAGAGCAGGACGACCAGGACGCGCGCACTGGACTGTCAGCTCGACTGCTCGTCGATTCACAACCGGTTTACGCAGCATTGCCACCCGGTTTCGTTCCAAATAGACATGCCGTTTTCATGTTTTGCCTTTTGCCCAGGCGTAAAAAGAGCATTTATATATGAAGGTACAGTATCAGCAGGTGGAAACACATTTGAGGAGGTTGGAGTACATCACACACGGGACTCTCACCCTGGATACAAGGATTTGACTCCATTCATTTTCAGGCCTCGGCTTACTTTTGTATTGTGGCGCTTTTCCCACCGCTTTTAGTCTCTGTCTAGGCAACAAAAACACGGGTCAGGTTTTAGGTCAGGCTTACAAAGACCCTTTCACGATGTTAACCTCCATTTTTTTTAGTTATTCCTGAGGCACCCTCGTGAGCACCACCCCAACAATAGCCCCTGATTCGTTGACATGGCGTTACATCAACCTCCTTCTACTACTGACACAGTCACAGTCCTCAAGTCAACCCAGAGTATTAAATGTTTTGCCGTGATACCGTACTCCAACAGTTGAGCTTTTAGTCAGCTCATCCTCCTACAAGTAATGTGTTCAGGTCTTAATCTCTAGTCTTTGCTTTACTTTTTGCAAATGATTGAACAGTTGTTGCCTTTTGTCTTTCAAAGTGAGTACCGAACGACAATTAGGCAAGCAATTTTAGCCTTTTATAATAAGATTTTTAGATTATTAACTCTTTTTTTGAATTGCAAAAAAGTGATTTAAAGTAATGTAACTCCAGCTTATTTAAACAGGACCCTCATTACAATAACTAAGGAAATTCAGGTTCAGGTTCAGGTTCAGAAAACTTTATTTGTCCCCAGTAGACTTTATTTGTACTCACTTCATTCATTCATTCATTCATCTTCTGTAAGCGCTTGTCCTCTGGAGGGTCGCGAGGGAGGCTGGAGCCTGTCCCAGCTGTCAACGGGCAAGAGGCGGGGTACCAGTCTGTTGCAGGGCTAACACAGACAGACAGACAGACAGACAGACAACCATTCGCACGCTCATGCACACCTACGGACGGTTCAGGCATGTCTTTGGACGGTGGGAGGAAGCCGGAGTACCTGGAGAGAACCCACGCAGACGCAAGGAGAACATGCAGACGGCACACAGAAAGGCCCCAGTCGGCCTAAATAACATAAGAGAAAAATAAAGTAGAAAAATAAATACAAAAAATACAAAAAACTATGCTAGAAATGTTTGAAACTTTTCAAACCGTCAGTAAGAATGTACTTTGGGTTGATTAAATGATCATATTTGTGTGTAATGCACACTGCACCCTCTTTATACAACTCTCTATCCGTCTATTCACTCTAAACTGAAATGATTTTTCTATCGCTAGGTTGTTGTGCCTTAAAATAGGAAGCATAATATAAAATATGCATGGCCGCTATTATGTGGAGGAAGCAAACTGTTCTGGTCATGACAGGGCGACGCGGGCCATATTTCAGGATTCTGTAATGCAGGATCAGAGCTGAGTCTATACCCAGATGCTAGGTTTTCTTAGGAGATTGATCACTCTGGTGGCTACAGTGCTGTTAATCTGCTTAGATGCAAACAAGCTACAAATCATACACTGTACCAGAACCATATGCAGTCTGGTGGATAACTACCAAAACCATATGCTGGTTTTTAGTAGTTATCAGATTCTTGCTGATGAACCAGAAACCCAACCGTCATCGTCATGTTTCCAGGGTGTCACCGCTCTGTAGCTCACCGCTTATGAGGGGCTGGGTGTGTGACGGAGATAGAGAGGGGCCAGTAGGGGGCAGGAGGTTTTCAGTTTTCAATCCGTGTGTGTCGGTGCGCGCGAGAGAGGGAGAGCGCCCACAAAGGGACTTCATCAGTTAATTAGTTTTTCTCCCTATTTTTTACTCTTAGCCTTCCCATTGGGGATTTCTCTCCCTCTCTTTCTCTCTCCCTCCCTCTATGTGCATGTGTCTCGCTCACTGTCTTCACTGTATCGTCTGTATCAGCAAATTATACTGCAGGGAGATCTTTTCATTTTTTTTTTTTCCTTTTAAAAAGCCTCCCCTCTTTTTTTTTCTCTCTCCCTCTCTTTCGCTCTCTTTTTTTTATTTTTACTCCACTCCCTCGCTCTCTTTATTCCCTCACTCTTTTCCCCTTATCCGTGTCTCCCTCCATAAGCCTATTCCCCTTGAAGTGTGCTGGTTATGGATGCTCAAGTTGTCGGCCTGAGACCAGGAGATTATTAGGAGGATACATGATTAAAGAAACTCTCATTTCCTCCATGGCTGCGGAGAAAAGTTTGCCAGCAGACAGATTCAGACCCTTTTTAGTTTCCTTAACACGTCTGTTGGCACAACCAGACTACAGGGCACGCTGTCTTACAATGTGGCATTAAAAGCACTGGCTGTTCCTCTCTTTAATGGCGCAATGGAGCTTTTTTTTTTTTTTTTTTTGCATCGAGGATTCAGATCTGAAGTGAAAGAGAGCGGAATGAGGGGAAAATAAAAGAGAAGAATGGCCGTCTGGTGATGGTTTATGGTGGCATCTATGAATATATATTTTTTTTTTCAGTGATATTGTTGAACGATTTTCATGTAGATCTTCATGTCAGGCCACACCAATGCAATGTGACTGCTTCATGCTAAAGTGCACGAATTGGCTCATTAGCTGGCGACTGTGCAAGCAGGCTAGCCCGGCTTAGAGTCGATAAGCTAGTCCCCTAGCTTGCGCCATCATTTGTGCCAGTTTTTTGTCTTTTGTTCTTGTTGACAATGTTGTCATCAAGTCTGTATTTGTATTTAAATCTTGGAGGCTATAGTCTTGCCGTAGCCAGACTCAGTTCTTACCATAATATGAGTCTGCTAACACATCATTGGGGTTTCAGAGAAAGAGAACAGAGAATAAAATACCTCTGCACATAATTGGATAGTCCTACAACCAATCGGAGCCATGCCCAGATGCACATCTTTTCCAGGGCATGATAAGTTCCCAACAGAATGACTCCAGACCAATATAAAGATGGGCAGCGGAGCTGCTCCTCAAAAGTGAAGCCAAAGCAAGTAGAGAGCTCCCTCTGTTGGCTGGTCGCAGTATAGGTCATAAGCTCCACCCCCTCCATGTTAGTGGATGGGACTTGGGCCGAACTAAAACACTAAAATACACATCAAATAATTATTTTTTTCAAGGATGGTTTCTGTCATTTTAGATAGTTAATATAATGTTGATGCATGTTCAAGTGTTTGGAGAAGTTTTATTTTAGTTATTTGATGCTATAGAAACAGGATGTGACAAAGTGGCTACTATAAGTTGCCATGCCAACCGCTCATAAAGCATCCCGTGAGACCATGAGAGTTATAAAAAAAAATAAAATAAAACATAAGAAGTACCGTGTATAATCCAACATTTCCTTGTAACTGGTGGAGCTAGAGCAGAGTGTACTATTAATTAAACGAAAACGCAACTAAGTCTGGAGGAAGTGTTGATGGGTCATCGATATCGCTGCTCCGTGTGGCTCCACTGTTGGACCGTACTTTGCAGACCCTGGCTCCAAACTCACAAGATGGTGCTGCAGTATCCCCGGGAAAATAGCGTAGTAGTTTGGCCAATGCAAGGAAGTGGCGACATGTTGTCCATATTTATATACAGTCTATACTCCAGCCCAAGGGTGTTTACTAAGTTCTTGTCTCTTCTTGTGAAATTTCATCAGTCGCTGCCCAAGTCCTGTTCCACTCAGAGTCACCTCTTGTCATCGGCGATTTAGGCGGTCGCATGTTGTTACTGATGGACCGAGCCCTTAACCTGTCCTGCACGATGCACTGTGGAAGTGGGGGGTGGGGCGAGCTATCGGTGCGCATCTCAGGTGGCGGACGTCCGCAAAGAAAAAGAAGAAGGTATTGTCATCATGAAAAGGCCGTCCAAGTCCCCAAGTGCGGCTTTCAGAAAGCCAAACCATAATTACGCCTAGGGCACCAAAACGACTAGAGCCGGATCTGGTTCCATTCCAAGTCCAGTCCAAAAACTCGGATGTGTACTTACCCTGCACGTTTTATCGAGGATGAATCGGGATGTGTGCACTTGGCGCAGACAGGTCTTGTGTCCTCCCGTCCTCCAGAGTCCCTACTACTACAATCGAACTTGTCAAGTCAGAACCACTACGTGCAAAAGTCTGAACTTTGCATACATGGTATAGATAAACGTCCCAACTTTCCCTGAAAGAACTTTGGTGGGTGGAGGAAGTTCGGGCTGGTTTCTGAGCTGTGGAGGCTAGAACCTTTGACAGCCCTTAGCAGTCTTTTTGAGACAGAACTAAAACTAAACT
This sequence comes from Chelon labrosus, assembly GCF_963514085.1. Lineage (NCBI taxonomy): Eukaryota > Metazoa > Chordata > Actinopteri > Mugiliformes > Mugilidae > Chelon > Chelon labrosus. The sequence goes on from NC_140354.1 coordinate 13,660,884, forward strand.
GAGAGTGATAATGAGGATTTCAATAAATTCGTTTTTAGCCTGGATCGGATTTCTGGTAGGGGAATATGGTCAGCACAGCATCTAGACAAGAATGCTTCACTCTGCAAGTTCCTAACAGTGAGATTTTTTTGATTTTTTTCCTCAATTGTCAAAGCCTTCTCTCTCGCTGCAACATCTGCAATCACAGTATGATAGTAATTATGGAAAGTTTGCGGCCATGGTTAATAACACAAAGGTGGATATTAATTGCAGGTCTGTGACGGTGTGTGTGAGCTCTTACATCAAAACTTTATGCGCTACGCACGCACACACATCCACAGCTTGAATTCCATGCCCTCACTTTAAATCACACTCTCGTACTTAAAGGTGCCCTTCCACAGTACACCCACTTCTCGAGGCCCGTCCGTAAGGAAGCTTGATATGTTTTATTTCCTCTATGAAAATGTGCTGCATTTCTGCTATTGATTTCTGTCCAGCGTGTGATGAATTGGCTTAAAGTCCTACTCTTGGAAATGAAAGGAAGATGTTGGCCTGGCATATGAATGTTCTGGACCCCAGATGCTGGCGTCATCTACATATTTCTGCTCCCCTGCCCTGGGAGGTGCCCGGCAGAATTCATTAGAATAGCAAAATATTAAAAAAAAAACAAAAAAAAAAAACAAAACTATTGATTTTGTCATTTATAAAAATGCTGAAGTCATGTATTGATTGCTGGCCGTGCTGCAGAGGGTGCAGAGGGTTGCTGGCTATGGCTGCTTAGCTTTGGGTTTGTGGTGAAGAAGCAGTGTTTCCCGAAGGGTGTGTTGAGGTTTCATGGCGGTTTTACGGCACTGGTGTGCAGTAGAAAGTAGAAACAGACATTTAGATAACTTAATTCTTTACTTGCACAGTTGATTGATGAGTTGTCCTTCTTCCATTATCCATGTGCAAAATGCATACATCTGGGAGAAGATTTAGTGTAGGGTGGAATGGAGTAGGAGGAAGTTATTGGGATCAAACCCTTTAATTGGCTGTGTACGAGATTAAAACACAATAAAAAGTCACAACGCAAAGAGCCGTTCTCAAACTGAATGAAATGCCAAAGAATAAAAGATTGTTTTAAGAAGGGATTTATAAAAAGGCAGTGTCTCGGGCCTGCCTAATATGCAGAGGCAAACTGTTCAAAGTCTTTGGTCACTGCATGCTGAGAATGCACAATCTCCCCCGTGCTTCAACCTTGTTATAGGCAACAACAATAAGACAGTGGTCTGCAGACCTGAGTGACCTTAATGTGGTTGTAGGAGATCACGGAGATACGTAGGAGCCCGACCTTTTTGCGTTTTACACAAACCAGCCGCAACACTAAATCCACTGACAGCAGAAGTCAATAACATTGACCATCTTGTGACTGTGCAATGTTCTGCTGGGAAACTTTTGGACCTGGCATTCGTGTGGATGTTACTTAGACATGTACCACCCACCTAGACCAGACCAAGAACCTCCACCCCATAGCAATGACAGTCCTTGATGGCAGCAGCCATCCCTAGCCGGATGCATCCTGACACAGGCACACACACAAAAATGGTTTAGAAACAACAAAAAAAAACATGAAGAACAGCACAAGGTGTTGACCTGGCCTAATTCACTAGATTCTAAACTGCTCAAGTATCTGTGGGATGATCCACAGAGGCCCCTCCCCTCAACCCATAGGACCCCAAGGCCCCCCACTAACAACATTCTGTTACCAGACACCACAGGACACCCTCAGAAGACCCATGTCCATTCTCTGATGAGTCACAACTGTTTTGGAGGCACAAGGGAGACCTACACAATATTAGGAAGGTGGTCATAATGTTATGAATGATCAGTGTATAGCAAAACTAAAAGCTTATTCACTTAATCTTCTTCTATGTTATCAATAAAGATGGGGAAGAAATGTCTTCTTCTGCTTCCTCTTTTACATTTCCGTCAGATTTGATGCTCCACAGCGGGCAGAGCCACTTTTCACATGTCAAACGTTTTGTATTCTGGTTGTTTTTTTTTAGCGTCCATATCTCACCAGATCGTTTTATTCAGCGCCCATGTAAAGTTGGAAGTCTCTGTCGGCAAGCGGGACGAGTACGACGTTTCAAATTATTCAGGAATGCAAATTTAATCTCTTTACTGGCGTTTTAACATAGCTGATAGGAATCTGGTGACACCACATACAGTAAGCACCGCGGAACGTAAAAACCATAATGATATTAAATCATCAGACCGCTGAGCACAAGATGCCTCTCACGTCGCTGAATGTTCTTTCTTGCTGTTTGTGTTTCACGGCGTCAGTGCTGAGGCGTTTCCGGGCCACGCGGTTGTTCCTAGGAGACTACAGAATGCAGGAAGCTTGATTTTCCGCACGGTGAAGAAACTTACCATTAGCTGAACACGAATACAGTTTAATCTCTTACCATCACCACTGTACGCCATGGTTTACATGTTGCTATGGCAACCTCAACCATGGACATTTGTCATTGTGTTGGTCCTTGCCTATAAACGTCCATTGGCCTACCTTCTTGACCTCTCAGCGTTTGTCCTGACCCCTGCCCTTCACATTTAAACCCACACACAACTAACAATATGTGAACGCAAATGACTGACGAACGTTGCTTGGTACGCTCCGGCCCAAAGCGAGAGTTCTGCGAGAGTGAGCGAAACACGCGCTTCCCACTTTAAGCTCTAAAGCATCTCGGATCGATTCTAGCTGAGTGTCTCTCTCTGCAGCAGGACTACAGGAAGCCCTCTTTTGATTTTTTGGCCTCTGAATCCAATCAGTCAAATCAGTGTTCTGGGAGAAGAGCCAGGGTAAAATGACCACTCAGCGCCTCCCTTTCTGCGGCAAGAATTAGAGGGAAGGAACAAGGGAGGCTTAGTGGAGGGAATCTGTGGTAGGGCTGCTCAGATTTATCAGTGGGGGGAAAAAATATACTAATAAGCATCTATTTTGGATTTGTGTGCCTTTGCAGAAGCCTCGTTCTGTAACAGAAATGATTTCCAAAGATGAATGTGAGCATTTTTGTGCGGTTGCGCTGATATCACTTTTTGTCTGAACAAGTACTTACATTTGAGCACTTTCTGATACTGAGTACACACATGAGTGTTTAATAATAATAATAATACAAGCTGAACAATGGCATTTCTGTTGGCTCATTTGACATTTTCAAATTCATTTTGTTTACTCTCTTTCAAACACAGAAACACACACACATTTTTACACTTTGCTGCTGTGCATCTGCGCTCAACCTAAGGTAGAGTGGAGTGTTTTTTCTGTCTGTGTCAGTGAAGCATCTCTTGACGGCTTTAACTAATGTTCCATTCACTGCCTAGCGGCCCTCTGCGGCGTGTTTAAAACGTCCGACTGCTTTACGTGCGACTGCCGCCGCATCATCAGCGACGCTCCTTCCTGAGCCAAAAGGCCCTCGTTAGCAGCCAGCTGCAAGGTGCGAGCGACACGCGGGGAGTCCGGCGTCGGCTCGCGGCCTCGGCCGTGTCTTTTGGCATCGTCCCAGAGCGCGACGCCACGAACGGAACTTTTCGGAAGGCCCCCGGCGTCTGAAGCGTGTCATCAAACGCACCTGCTACGGCTCGGCTAGCGCGCAGGCCCCGCTTTGCATGCAGAACGACCCTCGGCGGAGTAAAGTCCTCATCAAGCCGCTGCGCAATTAAACTGATGAGAGACACTGGGCTGGTGCCGCTAGTCCAAATATTAGTGGTGAAGCTGCAACAAGTTGATGATTGGATTCTCTTGACGGCATCGTGCAGCAGCAGTTTCGCTGATGGCTGCAAATCTAGTATTTTGGCTCTACTACGCTGAGAAGAAACGTATATTTTTTGCACCTGACTATGGCCGGTCATAAAGGACAAGGTGTCGGCAGACCAATAGTTGACTTTTTCACTAGCTTCTCCATTATTTGCTGCAAAGTTACTCTTCTTTGCTGCCTGCTTTGGAAATACTTTCAGTTTAATTAAATTGTTCGCATTGAAGAATCAGTTTTTTTTTTTACAGAGCAAACCGGTAAAGAGTTGTCAGGTTTTTGGATACTGGTATTGTGATGAGTGCATTTCTAGTGTATACATGTTGAAAACTGTATGCTAATCCCACTGCTCATAAGTGAGATATGGGAGATATGGCATTGGAAGTCTGCGCATGGGTCTGAGACAGATGGATTGAGGGCCAGATTCAATGCATTCCTCTGCTAGCAGAATATTTCCATTGTCATTGAAAAACAGCTTTCTGAAACTTTTTATCCTCTCAAGAGTGAGTGCAGTGATTAAAAAAAATAAATAAAAAAATTGTTAAGTTTGACTAAAATGTGTTTCACCAACGCACGGCTGGGGTTTTCACACAGTTGCTGCTTGAGTAGTTTGTTGTAATTTATTGTGGACGTGATTGTTTCTTGTAACGTGTGGGTGTCAAATTTGCTTTTTGTTTTCTTAAACAAAACTTTAAACTGTGTCCTAAATCACCTGTTATAAATTGTTGGCTGTGACGATCCTGATCAAACACACCTTCCCATCTGTCTTGATATACACTGGTATATCTTATACGTAGGTATAGCATTATGACCACCTTCCTAATATTGTGTAGGTCTCCCTTGTGCCTTCAAAGCTTTTGGTGTCTGGCAACAGGATGTTGTTAGTGGGGGCCTTTGGGTCCTATAGGTTGAGGGGAGGGTCTCTGTGGATCAGGCTTGTTCCAGTGCATCCCACAGATACTTGATCAGTTTGGGATCTAGTGAATCTGGAGGCCAGGTCAACACCTTGTGATGTTTTTCATGTTTTTTGTGTTGTTCCCAAACCACTTTTGTGTGTGTCAGGCTGCATCCTGCTGGGGATGGCGGCTGTCATCAAGGAGTGTCATTGCTGTGGGGTGGGGGTGCCTGATCTAGTCTAGATGGGATGTATATGTCTAACTGACATCCACATGAATGCCAGGTCCAAAAGTTTCCCAGCAGAACATATTTACTGGATTTAATGTTGTGGCTGATCGGTGTATGTGACATTTGCAATTTTTCCAGCGTGGTATCTATTTCCTCTCATGTCTATGTTGCCAATCAAACATGATACTCGCGACCAGTGCAGGATCCTATGGGTTGAGGAGGGGACAGCAGGACTTACAGATTTGGCTGCCCGTAACAGTCATTTGCGATAAGATGCAGGCGCCATTTACAACTGCAGCGTAAGCACTGCGCTCAGATTGGTTTTAGGCACTAAGAAGATGAGAAGGGGCAAATTCGCTGCTCCATCTGACAGCGCCGAGTGTTTTAGGGTTGAAACCACGGTCACCGAGTGGTGAGGCGGGATCCGTCTGTTCCCTTCCCTTCTGTCTGCGCATGGAGGGTGGGCGTGCGCGTTTGTGTAAGCAGCAGACATACATGTATGGAGAGGAAGATTAATTTGGGGCAACACTCTTGAGTTCGAGCCTCGCTGAAAGTAAACAAATCCTCCCTCCTCTCTCCGTTCTCCATTTTGAGGAGCTAGTTGAAGAACAACTCTCTGCTTCTAATGGGGAGCACCACACAGTGCATCACAAAAATCATTTAATTAGATGAAAGCAAAACTGACAGTCTATTTTAGTTTGTTTTGTTTTTTGGAAAATGACGTTGCCGGTCCTTCAAGCCTCTCAAACTCAAACCCACATGTAATCCCATTTCAACCTAAGAAAATACAAAACTGCCCTCCTAATTAAACATACATCAAGTGGTCCCTAAATCTGAAGACACACTACAAGATTAGTAGATTTTACTCATGATTCCCAGTTGGGCAAAGTCTGCACCAGTCTGCGCTAGTTGGGGACAGTCGGCATGGGTATTTTGAATTGTTTGACACTTCTAATATGTGGCTGTCACTCAGCAAACTCTCAACTCTACCATATATTCTGTCTCTTGCGTGGTGCATTCACTGACATCAAGGACAAAAAAACACCACAGCAACAATGCCAACTAACAGAACACAACAGAACTGAACATAAACACAAGCTTATCAATACAGTGCACTGCAGATAGGTTTAGCATATCTAAATCTGTACCAGTCAGTCAATAGCATTTAATAGTACGTCACAACATGTTGTAAGATAGAATAATAGGATAAAAAACATGCAGTATATTTCCGAAGCCTTTTCCGTGTATTGCAGCTAAAAGTCCAAAAATAATAATAAACACAGGACGTTTGGTGAAGTTGTTAATTGACTGTGGTTGAGAGGATTTGGACCGTTCCTCTGCTAGCATTAGCGATGCCTTTTACTTTCGATGATGCCAGTGAGCAGCCTGAAGGTACCCAAGGACCCATGCAAATCAGACAGCAACAACACAATGAAAATCACGTGACAATAATCGCTCGGGTAGAAATCACTCGACCTTAGTGTTCTACGGGTTAAGTGAAGTATTTCCATGCACTTGATGTACCGCTTCTAGTTTGCTGCAAGGACCCACTGAGCGTCATGGCACAGCAGTAAAGTCGACTAGTCGGCTAGTCGGTACAACCCCTAGCGAACAGCAAGAGTGCGAGAGTGGCGAACCTAGTGAACCTAAACCACAGATATGGAGCAGAGATTAACTGAGTTGTGGCAGGAGCATGAGTGTCTACACAATGTTGGTTGCAGTGCATACCACAACTGTCGCCTTTGCAAGAGTTTGCATGAGAGTTTGATGCGTTCAGTTGGCTTTAGTTGGTTTGACAAATCATGTAGTCTGTGATCCCTCCTCAGGCGCAGTTGTTAAGTGTGTGATCCTTCAGTCTTTCATTATTCATACCAACGTGTGCTAAAGCAAGTCTGTTAGTATGTACTCCTAATCTTCACAGAATCTGCAAAGACTGAAACTTGTGTAGCGTGTCCCCAGCTTATTTGTCTTTTGATCTGACGCACCCACCATCTATTCACGGTGAACATTGATGGCATATGGATATCTGCATAAAAGTATTGTGATCAACCGTTAAAGAATTTAATGTGCTTCGAAATGCATCACAGTAACTAAGCCTTATTTAAGTGCTGTGCCACATTGAGCTAAAGCAGCCATTTTATTCTTTGACTGATTTCATTAAGTGATGAAAGCCAGGACACTTTTAGTCTGGAACCTTATCAGTTTGTTTGGTCATTTGCTTTAATCTTACACACAGATCTGAAACCAGTGTTATGTACAGGAGTTGTATAAAGCCTCAGACAGTCGTGATATTATCACTCTAACTAATTGCATCTTTTGTGATTTTCATTTTATTTTACATTTCTAGTTTTCGCATGGACCTGATCCTGCCAACCATTCAACCTCTTATTTGGTGTAATTACTGGATGTGTCAGTTCTTGTTCTTGTTCTTTTTATTATTATTATTTTCCATGATTTTACATTTGTCCACTTTTCTGATCAGTTTTTTGGTATATTAGGATTGGTCTACACTTAAGTTGAACATAGTTATTTTAAATGTGCTATCCCCATAGCGTCACTTCCATGTAAGTCTGCAGTCGGCAAACTACCTGCAGTCTCCTTTTCGTATTTTGGTCCGCATCCTGGAGACCAGGGAAAAGAACGTTGTTTTGGAAGTTGGTAGTAAATTAAAGAATATTTCCTTTCATCTGGATTTGGAACGTCAGGTTAGACCTGCACGGGTGACGTCCTTCTCACAATCCTTTACCAACAATAAGACCCCCATGGCTCCCTTACCTCCTGCCCACCCCCTATGCCATTGTAAGACTCCCCAAGATCTACCCTGCAGCTGCCCCAGCCCCGCTCCTGTTTCATGGAACTGTTGGGCCATGCAACCCCTTCATTTCTTCACTTTCGGTGAATTGAGGTGTGGCATACAATATGTACATATACCGATCAGCCACAACATTAAAACCACAGACAGGAGAAGTCGAACATGGCTCATGTCCAAGATCTTGTGACAATACAGTGTTTTTCTGGGAAACTTTTGGACCTGGCACTAATGTGAATGTTTCTTAGACATGTACCCCCCACCTAGACCAGAAGAGGCACCCCCACCCCATAGCAATGACACTCCTTGATGGTAGCAGCCATCCCCAGGAAGATGCAGCCTGACACAGGCACATACACACAAAAATGGTTTAGCAACTCAAAAAAACATGAAAAACAGCATAAGGTGTTGACCTGGCCTCCAAATTCATAAGATCCCAAACTGATCAAGTATCTGTGGGATGCACTACAACAAGCCTGGTCCACAGAGGCCCCTCCCCTCAGCCCATAGGACCCAAAAGCCCCCACTAACAACATAATGTTCCCGTACACCACAGTACACCCTCAGAAGGCCCATGTCCATTGTTTTGGAGGCACGATGGAGACCTACACAATATTACGAAGGTGGTCATAATGTTATGCTTGGTGTAATTCACCATAATCCTGTAATTTTGTTTACGGTCTGAACACATGTGTTGAAAGAATGTGCTTGTGTTTTCATCCGGTCTTATTGTGTGGGTGTTTTCTTTGAAATAACAAGTATAAACTGGGTCTAACTCTTCTTGGTTGCATTTACACTTGCATTATAGGATGTCAGATATGATCCACCTGAGGTGCACGAAGTGGCTTACTGTGACTGTGATATATGATCTCTTTTCAGCGAGGATTGTCTGGTTTATAACACCAGCCCACACGAGCTGGGGCTTTATTGTTTACACAAACGTTGCTTTTCTGGGGTCATGCGAGTGACAGTCTCGCAGCTCAGCATGATCGTGTGCATCTTCTCGTTCTGAAGTGTGCCATTTGAAGCGCATAAAAAAAAAAAAATAATAAATAAAAGCGCAGCGTGCAGCTTTCATTTATCTGGAAAGGAAATGGAGCTCAAAGCCAACATTACATAAGGTGTTCATATTAATGTTGCTATTGTGAGGAACATGCGTGGGTGGGAATAATAATGCAGCTCCTGTCACTGTGGTGCAAAAGGAAGCCAAAAAAAAAAATCAAACACATCGGTATCTGTTCCATTGCTGCTGTTTATCAGTTAATGGTAGGTCATTTTCCACTTGGGAAAAAAAAAAATAATGGTTACATTTCTTCTTCAGTTCACATACAGTAAACCACAAACACACACACATTGTTTCCAATACTTCAAAATACCTTAGATTAGTACCTTTCCATCCATCCGTCCTTACTTCTTTCTTTCTTCCTTCCCACCCACCCATTCATCCATCTCTGCTTTTTACCTAATCCTATCTTTGACCCAACCTCAGTCCAAACCCAATGTAATCATAGCCTTGATCTGACTCCATCTTCAGTTAAACCTAATTCTAGCCTTGACATAACTTCAACCTAAACCCAACGTAATCCTTGCCTTGATCTGACTTCAGGCTAAATTTGACCTAATCCTAGCCTTCGCTTCATTTCAACCTAAACATGGCTTAACCCTTGCCTTGACATAACTTCAGTGTTGACTCGTATCCCAGCCTTAGCTTCAGACTGAACTTAATCTAGTCCTAGCATTAACCTGGCTCCACTTTAAATTTAATCTGATCCTAGCCTTAATGTCAACGTAATCCCCTAGCCTTGACCTAACCTCAGTCTGAATTTAATATATTCCTTGCCTAGACCTAATTTTGGGCCGATTTTAATCTCATCCTAGCCTTGACCTAATTTAACTTTAAATTTAACCTAATCCTAGTCTTGGCCAGACTGCAACCTCTGTCTGACCCAATCCTAGCCTTGACCTACCTAATTTAGTCTTATCCTTGCCTTGTCCTAACTTCAGTCTAAACTTAATTTTATCCTGGCATTGACCTAACTTCAGTCTAAATTTTATTTTATCCTAGCCTTGACCTAACTTCAGTCTAAACTTAATCTCATCCTAGCCTTGACCTAACTTCACTTTAAATTGAACCTAATCCTAGTCTTGGCCAGACTGCAACCTCTGCTTGACCCAGTCCTAGCCTCGACCTACCTAACTTAATCTTATCCTTGCCTTGTCCAAACTTCAGTCTAAACTTAATTTTATCCTGGCCTTGACTTAACTTCAGTCTAACTTTAATTGTATCCTGGTCTTGACCTAACTTCAGTCTAAATTTAATTTATCCTAGCCTTGACCTAACTTCAGTCTAAATTTAATCATATCCTTGCCCTGACCTAATTTAAATCTAAACTTAATCTCATCCTAGCCTTGACATAACTTCATTCTAAATTGACCTAATCCTAATCATGGCCTTATTTCAACCTGCAATTGACCCAATCTTTGCCTTGGCATAACCTTAGTCTAAACTTAATCATATCCTAGCCTTGGTATAACTTTATCTCAATCCTAGACTTGACATTATTTTAACCTAGCCTTAAACCTTATTCTAATTTTCATCTATACCAACTCGGTTTAAAATACGTACAACATGAACGAACACCACTGCATCGTACCTTGCATGCACATGCACCTCTCTCTATACATTCTCCATCTTTAAAGCATCAGTACACATGCCGCAGTTTAACGCAGTATACTTTTGTTAAAGACATGTGCAAGCCTCTGTACACACGCATACACACTCACTCACAAGCTGTCTCTATGGTGGTGTTAAACTGCTCAGAACAGCCTGGAGGTGCGGCTGATCGCAGTGCTGCTGATAAGGCCTAACAGAGTGTATCAATTGCCTGTGTCTTGCCTCCATCCCGTTTGTGGGGGAGGAGGAGGAGGGTGGGTCGGGTTTATACCTCCAGCACCATTTTGCCAAATGAAGATTCTGACTTTCTTTCTGTAGCTAATCAATTAGCAGCCTCCTCCTCTCGCCGCCCGCTGCCGTCTTCCTCCTTTTCTTCCCTTTCTTCGCCTCTTTTTGTCTTCTGCTCCGAGTGTTTAATCAAACACGATCATTATTACAGTTTCTGTGCTTCTCTGGCACTTTGGATGACAATACAGTCTGGCGGTGAAAGATAAGCCCCCGTGGTCTGTAAATTAATCCAAATTGTAATCAAACACGCTTTACATTTACAAGTCACAAGTCAGACTCGTCCTCCGTTGAACTGACCCAGTTTTACTACAGCTTTTGCGTTTACTGCAAACCTGACACTGATACACCGGGACTTCAGAATTGTCATAATATCAAATGCCATTTTCGCTTGGCATTTTGTTTCAGCAATAACCACTCAATGTAATTATATTCTATAATTACCTCTCCATGCAGTTGTTCCCATTGTTAGTGGCTGAGTCATCTAATCCTGCTCTGATTGTCGTTCCTTGCACACAAGACATGGATTTCAGCGTTATTTAAATTTTAACCTGTCAACAGAAGCCTCTCTGATCATTGATCCTTCTCTACAATGGTCTATTTTGATCAGCAGATGAACATTTTTTTTGCTTGTGTAAGAAATAGTCAATTGAAATACTGAGATTTAGAGGCTTTGATGGTGATTTATGGACAGAAAGTGAGTGGAGTCTACATGCTTGCTTATTTGCCTCATGTTATAGTTAACACCCAGACCAAAGAATGACATGAATCTTCTCATCTTATGCTCTGCACAGGGAAGATAAATGCAGTTTTCAGGCCAAGATTCAGATCAGCTCTTGCCAGCGCTGTGCTTGAAGGAAGGGGTAAGCAGAGGAAGAGAGGGATGGCTGGGGGGAATGGAAGTTGGTTTTTGTGTGTGTGTGTGTGTGCGCGTGTGTGTGTGTGTGTGTGTGAATGTATTAGTATGTATGAAGTACGTAAATGGAAAGGCGCATACTGCTAGCGTAAGGGACTTCCACGGCACGCCGGCTTCGCCTCGCTTCTACTCTGCTCCGTCCGCATATTCTATCCATCACCAATAAATTACATATTAATGCCTCCTCCGCCACCCCACCTGCTCTACACTAATCCACCAACCTCGCTCTCGCGCTGCCTTCCCTTCGTCTCCCCCTTTTTCTTTTCTTCTTGCCTGCCCTACTCCCCGTGTCTTCCTTACTCCCCTTCCGTGTAGCACTTATTCTCTCCTTGTTAGCGAGGATGTTGCAGCCATAGTTTGTAATCTTTGTCCTCCGTTCCTCTTGCCTTTTTCTTTTGCTTTCATTTGCATATCACTCAGGATATCTCTTGATCCAGTAGACTCACCTTAACTTGAACTACATGAATATCAAATCCGCATATTCCCTCTTTTTTGCTTGTCTAGAGCGGCGTGGCAAGGCAGTTCATAGGCGCCTTTGCAATAGGTACAATGACAAATTAATGGAGACGTGAGTTAAACTTTAGAAGTTAACACGTTTTAGTCCAAGTTAGAACGTTTCTTGTTCATTTTCACAATCGTTTACTCATTCAAATGAGAATATTCTGTTGAGAGCATCTCTCTGGAACCTTCACACTCAAAGGTTGATGCTTGTCAAAAATCTTGTAGATGTTATTACAGTCTTAGGCTCTGGAACTGTGGTGGCCAGGGTGAAATCTTTATTCTGCAGTGGGTGAACCCTTTTTCTGTAGATTTTAGGGTGTGTGTTGTTTCATTGTCCTGCTACAGGGCTCAGCAACGTCCCTTTTGGAGCTTCCTGGCTGGGGCTGTTTTATATTTATGTTCACCAAAGGTCACAATCATTTTTGAGGGAACTATATACCACTCAGGTTTGCTTAGACGAGTCAGACGTTCATTTTCCATATGGTTTAGACATAGACTTAGACTTAGATAAACTTTATTCATTAACAAGGGAAATTGCTTGGTCACAGTAGCAGTAATACTCTTAAGAACCACGGATAAAAGATAGATAAAATAAAATAAAACAATATAAAAAGTTTGACAGTATGATTACATCCTAGACTTAAATACGTCACTTATCTGTGTGTCCCAACTTCATCTGCACATTTTGTACATTTTGCACAGCGAAGTGTGTAATAGCTGGAGTTTTTTTGTTTCATGTCAATATCAAAAAAAATAAAAAAAACATATTTCGAAAAGCCTGTATTGGACTGGGATTGATTACAAGTGGATCTGACTTGACTCTGGTTCCCAGGTCTGGTCTTGGTTCCTCATGACAGTCATCTGTAAGGAACTATTTCCAGCATCCTCTTCGATTAAGTGGGAAAACTTTAGATTAGATTGTATTCACAGCGTAAATTCATTGAGCAATTGATTACAAATCCCTGGGGTTAGGCCTCCCTTTGATCAGTTTGCAGTGTCATGCATTTCACGAGAATTTGGAAAACTTCATTGGTGGTGATTGGTCTACCACATCCCCAAGGTATGATCATCCCGGGAACAGCCATTAGAAATTGGTTAACTGTCCACTGAGAGAGCATTCTCAGTGGCTCAAACTGCACTTAAAAACAATCACACAAGATAGGTTCTTTGGCAAGACAGCATTGCAGCCTCATGGACATGGACAGAAACCAATACCAGACCTATGCCCTCGCTGCTAACTGTTGGCATTCAAATTACCAAGCTACTCATTAGCATTGTCAGTCATAAACCTGTACACAAAAAGTCGTCCCTTTACTGCGGGACTCAAGTCCACCTTTAGCCATTTCTCCTCTCTTTCCTTTCCCATCTGATCTCATCAGCCCTTCTTGTCTAGAGGTAGCTTTCAGTGAGAGATATATTAATGTGGCAGTTTAATTAGCGAGAACCCACATGGCTATTGATTATGCCCTAGCCTGAGGTAAAGTTTGCCTTCTGCTCCCAGTCATGTATTGATCTCTGAGTGGGAAGGAGCACATCGGCAGTCGCAGAGTTCGCATATCAAGTGGGTGAACCTCCAAGCATACATGGCATCGCTATTCACTCTGTCTCTCTTTAAAGCTTTATGTATTTTTAGGGATGGACTTGAATCAACTGGCAAGGTAAGCAGTGGTCTATGGTGCCCAACTAAGAGGGCCTCCTACTCCTGCTATTTTAAGAAGCTTAACTGAGTAAAAGATGTGTATATCAGGTACAAAACACATCCCGAGAGCCTAATGTGCATACATACCATTAAAGCAAGACAATGATGCAGTGGATGAACTCTCTTTGTAGTACAGATTCCCGATTCCAGAGCTCACTTGCAGGTTCACAATAAGATTTTGCACAGACGCATCTTGCAAATGCTAAAATGTACCTTAGCTGCATGTTTTGGGAAATGACTAGCACCGACGAAAGGCGTAGATAGCTGCGAACATGGTGCGGCTTACCCAAGACTCGGCTTGCGAATACGTACGTTTAGCCGACCAAATATATGTAAAATGCTGGGGGGTTTTTTCTGCAGAAGCGAGATGCATCCACAGCAGGTGTTTCAACTTGTGTCTGCAAGGATCTCTGTTCACGCTGAAATGCCAAAACGAGTAACTCTCCTCCTACTGTGTGGGCATGTGTGGGGGGAATCACAAGCGAGCCAGCCACAGAAAACAGAAGAAACGGTATACAATTTCTGATTTTTGTGGCTGCTTCTTGCCAGTTGGAGTGCATTGTTTATTTCTAACAAATTACAACTGTTTCAGCGAGAGAAGGTAGGTAGATTAATGATGGTCATGGCAGAAAAACCCGGTATTAAGAATTTATGTTATAAATCCAGCAAAGCATTGCTGATGGTATTGTTTCTTCTTCCTTCTCTTCCTGGTTCAGTTAAAACAATAAAACAATGCAATGCCAGCTGATGTATAAAGTGAACTTAAGTAGGCAATATTGTACATATGGCTGAAACAACCTATTTGCTAGGGCCCAGTAAAAATCCACTGTGAGAATTTTCCAAGCCAGTGCTTAGGAGTTGCATGTAGTCCTCTGCAAAAGTACATTTTTGCCTTACGGGTATTTTAGTCTAATATTATGAATCTTGATTAACTGTGGAGAAAAGTGCAGCATTAGATTAAAGCTTAAACTTTCTTGCTCGTGAAACCCGTAGTTGTATGTTAAACTCTACTTGTGATGTTCGGCGACTGATCCACTCCTCTGGCTGCATGCAGTAAAGAAATTAATTAGGGTCCCTGGATCTCTTCTGCACTAGTCTGTATTCAAAAAAATCAGATCGCTGTTTGATTATAAAAAGGCAGAGTAAAGGCAACACTGAAAAACACCTATATCCGAGAAATGACGTCAGCGTTTTGGCAGCGTGCTCCTTGTCAGCACAGCTTGCCGCATGGTTCTGAAATTCAGCCAAAAAGAGACACAATGAGGGCTGGGGAAAGACCTTAACTCTGTGACAAGGATATTAAAAGGCTTTATAGCATTCCTGTCCGTGGCTCACTTCGCCACTGTAGCTTTAGGCTCTTTAGCTACAAATGGCTTTGAAAGGTCAAGCTAACATGCTATTTGGGTGCAGATAATCTCCCTCTCAGTCCAGTTCCATCAAGAGTCTTTTTGTCCTCCAGGCAAAGACAGCCCTGTTTCCTCTACAGGATCTTGACTTTTGGCACTCTAAACAATTGCAAAAGCTGCTCAGCTAGGATTACGGTACCCTGATGATGTTTCAGGAGTAACACACTGCACGATTCATGCTACACCTGTAGCAATCGCCAAAGCTGGTGTTGCTGCAGGAAGATCGAGTAAGTCAAGTTCAGTGTGAAATGCAACATCAGAATCAGATAGGAGGAAGGGAGGGAGAGAGAGAGAGAGAGCCTCTGACTTTAAGTCGCAGAGTGAGCTGAACACAAAGCAATGTAGTTTACACAAAGTACAAAGCAATGACTGAGACAGGAACAAGACCATGGCACGGCTGTCCTTAAAGATTGCTGTTGTCACTGTTCCCACAAAATACTGAGCAGAAAAAACAGGGATTTCCAAGAAATGAACACAAACATTATAGCCTGTCACCTGTCAAACACTTTGGTCGAGACAGAAATGTCTCAGCAGCTACTGGGTAGATTTACTTGACGTTTGGTTCACACATAGATGCTTTCCAGACAAGGATGCCTACTGACTTTTGTGTCACAACAAGGCTGGCGTGCAGAAAAAAAGTTTTTGTGGGAACTTTTCGGGACAGAACACACGCTGTCTTCTGACTGTGTTTGTTCATAAACCAAAAAAAATGATTAAAAATAAGAATCCTGTTTGGATATAGTTATGAGATGCCAAGGGATAACTATCTAATCTAGGGATATATTGAGCTTTACCACTACCACTAAAAAACAAATTAGAGTTTGTTGAAATGCACAGAGACACTATTGTTGCTGCAGACCCATATTACTCTTAAAGCATCTTTAATGCATATGCCGTAGAATACGTTTAATTTTGTCTGCATGGCTTTTTCTAATCTCATGTTGGTATGTAAAGCCATGTCAGTAGGTGGAGGTTCCCACAGGTAGCCCTCCTTTGTTGATACCACAAAGTACAACATTTATCATGATGCTGTAATCTTCTGAATAGATACCACGTGCTTTGGCTTCACATCATCTCCACTTTTGTCATTAATTACCCCAAATACAACAAGCATTTCTCTTCCTTTTAGCACCCTGCGGCGAAAAGCATTGACCAATTTGGCGAGCCAGCAGTGTGCCCACGTGCCTGAAATTAAAGCGCTAAGGGCTGACGGTATAGATTACTATGAATGGGCAAAAAACGACTTCTTTGGTGTCAGAAACACTCCAGTTTAAGTCTCGTGGGAGATGTAAAGACAAGTAGAAAGGTATGAGCTACTTAAAATAAGGCTCCGTGTGCATTGGCTCCTCTATAGCCAATGATAACCCTTAACAATGAGTAAAAAGCCAGGACTCCAGGGGAGAGAGAGCAGATGTGGTGCCCAGCTGCAATAACTTGGTTAGAGGTGACAGATGCAGCGATTGCAAATACAAGCCAAACTAGGTTAAACAGGTTACAGCCAGACTTGCAATGAGTATACTGCCCCGAGTAACAAGGACACACAGCGTCATTGACCTCTTATTGCACATCTGTAGTGTCTTTACTACAACAGAACAACGAGTGAAGCCATTATCTCTCTCTTTCATATCGAGACATGATCTAGAAAAGTCTCCCATCATGTGCAAACACTAGCGCAATGATGGCAAAAAAAATAAATAAATAAAGGCTCCCCTTTACCGGGAAGAGACCTTGTGCAAAACACACTTCACATTCGGAGACCTATCGGCTTAAGGAAGTCGGGTGAAGAGATGCATTGGTATGTGCATATGGATGAACCATACATGCAGCACATATACGTGATAAAAACATGACTGCATGATTCTTATATGTGATACACCAATCAGCCACAACATTAAAACCACTGACAGGAGAAGTAAATACCATTGACATTGATCTTGTGACAATGCAATGTTCTGCTGGGAAACTTTTGGACCTGACATTCATGTGGATGTTACTTAGACATGTACCATCCACCTAGACCAGACCAGGCACCCCCACCCCATAGCAATGAGCCATCCCCAGCAGGATGCAGCCTGGCACAGGCACACACACCTGGCCTCCAAATTCCCTAAATCCATAGATTCCCTGGATTCACTGGAGCAAGCCTGATCCACAAGGGCCCCTTCCCTCAACTCATAGGAACCAAAGGCCCCCACTAGCAACATTCTGTTGCCAGACGCCACAGGGCACCCTCAGAAGCCCATGTCCATTCTTTGATGAGTCCAAACTGTTTTGGAGGCACAAGGGAGACCTAGACAATATTAGCCAGGTGGTCATAACGGTATGCCTGATCGGTGTCTATTGTATGACAGGAGAGTTGGATGGCGTCCTTCCTTTATATAAGACTTTTCAGTAAAGTATTCTCAACAGTTTTGTAGGAATGGACATGGACAACTGTAAGTAATGAACTCTGGGCGAGTTGGCGGGGCCAGGACCTCGTATCCGAAACATGCAGCTCCACGGATCACACTCATGTAGCTCCAGGCCAGAGATGCTCGCAGAAAGTGAATGTATATCTTTTCCAGTCGTGCCGTGTGAGAAATACCCATATATCTGCATTGGCCCTTGTTGTGCTATTACTCATATATTTTAATAAGATACAATGGACATTACATCACGCAGACATGCCGCATCACGCAGACATGCCGCATCCGGCAGACGTTCACAGACTATCTCGGTATACAAAGTACTTTCAATTTGTTCTGACGGTGCTGCTGGCAATGGCCACATTTGCTGCAGTGGCGCTCCTGTAATATACTGACCCAGTCCTCCGTGAGGAAATCTGTCCCATAAGAGTGATACAGACGAAATAATTTATGAGCATCGGAGGGCAGAAAAATGACACATCTCAAGTGAAGAGGATGGTTTGTTCACGGACGAGCCCGCTTGTCAATGATAAATATTAATTCTCAGAAAGTTTTTGGGGGGGAAAAAATTCTGCTCAACCCGACAGCGGAGACCGTGATTGCAGTGGGCAGGAGAAACCTCTGTACAGCCACTGCCTGTATGGAAAACAGCTAGGCTGGTATCCAGTCGCCTGAGGCTGAGCTGATCTAATTGGCAGCTGTCTGACATGTCAGCTGAGCCAGCGCTGCCATTTTGGGTCCTGATCAAAGGTGAACACTGGCTGTTATGGTCGATGGAGGAAGGGCGGGGGGTGTTGAAGCTACCAGCACAGGGATGAAGGTCCAACCCCTCTCCATTAGGCCTCAACTCCACCGTCTTTCTGTGTGCGTGTGTGTGTGTGCGTGTGTGTGTGTGTACATGTGTGTGTGTTCATCAGCCATTCTGTCATCAGAGCGATGCCAACTGATGGCATGTCACTTTTAGCAGCTTGTTATCACTGAGGTTGTGACATCATTAGGGATGCTGCAATGCATGCGCGTGCGCACACACACACACACACACCCCCACACACACACACACACACACACACACAGAGAAAGAGAGAGAGTGTACAGAATCTACCTGTGATGCAGTAATGTCGGACACTGCTGATGTTTGCACTATTAAAACCGCTGCACCACACGTGGGGTCTGCCTTTAACAAACTCAAATTTGAATTCTTTGTGCATTTTCACTCCTTAAAATGTGTAGCAGAAAGCAAACGAAATAATAAAGCTTCCCATCAAGGGCAAACTCCGACCAATTTCCACCGAAATTAGATTTTAGTCACATTTTTTTTGGATCAATACAGAAAATCCTCTCGGTTCGAAAACAGCTACATTAAGTTTCGAGGCAGAACCACTAAATCTGTCCTTATAAAAGAGAAGAAAAGAAGAAAAAAAAAAAGACATAAGATGTGTTTTGTTCATTTTCCGCAGGAGGTCACAGGGATGAAATAACTTTCCCATCATCTCCCAGCAATAAAAACACTGATCCACCACAGAGAGATTAACTTGATCCCTAACTGCATCACATCATCAATTATTTATCTTCTCTTTTTTTTCTTCTTCTTCTTTCTGTTTTGTCTCCGCTTTGAGTTTGACAGTTTGGGGGTTTGTTGAGAAACTGGGTTGCAAGCGAGGAGGAAGTGGGGAGAAGGTGGAGGGGGAGGGCTTGCAGGGATGCATCTTTCCATAGCTTTCCCACACACAAGATTCTCCAGGTATATCCTCGTCTGTGTCGAAACTGTTAAACTCAAACTATAAACTTACGAATACACCGATCGGGCATAACATTATAACCACTGACAGGTGAAGCGAATACCCATCTTGTGACAGTGCAATGTTCTGCTGGGTAACTTTTGGATATGGCATTCACATGGATGTTACTTAGACATGTACCCCCCACCTAGACCAGACCAGGCACCCCCACCCCTTAGCAACGACACTCCTCGATGGCAGCAGCCTTCCAAAGCAGGATGCAACCTGACATACATAAATGGTTTAGGAACAACAAAAAAAAACACGAAAAACCACACAAGGTGTTGACCTGGCCTCCAAATTCACTAGATCCCAAACTCATCAAGTATCTGTGGGATGCATTTGAACAAGCCTGATCCACAGAGCCCCCCTCCCCCCCACCCCACCCATAGGACCCAAAGTCCTCCATCCACAACAGCCTTAGACGGCACATGTCCATTCTCTGATGAGTCACAACTGTTTTGGAGGCGCAAGGGAGACCTATTCAATATTAGGATGTTATGCCTGATCGGTGTATGATTGTATGTTGTTTTATTTATTTATTTATTCTTTTGGCAGGGCTGCCTGATTTATTCAGAATTCAGTGCAACACTTAACCAGCATGACTACACAACATTCTGCAGCAATACACCATCCCATCTGGTTTGTGTTTAGTGGCATCATCATTTGTTTCCCGGCAGCAGAAAAGACACATTCAGGCCTGTTTGACCACACCCGATGACCAGGTATGTCAAACTTTTGACTAATACTGTATAAAGTTAGTATAACAAGCGACCTACAGTATTGAAAATAATTGGAATGAATTAGGATTCAGTAAGAGAATCTCATTGTCCCTGCAGGACTCCCACATATGTCACGTGAAAAGCCTCTTTTTAGCTCGGTTTTGTATTGTGAGGGAGAGCCTTGCTGAGATGCTGACAGCTGCAGAAAACAGAAAGCAAGAAAGGGAGAGAGGCTCATTAGAACAAAGCTAAAACATGAGTGCTGTTTGAAAGTGCGAGAGGAGATAGGAGAGGGGGGGGAAACAACAGGAAAACCAAGGCTTGGGCTAATTAAAAAGGCTTAAATTAATTGAGTTTCTGTTTTTAACTGCCATGCAAATCTATACGCACGCGCGCACACGCTCGCACACCCACTCCGCCAACTAAACCGATGCATACGGGCGCATGCTCACACACCCACTCAGCCAACAGACCGGTGACGACATGGAGACAAATCAAAGGATGAGAAAAGGCTGATTAAGAGCTTAGAAACTTGAGGAGGAAGATGAAAGGGAAGCCACAGAGAGATATGGAGGAGGAGAAAGAAGCGGGAAGAGCCTCATATTACAGGCAGAATGTGACTGCTGGAGGAGGCAGTCAGCATAATACCGAAGACAATAATGGTTTGGACTCTGCGGCCTACATGAACACGGCACATTCCAGAATTTCTAACGATGTGTAGGCTACCCATCGGCACAAGTGTGGTCGCTGGATTTTACTACCCACATGCTGTACCATCAGTCCACGTAGAGACTAGTGGACTGATGGGACGTAGTATTAGTCTTCTATTATGATGCTCAAGTGGTCTGGAGATGTCTAAAGGTTCCTGATGATACTACTGTATGTAGTCAAAAGGTGATTAAGAGACTCTGAGCCATGTCTAGACTCTGAATTATACTACCCATTCTCAAGTTGAAACCTTTAGCAGGTCTTAACCTATACCCTTAGGTGTACCATTGTCCACTGGTTTGATTCATCCAAATTAGGGTCCAGGTATTGGTAATTTCCTAACACCGACTAGGTGGGTGTTTCTCACAAAGTCTTTCCATTTGGCTGACTAGTCCGGATTGCACCAACTCACTAATGGTTTTAGATGAGTGGCAAATGCAAATCCTAAAATAATCCAGAAGTTTTAAATTGTCTCAAACTGTACGCATGTGTCCGTATGACACGCATGAAGACCTGCCAGATGTACCTCCAATTAAAAACTTGTTTTGTTGGGGCTAGATTTGTATCGCTCACCTCTCTTGTAGATTCATGCAGTCCTAAGCCGTTTTCCTGGTGTTGACCGACATATCATCAGCTTTAGCTAACAGGCTAACTGGGAATGTTTTCAGAAGCTAGCTTGTTAGTTAGCCTGCTGGGTAGCTATAGCGACCGGAGACATTCGCTGTGGGTGTTTAACAAACCTTTATTTATTGACCGGAAATCATTTTTCCATGGCCTATCCACAGCTGGACTGGACCAGAAGGACCTGTGTGGCAAGAAAGACCAGTCTACCACTTGATCAGAATCAGAATCAGAATCAGCTTTAATGGCCAAGTATGAACACATACAAGGAATATGACTCCGGCAACTTTTCTCTCTAGTACAGAAGCGTCTTAAATAAGTGAAATAAAATAAAATAAAATAAGATAAAAATAAAATAAATCTCAATTTGTACACATAAAATATAGGATAGTATATACACCAAACCAGGGTTATTGTACAGTGAGTATATACAACACTGCAGAGTTATTGATTATTGTTCATGTGGATGGACTCACACTCTGTGACTGCTCAGAGTTCATCAGAGCGACAGCCCGGGGAAAGAAACTGTCCTTGTGACGGGTGGTTTTGGCGTACAGTGCTCTGTAACGCCGGCCTGAGGGGAGGAGTCTAAACAGATTGTGACCAGGGTGTGAGGGGTCTGTGGTGATTTTCCTGGCCCGCTTCCTGACCCTGGACCGGTCCTGGATGGAGGGAAGATCAGTACCGATGATCCTCTCTGCAGACCTGACAGTTCTCTGCAGTCTGTCCCTGTCTTGCCTGGTGGCGGATCCAAACCAGACAGTGATGGATGTGGTCAGGACAGACTGGACTATTGCAGTGTAAAAGATGATCAGCAGCTCCTGAGGCAGGTTGAACTTCCTGAGCTGACACAGGAAATACAGCCTCTGCTGGGCCTTCTTCCTTAGAGTGTCTATGTGGGAGGTCCACTTCAGGTCCCGTGAAATTGTGGACCCGAGGAACCTGAATGCGTCAACTGTTGGGACTGTCCTGTTGAGTATGGTGAGAGGAGATGTTGATGGGGGTCTCTTCCTGAAGTCCACGGTCATCACCACAGTTTTGAGCGAGTTTAGCTCCAGGTGGTTCTGACTGCACCAGAGGACCAGCTGTTCCACTTCCCTTCTGTATGCAGACTCGTCGCCGTCCCGGATGAGTCCAATGACGGTGGTGTCGTCTGCAAACTTCAGGAGTTTCACAGAAGGGTCCCTTGATTGTACAGTCGCCAGAGGATGGCAGCTCTCTAGTTTAGTCTCTAGAAAACTACGGTGAAAAACTGAACAAGAAGCTACTAATTGCCAAGAGAATCCCTAACTCATTAACATGACTGCAAATGTCTTTTCAGTTTTGTTTAGGAGGAAGGAAAGACTGAAGACAAGATTAAAGAGTGAAAGGGATAGGAAAGGTAAAGGTATAAGCACAAGTGGTGTGACTTTTAGGATGGCTAGATGGACCATATGCATATAAACGCCACGTTCTACAATTTGATGTATAACTCACAATGCACACTCCCAGATTTCATAGTCCCAAGAAAAAAATAGGTTATCCAATAATCCTCACAGTTTTCCTACAATTGGCTGCCACGTTTGACAACAGGAACTTGCAGCCTATCATACCCAGACAGACTGAATTAACAAGCTCCTAGACCCCCAAAAGCAACTCTCTGAAACGCTGCGGTTCTCGTGAGCAGCGCCCGGCAGTACTTTGTCTTAAGTAGACGTCCTGCCTTGTTATGCACGCCGTTCGTGATACCAATGACACTGTAATATATTTGTCTGTCACTCTTTCGCTTTCCCCCTGAGTAGCTTGATGAATGTATACTGACCACAATAATCCCTCACAATACACCTCCCCACCACCACCACCACCCCCCACCTCCACCCCCGAATAAGCAGCAGTGAGAGACGCAGGTATAGAGGGTTCTTGGACTTAGGAGGTGAATGTCTTCACAATGGCATGAATGCTGTGCGAGTACATTTTGCATAGCTTTACTTTTGCAATGCGATAATGCAGTGAAGCCATTACTTTGCAGAAATATTTTAACAACCGTTAGTCCAGTGTTATATGAGCAGGGAAAATCTGAGCGAATGTTCTTCAGGGTAGATGAAAATAGTAGATCTAATAGGACTTTTCATTACTTTCTGACTGTACCATTAAATCCATTTCACATGTGAGTAATCAACCTGAAAGCACACCAATGGCGGCATCAGATGTTGGTTCAACCACTTTCAGTGATGTAAATAAACCAATAATACCGTTCAATTTGGATTTTTTTTATAAATCCAGTAGACTCTAGCCTTTTCATTAAATGTCCACCTGAAGGCAGCAGGGCATATCTGATGATACATGTGCAACTTCTGGTTTGAGAGTAGCTACATCTGGTTGCAGTAGCATGTTTGATCATGCGCAAATGACACCAGGGTTCCAGGATTGGGGTTAGGGTTGTTACCAAACAAACACACACCCCTCTACACACACCAGGCAGATTTTATATATATATATATATATATATATATAGATATATATGCTCATAAACTTTCTTTCCTTGGATGATTTATGAAAGTGTTCAAATAGCGACCGGATGTTTCCTTTGAATCTTGCTTAAAGCAGCCTCAGACGTCAGTTAAATGTGTGTTGTAAAGGTCTTTACGTTATCCTCCTCAAATCCAGCCACTGAGACTTTGTTTGCAGTGCTGAGCTACCTCGCTAACTTCCAACCCCAACGTGTTCATTTTTTTATTTTTTTTTCTTCTCCCCGCGACTCTCCATCTGTCTCTGTCTGTATTTGTGGTTATCTGCTAGTCTCAGGGGCAGAGGGGTAGAAGGGGATGGGCGGAATGGGTGGGAGGGGGGCAGGTGGCGTATTCCCTGGCAACCCATTAGTTGACAAGGCCCATCCTCCCAGCACTCAGCCTGCCTTTATTTAGGTTCGTATTAATTAGTGGGACAAGTGAAGGAAAAGCACACCTCACTTGTTTTTCTCACCCTTCATTGAGACCTCAATGGAGCTCATTTGAAGCACAAATGAAGCACAGTTTATGTTTGGTACCATCTTTTCAATTGGAACCAGGACATTCCAAGTAAGAAATGCAGGGCCTTTCAAGCTCTGGGAATCTACCAGCCACCCTGAGTTGCTGACTTTATATAAAGATCTACGAGTTCTCTGTGCCATCACCTGTAAGTTGGCTGAAGAGTGGTTTTGAAGCGCAATGAATTCAAATTGGCAGTGACCAAATTCAAGAATGAGAGAAAAGAGGTGCAGTCCAAATCGGTTTATTTCCACTGTAAAGATAGACATTTCATCATGGAGGTTTATGGGGACTGACTTGCTTTTGGAGACAACCTTAACCCTAGAACACTAACGTTATAATTAGTAACACGATCGCTAACGTTGGGTATATTTTACCCAATTTAATATACCCGTTAAAAAATACAATACAACAATACATGCTAGAAACTGTTTCTGATCAAATGAATTCCCTTGGAAATTGCCACTAAATTATATTTATTCATAAGCATAACACTAAATTAGAATTACACGTTCCGGGACCAAGTAGCTAGATCTAGTATCAAAGAATAAATATGCGTAGCTAGCTAGCTAGTTGGTATGCCAGATTATCCAAGCTGAACACATACCTGTAGAAAACAACAGGGATTTGAGCGGGAAACACTCCTAACGTCGATGACGTCAGTAAGCAGCCTGAAGGTACCCAAGGACCCACCCAAATCACAAAGCAGCAACACAACGAAAATCACGTGACAACAATCGCTCAGGAGAAAAATCACCCAACGTTAGTGTTCTAGGGTTAAAGGGGAATTACCATTTCTTACAACCTGGACCTTATGTCTGGCATAAAATACGATCGTTTACTCACCCATATAACTTTGGTGTCATTTGGAGTCGCTCGGGGAATCAACGGGGAATAGCACTAGTGTATCATAACAAAATATTGGTGAAATGAACGAGTTTCGCGGCAGATAATGCGTTATTTAGAGGCTATGCTTCGGTGCCCCAGTCACTCCCACTATATGGATATACGCGGATCTAAATATCTTTCGAACGACTCCAAATGACACCAAAGTTATATGGGTGTGTAAACGATCGTATTTTATGCCAGAAATAAGGTCCAGGTTGTAAAAAACGGTAATTCCCCTTTAAGGGGCAGGTGTAATAGTCAATAGCAAACATTAAACATTTACTGAAAGATTGTGTCTGAGAGTTTGGGAGCCAAGAATAGCACAACTGTCAAGCAACAGCCACACTTCAGCCTTCAAATCTGATTAATGAAGTAGTAATTTTCAACGACTAACATCAAACCTATTTACACAGACAGCATTTAGCCACTAAGACCATGAAGACTATTTGAAAAAAGGAAAAGACAGTGCAGAGCCATAGCCAGCGTTCAGTGGCCGTCATGGAAAGATCAGTTAAATTTATGTCCACATTAGTTTCTGCCGCATGTGCGGGGATCTAAAGATCTTGTCAAACATGTCAGATTATCTCATAGCTCTGTCCTCCTGTTTCAGCCTGTCAACATCTATCAACGCATTGTTTGAGTAACATGCCAAGGCATGAAGAGCCGCCTACCCGTGTTTCTTAACCCTAAGCCATGTTTCATGGGACACAACTCATGCAAAACTGACAAAGCTGTCATGTCCATATAACCTTGTCCATGCAGTAATTCTTCACTTTTACTGCAGTGATCACCAGTAAACATAATTAATTTGCATCAAAGATGTAATTTGGGGACCCGCATTTTTATCATAGTCAGTCTAAGCAGTTTATTTATAATTTTACTGTACACAGAATCAACTTAAATCCCACTTCACTTCAAATAATAGATTAATTTTGAGATGGTAAAATTGTAAATCAAACATACAGTTTCAATGAAACTTACCAGGAGCCAGGTGCACCAGCTGGACGTACACCTGGTCGTAAGAGAAAACTGGACATAAAATGCCTCGGAAGAATATTTAATATCTATTGCCTCATCTAGGCATTGTGCTACATCTGATCCTTACACCTAGTCAGAGGCAGGTCTAAAGTTTTCAATATATTTCTTCTTTTGCAATCTGAGTCATTTAATGTATTTGTACTTTTTTAGTTTAAATTGAAACAAGGGAAGTAAACACAGCAACGTAACATCTGCGGCCACTGTTACTGCACTAGGATGTGTCAGCGTGGATGCGCATCTTCTACGCCAGGTGCAGCTGCGCCTAGTCATAGTTTTAGACGGTGCAACCGGTAGAAACATTTATCAAAAGCCCAGCAATGCCCGACGACACACATAAGCCAGATGTAGGGCGTTGCTAAGCCCGATGTAGGGCTTGCACCTGACTTTGCATTTCTAAGCTCTTTGATGAATATTGTTGCATACTGTTTTAATCCACACGCATACCTCAATGTAAAACGATAAGGCGACGTTTCATGAAGCGCTTGCAATGGACTTTTTATTGGATCGGCACTATGAGTACCTTGCTGCTACCTTGAGGTTTCTGGTCACTTCACAGAAACCTGGCTGCAGGTTGGTGGCCATTAGTAGCTACATAGTGTTTGTTGAAGATAATTAGGCTGATGCATTCATCTCTTTGCTCTATGGTGTGTATTTTTTCCACATATGCTATTGACTTTTGCCTCTGATTAAAATCGAATTGTTTACGTTCTGGGATCATACCACATGTTTGTTAGAGGGGAACATATTCAATTTATTTATTTTTTTTCACCAAGAACTGAACATTATTAGTCAGCCAGGCGTAGCTGTGGAGGCCAGCTGAAACCAGCACCCTTTCATGTATGAAAATTAATGAGAATAATAAAATAACATACACAAATACAACGTAAGGACTTTACAGCATATGTGGAGAAGAGGATTACGCCAGTGGGGAAAACATACACAGATGGATGCTTTAGATGCTCGGTTATTATCCATCCAGCAAAACCATCATGGAGGCATCTTATTGGTCCCAGATTCCTGAACCTGAAGACCCACTTCTAAAGAACTATGTTCAACCGGAAGAGCAGCAAGGAGTCCTGTACCAAACTTTTCAGATGCAAAACGTTACCCTTTACTGTTAAGTCATGGATGCGGTTTCTATGGCTACATTAACTGGTTTCATCTCCCATTTTTGAATGGAGATGTCCATTTTGCAAAGAGGAAAAAACGAACCAGACTTTTGATGTCACAGTCAGTCTCTGACATCCTTTGACCTCTTTTTAAGTCGGTCAGTACACTGGAGCAAAGCGAAACGCGGAAATGTCAGTAATTTGTTTTGCCGCGCAACCTTTTCCTCAAATAACTGTCAGAACAATAAGAATCGCCGGAGACATTTCCAATTCTTGCTGATTTCTGGAAGACTTGAGTTTGCGGAGACGGAGGGGAAGAGAAAAGGAGGAGACAAATGAGACAGAGAGGAAACAGAGGTGGAGATTAGCAGGAGGACAGAGGAGTCGGGAGAGGGAGTAGCGGTGGAAGGCAGGCCGGCTGCTGTAGCTGCTGTTTCATTAACTGCTAGTCGACAGCACATACATCAAGCTCCCACAATGCTTAGGGAGCGCAACCGTAACCTGCAGTGATCCACCCGCAAGAAGAGCTACCAGTGATGGATTGTGTGACATGAACTGAGAGCGCTCTCTCTCACACACACACACACAGCCACAATGAGTCTCATTGGACCTCATGGCATCTGGAGGAAATGAAAATTACCTTGAAATGAATGAGAATTGTACTCAAATATATATTTATGTGCAGTCTTTGTTTTTAAACACTGAAAATATAGAATATACTGAAACAACGAAGAGAATTGAATACCGTCAGGAGAGGATTAATGACAAATTTGCATTTTTAGTTTTCGGTTTTGAACGAAATGATATTAAGTTTGTCATAAAGTTCAGTGACTTTATCTGACTGCACTGCAAAATTAAATTTAGAGCGGAATGAGTCGACGTTTTATGAACACGAGTAATTCAGAAACATTTCAGCTTCCTCGGGGTCCAAGTGAACGTCGCAATTGTATTAGAATGGTTCCTTTGACAGCCATTAACTAAAATCATAGGACACTATGCTAATAGAGAG
Source organism: Chelon labrosus (assembly GCF_963514085.1). Classification (NCBI taxonomy): domain Eukaryota; kingdom Metazoa; phylum Chordata; class Actinopteri; order Mugiliformes; family Mugilidae; genus Chelon; species Chelon labrosus. Next base: position 13,689,352 of record NC_140354.1, read on the forward strand.
ACATACTATTCCTGTAAAACTAGAAAACCGTAAAAAGTAATTTTTGGATTATAGTATAGATGATACTTGAAGATAGGTGACATAACAGCTCCCTAAAAATGAAGCTAAAATAGGTAGATTGCCCCCTGGTGGCTGGTGACAGTATAGGTCACAAACCCCTCGCCATCCAAGTTGTATCTAATCAAAGTACGCCACGATTTTCTCCAAATATGTTACCTCCTATCAAATATAGTACTCCTCATCATGTTGATGTTTGTTCAATCGTTCATTTTTGTGATAAGTTTGTTCTGTGACACAGTTCAGAAACATACAATGTGTGGTTTATTCATCTACTACGTCAATTTGCCGTAGCTACGTTGTCAGCCCAGACCCTACGCAGACACTATGCAGTAACCTGACGCTATAGCCTGATGTGCACCTCCCAAGAAATGTAATTATGTATCACAGCGACGCAGACTGCAAGAACTGTGATTGGTCCACTTGGTAGTGGTGCAGTTTACTGGTTTACGACTGCTTCTCCATCTCCGCAATTTCCACATTGATTGTTTTGGATCAATGAAGATGGAACACATTGAGGAAAAGTTAACTGAGGAGATTCGGAGATACAAGCATTTGCATGACTGGTCTTCGTGGAAATTTCGGCGAACGTTTCAGTCGCCATTGTTGCAAGTGAAGCAGGAAGTAGAAAGTGAAGCAGGAAGTAGAAGCAAAAATTTACCCGGCTGGCAAAAAAGACACAGCATCGACGAGCGTTTGGTTGGAATTTTTACAGAGCGAGTGGACTGACAAGCACACAAGTATAAATGGCTCGCACCGACACGCTCAGGTTACATTGTCCATGTCCCGCAGAGGTATAAACTGCGCTTAAGTTGACAAGCTAACTACGTAACTGGCCACTTCAATGACCTGTTCTTACAGAAGAGCTGTTTTTATGTAATGTGCACAACACATCCTCTACTGAAACATGAAGATGTGACAGTCATTAAAAATTATTGTTTTTTTAATTCAATATCCATCTTTTTACTCAAACCAAAATACCTGAATGCAAAAAAACAGAAAATGTCACTCTACTGCAAACAGTTTTGGAGGGCACTGTTGAATTGTAAACTTTCTCACATCTTCCAAACTGTAAAAATAAAATAAAAATCCCTCACTGATGCATTGAGTGGTATTGTGTGGGGTAGCGTGTATATTTCATACATAGGGCCTTTTCCCATCCTGCCCATGGGGCTGGGCGTGTGGACAGTAAGAGCTCAGTATGCATAGTAATTGGTTGGGTAGGAGGCAGTAATGTTTTAATGCATAAATATATCAAGCAGTGAAATTACAATTTAATGGTGTGTGGAATTAGAGAAGGAAGTTCTTGTTCTCTCCACTCACTCTCACTTTTTTTTTTTTTTTACTCACCGCCCCCACCCTATCTTTTATCCCTCTCTGCTCCTCTACCACCCATTTACATTCATGTTTTCTGTTTATAATAATGCACAAAATTTGTGTTTTACATTTGAATATAAGCTTAAAACTGTTAAAGCTTTTTTTAAGGGGTAGACAGCAATAACACTGAATAATTATGCCACTGTAGCAGACTCTAGTGTATGTTCTACAAACAGTGATGTAGGTTGTGCCCTTCTGTGTTTGGGGACACGGTCCATTTAAAAGAGAGTGTTGTTTTCTGGAAAGGGACAGCTAGTGTTCTTTAAAAGGAAAAATAAATACTCCGGTCTGGCTCAATTTGCTATGTACACAACATTAAACTGAAAAAAGTGACTCTGACTTGGCACAAATACCCAACTGCAAGGCTAAGGTTAGCACAAAAGGAAGCCTGGCGTTGGAACCAGATGGGGTCCAGCATGTTTGGTGTGGTCCTGGGCTGGACTTTTACAATAATACATTCTTAATGAATGCCATTAAAACATGTACTCCAATATGGAGGTTTCAATGGAAGTATGGGGAGTTGGTATTTTATCACTCCCTCTCAGAAATGCCACTACCATAGAAACCATCCCATTGGCTGGAGAGATTGTGGATACCAGAATGCAAACCCTTATTTTTTGGGGATTGCTCTATTATTAAAGACTACTGGAGAGGGATACACGCTGCCCTACGAGATATTTTAAGCACGAATCTTGGATATTTGCCTAAAAACAGGTCAAAGTGAGATAAATATTTAATAAATGTACTGCTGATGGCTGGTGAAAAGGCTCTTACATGGAAATGGTTGTGCACTCTGTCCACCTGAATGGACATTACAATGGACGTTTGCAAAATGGCCTCTGTGATTTCAGGCTTGTTCCAGTGCATCCCACCGATACTTGTTCAGTTTGGGATCTACTGAATTTGGAGGCCAGGTCAACACCTTGTGCAGTTTTTCATGTTTTTTGAGTTGTTCCTAAACTGTTTTTGTGTGTGTGCCTGTGTCAGGCTGCATATTTCTGGGGACAGGTGCTGCCATCAAGGAGTTTCATTGCTATGGGGTGGGATTGGCTGGTCTGGTCTAGGTGCGTGGTACATGTCTAAGTAAAATCCACACGAATGCCAAGTCCAAAAGTATCCCAGCAGAACATTGTATTGTCACAAGATGATTAATGCTATTAAAGGGGAATTACTGTTTTTTACAACCTGGACCTTATTTCTTTCATAAAATACGATTGTTTACTCACCCATATAACTTTGGTGTCATTCGGACGATATGTAGATCCGCATATATCCATATAGTGGGAGTGACAGGGGCACCGAAACGCAGCCTCTAAATAACGCATTATCTGCCGCAAAACTCGTTCATTTCACCAATATTTTGTTATGATACGCTAGTGCTATTCCCCATTGAGTCCGGAGTTACCTGTTATCTATTCGCAGACGTGCAGTGATTTGTTGTTCTTTGGCCAACTGTTCCTCTCTCTGGCTCCGCATCCTCCTTTCAACGAGCTCCTCATCCATATACACTGTCTGAAAATGGTAAGGACGTCCATCATAAACAAAGTTGTCGTCCACAACCTCAGAATCGTAAAAATATTAAGCCATGTTGCAAAAAACTAGCAGTAGCAAATTACAGGTAAACAAGAGGCTGCATTACGGTGCCCCAGTCACTCCCACTTTATGGATATACGCGGATCTAAATATCGTCAGAACGACCCCAAATGACACCAAAGTTATATGGGTGAGTAAACAATCGTATTTTATGCCAGAAATAGGTTGTAAAAAATGGTAATTCCCCTTTAACCTATCAGTGGTTTTAATGTTGTGGCTGTTTGGTGTATAAAATACCTTTGGATTATTATAAATTGTACTGTAGCAGAACAAAAGCCCTCCAGCAAAGAACAGTTGAAATTAATTATGTGTAAATAATAGTAGAACATCTTTTCTCAAATTAAAGTAGTAACAAAGTGCCATAGTCCATGTACTGCAGGATCCGATTTACCATTATAAATAAAGGCAGTCTAACAAAATACATATAAAAAATGTGATTGGATATCACAGTTTAATTAGTGAATTCACTAACTTGCTTCATTATCCTTGAGTTCCCGGTAAAAACTGCATTAGAAGGACAGGACAGGATCTGTAAACCTTTAATATATCGTCTATATCGTGGCATGATTTTGTGAATACATTGCGCAGCCAAAAATCAGAGTATCAGGTCAGTCTTATCAGTTGGCAGCCATACAGGGTTGCGAGACCGAAGCAGTGTGGATCAGGCTTTTTTTAGTTTTTTTTTTTCAAAGTCATGCCATAAGTGTTCTCTTCCTCTGTCAGAGATAACCAGCAAACTGCCTTCAGACACAAAGTGAAGTTTTGGCTGCTTCTCATTGCTGATCCAGATATTTTATTAATTTCTTCTTTTCTTTTTTTTTTTTTTTATTCTTCAGTTTTTAACTGCACCTGCTTAGAGCGTGACTCTAATAGTGTCAGATCAGTCATTTTGTAGGTTCACCGCCTCGGTCCAGACTAGCATACTGTATTGGCTGGAATATAAGATGACCTTGATCGTGAGATGACCAACAACTGTTTTTGCGAGAAAACAAAAGACTTTCCAAAGATAAGAAACACTTTATCAGACAGACCCGAATCTTGTTGGGGAAAGTTTGCCCGAGATACTATCCAATGATTAGTCTTCTCCTTGAGGCCTTTTCTTGTGTAAACTTGAAATACTCCAAGCATTTTATTTAAAAAAACAAACAAACAAAAAAAACGACTAATTCCACATCCTGTTTATTAGTCTCATGCTCACGCTGTCTCCGGGCTCTTGAAACAGACAGGATGATTTTTTCTGGCTGCATTTCTGACTGTATTTACAACCTTCTCTTAGTGACATTCTGCCAGGAGGTGCTTTCTGACATGTTTTCACCCATCAGGAATTCATTTCTCTCAGCACTGCTCACTACTCTCAGGGCTGACTAATGCTTAATGACAGGGAAATGTAGCCATGAATAAACTTGCCAGTCCAGCAGTAAAGCTACAAACTACCCACTTTGTGTTTTATGCTATATGCGTAAAAAGTAATAATAATTGCAGAAGTAATACGTCAATAATCCAGTTGCTTTTCTTCGGATTGACCGTCGAACTTTTACACACCCACATAACTTTGGTTTAATTTGAAGTTGTTCGCATATATCCATATAGTTTTGAGTGACTGGGGCACCGCAACGTAGCCTCTAAATAAGACACTATCTGCCGCAAAACTCGTTCATTTCAGCAATATTTTGTTATGATACGCTAGTGCTATTCCCCATTGAGTCCGGAGTTATCTGTTGTCTTCGTGGACGTACAAACTAGCAGTAGCAAATTACAGGTAAACAAGCCACACAGGGTGTGTGCGGTGCTCAGAGATGACATCATCCAGGTCAGAGGTTTGTAGGTCAATCTACAGACCCCGGATGATGATAACAGGTAACTCCGGACTCAATGGATAAGTGCACTAGCGTATTATAACGAAATATTGGTGAAATGAGTGAGTTTTTCGGCAGATAATGCGTTATTTAGAGGCTGCGTTTCGGTGCCCCAGTCACTCCCACTATATGGATCCACTGGATCTAAATATCTTCCGAACGACTCCAAATGACACCAAACTTATATGGGTGAGTAAACAATCGTATTTTATGCCAGAAGTAAGGTCCAGGTTGTAAAAAACGGTAATTTCCCTTTAATGAAGTTGACAGAATACGTTAACAGTGATGGATAAAAGCCACCACGTTTTCAAAAAAACATTTAGATTTTTTTAGAATTGCCACCCCACTTTACCCAGTGCGCATAGATCGTTACGGAGCTTGAACAGTTTTTTCGGACAGCGATGCTACAACAGAGGTTTGTCAGTGTTTTTCCTCCTGTGTACAATTTGCAGTTCTTTTTTTTTTTTTACAATTACATTTCAACCTTCCAGGCATCAGCGCATCAAATCACCTACAACCCTTCCGCGTTGTCGAAGGGATGCTGGCTCTGAAGAGAAGCAGCTATTTCATCACCTTCAGTGTTTTCTCGCCATCGTGACAAAACATTCAATGCTGCTAATGTTGCTCTTAGGCATATTTAACCGTACTGTACACTGGGGCTCACTTTACTACACACACTGCCGTTTAACACACACACATACACACACACGTACTTCTGTCTTTTCACCTGTCATGTTGTTCTGACAGTACACTGTGGATTGTTTGACAAATTTCCCTTTATTCACCGTATTCATTTTTCTCCCACTCATGCACAACTAATTGCTTGTTGTAAACTGTCACTCAGGCCAATGAAAAGTGCGTGAGTGTGCCAGAACCTACGTGTGTGTAAATGCATAGTATAGAAACGGCGTGGCTCTCGATATCTCTTTGTGTAGTTTAGGTACAGCTGCTGTGACTGAATTTAAGTGAGGGCAAAATAACATATTTAATGTTATGCAAAGAGTGAATGATCGTGCCATTGCCATATATTTGCCGTGCCTATGTGTGTCTAATGCTGTGTATACACCAAAACAGCCAAGTGCGGCCAATTACATGGTTACACAGTCGCAGATGAAGTGTTGTTCACGCACTCATTGAAAATGTATCATCATCAACTGGTAGAACAAACACATATGTTTTTGTTTTTTTTGACGCTTCTACGCCTCGCCGGCCCAGTTTTTATTTGTTTGCGTATCACAGCCGTCACATGGCGCCAATAATTGGTTGCCAGTTTCCTTTTCACCCGCCGTAATGCAGCACCCCCAGAGTCGCTGTAGGCCTTGTGCGTCTGCGTGGGTGCTCATTGATCAAGGTGTCAACCGTAGTCACATTTAACATAAGAACGCTCGGAGGCCCGTCTGGGGCCCCCCCTGCAGCCACTGGAAACCTATCACAACAGAGCCCCTACTGACGCTCGCTGTGCTTGTCAATGAAGACGCTTCAGGCGTGCGGTGCCTGGCGCCTGGTCAGTGTCAGAATTCCTAGTAACCTACCTATCCCGTCTACAAATCTGGGACTGTGTGGGTGTCTTCACGTCCTCCTGCTATTCTGGTTCGTGAAGGTGCAAGGGCAAACTGCTAAAAGGCTGGCTGGAGGTGGATAGAGATCAGAGGGTGTGGTGAGTAATAAATAAAGGCAAAACACAATGTTTGCCCACTATTTGTTGTGGGCCAACACCAGGTTTTGTGAGTGAGTGGTCTGTTACTTTCTAGACATTCAGAACATTTATCTTACACAACCCTTGGATTTCATTTTTGTTAATTAATCCGTAATCATTGCTGAGGTCTCCATATTTACTGTGGGGCCAATTGCCAGATGCGTTTCCTCTGTATGATTTCTACATGGGCCTCTAAACCCGTAAATCGCACCTTTTGGGCTTGATGATCACTCCCCTCATTCAGTCATTTTCTGACTCAAGCAAGTTTTTTTAGTGCTATAGTTGCTTTGAGAGCAACCACCACGTTCATAATTCCTACCTAGGGTCGAAGTGGGAAAGTTGAAGCAATCAAAGGCAGCAGGCAGCAACGCAAGATCGTCTTTAGTTTTTTTTTTTTTTTTACGCATTTGTAATAAAAATGAGTATTTGCTCTAAAGACCTGAGGGTCTTCCTACAGGTCAGAGTTCAACAACTCCTTTACATAAACTGCAACCTACTGTTCGGAAAGCAATTTCTTCAGCTGGGGGCTCCTTCAGCTTCACTACAGACATTAGGAGATGGCTCCTGCCTACCACAACAGTTATTCTGTAATAATGACTCTTCTCAGTATATGTACCAATCAGTCAACTTGACTAATATTGTGTAGGTCCCCTTTGTGCTGGAAGAGCAGTTCTAACCCATGGAGGCATAGGCTCCACAAGACCTCTGACAGTGCCCTGTGATATCTGGCACCAAGACATTAATATTGGGTCGCTAGAGTTTGGTAAATTGAGAGGTAGGGCCTCTAACGTAGGGCCTCTAGAGCTTGGACTTTTTTCTCCAAGACATCCCACTTCTGATGAATTGGATGGAGAGCTCAGGTCAAGTCAGCATCTTGAACTCTTTTGTCAAGTTCCTTAAACCATTCCAGTGTTTTTGTGTCAGGTTGCATTATCTTGCTGAAAGAGGCTATTGCCATCGGAGAATACCCAGGGTTCCCCTGTAAGACTTTGCGCCAAAGCATCACTTCACTTCACTTCACTTCACTTCACATCTATCTATCTATCTATCTATCTATCTATCTATCTATCTATCTATCTATCTATCTGTGTCGTGGTTCATATGTTAAATCTGAACAAGGCATTCAGTAATCACTGCATGGTACTTTTTGTGATGGGTCTCTCACATAATTTGGCCTCGCAAGGATAATTTAAAACTTGGAAGTGGCTGCCACTTAGTTTTCCCCGTTAAACGATATATTCATCATTCCCTTTAAGATAAGCTTTATTGTGTGCTATTACACTGAGCTTGGCTTGCAAATTAAACAGATGTACAGTGTGTTTAATACAACACAGTGTGGCAGATACTTAAGTTTCAAACGGAGTGCTTCATAAGCAGAAACACCAGAGGCCTGTTAAACAAATTTCACGCCAATGACTATTCGCCTACTGTGCAGTAAGGACTTTGATTGTAAAATATCGGAGTATAGGTTTATTGCCTTATCAATCACCGATTGAGTGAGGAATTACTAAAGTGCCAAGATGTCACTTATGGGGCTATCTATCACCTGAGTCAAATCCTGCTTGGGAAGCATTAAGAGCTGGGCTTACCATGCTGTGTAGCGTGACTAAGAAGCAGCAATCGTCTGTTGTCTAGCCTGGTTTGTCAGTATTTGAGTGCATCTCACCCGTCACCTGGCCAGTTCTTGAAATTTTCTTCATTTTGAGGTTGCATCTGTTGCCGTTTGTTGGGTATATGTGTCATCATCACAAGGCCAGTGGAAAAGGTGCTATCCTACATAGGTTTCTTAACTCAGTTCAGCAGTGACAACTTGACAGACTGACTCGCCTCGCTGAAGGCAGTCATCAGTTCAAAAGTCCTGCTCACTTAACATTAACACAGCTTTCGCAATAAAATGTTTACAGTCTCAGTTGGGCTAGAACATCAGTCTCTGATCCACATTTGAGCACCAAGATCACTCCGTAACCATTACAAAGAATGCAAAAGGCACAGTCCCCTCCAGAACCAGAAGTCTTTTAAAAGGTCTCTACGATTTTAATGTTGGTGCAGCTATTGTCTGACAGTGCAGTGCACCTCATTATCACACGTAGAATTTTTTAAATTCTTATAGTTTAATTGATTTTATATATGGTAATATAAAATGTACCATATCATGTAAAATAAATCAGTTTAAAGACCATCAGAGATATTTTTACGATAAGTTAAATAAATATGTCGTATGCTATAAAAAGATATAATAGCAAGTAGTAGCAGAGCAACCACAGTCCAGTTGTGTTCTCACAGGGAGGCGTTGTAGAGACGTATGGCCCGAGGGACAAACAACCTCCTCAGCCTGTCAGTGCAGCAGGGCAGAGACAGCAGCCTGTCACTGAAAGAGCTCCTCTGCCTGGTTGTGGTGTCGTGTAAGACGTGGTCTTCGTCGACAAATTAGGTCATTGAGTCAAACAGGGCCCATTGTGCTTTGCCTCGTTTTCTGTCATAAGGGAAACTGAAGCAAACTGTTGAATTGTTGCGGAAAAGAAACAAGAAAATAAATGGAGATTATGCACGTGTCACTCAGCTAGTTCGGTGTGAAAACACTGAACGGTCACGTCCTAAGTTACTAGTGGACTGAATCGATACGGTAGAAGAAACTGAAGTTACAAATCATAACTGAAACTTTTCCTTTGCCTAAGTGGCCTATTCGTGGTGAGAAACACAATCTACAACTTCACAGATCATAAAAACGGTGTCTTTCCATTGTCACTCCATAAACCATTTCTAGTGAAATACCTCAAATTGAGCATAAAAATATGCTGATAGAAATAAATTGTATAATTTTACGATGTTGATGTTCATATTAAATGTCGCCACAGTTTGAAACAATGACAGCTCCATATAATAGGTTTCCATTGACATCAGCTCATAATAAACATCTGTTCCAAGCTTAGTTTGCTCAAAAGGTCAAACTATGGACTTTCTAAACACTTTCCTTTTCTTGTACAATGTACTCCAGCATACAAACAACTGACAGTGCTGTAGAATACTCTACATCTTACTTCATCTTTACTTTACCCCTAGATTTTCCATGGCCCCATATCGTCCTATGGAAAGAATTCTCTGTGTTGTACTATAAGTAACTGTAGCTAGATAAACCATCATACAGACCAGAACTGAAATTCTCTCAGAAGCACAGATAGTGTGCTTAGATGATGATGATTATTAATTCTAAATTTGGGTTATTATTGTGTCACAGGATATCAGGCTTGGGGACCTTGCTCTTCCCAGACTAATTAAAGGCCAATATATTAAAGGTCAGTTGAAACTACTAACACCCTACAGCAAGTTGTATATCCACCTCCCTACCTGACTCCAACTGATAGTTTAAGTCATGTATTAGTGTTAGATGAGCCTACCCTAGCAGTAACATCACAGAGCAACACTCTCATTACAGGCTTCTTATTATGTTCTTATTATATGCTATGTATATAGTGTATATTTATTTGTTTGTCTGTCTTACACCTGTGTTTCTTTTTACTAGTGGTTTTCAAGAGTTTTCTTACTGCATGTGCAGCTGGGCTACTGTGATCAAGCAATTTCCCTTCTAAGTCTAAGAAGTTATTAGCAGCTATACCCGGATACAAATCAACTTCCTCTAATAAAACTGCATTAAAACATTATTTAATCAGATTGCCCATTTGTCCATATGTCAAATTGCCTATTATGCACTTAACAGACAGACTTCATGTCGATATCGATATCTCGTTGCTGGAAAGAGCGTGAATATGTGCGTTTATTACCCTTTCCCTACAATAAATGTGTTAGTCGTACATTTTCCCCTGGTTCTGTTTGGGTGATTAGGCAACATGTTGAAATATATCGGTGAGTAATTTAATCTGGAATCAAATAACAAGCACTCTGTTAAACCGTGGATGGTGGAAGGTATTATTTTCCAAGGAGCAGCCAGCAAACCAATTTAATACAAGTGCTTGTTAAATCAAGATACAAAATACTGACTAGAAGTTAACCTCTGAGTCGTGGAAAATAATTCCTTGTCAGCACAGATGGCCTGCCTTCCCTCGCTCGCTCTCTGTCTGTCTCCCTTTCATTATTTCTCAGCCCTCGCCCATTCTGCTTTTATGAGGCTGAACGATCAATAAAGGATTGCGCGGGGAGGCAGAGCGCCTCACATCCCCATTTGGGAAGATAATTTGCGTCAGAAAATGGCAGCCACTGCACAATAGTATATTGATGTATTAAAGGGAAGAACCAGACGGCATGCATTAGAGGGGAAAAAGACAGAAATGGAGAGGGAGAGAGGAAAAGAGTCATATGGAGAGAGAATAAGGGGGAGCTTGGAGGAGAAAATACAAAGCGAGGAACTCTGTTCTTTACAGTAAATTATGGCAGCAGTAAGTGCTGTAATTATTTTGCAATAATTAATATTGTGTTGTTCGTAAAATCTATTCGGGATAAAATTTCATAAACGGGACACATTGCGTTGCGTCTCATATTTTGTTCTTTTTCTTTTTTTCCTTCTCCACCAAAAGTAACCAAGGTGATTGTTGTGTGTACCCATATTTTTGTATGCAGAAGAAAAAAAATTTTAGAATGAAAAGACACTCCTTTGTCCAGTCCAGCACATTTCCAGTTGTGCAAATCTGCTTCCATCCATAAAGCTAGGGATCAGAACCAGAGCCAGACAAATCAAATCTAATAACTGATCAGGCATAACATTACGACCAGTGACGGGAGAAGTAAGTAACATTGACCATCTTGTGACGACACAATACATTCGTGTGGATGTTACTTAGACATGTAGCACCCACCTAGACCAGACCAGGCACCCCCACCCCATAGCAATGACACTCCTTAATGGCAGCAGCCCTCCCCAGGCAGCAGAATACAGTCTGAATGCGTTGTGTGCTTTTTATTTTTATTTGTTTTGGTAAAAGTCACAGTTTGTAGACCAATGAGCCAAAATATGATGAGCATTCCTTTCGTATGAAGCAAAGGGCTGTGATTCTTGTATTAACTCAGCATGTCAAGTTCTGGTTATATTAGACGGTAAGCGATCAGTCGGTTCTAGCAGTCAGCACTTAAGGCGTGGGAATAATTTGCAGGTGTATAAATCTGAAGGACTTTAATAAGGTAGTAGACCAACAGGGGAAAGAAAAAAAAAAAAAAAAAAACACGAACTAGCCGAAGGGTGTTGGGAGATGCGCTGGAAAGGATGGATGCTGGAAAGTATGATCCACTGCGGCACCAATTAACAACAAACAGGACTTAAAGGATATACTGCTAACATTGTTATTGACTCTGTGGTTTGAGTTTTGCCACCAGATGAAGGAGTTGTTATAATGTCGGCATCATTCTGGAAGAGTAGCAACAAAGTTCAGAATATACAGTGATCTGGCATAACATTATGACCTGCCTAATATTGTGTATGTGTCCCTTGTGCCTCCAAAATAGTTGTGACTCATCATAGAATGGACATGGGCCTTCTGAGGGTGTCCTGTGGTGTCTGGCAACAGAATGTTGTTCGTGGGGGGGCCTTTGGGTCCTATGGGTTGAAGGGAGGGGCCTGTGTGGATCATCCCACAGATATATTGGAGGTCAGGTCAACACCTTCTGCTGTTTTTCATGTTTCTTGTGCCTGTGTCAAGCTGCATTCTGCTGGGGATGGCTGCTGCCATCAAGGAGTGTCATTGCTATGGGGTGGGGGTGCCTGGTCTGATCTAGGTGGGTGGTGCATGTCTAAGTAACATCCATCCATCTTGTGTTGTCACAAGATGGTCAATGTTATTTACTTCTCCTGTCAGTGGTTTCAATGTTGTGGCTGATTGGTGTATTATCAATCACGCGTCATGCAACCAGCAATCACATACGGTATTTATGTATGAAAATAAATGAGACCATGCACTGATTAAAATACTTAGCTTGACCTCACCATGATTACTGAGCTGAAAGGTTAAACATACGGGACTGCATAGATAGATTGGTTTAACGCTGCTGACAAGTCCAAGTAAAGCTCTGGCCAAGGCACTGACTGGATGAAGAGTTTTGAATAATGCCGGCACAGATCCTCCTTAAAAATTATGTTTCAAAAATGTACAGACAAAGGGGAATAACTGACTCCTTGACAGTTTATGTACATGACCTCAGCAGCCGGCACTCGAACTATTTGTCAGCTTACTCCTCTGGTTAAAATGCCGCCATTCCCGGGCTGCTGATTCATTGGTAGCTCTGTGAACAGATTTGAAGTGGCTGTTGCTGTGTGTGTGTGTATGTGTGTGTGTGTGCGTGTGTGTGTGTGTGCGGAGCTACGTGGAGCACTGCGAATGAGACGTTGCTTCCATTAGTCTTCTGACCTCACCGTAATTCCCGGAAGCTCCACTTATTGTGGCTGCTCTCTTGCTGGGTCTTTGATTCACTTAACTCATTCAGCAATTCATACCCCTATTTAGCCACTCAGTGCTTTGCCACTCACTCATTCCCGCCGAGGAGTTACCTTTATCTTACCTTTTATTGCTCTTTAAACACAAAACAGCCTTTCACGGAGACGATATTTAATAGAAATTGACAGTGAAGCATCTGCTGGTGCCGAAGACAAAGGACCATTATGGGTCTGATTTCCGCTAGATTAGATTAGGATGGGATGTTGGGATTAATCAGATCCATCAATGTCGCAATCAAACTGGACTTCCTGAATTATATTTACACCCACCACGGGCATGTTTGGAGATTGAATGAAAAAAACTAAGCTTGGAGTAATGATTTGTGTCCGTCTTCTGCTACACATTGAGAGCTTAAATGAGCCTTTACAACAAACAGTACAAAGCCCAAAAATGTACCATTACTCAATTGTCAATATAGTTTATTTTTAATATTAAAAGCTGCCTCAGATCTGTACAGTACACTAGCCACATAAACCAAACACATAAGATTATCAAAAGCCTATGTAAATACTACGGATTTCCTGATCAAGTCTTTGTGTCGCCCAATCCGATCTTTTAAAATTCAGTATCGGCTGATCCAAGTCCCGATCCAGTCTTATATACCAAAAAACATCCTCCCCAGGTGATTCATGAAGGCTTTTCTTATCTTAGTTGTGCTCTCCATTAAATAAGGCTGTCAAAGTTAATGTAGAGCTGATAAGGGTAGCTCGTACCTCGGTTCTGGAAAACCTTCACTCCTATGGAAATGGGCTGATCATCCAACGCCATAAACTCCGTAAGCCTCTCTGCAATATTTTTTGCCTCAACGCTGTCTCAAGGAAACCTTTCTTTCAAACGCAGCATTTGGTGTCGTCGTTTCGTGACGGCCTTTGCCTGAGTGTACTTGCGTATTCCGTCTTGTGTTCACAGCATACATGTGTAGTCACGTGAGTTTTGGTAACTTTGATGCTAGCCAACTACCGAAGAAGACGTTTTGATGCTACAGAGACATGGTTTTACCCTAAGCAAAGAAGTACAGGACATTGTACTTGGCTGAAGCCTGTTCTGACTGGATGCAGTAATTTTAAAAATGCTTGGATCGGCATCAGGAAATCGTTAGGATATCCAAAACCATTTAAGACCGGAAGATGTATGCTGGTACAGGACTAATGCACAAAAAACCACAAGTTATAGCTGTGGGGTACACCGTTATATATGCGTTTGAGTTATCTTTCAAGGGCAGCGTGAACAGCAGAAACATCAACTGTCTGTTAACATTGGACCAAAACTCCTGCCATCTATTGAAGAGCTGCATTTCCAGAAGCAGTGAACAACTGAGAAGAGATCAAGGACAACATTCACGAAAGGGTTTTAGCTACGCCAGCAGCTTTCTACCACTATGACTAAAGAGGAGGCAAGGTCCATCTGTCTCCTTACTACTTTGGTCTGAAATGAAACAGCTTAAGAGAGAATTTCTTCCTTTCTCGACCAATAGGTTGGCCAACAGGTTGACCTTTTATTGAAGTCTCATCAACTCTTATTGTGGATTGCCATAAAAATTGGTCCATATATCCAGGGTACTGAGAGGATATACTTTGCTGATCTTTTGATTTTTTTTTTTAATTTTTTTTTTGGCTGCAGTGCCATGAGCAGGTCATTTATATTTTGAAACATTGAACCACTATCTGTGATTGCCAGCAATTCACAGACAGTGGTTCTCAGGCAAGAATGCCTAATGACTTTGGCAATCTCCTTACGTTTCTTGTAGCTCCACCAGCAAGTTGACATTTATGGTTGTGAATTAAACATCTTTACAACTATTGGATGGACTACCATTAAAACTTATCCGTTGTCCTCCAGCGCCCATCAACAGATCAGTTTTTTTTCTTTTACCCAACACGAACAAATGGAACACATGGTGAGCAAATAACAGCAAGGCCCAACCACCTAGCTGGCGGTAACTGAATTGTTACGTCAGGTGGTAATCTATCTGACTTTTTATTATTAATGGTTGGAAATTCCTTGCTGACTTGCCATGTGTTACAGCAGATGCTTTAAAAGTATTTTATTCATTGAGGCAGGTGATAAAAGGGGGCGATTATGTGCCATTTCCATTTTGTTAGTCATTAGTCTATCATAGGCTACACTACTCTAACACGAACAAAGACAAGACACATCTGAGCGGCCAGACCTCTGCGCACCCTGCTATCAAGTTTAAGGTGACAAATGGAGAGGCTTTATTATCTCAACCCCACAGTTAACCTATCAGTCCCCATCTCCCTCTCCCTCATACACACAGTGTTTAAAATGACTCAATTACCTCATAAAAGGTCAAGATTGTAGATGGCTGATAGACTTCTAATTACTTTCCTATCCTCACCACATCCACGGCATCACCA
This sequence comes from Chelon labrosus, assembly GCF_963514085.1. Classification (NCBI taxonomy): domain Eukaryota; kingdom Metazoa; phylum Chordata; class Actinopteri; order Mugiliformes; family Mugilidae; genus Chelon; species Chelon labrosus. The sequence goes on from NC_140354.1 coordinate 13,704,746, forward strand.
CACTTGATTAGCTACACTACATATTAAAAGCATCATATCTCAGAGTGGTGTGTGTTCAGTGGTATGTTTCATGCAAGATTGGAATCTTCTTGCTTAAAATTTCCATTTTAATGGAATGCATGTTTTGGAGATTGGGTGGCCACATTTAATCCAGTATTGTAAAAACAGTATAGGACATTGCCTATGCTGTGAAGAAGATCCTTTACTTAAAGGAGAACTACTGTTTTTTACAACCTGGACCTTATTTCTGGCATAAAATACGATCGTTTACTCACCCATATAACTTTGGCGTTATTTGGTGTCGTTCGTCAGATATTTAGATCCGCGTATATCCATATAGTGGGAGTGACTGGGGCACCGAAATGCAGCCTCTAAATAACGCATTATCTGCCGTGAAACTCGTTCATTTCACCAATATTTTGTGATGATATGCTAGTGCTATCCCCCGTTGAGTCTGGAGTTAACTCCGGACTCAATGGGGAATAGCACTAGCATATCATCACAAAATATTGGTGAAATAAAGAAGAGGCTGCGTTGCGGTGCCCCAATCACTCCCACTATATGGATGTAACTATGTGACGAACGACACGAAATACTGTAACACCAAAGTTATATGGGTGAGTAAACAATCATATTTTATGCCAGAAATAAGGTCCAGGTTGTAAAAAACGGTAGTTCTCCTTTAAGGAAAGTCCGAATGTATTCATGTAAGGACCGGAGGTAAGCTTCTTGTACTCAAGATAGTAATACAAAAAGTACCTGGTCTATTTTTTCTATTTTTAATATTATACATCAAATTACAATGACTGCGTTCCCAATGTGAATGAATGTTGCACGTTGGTAGAGAAGGAAAAAGGAAGCTTGGATGTCATTTGAAGCATAAAGACCACATCATGCAGACTTATTACATCGCATTCAAATTAACAGGTCCAACCATCTAGGAGGAGCTTGGGGCGGATGGTGGCCCTACAAAGTGCACAGCTCTCACACTAGAGACACAGTTTCAAATTCAGATTCCTGCCTGGGGTTTAGGTTATAAAAGATCTTTGGTTTGGAGAAAGATGGTGGTTTTGGTTATAATCTTCATGTTGTGTCTACACTGAATTTGACCACTGGCTTGTCCTTACCTTAATCTAGGTAAACTTAATCTAGTTGGGCTGCATTTACTTTAAAATATATTTGGTTTCCATTTTTTAGGAGATGAGGAGATGATTCCATCTCAGTTTTGGCCACACGATGTGTTGATGTGCATATACAGACATATGCTTACATTTGAAAGTAGGTAATTTGCGACATCTGGAATAGTCTTGGTTACAGAATTTGCGCGTGTAATGTGAGTTCAGTTAACTGCTGCACCGAAGCATATCTAGTCTTCTAGATAAGTGTGGGAGAACCATCTCAAAAATGTAGACTGAATGGAGGTCTAACAAGTGTAAACTCTGAGTTAGGATTTGACTTTCGAAGGCAGCTCCACACATTACCACTGAGTAGCTGATGATGATCTGGTGTAATAACTGATGGGACCAAGTCAGGCTAGAGTGTTGTTGGTGTATTTATTAAGTTGTAAGGTTTATGCTCCCTCCTGAATATCAAAGACTGAAAGGTCTGGGGGAAGCTTCGTTCATAACTCAAAATTTCCTCATGCATTTATAAAGAAATCCTTTGAACTCCATGCTTCTGCTGCCCCTTAGATTTAATACTAACATTGCCACCAGTAGATGGCTATGTTTCCGTGAAGTTTTCATCCATTCAGGCAGTGGTTTACAGTGATAAGCTTCATCCACAAAGGTCCCTCATCTGAGCGTCTCATTTCACGTGTGGTAGTCATTAGGGAGCTAATGTTGAGCAATGAGACAACGGTGCATATATACACATCGGTTCCTCCCAAAATGACAAAATACATAACATACTTACAAAAGTATAACATTGTCATTCATTTGCATATCTATTGTTATTACAATTCAGGTGTTTGGTTATGCAGCACACACAAATCCCTGCATGTAACCTGGAATACTGAAAAGAAAACTAATTTTACCCCATATTTCACAACAAATAATTAGTAGTCAGCCAAGATGTAACCTACTGCATATATTTAATTCTAGCATATTTGCTATTGCATCCTGCAAATGTAATATTTTGTACAAAAAAAATCTATTAGTCTTCCACAGAAAAGAAGACACACCTGCAATCGGAAATCATTAAACTTAGTAACACCAAATGTATGCATACCGTACATGCATTAATGTGATCACACGTTAGTGGGCTTCGCACATGCTGAGGTCCACAACGACGCTTTCGGATATGAGCTTAGCTTCTGTGCAGTTTGAGGCACAGAGCAATGACAAAGATATTGCACGATTCTGTAACAGTGCCCTGCAATGCATTAGGGAAATAAAAAGAGAAGGATCTGACAGCTTTGTTCATGGAGAGGGGGGGTGAGGAGCCTCGTGTTCACATCCAGAACACGCCCATATTTCCCTGTTTGAGGATTTGTTGACGGGCCAATGGAACTGGTCATTGGTTCAGACGTTTAGAAATCTATGATTCCATTCTGTGACATAGCAGGAAGTATATCTATATATATATATTTATACACCTTGTGAAGCTATTGAAATCCATAGACTTGCATAGTAACCATGGAACCATGTCCACACTGAAGGTTATTCAGTTTGTACTGGCTCAGAATTTGGTGTCAGTAGCAGGAATCTTTGGACTCAACTTGCCTAGTGTAAAGAGTGCAGACTGCAGGTGCAGGTTTAATGCCCGGTTTACACTTCCAGAGAGCGGAACCTATGTTGTAGCCTTTGCGAGCACCCCACGGTGTTGTGAGCATTTAGACTCATGTGGCGGCGTGTCATCATCTTGTAATATACAGAATGGTTGCTGGCCGTGGGCTTCCTGTGTCAGATTTTTAAGGTACAATGGCAACTGGAACTGAGCGGGTCATGCTGGAGTTTACTTTTACTAAAATCAATGCAGAAAAGAGTGAAGATGTCAGGATGGATGTTGCGTACGACCATTGATCTAAGTGAGTCAGAAGGACGGTGAATCTTCTGTGCCTGTTTGGCCGCTGAAAGTCATTCGGAAAGAGATAAATTTCAGACCAATCCCAGATGTTGTAGTCTGTGTCACTGCAAAATATATTTACGTGTACAGACCCACACCATACCCACAGTATAGATCCGATGCAGAAACATAGCTTATGCATTATAGTGAAGGGAACATTTCCTTGGGACATGTCGGACCCCTTAATACCAATCAGGTACCAGTCAGGTTTGACTCTAATAGGTGGTTTATACTTCTGCACAAGTATAAATGTTTTGCAGCTGCGTAGGCTACATGTGTAGGTTGCGGCGTGTAGTCCCGCAGACGTATAAACCGCACTTAATGGCTACTTCCAGTACAAGTTAAGTCGATTTCAGTGGCTTCCCTTCTAGATTTTAATATAGCAGAACATCCTTTAGATTTGGTTTCATGGGAGCTTGTCAGCATGAATGTGCTATTAAAATGCTCACTGAGTCCACCCTCCCATTTTAATCAGTCCTGTGGGTAGATCAACACGAGAACACGCTTTCATGCTTCAGGGTACAGACTGAACTTGTTGTGGTGGTTTAATATTGTGTAAAGTAGGGAGGTGTTGGATGATTTATCACGGGGCTTGGTGAGGAAGACTTAACCTGTTTTGGGGTTGTTAAATAAACTGTGTTTGTCAGGTTCCGTGATCAATGCTTTGGAGATTGGGTTTGAGTGTTTAAAGGTTCAGTGTGGGACCCGGTGACCACTGATAAAGAGGCAGACTGATACCTTGTGATGGAAAAGACATCACAATGTAATATTTATAACATTTCCAAGACAGAAAAATCAAACAGGCTTACAGAGTCTTTATCCTGCCTCCCTGATAAACACTTACAAAACGCTGTATTGACACCATTTGTCATGAGTGACTTTCTTTGTCAGTTCGCAGAGCAGACATCTGCTATCGATACAGGGTTTCTGTAATCGTGTGAGACGTTTAATACAATATATCTGGCTTCTGATATATTTTGGATATTCCTTTAGGATTTTGTCCTAAAGAAATGTAGCAGACTAATCCGACTTTCACAGGGTATAACAAACCATACATGATCTAATGCGTGGTTTATGCTTCTGCGACAATTTGAAGATGGAACACGCCGAGGAAAGGTTAACTGAGGAGGTTTGGAGATACAAACATTTGTATACTGTAACTCCATATATGCTATTTCGGCGAAAGTGAAGCAAGAAGTAGAAAGAAAAATTAACCCGACTGGCAAAAAAGACACTACGGCAACTAGTATTTGGGTCAGCATCACTGACCCAAACGCTCAACGCCCAAACGGTGTAGGTTAGGCTACGCCGTCTATGTCCCACAGAGGCATATATCATGTACCAAGTGGTGTGGGACAAGTGTACATAACATTGCAACTGCAGTTACAATGTATATCTTATGTTTTCAAAGAAAAACTCAAATTCCATGGACTTTCTTTACAAACAGTCTAGACTGACTTTAACTTTAGGTCCCTTTTTCTAAATTAGCAGACCCAAGTCAGCTGTGTGTTCCTCTGTGATTGGTAGCCTGTAACATATCAGAAGAATGAGAAACTGCTGCTGAGGTTTGTATTAGTTCCACTTTGTGGGACGCACACGCATGCTCGCACATGAGCGCACACGCAAGCACACTTTGACAAGCACCTGAGGGGCGGGACTTATCGACTGAGCCATGGACTCATCAGAAGATTGTTCAGTCAGGCCACTTGCATTAATGGTGAAGTAAATTGAAAAATGCAATCAATGATTGGAGTGAATGCTCGGCGGTAATGATATCAGCGTGAGATAATCCAATAATTGCCAGGCTGATGTATTCTCTATTGGTATTTGGCCGCTCCGCCTGTCACTATAAAGTATGCTCCCCTCTTCTTTCCCCTGGCCAAGAGTGGAAGACAGAGAGATGGAGAGAGAAGGAGCAAGCTGCTGCTGTGTGAGCAGAGCTAATGAGCGTAAAGCTTTCTCAGGAAAATGCACCCAAACTTTTCCTCAATATTCATTTAACAGTAGGGAGCCTCGGCTGCTGCAATGACCGCCGAATGAAAACTGTGCCAAAAATAGTTTTCGGAAGTAAATAATAGCTTGGGTGGGATTCAAGCCTGCAAACACTGACCATTTACGAAGGTGCTGAAACCTATTACAACTTCTACCATAGCTATTTGCCATATGGTGCTCCCTCAAATCTTGTGGGTTTGAAATTTGGGAGCCATGTCTAGGAGCTATTGTAGGAGCTACAATTGTGCAATTAGTGGATCTTTCAGTAATAAGGGGGAATACTAACATGTTTGATAAAGTAAATCAAATAAGTGGACTACTGCTCTAAACACCACCTGTTTGTTCCCACTTTTTGGTTAATTTGTGTGCAGCATGCTGTCCATCTCATCTAGCACAACGGATGAGCCTTTTCCCCAAATCATTAAGTGCACTGCACCTGCTTCAAGTAGCCTGTCGCCAAGTGCTTGGGTAAAGTTAAATGGTTATTGCCCTTCTTTGCCTTAGCAGTAGTCAGAGTGCTTTGCAGTGTTTCTTATTCGTATGCACCCTCACACGCCAATGGTGGCACCAATAGCTGCCATCCAAGGCACTTGCCTTCCACTGGGAGCCACTTTAGGTTCCGCGGCTTTCCCGAGAGCACTTCTGCACGTCTGCCATGCTAGCTGCCAGGCCTGAGGATGTTAGTTTGCAAGTCTTGGTGCAAAGCAAGATGTTTTGAGAATTACTTTATTATGTACGCAGTCCTGCATTGGGGGCTAATCTAGGCTAATGTGGAAGCCTCCCAGCATATTTGGTTTGACATTGGAAGTAATGTCTCAAAACCACACACTTGAGATAAGGCTTTTAAATGGCCTTTCAAAGCTATGGCCGACAGGGGATGCCCACCTCACTTTTCCGCAATTTCAGAATTGCAATAATAAAACAAAGGCATAAAACTTTAAGGATTTCTATACTTATTTTGCAGTTTGACTGATAGTCCTTGATCTGGGGCCTGTGATCATGTGGCATGCCTTTTTAGCGGTGGTTTATCTCAAAAAAACAACTGAATTTTCCAGATATTAGTTCTTCAATTCAATTATATATAATTCTGTGATTGTCTTATATGAAATTAGATGCTATTACTCATGTTACCCAGAGGACCAAGTCCTATGGTCGCTTGGCTGATTAGAATTATGTCAGGAGACAATTAATTGGACGTTTTTTGGCAAGTGGATTTCAGTGGCTCTACTACATGCACAACTAAAATAGCAACAACTTACCACCATCGAGAGCACAGATGCCAATGTACACTTTCCATTTTATTCAGCCCTTGTGTAGTGAACACATCACCCTCTAGGGGCTGCTAGCAGGGCTTGGGTAGGTATTGCTTGTCCTCACATCTCCCCCAAGCCCTCCCTCTCCGTCCCTTCCCATCTTTCAGCCTCTCTCTCACAGTCTGTCACAAGCTGACTGCAGTGGCTGAGGTACAGTTTCCCACTGGGGGCTGCGAGCATTCTTGCTTATTCAGCATCTTCTCTCACTCATTCTTGCTTTCCACCCCCACTCCGTTTCCATCCGTGCCTCCCAGCTTTCAATCCTGACAAGGTTTGGAGTGGTGTGCAACGTACATTCATTAATTACCTACATGATACTATCACTTCACTGTAATATCCTGTTTAAAAAATGCTGGCAGCAACTGAGATCATCAGGAACATCAGAAACAATATATATACATACAATAATCTGCAAATTGCCCATTCTGCACTGTACCACAAGTGCACTAATGGTATGTAATTGAGGGCTGTTCCTAAAATGATGCTACTGTACTGTAAATTAACTACGGTATATACAAAATGTAACATATCCAAACATTAATGTAATGACTGAAATAATAATAAAAAGAAGAAGAAATAATAAGGGAAACTACTGTTTTTTACAACCTGGACCTTATTTCTGGCATAAAATACGGTCGTTTACTCACCCCTACAACGTTTGTGTAATTTGTAGTCCTTCGGGAGATATTTAAATCTGTGTACACCCATGTAGTGGGAGTGATTGGGGCACAGAAACATAGCCTCTAAATAACGTATTAGCTGCCGCAAAACTTCCTTTCACCAATATTTTGTTATCGTACCCTAGTGCTATTCCCCGTTGAGTCTGGAGTTAGCTGTTATTATCACCTACAGACCCCGGATGATGCCATCCCTGAGCACCGCGCGCACCTGCGACGGTCGGCTTGTTTACCTGTAATTTGCTACTGCTAGTTTTTTTGCAACATGGCTGAATATTTTTCCGATTCTGAGGTTGTGGACGAACCATAGCATAACGATAACAAAATATTGGTGAAATGAACGAGTTTCACAGCAGGTAATGCGTTATTTAGAGGTTGCGTTTCGGTGCCCCAGTCACTCCCAATGCATGGATATACTCTGATCTAATTATCTCCCGAAGGAAAACAAATTACACAAAAGTTATATGGGTGAGTAAATGACCGTATTTTATGCCAGCAATAAGATTCAGGTTGTAAAAAACAGTAGTTCCCCTTTAAAGTAAAACATAGCTTTACTGGTTTAATTTATTTTAAACACAAGTATAGATTTTTTACAGTGTACATTTCAACTCTCTTCATTTAATTCTGGTTAAGATTGTCCACAACTAGGTGATCCCTGTCTTCGAAAAACAAAAGACTTTGAAGAACTTTAAAAATGGTAACAAAGATCATGATCTCCAATCAGCTGGCTGGTTTTTATACGTGCGGCAAGCTGAGGGACAGTATGCAATTTATTACTTATGTGTGCAACAAGGGAAATTACAATATGAATCAGCAAATATGGATTTCCTTGTCACATTGTTATTGCTTCTTTAAATACACTGCCATAAGTTGCATCCTGTGCTTTATTAATTTTTTAAGTCTATGTATCTGAATTACACATTATTAGATGTAAGACATGCCAAATGAACCAAATGCCAGTTATGGCATTATGTAATTTTACTACTCAGTAATTAATAAATGCCTCAATAGCAGCCACCTCCCCCAAAATCACATTCACCTGCCTTGTCACAGTGACGCATGTAATATTTCTTGTTGTTTTCACCTCAGTACATTGTCATATAAATCATTGGGTAAATGGAACTGACAGAAGAAATACCGTAATGTGTTCTGCTCTCTGGAGATTTGCCTTATACATATGTCAATAATCAGTTGATTGAAAATTACCCATCCTTAAAGACATCCAACTTTGGTTGATCTGTTTGACACCTGGTTTGAGATTGAATGTTAACCCCTGTTTCTGTTCAACGATCGGTCTTGGTGTTAGATGTGAATATCTTCCTGATCTTTCCGCGGCAGTATACTTACTCCCGGTGAAAGACTTCAATCCCTTCCCAATCAAAGGGAGGGGCTTTAAGGGATGATCTGTTTTGGTCTGGTGTTCACAGACAGCTGATGTTGTCAGTTTCCTGTGTTCATTCAGATCTTAAGGATCTCAGGGTGCCGAGAGGTTTGTGGTTGGCGCAACAGCTGTGTGGAGAGCTGCATCAGTGAAACTGCAATAACCCCGGAGAATAGAACGACTGAACAAAGAAAAAAAAAAAGAGATGTCTTTGAACATTAAAACAACACTGGTCACTACATCTACTGGGAAATGATCAGAACTCTTTGGGGCGCAGTTAGTGGACAACTGAATAAAGATCAAGGACATACTTGACTACCAGCACAAACATTCTCGGTTGCAAGTTCCACCCAGCACCTTTTGTCGGTACACCCTATGGTATCATGGTATTGCGTTTAAATAGCACACCTATTCTGGCACATTTCACGATTCATGGCAAAATATTTTATGGTTATTTAGTTGGTTAGGTTCAGGGCTAAGGACAGAGGTAGGCGGCCCTTCATCGAGATTGTGGGCCGCGAATTAATACTTCAAAAACAAAGTGATACCAGGCTGATAGGATTAGCCTTTAAAGAAAACAGCTACTGTGTCATTTATATTAATCCTGTTTGATTTGTTTTGTATTATTTATCATAGTGTACATCAAAAAGTAAGCATTATGACTAACGATCAATGGTCAAATATTTTTAAAGAAATGGACGCCAAGATCTTGTTTTCTCTGATATACCAAAGGTGACCCTAAAACTTGGCAGCGCATCAACCAAACCAAAAATGTTGTGTACCATTAGGCCCATGCTATATCGAAGTTGAGTTCAGATTGGATTTATGAGCTTGGACCCACTTGCCTAATATCGCGTAGGTCTCCTTTGTGCCTCCAAAACAGTTGTGACTCATCTAAGCATGTCTTGTGGTGTCTGGAAACAGAATGCTTTTAGTGGGGGCCTTTGGGGCCTTTGGGGCCTGTGGGTTGAAGGGGAGGGGCCTCTGTGGATCAGGCTTGTTCCAGTGCATGCTACAGATACTTGATCAGTTTGGGATCTAGGGAATTTGGAAGCCAGGTCAACACCTTGTGCTGTTTTTCATGATTTTTGAGTTGTTCCATTTTTGTGCGTGTGTCAGGCTGCAATACTGCTGGGGATGTCTGCTGCCATCAAAGAGTGTCATTGCTATGGAGTGGGGGTGCCTGGTCTGGTCTAGGTGGGTGGTACATGTCTAAGTAACATCCACATAAATGTCAGGTCCAAAAGTTTCCCAGTTAATGTTATTCACTTCTACTGTCTAGGTATAATATGTGGAATTAACATAGCATTCCCCACCTCTCCCCACTGTTCAGTTTGAATTCAAAGGAAGAAACAGAGAGCGGGAGAAATGTAACGACAGACAAAGAGAAGAAGTTGCTGTGGTGTAGAGACAAAGGAGGTTAGTGGACATGGAGGGTTTTATGTACATCTGAGTCACTTTGGAGTGAGGCGCGTAGGGCAAGTCCCGGGGAAGAGAGCTGATACAAGCAACTTCACATTTATTGTAGCCCCAAGTGGCAGTAAGTTTGATTTTGGCAAGGCTGAAGGAAAAGGCTCCAAACCATTTTTATGCTGGTGTCAGTGAAATGGCGGCTGTTGAGAATAAGGCTGGCATCCATATGCATCCGTTCTTGTCTTTCCAGCAATTTCCATCTAAAGACAAAAACATATTAAGTGCAGTACACATTGATAAGCACTTTCATATGGATATTCATAGTCCTAATAGGGTGGGTTCTCCTGACCTGTCCTCCTGCATCACGTTTAAGGCCTTTTAATTTTTGCCAAATTAACATGCCCACTACAGTCAAAGGTATGCGTCTGTTTGCTTGGAAGGCATCCAATGTATATATATTGAATGCATTGGGCTTCTGCCTCCTGCCTAGTTGCCACATTCCACAAAGACACATTAGGACATAAGGTGGTGGCTCAATGATAGAAAAAGAACAGGCCAAAGGATAGAAAACACAGCACTGATGCAAGAGATAAGGAGAACTGAGATGGACCAGCATCGCCAGTACTTCAGGATGTACCTAGTTTGCAAGTATAGCAGTGTAGCAGAAGTAATTATTCCTGAGGTGTGTCAAGCACTTTGTGATAACCTGTAAACAGAGTTTCTTGCTTTCCTGTCTGAAACATAGTGGGTGCACGCAGCATAGAATTTCTGGCATAGGACTTTCCACTGTCCACCAAATTAAAATACCTCCAAAGTCCAGAAGGAATTCAATTCCAAACTGACCTACCCCATGGTTCTAATGGGTGTACGTGCTGTGTGAGTTATATTGGTTAAAAATGTATTGATTGGACACTGCGCACTCCTCTGCCAACCTTGCTGCAGAACCCAAATGTCACCAACCCACATATATTGGTGGGAGATGCAGGTTTGCATCCACATCTGGCGACATCACAATCGTATAAGACTTAACTTTACATTAGTTTTGTGCCACTATCATCTCTACTACATAACTTATACCCTATTAATAGCCCTGCTATTATTTTCTGGGCTCAGTATACAGGTGTTCTCACTATGGATGGGTTACATGCAATGCTTATTCCTGTCCGTTACTGATTCTTGATGTGGTACCGACATTTCAACTGTCTGCAGGAATTTTCATTCCTCCGCACAACGTGACCCATTTCTGACCAAGAGTTTAATCCCATTTGTGTGTCTTTGATTTTTTTAAATAAAAAAAACAAACTCATTGCAACTCAAAACGGGGATCCGCTTCAAGAAGGTTTCGTTTTTTTTGCGTTCTCCAAAAAAAGTTCAGAGACATCTATTCCCACCTGTTTTCACCCACCCTTTATCTGTAGATCTCATGTGCTGGACACCAGAATACTTAACTGCTGCCTGACTCCCGTCCAGGGCTTGTGGAAGCAACAGTTTCCTTTAATGAATTTAAAGTGCTCGATTGCAATATTAAAGTGCAAATCAGTTGAGCCTTATCTTTTTATTGTCTTGCCTATTAGGAACGTGGTGGATAATCTAATGCAGTTGTGCTTGTCAGCGGTGATAGTTGCTGAAGAGGGCTTTCAAGGATTGTGGTCACAGTCAACAGCTAATTGTTTTTTCTCTTGTAGATTTCAGGCCAACTAATGAGCAGTGAGCAAGAGCAGCTGAGGGTAAGTCTTGTCTTGATGAAGGTATATTTGTGGCACCTATGTCCACATAATCTTACACACAACTACCTCATTTATCGCATGCATTACCTTGTACCCTACTGACATTTACATGCATGTACTGTGTCTATGTGTGTAAATGTGTGCCCATGCTATATACAGGAAGTATAGAATCCAGTATGTATTAAGGTATTCAACACCGTTTCAAAACTTGCATGTAAGATACCGTTTGCTTCAACTTTTCCCTGTCTTTCTGTTTGTAATGCACATGAAATATTTTAGTAGCATCTCAAATTGTCCTACGAGGCACCAAAACTCTTTCTCAACATAGTTGTGGCACATCTTGATGTCAACATCCCCTTGTTCCCTTCGTTTTGATCTTCATCTTGGACTTGCCAAGCTTACCCAAATGTCTTGCTATTGCCATTAGCATTGTACACTTTTTTTCCAGTTGATTATACAACTTTCAGTGCACAATTTAGACCTACACCCTGCACGAGAGAATATTAGTGTGAATGTTTTGTAGGACAGAGGCCCTCAATGGCAATCGCATGCTAAACCAACTGCATCACCGTAGGTGAATGTTCGCGTGCTATATGTCAATGACGCAGATGCAAAGCAACCGCTTACTCGCATCTTTCACTGATTTGTTGTTACATGTTGTGCACAACACTCAGCCACAACATTATAACCACCTGTCCTATATTATGTAGGCCCCTTATGGATGATTTAAAGTACTACTGGACATAAATGGCGTAATCTACGCTGGTGCGAGGCATTTATACCTGTGCGCTCATCACTCTGGCTCGCTCGTAAAAATGCTAGTCGACGGTGTGCCTTTGTTGCCAGTCGGGTTCATTTTTGTTTCTACGTCCTGCTTCACTTTTAGCAATGGCGACTGAAACTTTCGACAAAATTTCGCCAACGACAAGTCCTACAGATGTTTGTGTATCCGAACCTCCTCAGTTAACCTTCCTCTATGTCTTCCTTCTTTATTCATCCAAAACAATCAATCCGAAAACTGAGGAGACAGAGAAGCAGTTGGAAACACTAAAGCAGAAATACGCTACTACCAAGCAAACCAATCACAGCTGTTGCGGTCTGCGTCACATTACATTTCTGGGGAGGTGCATGTCAGCCTACGACGCTAGGGTCTGGGCTGATGGGTTCAAATTGACGCAGAGGTATAAACCGCGCATAAGCAGCCCTGTACGTAAAAAGCTGTGATACACTGTGTTTTGATACCTGGTTGGCCCAAACCTAACCTATAACTAGTCTGTTTGCCATTCAGGAGTAGTGTATAGACTGTGAAGTATGTTGTGTCCAAGTATTTTCAGATTACAGGCCTTTGCTGAGAGTCAATGAATGGTTTGATCAAACTGGTGCATGTGCAGCAACGGCATGATGAGCGTGTTTTAGTCTCATTACCGACATGACAAGAGACTTGAGAATAGTATCGAACCAGGAGCCTCATTATAAATCTTGTAGATTGAGTAGCGCTAGCTCATATCCAAGCTTAATGAGTCAGAGATCTCGCCTCTTCGCAGTCTTCAACCCCTTATGGGATTTGGGGACTAGTTCACTGTTTTATTGCAAAGTTAAGCAAAACTGAATCGCTTATTTATTTATTTTCATCTATTTCCAGTGAGCCCTCATAAACCTTAAAAAGCAGAACATGCGGTTTACATGTGCAGTAAAAGCTACCCATGTTTGGCTTTGATGCCATGCGGCATAACTCTCATTAAAATGTGGGTACACTTTGAGTCTAAAAATAAACTTCAGCCTTAGTGTTATTATTCATGCCATGGCATCTTATTGCAATCCCCTCTGCACACAGCTACCAGCCGATTTCATTTCTTTTTAATTGTCCACAGCCATAAAGAAATGAACAAGTATTTCCTTCAGGATAAAGGGGAAATGAGAAGCAAATAGATTACCTCTAAGACTGGATCTGGCCTCCGATTTTTAATTTTTTTCTGTTCGGCTATTTGGTTTTTGGGGCTTTTTAAACTGCAAGTTTTCACTTTTTACTTCACTACACATAATGTGAAAATATAACTGTATGTTTTCTTATTTTCTTTCTCTCTGCCAAGGTCTAATGTGCTTCATCATTTCCACGACCCTATACGACTTATGAAACAAATTCAAAATGTGTTATGGAATTTTATTAAATGTCGTTTTTTTTTTTTTTTCTTTCAACCCAAGTCGGTCTTATTTAATATCAAAATCCTGTTTGGCATTGTGTTCTGTGTTGACCTCAACACACTGAATGAACTCTCTGTGGACCAAGTGCCTTGAGTGATTACACTCTGAGGACATTTTGCTCCAGACCAGTAGCCAAAAGGTTGGCTTCCGTTGATGGCCCCCTAAGGAGCACTTAAAGTAGATAAACATTACACAACAACAGCTACATTTTAGAAAAAATACAGGTGATGCAAACTCAAAATCTTTGCAGTGGAGGATGCTTGATGTATACATGGGGTCCCAGTGGGTTCCTATGTACTACAAAAGAGATAATATTTCTTTTCATCCCTAAAGAGATGTGAAGTGGAAGGAAAAATATGTGAAACCTTTTGAAATCGGCTGGATTCCTGCATTAACTGCTGATAAAATTCAATCGACAGCAATAACGTCAAATCTGCACAACTCCCTGGTGGACGTTTGGACCAGTCCTCCTTTACGGAACCACATCAGCTCAGCCGCATTCTTGAAATGTCCGGGAGCAAACAGCTTGCAGAGGTTGTGCCACGGCATCTGTGTTGGTTTCTTATGAGTCTGAATTTACTTTAGTGTTCAGGTAAAATTTAATATTCTGAATTGCGCTTTCGGAGTAATTCGTCCGCTTCCTCGGGAGAGTAGCCACAGAACTGAACCATCTCCATTTATGGATGGTCTGTGTGAATATCATTAATCCAGTATTGTAAAATTGTTAATGAAGACTCACTATATTACACAATGTTTCTCTTACTGTCTAAATAGAGAAACACAATCCCATGCTTAATTTTACTGTGCAATGTACCCTGTTATTTTTAGGCACAAGGAAATTGTATGTTTACAACAGTACAGATTTGAGTAGATGAAATGCTAGATAGATGTTTGTGTATGTTTCAAATGATTTCTGAGCCATTGCCCACAACAACAACCACAAAAAAAATGTCCTTCTGCTATGTGATCAGATGTTTGCACCAAAAGGTACTGAACTGAATATTTTTGTAGTAAAAGTTTGCCGCATTTAGTTTGGCTGAGAGGTCATAATATCATCAGTTTCCAAACACATCTGCACAGGCTGAAATGCTGAAATATCCACATGCAAATAGGTGATTGTGGCCTTTCTGCATCATTTTATGATGAACTGTAGGTACAGTGAGGCTGAGATTCAGTCGGTGTGTACTCACACTCTCACAGTCTCACAGTTGTATTCATTTGGCCCCTGATATTTGACTCCTCGTCTTACCTCTGGTAGAGTTGAATTTTTCAGGTCATGTCCACCAGTGGGAATCTGGTCAGGCGCATACTGCATGCCTTTACTTCACTCCAACACTGTTGGCGAACAGCCCCCTCTTTGATTTAAATGCTATTTGGCCAACAGAACCACTCTGAGACCTCAAGCTCAGCCTGCCACAAAGCAATATCGCAAAGTAATGCAGGACTTTGTAATGCGAACAGGTAATTCTATTTTTTATCCGGCGATCATGAGCCCAACAGTAAAACAATGGCTCATTTTATCCACTGTGCGGGCTTTTGGAGTTTAATAAGCCTTGAAAGTCATGGTTAGGCATAAACCAACCATCCTAGATTATGTTTTAGCGTCCCATTAGTATCTAACAGAACCCATGTAAAAAGGGGGGCTAAGTTAAAGAGGAACTACCGTTTTTTACAACCTGGACGTTATTTCTGGCATAAAATCCGATCGTTTACTCACCCATATAACTTTGGTGTCATTTGGAGTCCTTCGGAAGATATTGAGCTCCAGCGGAGCGCCGCGTACATCCATATAATGGGAGTGACTGGGGCACCGAAACGCAGCCTCTAAATAACGCATTATCTACCGCGAAACTCGTTCATTGCATCAATATTTTGTTATGATACGCTAGTGCTATTCCCTGTTGAAGTCTGCGTTTCGGTGCCCGAGTCACTCCCACTATATGGATATATGCGGCGCTCCACTAGAGCTAAATATCTTCCGAAAGACTAAAAATAACACCAAAGTTATATGGGTGAGTAAACAACCGTATTTTATGCTAGAAATAAGGTCCAGGTTGTAAAAAACGGTAGTTCCCCTTTGAGGGTAGGACGTCCTTATGATTTGAAGGCAACACTAACCCCTTGTTTTCTGTTAACATAACGATAATAATGCTAATTATTGTATATTGTATATTGTATAGGGTTTAGAGGCTTTGGTTGGACACCAGCGGGGGTCTTGGATGTTTTAACATATGTACCTAGTGACTCTAAGTGACATGTCCAGGTGAAATAAATAAACTGATGAAGATCCATTAGTAAGTCTAGATCAAGGTAAAAAAAAATCAAAAAAACAACAACTACACATAACATTTTGGAGGTTTTTGATACATAATCTCTATGATCTGTAGAGGTATCCTGATCTTTACCAGATCTACTCTAGGATGTCTGCAGAACATGCTAATATGCTAATTACATGCACACATCAAAACAAAGAAAAGCTCCTACTACACCTGATCACATGTTGTAAGTATATAAGGCCACCCAAAATGAATGGGCGTTGATTTCCGTGAACATGCATTAGTGAATTTCCTTTTCATAAAGTTTTTTTCTAATTACAACTTACATGCTTGCTAATATCCGATAGCAGCAGAAATGGTGTTTAATGTTTCCATTAATTACTTTAAAATTTACATTAATGGGGACTCCCTGCGAGATTTATGGAACAACTAACAGCTATTTATGCTATTGCTGGAAGTACACATTTGTGTGTGCACATGCTGGTGTGTGTGTGTGGTTATCTCCACCTCTCCTCTTCTCTCTCTCTCTCTCTTTCACTCTTTTCGCTTTCATTGTGCAGTGCCATACTGTAGCCTCCTGCTGCATAGAGTAGATTTAGTCATTAGACTCTCGTTCTCCATCTCACTCTCCCTCTCTCCCTCTCTCTCTCAAACACACAGACACACACGCTGGAACACTTACGCATACGCAAGCACACACTCACAGAGAAGTGGTGGCTAAGCAGGATTTTACACAAAAGGCAGCAGAGACAAAGAAAGAGAAGTCAAACGGAAAATTAAGAAAAAAGGGTCAAAGGCATCTTCCAAATCCGAGACGAGTTGGCACACACTGACTGTGATGGTGAGCTGGTGACTGAGCGATACGCAGTCTGCAGGTTGCACAACTTGTGCTCAAACTAAAGGAGGAGTCTCTCTCAGTGCTGCAGGGGAAAGGCAATCAGCTGTCCAGCCATGATGATGTATCTGTGGGTAAGTTGTGTCTCTGCGGGCGCTGTTTGTGTTTGTTTCCCTTACATTTGCCGCGTTGTTAATGTGCCGCGGAAGGCATTGGGTGCTCAGTTTGATCAGCTATTAGTGATCATCAAAGCTACATCGAAAGAAAAGCTCTGCTTGCCGTGCATTAAGCCACGGGAGCATTAGTTACGCTCTGTATCAACATGTTAAAATTGACTGAGAGCTTCATAAGTGACTGATGCAAAATAAGGTTGTACCTAATGTTCCATAAAAGTTCAGAACTATTTGTGATGAATTATAACCCAGCTTTGATTTAATTAGAGAATCAGATGTAGCTTAGAAGCACAACGTTTGACTAGAGTCGAAAAGAGTCTGTATCAGTATTAGACAGCCAACATCTCTGCCTCCTAGAAATCACATTCTACAGCACAGTTACACTGAGCTGACAAAGATCCTTTTTCTCTTCTTTTAACTAAGCTTCACCGTTCATGAACTGGCAGCAAAGTTACGAAAGGGTAGTCGGGACAGATGTATTAAGCACGCATCTTTTGCCTTTCACCGGAAATCCACAAATTTTCATTTTAAAAAGCAACATTTTCACAACATCGCACCTGACGTCCACATCGCTCCACTGTTTAAAACTGAGACTTAGTTGGAAACTGAGAGAGAAACCACAACTTGAACTGCAAGACTATAGCTCGCCCTATTTCATCGTGTTAGTAGTCCATACCCAATGCCATGGCTTCCTCTGACAGTCAATAATGCTATGATATGTTTTTGTATTTTCTTTACAACCACTCCTGATCTCTGTTTTAGGTGTAGGTTTAGCAGTTGTTGTCGATCCAAACCATTGATGTTCTAAAACCAATACCATACCCAGCAGTTGTAATCCTAGGTTCCGGGAGGCCCAAGGCAAAGACGTACATGCGCTAATATGTCATATGTCATAGGATAGATTGTGGGTTGTGGAGTGTTGTCGATGCACTTTAGGGCCTTTATAGGTTTATGGGGGGTTATGGTTGTCATAGCAAATTATGCCAAACAGTAGCTATCTGGGGGCTGCAGACAATTGCTTGGTTTGCCCGTCCTGGTGATGTGCCCCCTGATGTCCATGCTACATCCATGGGCGCATTCAAGGGTGTTGTTTCAGAAACAATGTTGAAATACTCTTGTTTTAGTGTGGATGTAGTCCATTGGTAGTTGGTTTTTCTGTATTAAAGCAGATCATTATGTTTGCCAAGTAGGGGTCGGTAACGGTTCAACCTTTCTTTATACGCATGTTAATTGAACACAAAATTGAGCCGTTTCCTTCAAAATGTAGCTGCCGTCGCAAATTAGCAATCAGAAGTTGCAGTCAGAAGTTGTTCAGTGCAGCTGGAGCTAAAGCGGTGGAGTGTGTTTTCCAGTAATTGCAGGATTGGTGGTTTTGGTCTCCCAGCTGCTGCAGTACACAATGTCAAAGACGCTAGCAGGACGCTGAAGCCAAAATTGCACCTTGATGGTCAACCCAGCACTTGCATTGTGGCTCTTTCCCAGCAGTATAAGCGCAGTGTGTGTGTGTGTGTGTGTGTGTTTGTGTGTGTGCATGAATGAAAGACAAATTGTAAAGTGCTTTAGATAAAAGCATATAAATACAGTAATTTATGACAAATGTTAAAAAAAATAAAAAAATAAATGAAGACAAGGTGAGCATTATTACTGACTCCCTGTGTGGTAATTGCTTCTATCTACAGAAATAAACAAAACACTACAACTGACATTTTGGGTCCGCTGAATCTCTGTTTCACTTCATAACAAGCGTTTTACTGACTTAAGTCATAGGTCACAAGTTTAAAGCCCTCCTGTGCAACTGTGTTTTCTTCAACACCTTTTTTTTTTATATTAACAGTTACAATGACCTGTAAAGGGTTGTTGCATACCCTATTAAGAGAGTAATTTGGGGGTTAATTTTGTGTTTATGACCAATGTGATCCTCTGAGCTGTTGGGTCATGTTTGACTTTGTTGTGGGGTTGATGCTGCGTATCCTGTCATAGCAATTAGCCAGTGAGTTATCAACTCTTATACAAGATTAAACAAAAAAAAAAAAATCACACCTACATTCAAGGAATTTTATGAACATAACTGTGCCTACGTATACAGTATAGGTTAGGCTATATTGCAGTTTGTGTCAGCAGAGCAACAACCATACAACACTGTAATCATTTTCACTTAGAACAAGAGTGTAGAGTATGATCTTTAGACTCAAATCCAAAAATCAACCTATAAAGCGAAGAATGCAGGATGCCATAGCTCCTTTCAGTCTGGTGATAGTGTCCTGTCATTATGAATCTCATCTGGGCAATTGGCTTGGCCACTCGGCCGCTCACATGCTCCTCACAAATTGTCGTGGCGTCTGAAGTTTCTTACAAGGGATTTTTTTTGGGAGGGGATGAATCACCATGAACTATCTCCATCTGACTGGGTGGCAGAAAACTTAAACAAATCATGGAAGAAGCTCTCGGCTGGCTTGGTTTCCACTGGTGAGTCATATCATTGTGCCACGACACAGAGTGCTGTGCTGCCATTAAATATGTCCGATCGACTTCTCATGGGACAAACTGGCTTAAAAACAAAACAAACAAACGGCATGCTTTGGTTGTTTGGGAATACTTTCTATTGAATTAATAGCTTTTTCACTTTTTATTTAGTCTATTCTCCCTTGTGTATCTACATTTAGCTTTCTAAATCTGATTTAAACACATATTTCTGTCATGTATGCGTCAATTGACTCTACCCACTACCATGCAAGATGACAAAAATCCCAGGCAAGTTTCATCTGGACCGTCAACATATTCCTCAACATACACACCACAATATCAGGCTATTTATATAAGTTCAAGAATAGGTATTAAGCTGGGACTGCCACTGTTGTTTCAGAACCATGAACGGCACTATCTGTACAACAGTTTGCGGATTAATGTGGTTTTACTACAGCACAGCCACAAATCTTTGATCCATGTCATTCAACTGGACTTCACCGTGTTCATTTTGTCGGTTACAGCGCAAGTAGGACAAATCGGCAAGTCACAACTTCCGGGAGATGAAAACCTCCACTTCGGAAACTATCCCAGTGGGGTGGGAGCCATGCAGAGAACAGAACAAAACTGTAGTGCAGCTGTAACCTGGATCCCCAGCGTATAGGTGTTCTATTCAGGACCGTGTAACCCCAAGTCAGATGGGCTGTTCCAACACCAGGTGGATTTTTCCCACAGTATTGATTGCCTTGTGGCCCACTAGGTGACATTTGCCAGAATTGCCAAATTGCCAGTCTGAGCTTGCGTGCCAGTATCAAGGTGTGAAAAGTATAATCATGGATGAAGTCGAAGCATCAGCCGGTACCACCAAACATGCATCGGGGGATGATTATGTGACACATGGGCCTTCCACTAATAGACTGGGTCTTGAGTCTTTTGTGGGACCATTGCTTTTTTTGCTTTACTTTAACAGTTTAGTATGTGTTTTGTTTGGCACATTCTCAACATTTACCAGAGAGAGGTTCATTTTCCAGGTTGCCATGGTGCGACTACTGCCCCAGAGTTCTTGCACCACAAGCTTGTACTTTTAACGCCTAGGCTAGGAAACGTATGACATTGACACGCTGTCCAAGAGTGGTCTGATGGGTATGTTACACACTTTGCCTGTCTATCAAAATGGCATATGCGGAATTATTATCCTCTTTCCTCTTTGTGCTAACTTTTGTGTCAAGTCTCTGACACTTAAGAGCAGCACACTTACTGGATTGCAGAAATACTGCCTGTTAAAATAATTTTGGCAGCAATTATGCTCCCGACCAAAGATAATCTGCAAATCAAACTCGTGTTACATAAATGCGGACAGGGTTGGGTCATTTTTTTCACACACTCGCCTCAAATTGAGAAGGTCTTGTGCTGGATCTAGCTGGTTTTAAATACTTATTTCTTCCCCCTTCGATATCATACTGAAGTCTACCCATTACGAAAACACTCCATGATAATTACATTTTAGGAAAAATAATTAATGAAGCTCTCTCCTTTAGATGTCTTATAATTTCTGTGTGCTGACTGACTCCAGGGCTTTGGCAGTAGGAACATGTTAATTGAGAAATATTAGGCCACCTTTAATGAAAGAAGGCTTGATACTTTTTTAGTAAGTCCTATCCTCTATGCAGCAGTACACTTCATTTAAAGAGTTCATATTTAATTGAGATTACAGACCCACCATAAAGTAGACTGCTACCCCAGAGAGACCGAAACAAATTTACAAAAAGATTCGCCATGCTTAAAATAAGTTCAGTGGAATCTGTTTCACGAATGAGGAACCCAACAAATATATCACATTACCACCGAATTTCCCAGGGGATCTATATAAAGTTTTCGTGAAACTGAGAATGCACCACATTTCTTCCTCCCTTTATTAAGATTCAAATCTTGCCGCTCCTAAAAAGAGATCATTAGAATCAATATTCAATTTGAGCGCTGCTGCTTGTGATGTGGGACTGCGCTTCATAAAAATGTCAAAAAGATTTAGCTGCGACATACACCGGAGGGACGGCTTGCATTTGTTGATATTGATTTGAGGACATTATTGAGAGAATATCCAGAAGAGCAGTTTCAGCAGCCACATAACGAATGAAATGCGAAAGCGTCGGAATAGCATTAAGTGGCTCGGTGCAATAAATCAGTTGTCAAACTGTAATGTAAGATTCTGCTTAAATAAGCGGTGGCAATTTTTACCTCAGGAGTGCTAAACAATGCGATGTAGTGTAATGCGTTAGCCGTGGGTCAGCAATTCCGGTTCATCGTCAGCCTTGTTCAATTGAAATGTGCCATTTCCATTAGAACGGAAATCCCTTCCACTAAGTCTGACAAACAGGACATGTCCAAAGGTTTTTGGTAATAATAATTGTGTAGAGTTGCGCTTATTGTTGCACTATGAAATACCCTTTTGAGTCCAATGCTGATTGATCAAGTGCCCAACCATTGAGTCGCGGTACACACGTCACGTACATTGTAAAACTGCAGTCTTATCTACTGAAAAATAAGGTCTTCATTAATGAGCTTCACATTCCCAGGGTTACATTAGTAACCACTCGGTTTCTGTATCACGTACATTGTAAAACTGCAGTCTTATCTATTGAAAAATAAGGTCTTCATTAATGAGCCTCACATTCCCAAGGTTACATTAGTAACCACTCGGTTTCTGTATAGTTAGTTGATGACCTGGGTCATGGTTTAAAGAAACAGATGTTGAACATTTCCCATCTATGGCAACTCTGTATCAGTCATGCTATTTTCCAGTGAATGAGAATATGCAGCACACTGAATTGCGAGATTCTTTGTTTTGTTCAATAATTCACCATACATTTAATTCTTGATGAATTAATGCATTTTCCAGAGTAATTTATATGAATCATCCATCCAGTGAGTCCAGGTTATATTAATTCAATTTATATTAATTAATCAAAATTTAGTTTCATGCTCTGTTTAAATTTTGCCAGAAATAATTATTTCTTGTAACAAACCCAAATAATATGCTTTAAAATTGTCTTTCATATGCAAAATATAACATTTAGGACTGTTACCCTGCACTACACTGCACTTTATGCTCCATCCATCCCATTCTGCGCCTGCCGTATGTCTTTACCAGATACATTTTTCTCCATGTCGAGCCATGCCGCCTTCATGGAATGATAAGTGTTTAGGTCACACAGACCTTCCTCCGAAATCAAACATCATGTAGCTGTGATTTTGTGCGAGCGGTGCAACACATGGGCAGAGAATTTGGCTTTGTGTGCTCGCGCTCAAAGGGCTACCAGTGCAGAACACAAATTATGTTTCCTGTGTTGTAGTCAATTATGCTGGGCTTCCTGAGTGCTGGCTGAACAGGCACTCCATATATTCAAGCAGAACAGCAGAAATATGATGTGGGAGCAAGCCTGGCTGACGGATATTAATGGCAGGCACTGCAGCAAGGCGAAGGGAGCGCTGTGCTGATATGGGAGGGGAGGCGGGGGGAAACTCAGTCTGGATGCACTGAAAGTTTTTCAGAGGAGGACAAAGAAGTTCAGAACATTTTCACAATAAATAGACCTAGAGTGGTTGATTCATGATTCAGGGTTATCTTGGAAAGGCCCAGTTACTCACCCACAACTTTCACCGTGACACTGAGTGTGTCTATCCATGCGTTTGGATATACTGTAAAGAACTAGTTGCTCGGTTATTCAGAACTAAAATGGGCATTTCTGCTCATGAGACTTGCCGTGTAAACACCCATATACAGCATAAGAACGTAATACATTCATGTAGTTGTCACACAGTGCCAGGGTTGAGTCTCAACGCTGAATCCAGACACAGAACACAAGTGAGGCTTCAAGATTCAAAGGGTGCTTATTCTTTTAAAAGGCACAGAGGATCAGAAGAGTCGGGTCTAGCATCAAAAAGACGAGTCACAAAGACGTGTCACAAAGACGTGGGATTTTACAGACAGCTTAACATGCCTACCAGGGGACTGATACTGGGTGAGACGGAGTGGAGGCCTGGTGTAAGTAGTAATGTTGATTGTGAATCACTAGATTATAAGCCCCCCCCCCCTCACGTGACTCCACTCATGTAATTAAACACAAGAGACTGAAAGGGAAAAGAAGAATAGGAGGCAGAAGGCATGGAATTGTAGTGTTAAATTTGGGCAAAACCCTTGCATGCTTTTGTCCTTTGAGCCCAGTGTTTTTATAGACGCACCTTAGGTCCCATTGGCTCAAAATGTCTGCCATTTATGGTATAGCGTTTGGTTGGATTTGGATTATGTCTTTTAAAGCTCTTTCAAACTCTTGTGGAGTCGGTGGGTAGTGTCGTAAAAGGCACACATTGTACTGATACATAGAAAAGTAAACTCTCAGTCCTCTCTTATGACCCACTAGAACTACCTGGCCTCCTCGCTGCCAGTATTTTCTTTATGTTGTTGTGACTGCGACGCATCTCGTCTGGGACCTTTTGGCAGTGGGTGTGTAGCCTCAAGCCAATAAAGGCTGAAGGGCAGTACTCTTCAAAGATTTAGCCATCAGGTTACATCGCTGTCTCCATCCCTCTCCATTCCATGTCATGGATCTATAAAGAGCAGTGGGTCGGTGCGTCTGTGTCAGGCCCGAGGGCGGGGCTAACCTCCACACACATTCCGCCACCTTCCCGCAAGGTTGTACGTGGCGGTGTTTGTTTTGCTTTCCAGAATGCAACGGCAGTGAAACAATTAGGGGATAACTGTTCTCGTCAACGCCGCTCGTTCTCTTCATGCGCTTACTGGCTTGACCCACGGTTCTCTTTCTCATTTGTTGATCTGAGGAGGAAGAACCAAGTTTCAATGATGGGTTTACAAACAGCAATTGACAAGAGATGTAGCTTTAGGGTAAAATTGTCTGAAAGAGGCCTTTTAACTGTAGGCAGGTTAGGGCAACATTATTAACAAACTACTTAAGGCTTATCCCTCTACTACATGAATTACTACCTTTATATGATTTATATTGCTGCTTTTTAGTAATATTGAGATGACATAATTGTTGGTATATGGCAACACCATGCAACACCATGCAATACGGGGTTAAGTGTAATCTCTAATGTTTATTGTGTCATCCAATAGTGTCCGAATCCTCCGTTCTAATGTCAACATTGTGGCTGGGACCGGTTCTGAAAACTTGTGTAGCAGTACCGTGGTACTATGAATACCTTTTTATGAGAAAGGCAAGAAGTTGTTGCTACATTAGCATGTCGCCACACAAGAATTCTGACAATCTATGTCAACCATCTTCCACTATGTCAAATCTGAGCCTAAACTATTTATTTCAAAAACACATAACATATTTCATCATTTGCAAGAATCTGACGCTCACATGCATTCGATTTCATTTTCTGATCCAATTCTTTGTCCAACTTACGCCAGTTTGCCTCCCACCTTTTGCCGGGCAGCTGTCTTGATTATTGACCAAATGGGCTATTTGTTTCACACAAGTAACCATCACTATTTACCAAATCGTATTTCCCTGCTCGCTGGGCTCCAGCGGGGCTCATTCAGCCACATCAGGCCTGTTATCGGCACCATCATCAAGGTTGAAGCGTTTCCACGCTGCGCTTCAGTCAATGGAGCCTGTGAAAAGACAGGCTTCTCTGCCTAACAGCTTGCACTAGGCAATCTGTACTATCACACACACTACACACACACACGCGCGCACCCGCGCACACACACCAAGGCAATCTGTGCTATCTATTAGCTGTGAGCTGAGGGTAGTCTATTCCCCATGCCCTGAACAGTACTCTCCTCCTCAGACATCTTCTCAGATTCAATCAATAGCAGCTAGCTCACCACAGAGAGAGGGCTGTCCGTGTGTGAGGTGTGTGTGTGATTTGTGTGTGTGTGTGTGTGAGAGAGAGAGAGAGAGAGAGAGAGTGTGTGTGTTCATGCCTGTGTTCACAGGCAGAAAAAAAAATAAAACAAGAGACAGTGGGGATACAGGTGGAGAGATGGAGTGGAGGCTCGATTGAGATGGAGTGATGGTAGAGGCACAGGATGAGGAATGCTGATGCTGCTGTCTTATCACAGAGGATGTCTAACCAGAGCACCACTGACTCCATCTCTCCTCTCCCTGCACTGATACCGACCGCTTTTCTCTGTAGTGCACAGCTAACACATTTCACTCCGGCACGTTTTGTATGTACAAATTAAGCACTGCAGCACTGCAGCTCTTGTTTCACGGCCGAATGTAGTGAGCGGAATTATTGGAATTCACCAAGGCCGCAGCGCTGAGAGGGCTCTTACGAAGCTCGGAATTAAAACACTGCTTATCTGCATTTGAAAGGATTAATGTAAAAATGTAAACTGTAATTGTCGATTGAGTAAATAGTTTGACCGGCTGTGTGTGTAAAATCATATGAGAGCTTCTGTGAGCAAGTGGTTTGGCTTGGTAATGGTTTAGTCCATTAGTAAATTATGAGCAGTCAGTTTGAGAGTGAAAGTTGGGGTTGGGTTGTAATATACTTATGGAGGTTAGGCTCCAAAAGTGATTGGTAAGATTTTGGGGGAAAGATCATGGTTTGGGTTCAATTTGGTCTTTGTCAGTCACATGTGGTCATCGTCTGCGTAGAGGTTGTCTTCTCCTGATAACCACGGTGGCGGCTGAGCAAAAACATGTCTGATTCTCCACATCCAAAATAACCCAAGCTATGCAGATGTCCGCAAGATGAAGGGCTATTTATTTCAAATTATTAATGAGTGCAAGGCTCATATTTTAAGGGTTCATATTTTAACAGAAAATGAGGATTGCAAATATACAACAAAACAAAGCAGGAGCTGCCTTGGACTTAAGGATGTGAGGTCAAAGATTGCCACACCCTCCAGGTAGCATCACCTATATTTAGTGAAATCAGGGACTGCCATTTTGAAGGTATGCTTACAGCCGGCAGTACAGTGAAAGTAAAAGACAAACTCGGTAAGCATGAGGATAAAATGTCCACTATTAACCACACTTGGACCTGATAACCCTATGCAATTCCTCTTACAAAGTTCAGGTACATCGGTATAGTAACACAGGCCTTGGGACTCTGTGGATCGGGCTTGTTCCAGAGCATCCCACAGATACTTGACCAGTTTGGGGTATGGGGAGTTTGGAAGCTGAGTCAACAGCTTGGACTATCATTCAGTATTTATTTGCGCTGTTCTTAAGCGTTTCTGTGTTGTGGAAGACCGCATTGTCCTGCTTGGGGATGGCTGCTGCCATTAAGGAGTGTGAGGGTGCCTGGTCAGCAACAATGTTTAGGTAAATAACCTCTACATGAATACCAGGACCAGATTTCTCAGCAGAACATTGCATTGCAACTCGATTATTAATGTCATTCCCCTCACCCGTCATTGGTTTTGGTGTTGTGGCTGATCGTCGTACGATGACGTATACCGGAAAACAGTTCAGAAACGCCGAAACCCTTGGATCTCATCAGCGGTTTTGGTGCAAAGACCTGATTTCTTGGGGAAAGGCTTTGAAACAAGCTCCTCATTTGCAAAAACTTTACTTATTCATTACTACACATACATGAATAAAAGCACACTGCAAAATATGAACATCGGTGAGCTTAGTGCTCTTCCCCAGGCAACATGACCTGATTTCTTCTGGTAACCCGCTTTACTGTGTGCGTGTAAAATATAGTGAATCTATGCACCAAATGATGAGGGCTTGGACTGTGAGTACACTCAACTAACTTTATCATGCCCGTGTTTCTTCACTGTATTTTTGGTAGATTTGTACATTTAATGACATTACACACATCCGGTATCCTGTATCCTTCATTGCTTGTTCCTTTACTTTACCGGAGCTATGCGCCATCACGCATACATTGTGTGAGCTATTTAAATGCAACATGCCATCTGTTTAGACCAAATTGAAAACTGTAGCTGTAAATCATTTTATGCAAATTAGTGGGGCGCATCGAGCGCTCCTGGAAACCTTGAAACTCGCCGCCCGCTTTTAATGATGGACTCACCGAAAGGATCTTTCGTTGCTGTGGCGAATCTGGGGTTAAATGCAAAATCGACGAGAGGGAGTCTATTTTTAAAGCTCCCGTGCATTTTAATTATCCTGTTTTCTGAAAATGCTGTAACGGACTGCGTATTATGGATCAGGGGTACGGTGTCTCTCGTACATCACGTCACGCTCACAAAACAGCCTTGCTCCAGGCCATCGACGAGCTCTGATTCATGAAACTCTCACGCAAGATCTTAATAAGCGGTGATGTGATGACAGATTGATCAATTGGATTCAGTTGTACAATGCACTACATGGGGCTCTTATTTACATAATTTGCACATGACACACTCTGATTTACACGTCGAGGGCCTGATTCAGAGAAATTGCACTCATGTTTCAGTCAGTTTGTCTCTGCCACGCAACCTGCTTACTGTTTCAAGAAGGTTGGACTAAATTCTTTCTCATATTTAACGTTATTTTATCAGGTTTTAGAGAGAAGCCTAATGCTCATCTTCACCTAAACTCCTCCATCTTTATCTCTTGTGGACATAGATTCAGCAAAACCAACAAGAAAGTCATTCATTTGCCAATTATCTGAAGTACTGGATCACTGAATGTACCTTAACATCACCAGTTTCATATTAAAAGCATCCAGGCTCATCTAAGGGAGTAAGGTCATCCTTTTTGTTGGTAGGCTTTTAATTTGAAACATGCAGGAAGCGCTGAGGCATGATTTGTGAATTAAAAGAGCAACAGAGCTGTGAGCACGACATAAATCTATCACATCAGAGGAATTAGTGCTGGGGAAGTGATCATTAGACTGAATTCATTATTGTAATACACCTCCTTGATGCATTGAACCTGAGCTTTATTTAAATACTGACTCTTATCTGCATTTTTTTTTTCATCACGGCGCTTACACTTCAATTATGTTCAAAAAGAACTGATGTCATGCCTCATGTCAAGCGTCTGAACGACGCCCCATGGACAACTGCATGGATTTTCTCAGCCTGTGATGTGATTATGTCGTTGGCATAATACAACAATTAATATTGTGCATGTTTGATTAATATTTATCGCTTCAAGAGGTTGATAGATTGCCAGATTTAGAACGAGCTTCTCACACTACGATGTATTTGTCATCAAGCATACTAATACAGATTTGAAAACACTCTTAAAACTCACCAGTGTTTACTCAAAAATGCTTCTAGAAACCCCAAAATCAATAGTATTAGCCTCAAGGACGAAGTGGTGATAATAATCCACTCACTTCTTTAGATATGCTTGCCTTGCATTACGTAAAGTTAACCAATAAAGGAACAAACCCAAGTAATATAAGTCCGTAATAGCCAAAGTTTCCTAACATGGCTAATTGGAGTATATTAATAATAATAATAATACATTTTATTTAAAAGCGCTTTTCAAGATACTCAAAGACACTTTACATAAAAAGAACATCAAATCAGCAAAACAATGTGAAATATAACATTAAATACACAATAGACTGAGCTAAACATTAAAAGCAATTTTAAAAAGGTGTGTTTTTGTCAGAGATTTGAAGGTAGGAAGGTCGGTACAGTCGCGGATGTGTTTGAGGAGAGAGTTCCAGAGGGAGGGGGCAGCTGCAGATTAAATATATTAAATTGCTGTTCTGAATGTATCAGTTTTTCAAGATTCAAGATTTTTATTGTCATTGTATTTCTACAACGAAATTTTGGTGGCACTTAAAAAACAGAAGACAAAACAAAACGAGACGAAACAGCTTGGACACAGTATAATACAGTACAATAATAAGTAATTAAGTAAGTTAAACTAAGTTAAAAATAAAGTATAAGTATAAAATAGAATATAAAATACTTTTGTAAGTATTAGTGTTATTGCATTGGCGACAGCTTTGGACATTGACTCTGAGATTGAGGTTATCATTGGAGATTGAGGTTATTATTATCTTTAGGGCGGCTGAATTTAGGTGATTTGAAAAATTGTCTCTCTTTTTAGCATATCGTCACCCTGTTAAAATAATCGCCTAACTCATTTTTTCAAGTTTTTCAGGAAACACAAAAAACTTCACCAAAAGGTTCACACACTTGCCATAGGCCAGCATCTTAAAGGGGTAAAATCACATGAACTGATCAACTGAGGATGTTGGCGATTTTACCATAGGTGGCCGGCGTCATGAGGAGATGATTTCGGCAAAAAAAAATATTTTGATAAAAAATGACTTAGGCGATTATTTTAACAGTGTGACGATATGTGACTGATTTTGATGGAGTGGATTTCCCTTGAACTTCTCATATTTGTCTTTCTGTTATCGCCAAGATATCACCATGCGTGCTTTCATTACAAAGTCAAAAACTCATAGTTTGGTCCTTACAACTAGCCTTCTTTTTTTGTGCTCCACTATCATATGATTAAGCGGTTGTTTGTGCGAATGTATCAGGATTCAACCCAGTTATAAAACCAGATTGTAAACTTGTTAATTGTGCGCCTGTTGTTGGCAGTGTTTCTAGAATTCCAACACACACTTGTACAACAGTTTAAATTTTAAACGAGTTCCTTTAAAGGTGCCATGTGTAAGAATTGAGGTAAAAATATCCAAGTGTCGTAGTACCAGTTTCGGCCATGGGAGGCGGTATGCGGGCAACATAACCGCCAGCCAAACTACTGATTCCCACGGGACCTATAATGATCTTTTATGTATATCAAGTTTGATTTTCATTAGCAATACCTCTTCTAGCAATTAAGTAAGTTATCATTAGTCACCAAAAACATTCGGTCTCATTACACCTTGCAATGTTTTCCGTTAAGTTTCGTGCGTCCATTTGGGGTTCATTATCATCGAAGACATTTCAAGCTTCTTAGCTAATGTTACATTTTAGCATCAGCTTGGTAGATAGCCTAACAGGTGAAAACCGGATCAGATCTGTGGGTAGAGCTAACTATCAAACACTAACAGCTACGGTTAGCCATCGCTAACATTAGCACGTTTACCGAACAGCCTTCGAAACATTTTTATGTTATAACTTCCCGAAAAACTACACAAACATATCAAACAAACTTCTAGCGAAATACTAACAGCATCTTACTTACCAATCCAAAAGAAATGTTGCAAGTTCGGAGTCGAACCTCATTTCTTTCATGTCCATCAGTTGTCTCCAGCGATGGAAAGCAGTGCCAATATTCACTCGGGTTCTGTTCCTTTTTTTATCCGATTTTATTTGTGCTTCCGAGCGCGGTTTTTTCCCTGCAGCGGGTGGTTGTGGTGGTGGTAAGGGTCTCTTGCCAAGGGCTTCAGCCATTCTTCCGCTCTCTTCCCTGAACTGAAATGTAGGCCTAGTAGTGGGCTGTACTTTCCACACGATTGACATCAGGTTCAAGTACGCCCACAAGCCGTGCGAGTTATTCGTGTATTGCAGTTTGGCTGGCGGTTATGTTGCCCGCATACCGCCTCCCATGGCCGAAACTGGTATTAAGACACCTGTCGGGCTGTAGCTAGTAATTTAGCATGCTAATTCAGGTTGATATCTCTGCAGCACTATACCTTGTCATTTTTTTAATGGCATCATCGCCCTTGTTTCTTCTCATTCTTTTGATGCGTGTAGCTAATTTTTTGGATAGTTTTACCTCAATTCTTACACATGGCACCTTTAAAGCTCCCGTGTGGAATGTTTGTCGCCCCCTTTCGGCAAAGACAGCAACTACAGAAACATTGGCAATCAGGCTCATGACGCCTACTAACTCTAGAAAATCCCAATCATGTGTTCAGAAATTGCTGCAAAAATATCAAAATTTCCAACATTCGAATAGCAACATTTTCAGGACAACACACTATTATTCAGATGAAGGAAATGTAACTCCTACAAAGTCTACCCAGAATATTTTACAGTGCTCTCAAGCAAGAAAAAGCAACAGTCTGTGTTTGTCCTCGCTGTGGATTGGTTTCTTGTCTAGACTATAATTCTTAGGTTTCCTAGGTTTTTCTGGCATACTTCCACTTGAGAGACTTTACTCTGTAGGTTGACGTCTGCTTCAGCTCTGATAAAACACCACAGAAACCAGATTTAAAACTCTGGCAAACTGCAAAAGAACCCAGAGAGATCTACCTGCCGCCGACATGCTTAATCAGCATTGTGCCACCTCATTTGGGAAGGGCTTGAATGTAACAGCCGTTCATTTATATGTAAAAGTCCTGCTCTAGCTTTAATGCAATGCTTTTAAAATTGCAATAGAAAGCTAATGAATTTGTAATGGAGTTTTTTTTATTGGCACGCTGAAGCCCAAGTCAGCTGAACACAGCAGGTCAGCAGCTACCTCTGGTTTCCCATTGGGTCCGTGGCGGACATTTCCCCAGACGAACACAGGCACCGTGCTTTTTCATTATTTCATAGCTTTCGGTTTCAGCCTTCGCTGCTGACATTTGAGTTCCACAAGCCGACTGAATGACCGTTGCCGCCAGTGTTCAATTGCCTTGCTCTGCCATGCATGGCAGGTAAAAGACCGTGTACGCTCACACTCTCGGTGCACTAACAAACACTGTTGTATACATACGCAGCCACTCAGAGACGGCACTGCAGAGCAATGTCGGTGTGTGTGTGTGTGTGTGTGTGGCACAAATACAAATAACAAAAAGACTGCATGTGTCAGCGTTTCAAGTGAGAAGGACCTCAGAAATACAGCTAATTCTGTGAATTCTCCGGTAAAACCTGGTATTAAAATAAATGTTGGCCTGAATAAATAAAGCCCAGGTAGTAATAATAAAAAAAAGCCATAATATCAACCAATGTGCTCGTTGTCTCCAATGTTTTATTCAATAATTCCAGTTACCACTAAGTTCTGAATGTGGTTAAACCATATACAAGCACAGAATTCTGTATTAAATTTACCCTAGACTTAAAATATGTTCTTGTGTTTAACATGTTAGAATGTATTTACGCAACATAAAAAAAATAATAATTACTGTTAAAGTTTTATGAACTGAAACAAGAGCAGATCACGAAACAAGGATAGATAGAATATTGAACATGTGCTACTTAAGGGTAAATTTGAAATCAGTGCCTGGTTCTCTTTTCAAGTGAATTTATTTTTTTGCTTTTTTAAAAAAAACAAACAAACCATGATCTGCCACTAAATAAGTCATGTAGACTTAAAGGGGAATTACCATTTTTTTACAACCTGGACCTTATTTCTGGCATAAAATACGATCGTTTACTCACCCATATAACTTTGGTGTCATCTGGAGTTGTTCGGACGATATTTAGATCAGCGTATATCCATACAGTGGGAGTGACTGGGGCACCGAAACACAGCCTCTAAATAACGCATTATCTGCTGCGAAACTTGTTCATTTCACCAATATTTTATTATGATACGCTATATGATACGTGCTATTCCTCGTTGAGTCCGGAGTTACCTGTTGTCATCATCCAGGTTCTGTAGATTGACCGACTAACTTCTGAGCTGGATGATGTCATCTCTGAGCGCCGCTTGTTTGCCTGTAATTTGCCACTGCTAGTTTTTTGCAACATGGCTGAATGTTTTCTGATTCTGAGTTTGTGGACAACAACTTTGTTTATGATGGACGTTCTTACCGTTTTGAGCCAGCGTATACGGATGAGGAGCTCGTTGAAAGGAGGATGCAGAGGCAGAGAGAGGAACAGCTGGTCAAAGAACAACAAACCGATGCATGTCTGTGAATAGACAACAGGTCACATTGGACTCAATGGGGAATAGTACTAATGTATCATAACAAAATATTGGTGAAATGAACGAGTTTCGCGGGAGATAATGCGTTATTTAGAGGCTGTGTTTCAGTGCCCCAGTCACTTACACTATATGGACTTCTGAACAAGTCCAAATGACATGGGTGAGTAAATGATCATATTTTGTGTCTACATATTCATCTCAGAGCTTCTGTTCTTGGCAAATACTACC
This sequence comes from Chelon labrosus, assembly GCF_963514085.1. NCBI lineage: Eukaryota > Metazoa > Chordata > Actinopteri > Mugiliformes > Mugilidae > Chelon > Chelon labrosus. Next base: position 13,738,198 of record NC_140354.1, read on the forward strand.
AACCAACATAAAACAGTAGTGATTAGTCCAGACAGTTCTTTTCACATTCACTTTAGACTTGTAATATTTAGTTTCATTTACTGTTTATTGTTTCATATTTTACTTTTTTCCATAGATAAAAAGGAAGACAGACCGGCAATGCAGGCATAGAAAAGGTCATGTGAAAGGTAGCAAATGTTCACTAGTGGAAACAAGCACAAAACTGTAATTATGTGATAAGCTGAGGCTACCAGGCCGGCCCATGATCTCATTATATTTCACTGACATACATAAAATCTCTTTCTTCTCAGAGTCCTAACTTCGTCATATCTGAACATTCACACATACTGCTAGAATACAAAAACCAATTCTTCCCAGCGTTATCGCTGATGCTCATTGCGGATAACGGCCCGCGCGGACATCCTCGTGACTTAAGATCATTGTGTTTAGACGTTTTCCTCGGAAAGCACTCCAGCTGACTGTTATCTGCACATCCAAGGTCAGAGCACAAAGTAGGGCCGCGAGTGTCAAATTCGGCATGACTTTCAATTACTCACATTGTAATGCCAGGAAACGAAAAATGTTCATTACCAATTAAAGAGGGTATTAGAACTTTTTGTGAAGTACATGTTGTAAAAGTGTGCATCCTTGTGTCTGGGATCTTAGTCAGCTGAGGACTGAATAGGCCTTTGGTCAATCGCAGGAAAGCGGCCTTGTGATTCGCAGGTCCTCCTCTTTGTGTGCAGGAGGGTTGGAGGGGTAGGTCCAGGCCAGTGTTGTGGTGTGAGTGAACCGGTGCCCAGCTAGAGAGCATTTCTGTGTGTTGCTGACTGTGTGCATTTCCAAATAAAAAAATAACATATTTTGCCGCCATTTATCAGTTTGCTACAATATGTTAGATTCCTACTCCGGCTTCCTCCTACCGTCCAAAGACATGCTCGTTAGGTTAACTGGTGATTCTAAATTGGCCGTAGGCGTGCATGTGAGTGTGAATGGTCGTCTGTCTCTCTGTGTTAGCCCCACGATAGACTGGCGACCTGTCCTGGGTGTACCCCGTATCTCGCCCGATGACAGCTAGGATAGGCTCCAGCCCCCCCAGTGACCCTTTTATAGAAAATGCCTCAAACATTAATATTATTTTACACTAATGAACACACCTGTAAGCACCTACTTGACCTTGTCCTGCCGGCTTTTAATGCCCGCATCAGTGATTATACTGGTTTCCAGTAGCTGAACAAGCAAAAGAAGGTCGTGTGAAAAACTCACATGGACGTCAGATTGAAAAGCTAAGAAGAAAGCAGAGGTTTCTCCCGTCCCCTTTAGTCTCCGCCCAGCTCCCGCAAATTAGATCATCAATTACTTCAGCCAGCTTAAATAACTGCCAATATTTACCCAGTGCACACGCGTACACACAAACGCGCACATGCACGCGCCGCTTAGCTCATTACGCGGTGCCGTATTTATTTTGCTGGGAGAGCGCTGCTGCTTCAGTCTGCTCCACAAAAAGAGGGCAGTCCTTCTTCCTGCTCCGCCATTGTTTAATTGAAGGAACAGACTCTTTCCCTCCTCTAATTACAAGCCGTCAGGCCGGCAGAGGAAAACCCTGAGATATGGCCACTTTCTCTCTGCACAGACAGCCAATTATGGGAGTAAATTGGAATAGCCGGGTTGAAATGTTTGCTGGCTTTGCACAGTGGGGAGACGGTTTCAGGAAACTCTGTGTCCAACGATATTCTGCCATTTATTTCGGTTTTTGCAACCTCTCTAATGGGGACAGGCGATGCTAACTCATGTTTAATATTTAATATCTATAAGATTTTTTTTACTTCGATGAACATGTGTGCGATAGTCAAATGCCGCCTGCAGGGTTTCACTGCCTACACCGAGGAGTGATCAGAAGAGGAAGAGAGCAAAGAACCTGCTGGGCCTCAGCACCGTACATTTCCATATTCCTATACAGATTTTTTTTGATGCAGCAAACTCCTAATTGCACATACCTACATAAATCATTTGTCACATTTTTATGTTTTCTTCATAAAAATGTTTCTGGAGTGGAAAAGAAGATAAGAGATTAAGTAAGGTGAACTTTGTGGTGTCCTACGGTCAGAAATCAACACAGAACCACAACAGAATTAGCCAGTGTCAGTAATCATTCCAGGGCACTCAAAACATTTTGAAAATGTCACTACAGCTGCCAGTGGCATGGCATTAGAGCAGTGCAGTAGAAATTTCAGTAAGGGAGACCTTTTAGAAGTGAACAACAACGTGGATTAAAGCACTGACAGAAAAGTTTTAGAGATTAGAAAGGTCTGTATAGGACGCGATAGCAAATTAAGGTAGGGGATGGGACAGAATCTTGTAGTAAAGTATGCAGATAGCTTACTTCCTGGACATCAAGAAGAATTGGGGTGGTGATGGAAAGTGGGAGGCATGCATGTTAGTAGATTTGTTATGGAAGAAAGACTATTTACAACAGAATATGCGGCACTGCCAGAATAACTGCCAGTGCAGAGGTGGAGCGAGCAAAATTAGGCCAGCGGGATTTGATTATCTATGAAAGTTTTTGTTCCGGCAGCCACCAAACTTTGGCTGCAAGCCTTAGTTGCTGCTTAACAAAAAAAAAAAAAAGGATGCAGGCCTTACCTCAACCTAGGCGACTTCCCCAAGTGGTACACCTTTCCGCTTGTGCAGTTTCTTGACTATGGCCAACCTTTGTTTTTTTTTTTAACTGTCTTAACAACCGTGTACTGAGCTCATCCTTGGTTTCTGTTCATCATCCATTGTTCATTAGGGCTTCGACAAAAAAGTTGCCCAACAGCTAAGGCATAACCTCATTAAGTTTGGCAGCCAAACAGCCAGGAGCAGCCACCCACTTGAGGGGGATGCACTCCTCGGTAGCAAATGTGGTTCATTTAGACAGCTGGCTGATTATGGCTTCCTCCGCACTTGGTGTTCGGGCAAAATGTACAACAGAAACAAAGGCCTCCGTCTAATTTACAGTAAGCCTGTTTCAAAGAATACGTTTCCTCTGCAGTAAATCAAAGTAAATGCTGGTGGTCACTTGAGAACAGTGCAGTAAGTTGATGACAAGAATGCAAAGCAATGGACTACAACTGTATATCTAACAGAAAAGGTGCCGCAAGATTAGGTATAGCATATTGATTATTTCTCTCTAGGTGATGTTGTTTTGTTTCAGTAGTTAGAGGGGTTGCTCTCTGTATAGTGACGCCAAGTAAAACTTTTAATTGCACAATAAAGGCTTGTTAAAAACTCCAAACTTTATCTAGCTCCTATCTAGCTGTCTCCCTTTGTTTCGTTTCACCTAGGGACTTATTAGCTGACTGTTTGCCCCCAAGATATCATGCGGTGATAACCCTTAGAAGACTACTGCTCTCAACACACGCACTCACACACCCTAGGTGGGTATACGAACTTAAACGCTGTGTGTGTACTCACCCGCTAGTAACACAAAGAAGCACATATCTCAATTTCCATCCATCACTGTCAGCTCCGCCAAGGAAATAAGCTGTCAGATACATAGTGTTTCAGAAGTGATGGTGTGATTACACTTCCAAGCCAAAGAGTACGAAGCGAAGACACCATAGATACCAGTGCCATTTTTGACACCTGCGTCTAGATTGCGCTTTGGAAGGGCGTCCGCCATTTTGGACTGAAAACACCAATATTCATTTACCTTAAGGCTACATGACTGAGAAAAACAATGTTGGAATAAAACAAAGCAATGGTAAACAGCTTGCCTTGTGCCATTTCCCCAAAGACATAGACAGGTAATTGTTCTCCAAAGTGTAGAAATTGGTCTTTTTAAGTGGGTGCCATTCACAACAACTTTATTCATAGCAGCTTTGCGGTATGTTAGCACTATGCACCTGCTAATCTGTCATTCCTTCTAGCACAAAGATAATCTGCTTTGTCATCAAGACTGACAGAAGAATTGTTGGTTTTCAAGCTGGTAAAACTTCAGTTTTATTAATACTGATATTTTTTTTAGATATTGATCCTTTTAGAGATATACCCTAACCGAAATGTGAAAATGCCATAGTATGGCAATCCATTGTTGAATATGTGGCAGATGGTGTGTCTTTGGTTTCTGATGTTAGATGTGAATGCGCTACTTAATTTTCCTCCGGTCATCCATTGACATCACGGTCGATGGCCTCCTGCCTGTGGACGCTGGGAATGGTTTCGGTCTGGTGTTCACAAAGAGCTGATATTCATTCAGTCCCCTGCAGGGTCCTCTCTATTTCACCCATGTAGCGTGCCCCACACCTGTCACAGTATTGTACATCACTCCCTTCTCTCCGGTTCACATCTTAGAGTATTGAATGGTTTCTTGGACTCCTTGGGATTTAAAGGCTTGTTAGATGTGTAAGTCCTACCAGGTTTCATCTGAACCTGGTCGATGTGTACTTGTGCTTACGCGTAAACCTGATCTGTGTGTCAGAGTTGCAGTCGGTGTTTTACCACATGTCTGACCCCTGTGATTGTATCAAGATCTGCGTGTTAATGTAAGGTGTGAATGCGTACAGAACAAATCTGAATGAAATCTGAACATTCGGGGGTGGTTAGGTTTGAACTATGAACAGGTTTAAAGGGGAATTACGTTTTTTTTTACAACTTGGGCTCTATTTCTGGCATAAAATACGATCGTTCACTCACCCATATAACTTTGGTGTCATTTGGAGTCATTCGGAACATGATATGAGCATATATCCATACAGTGGGAGTGACTGGGGCACCGGAACGCATCCTCTAAATAACACATTATCTGCGGCTTGTTTACCTGCAATTTGCTACTGCTAGTTTTTTGCAACGTGGCTGAATATTTTTCCGATTCTGAGGTTGTGGACAACAACTTTGTTCATGATGGACGTCCCTACCGTTTTGAGCCAGAGTATACGGATGAGGAGCTCGTTGAAAGGAGGATGCGGAGGCAGAGAGAGGAACGGCTGGCCAAAGAACAACAAATTGCTGCGCATCCCCGAATAGATAACATGTCACTCCGGACTCAACGGGGAATAGCATTATTCCTATCATAACAAAATATTGGTGAAATTAACGAGTTTCGCGGCAGATAATGCGTTATTTAGAGGCTACGTTTCGGTGCCCCAGTCACTCCCACTGTATGGATATACGCGGTGCTCCGCTGGATCTAAATATCTTCCGAACGACTCCAAATGACACCAAAGTTATATGGGTGAGTAAACGATCGTATTTTATGCCAGAAATAAGGTCCAGGTTGTAAAAAAACGGTAGTTCCCCTTTAAGCAGATGCAAATGTAAACTGTAAAATTAGGAACATTAACATAGCTCTACTACGGAAAAAAAACAGATCCCATACAGCAGCACTGGTTCTCTTGACCTGGGATGTGGCACGTTTCTTGGCATGTCAGCTAGTCACACCTAACTGATTTGCATATTGATGTTGGATGAAGATGCAGGAACAATGGTGATGTAGAAAACGAATCCCAGAGGCCTTATTTATCCCTTGGGAGCTCAGGTTTTTTTTGCGCAAATCGTGCAACACGTTTCCATGCGTATAGCGTGGTTTTTCAATAATAACATTTTGAAGTACTGTTGACCATGTGCAGGCAAATTCCCTCCAAGGGGAATGTAATTACAAGTTGATGTGAAACGCACAAACGCACTCAGTCCACTCGGCATAACTGATGAAATCATATTAACATCGATGCTGGCAAATTAAGTTCAGAAGTTTGAGATGTTTTTTTTTTGTTGTTGTTGTTGTTGTCTCAGCCAGTCTCATTTGAGCTGTGCCAGCAACTCGTGAATATTGTCAGTTCACGGCCTCAGTTCCCTTGGCTGGGAGGGTGAATTAAATCATTTGTGTTTTGCAGTTCAGTGAGTGTGACTAAAGGTCCATAAACCTCCAAAACAATCATGAAGCAATAAAATAAAATACTTACTTCGTGATGGTCCAGCCTCCCCTGTGCTTTGTGGAGAGTCACCATGGCACTAAGTATCGCCATCAGCGAAGGTTCCTGGCAAGGATGCCTCACCAATTATTGAGGCATTAATTTATTTTTTCCCGTACATGTGATATTGATGAGGTGGGTTGTCCTCCTCCCGTGACAATCATTATTTTTTTCTGTTCAGCAATCCCTTTTTAGCTTTTATATGATTTATTTGGGACTCTTCTAGATCTGTGCAACTGCTTTTGTAACCACATCAGCATTAATTCTGTATTTTACGTGATAAATCAAGACAAGTATGCCGCTTCCTTTTAAGGGAAAACAATTGCAATATAGTCATGTGAAATGGTACATCTAATGAAAATTGACGGCGTCTTGGACACATTTAGGAAATATATTTTGATTAGGACTGTCAAAGTTACCACATTAATAATCCAGCAGGGTGCAGTAATATGCCCTGTAGGGTCAAAACTGTAAGTTCAGCTTCAATGTTTGCTTATCAGCAGAGATCATTAATCTAGTATACGTCATTGTTTTGGACTGTTACATTAATAATTCATTTAGTTTGCTTAAAGCAAGCATATTTGTCCACACATGTGTTGTTAATGGTATTAAAAGCTTGAAAAATATCCCTTTAAGGTACATTTAAAACAGATATTAAATCGTGCGTTAGCTATTGAAATCATGCGATTAATTATGATTAAACATTTGAATCTATTAACAGCTCTAACTTGAAGACTCACTATACAGTAGTTATCTTGTTCCCACTTCCGGTTCAGCTTTCAGACAGATGGCCTCCCATTATCTTCAAGCACTCTTTGATATGATGCGTGAAAAGCTGACTTTGGTCTGTGCCAAACATGCCTACTGTTACTGTGGGCAAACAGTCCTTTCTTTGATTTGTCTGCCCAGACCACATTATTGCAAAAGGCCTGATTTCTGCCTATATGTCAGCTGGCAAGCTGGTTTTGCGCTAATGTCGTTTTTGGACATGAAAGCATCTTTCCTGGCACACCTCTTGGAGAGTTTTTTTTTTTTTACATCAGACTGTCATCTTGAGCTGATTTTGCTTTGGCGGACAGTCCTAGACAAACAGGCAATTCTAAGACATTTTTGCAGTGCGGTGATGTATTTCGACAATTTTGGAGATCTGTAACGAAAAAAAAAAAAAAAAACCTTTGGCAACATGAAGTCGGCGGGAGCCAAGTTGAACTGACTCAGCTTTGAGGTGACGTAATTGAGGCGATGCCATATAGCGGCAATCCATACCTGTGCGTACTCTTTGGGCATATGAAACAATGGATATGATAAATACCAGATTTCTTGGTTGCACTGCTGGTTTAGTGCTCTTTATCCCTTGGTTTCATAAATTAGACTCACAGGTGCACAAGCTGTACAAGGCACACCCCACAGATCATTATCTTCCGGATAAATATCAAAATGAAGATTTCATACCACCACATACTAAATGTATAGCTACCTAAACTCCCTGTACATCACAACCCGGCATGCCGGAGCGTCCTTGAGCAAGATACTGAACCCTGAGTCGCTCCGAGTGCTTTGCTCTGACTTGTGTGTACAAGATCAAGCATAACATTATTCCTAATATTGTGTAGTTCTCCCTTGAGCCTCAGTTGTGGACTCATCAGAGAACTGACAAGGACCTTCTGAGGGTGTCTTGTGGTGTCTGGCAACAGAATTTTGTTAGTGGGGGCCTTTTGGACCTAAGGAGGGGCCTCTGTGGATCATCCCACAGATACTTGGTCAGTTTGGGATCTGGTGAATTTGGAGGCCAGGTGTGCTGTTTTTCATGTTTTCAAACCGTTTTTGTGTGTGTGCCTGTGTCAGGCTGCCATCAAGGAGTGTCATTGCTATGGGGTGGGGGTGCCTGGTCTGGTCTAGGTGGGTGCTACATGTCTAAGTAACATCCACACGAATGCCAGGTCCAGAGGTTTCCCAGCAGCACATTGCATTGTCACAAGATGATCAACGTGAATTACCTCTCCTGTCAGTGGTTTTGATGTTGTGGCTGATCAGTGTATCCTTACAATGTCTGATTATTTGCCTGAACAATCAGCAACATGTCCATTTGATGATCACTTCGATTTCTGGCATACAAGACTCCTCTGTCTGCAGCTCCATGGTCTGATTTCCCACACACAGGCTGCACAAGGTCTTTTATATAATTTTTCGTGAGCTTGTTTTATGTCGTTTTCATATTGTGACCAAAATCTGTCCTGACTGAGACTGCTGTTGTGTAAAATGGAAGAACAGACGGACCAGGCGGTGCAATTCCTCACAGTAATGCTCCCTTTCTCTGTTTTTGCCAACATTGTTGAGGCTGCAGTCATCTTAAATGAATAACCTTTATAGGATTGTCAGCAGAAAACCGATGAGCGTTCCATGCTTATGTTGGGTGTGAGCATAAAACTAGTGGTTTGTGACTGTGAAGGCAGGTTGATTTGAAATCGTGGCTTTAGTTTGTTTTATAAGACACGAGACCTTGCGTGCCACTGCTGGCATCTCTATATTCATCATTTTCCCACTTCCAGCCGTGACCCACTGTGATCTTTTAATATGTGTTATTTAACATGAATATGTAAAACTGTCCTTTAGATGAATACAGTGGCATACACATGCCTGAAGAGTGCCTGGAAGTTAAAAAAGCCAAAGACTTACAAAAAAATCTGTCAATCATGAAACAGTCGCCAGCAGTTTTGCATAATACTTTGTCATTATCCAATAGAATGAGTCACTGACCCGGGGCAGAAGGAGCTTTCAATTTATTATGGCACTCTCTTGTTGTTGCTGTTGCCCGTGTCTCTGTCTGTGTTACATTACAAGCCTGGGAATGAATACAAACGCCGCTGAACACGAACTGCTCATAGGAGAGCAAGTACTGCTGGGAAACGGCACAAGACACAAACACACGGGAATGAATGAGACAATCCAGCGCTGACTGAACTAAGGAGTTGGGTTTAATACGTGAAAGATAATGAGATAATAATTACAAGCAGCAGGGGCCAAAGGAGGAAACACTGGGGACATCTCGTGGACTGACTGAGAAAGACAGAATGTGGACGGCTCAGACTTGGAGGTTTCCGGGGGGACCGTCTGAAGCCTGTGGCCGGGGTTTTCCATTTTCTGCAGTTTAAGTGCAGGAAAGTGAAAAGCTTGATTTATGTAAAAAGGAAGAGAGACTTACATAGTTCTTCTAGTAAAACATGCTTAATACTGTAAACCTGAATATGACCACTGAGAGTGGAGTCACCCATTCCCGAGAAAGACCATTTGAAAATTAGCCAAAACAAGTGCAACTCTCCGTCCAGTGCTTCATCAGATGCTTGGCAACTCAAATTCAATGTGCATTGCAGGCAAATGATACTCTCTCACATTGACCATCTTGTGGCAATACAATGTTCTGCTGGGACACTTGGACCTGGCATTCGTGTGGATGTTACTTAGACATGTACCACCCACCTAGACCAGACCAGGCACCCCCACCCCATAGCAATGACACTCCCTGACGGCAGCAGCCATCCCCAGCAGGATGCAACCTGACACAGGAACACGCACAAAAATGGTTTAGAACAAGGTGTTGACCTGGCCTCCAAATTCCCTAGATCCCAAACTGATCAAGTATCTGTGGCATGATCCACAACCCATAGGACCCAAAGCCCCCACTAGCAACTTTCTGTAGCACAAGGGAGGCCTACACAATATTGGGAAGGTGGTTATAATGTTAGGCCTGATCAGTGTATATTTAGCCCAACCAAGTGGACAGCTGCACAAGAATGACCCCAATGGTCCCAAGTTACTAGTCCAAAGCTCCCACAAAGCACAAACAGACCAAGGCTTTCTTCCATCCTTGGGCTTTTCCACTTTCGGAGGTTGTTCCAGTCTTAGGAACCCTTGCCGATTTTCTTCTTGGGCTGTTTCACGACAATCTTTCCTTCTTATATTTCATCCTTTATAACATACCTCCCGCACTGGGACCAATACATACGTCGATCATGTCCGTGAAAAGAAAAGACAGATATCCTTTGTAGTACCAACTAAAACAAGACTCAACGCCACGAGTTCTCAGTACACACTGGTGCCATCAATGGTCCTGCAGCACGCCGACCCTTTCAAAAGATAGGAACCTTCTCAACGCATCCCAGCTTCCGCACCCTGTTTGTTTCTTTTGTCAAGACGTCGGTAGAGTAAAATAGAGTATTTGCACACAATAACTGAAGTATCTCTTCACGGTCCTCAATCTTCACCCATGGCAGCACAAAATCCTAAGGTTGGTGACTCGGTTGGCTTAGTCACTAGGGAAGCAAAGTGTGGAGAAGAGAAGCTTTGACAAAACACTTTGATAGTATCACTTGTAGTCTCCAAAATCAGAATAAAACATCTGGAAATTAGATACAAAGGAGACTAAGTGACGTCTTATTAGGCGAACATTACGTTCGGGGGAATCTTACGGAAACTAAATGTTTGTGGGCTAATAAACACGATGACACACTGGCTGTCATGGCCAGCTCATCTCACAGTTGCTTGATAATATTGTAATCAAATTAGGACATCAGAATATTTCCTTGGGGATGCAGCAAGCTCAGTGAACCATTTTTATTTATTTATTTTTTTTTTTTAACAGCGCTGACAAATGGCCCCCTGAACTAGCAGGCATGCAAACGTTACAGACTGTATTATAAGTAACAAGGCTCACCGCCTTTACAGTTGCATGCGTACGCTTTGCCGGGTCAAGCTGCAGTTTAGATGTCCATGCAGGCAAACCATACATGTAGAGACTTATTAAGCGATTGAATTAACTGCACGGATGGATGATAGCAGTGTTTTTTTTTCAGTGAGGATACCTACTGTCTTTGCTTTGTGACAATTTGACAGCAATCAGTTATAAAAAGACAAAAACAAAAGAGCAGACTGTTCTTCCTCACAACATGCGAGTCCGTCCTTCCCGAGGAAGAAATCCATCAGCGCGTGCAGCAGACGCCCGCAGATCACTCCGTAATAGCTCGTTCTTTCCACGTGCACCCACCGTTAGTGTCACCCGCCAAGTGAGTTATCCGACCGAAAGGTGAAACACGGTCACTATCTCCGCTATCTCAGAGTCCCGGTATTTAATATTGTCCCGAAACGCGTCTTTGGACAACATTACATTGCCGCAGTGACTCTGGACTTTGACCCCTTGGGTGTGAAATGTCATCACCTCATCGTTTTACCCCCTCGGGGCATGTGCGCAACTTTTTTGTCACAACCGGAGCGCGAATCCTTAGGGGTGCTATGGGCTAGAAATGGTTTTGTGCTGTCACGCTGAGCCCTTCCCCCTTTGACCACCGAACTCCAATGAGTTCATCCTCGAGTGAATGTTTGCACCAAATCTGGGGAAATTTGCTCAAGGCAGATGCTGCGTTCGCGATAATGGGACGGACGAACAGCTCAGGAAACAGAATACATTCGGCAACAGCTTGGGTCGCCATGGAGGAATAAAAAGCAACACTTTCTCCACCTTCTCTCTTTCTATATATATAAGTACTTTCCCCCTCTCTCTCTTTCTTCGAGGTATATGTGCTAATGTTGTTTCCTGGGCATCCAAGCTCTTCGAGGGCTAAAACCCTCAAGGGAATGCATTATGCCAGTAAAATTCCTCGCAAAGCTAGAAGCACAAGTTTGTATGTGTGCATTTGTAGGAAAGGACATTTAAGTCTACATTCCCATGTCTTCAGGTTGCGTCCACTTCCTCGTTCGCTTCTGAACAAACACAAAAGACCAGCTGTGCCCCGTGGACCTATCGAGTCATGTATTGTGGACGCCGTTTTGCTCTTTTTTTTAACAAGTCATTGACAGTGTGCATTCTTTTTATTTTGTCAATTTTGGTTTGATTGTTTTTTTTTTTTTTTTGCTATTTTATGGAAAATTTAGCAATTTGAAAAGAATAGAAATATACTTTTCTTGTTATTCTTAAAGAAAAAAACGGTTACATGTATGCTAGTTGCTATCATTACACATATTACTTGGTATTAGTGATTATTAGCAAAACTTTAGGCGCACTAAACTCCTTAGGTAGAGACTTGTGAAAACAAATGCATTCTAATATAATAGTCTTGCACTAAATCGCCCTGACTGTGACATGACTGCAAAAGCAAGGTGGTAATACAACTGTAATATCATTTTGGATTGCGTAGTTTATGGCGTTGTTAAACTGTATTGAATTAAACATAAAACTGTTATTTAGCCTAGCCCCGCTGAATAAAATGGGGACGTCAAAATAATAGCCTTGTACCGGCAATTCAGTAGCGCTACAAACCACGGCCTCCGAAATGCCTCGGAGTCGTCGCGGAGATAAGATTTAGTGCAGCACTGTTATATTGGAATCCATTTCTTTTCACCGGTGTACCTAATGAACTGGCAAGTGAGTGCATATATCACAAAAGGAGAAAAATGCCGTCGATTTAGGTTTCGTTTTTTCCCCCCATTGTAATCGAGAGTAGTGGAGAAGGTGTTGGCGTGTTATCGGGGCGCCGAAGGCTTGGCTAATGGCGTGTGTGAGGCAGCAAAATAAAAAATGTGCCCAAAGGATGGAGGTGGAAGACAAAAAGTAGAGACGGAGAAGAAGAAAAAAAAAAAGGGGGAGCGTGTCTTTAGCCGAACGAATAGATAAAAGGCAGCTCCGCAGCCTGCAGCCATGCAGTTGCAGTGTTCTGCTTTATCCCGTAATACAGTATATATTTGGCTTTATGTTCATCTCTCTCTCTCTTTTTCTTTCTCCTTCTTTGACACACACATCACAGCAACAGTATTTCCTCATTCCCCAGACTGGCAACACATATGCACTGCACCTGAGTGTCAGTCAGTGATCAACTTAAAGGGGAGGTTCACCCACATAACCAAAAAAAACCCATAAAACATTTCTTTCTTGCCTCTGTTTTGGTACATCCACATTAAAGGTTTGTCTGGCTTTTGACATCTGTGTCCCTATTTTCGCAAAGTAATTTGACACGAGGCATTTTCCCTGACCTGAGGTTACTTCCACGACTGCGGCAGTTTGGTGTCTTGGTGGCTCGCCACGTGCCACAGTGGGAGGAGTGGTGCAGTCGAGAGTGCGACGATGCCAAGCAGCACACTGCAATCCCAATGCCAAGAATGAGTGCGGCTCACCTGCGCAGAGCGGGTCGGCGGCTCAGCACAATTACTGTACGTTCTGTACTTCTGCCGGGGAAGGCGCACCCATGTATAAATTAATGAGAGATTTCTGCCAGCTCCTATGATGCAGAGCCGTAATCCAAAGCCTTCTCTTTTCTCTGATGAGTCTTCTTACAGCCGTCTAAAGGCAGCTAGCGTCTGTTTCATCTGCCGCCTTTTTGATGATGGGAGAGTAATGATGTTGCAGGCAAACCGTATATACAGCAGATCGACTGGTTAAAAAAATAAATAAAAGCACACAGAAATATTTATTAGACTAACTTGCGGTTGCTCAAGTTACTTTAGCAGTGTAGTTGGACCTTAGGCATATGCAGTGATTTCTAATTGGTGGGAACATGAAATCCTAATATGCTGGCACTAATAATGTGAGTAGAGAACAGGGGTGTTTATGGGTTTTGAAACGATCAGGAGATTGGTATCGGTACCTTCTAGTAATTACAGTACATTTAGTAATTTATAATGAATACCATTGCATATACACATTCAACAGCTATTATGCTACTTGTCTTTATTTCAGGCATAGACTGTAAAAAAAAAAGGGATGACACATCTCCACTTCTTCCAATTGGGCAAAATGAGGCTAGAATTGCAGGAATATGGGCGCCGAAATTATGGATTATACTTGTTTTTTAGCAAGCACCATTATGGATTCAGACTTTGTAAAATGCTAACTACCAACTGCTGACTCTTTCCCCCACAGAGCTCCTGCTGGAGTGTGTTCTTTTAGCTAGCTAGACAATTACATTAAGTCACTTACAATTTCACTACACAAATATTTACCAAACAACTGCAAAGATCCCTCATATCCTTGAGGTTGTTTAGCATAGCTTAGGATTCAAACAAACAGTTATTTTGACATTCCTACTCTCAATACAAATCCCGAAAAGTAGTATGTAATAACTATAACGAAACGTAAAAGAAAAATAGACACGTGAACATACATTAGCGTCATATTAACTACACCAAAAATGACAGAAAACCGTCACTGTAATAATAATAAAAAAAAAAAAACATTAATTTGGTGCAAGTTCCATCTACAAACATGGAGGGGGTGGAGCTTATGACCTATACTGTAGCAAGCCACCAGGGGGAGCTCCAAATGCTTTGGCTTCACTTTTGAAGGGCTGTCATGACATCCACTTTTTCCTACAGTCTATGATCTTGGCATTGATGCTATAGTATTAGAGATACCTCAATGACACTGACACGTGTAGCCACTAGCTTTTAAATATAATTTGCGTATCATCAGATTACCATTTGAAAAAATATATAATTTGTCATGTATTGCGTCTTTAAGACAAACAAAGACACATTTTTAAATATATAATTATGTCACAATATCCAAAATCTCAAATGATATCCCATTTTACAATATCTTGCACACCCATAGCTGCACATATATACCATATTTCCGTCCTGGTTCAGTCTTGACCATCACTGCCAGCATCAGCATTGCCGTGCGTGGTCTCTGGACTGAATTCATTCATTCATTCATTCATTCATTCATTCATCTGCTGTAACCGCTTATTCCTGTTAAGGGTCGCGGGGGTCTGCTGGAGCCTATCCCAGCTGTCATCGGGCGAGAGGCGGGGGTACACCCTGGACATGTCGGCAGTCCATCGCAGGGCCTCTAGACTGAATTTATGTAGATATTGAGATTCTTTATATATATATTTTTAATCTCTATAGCCTATATGTATGAGTGTTGTTCCCTATGTGTGTTCGCAATGTGTGTTTCTTAATATGGCCATGTCAATAAAGCCTAGAACTGAAAAGAACTGAGAGAGACAGAAAACCTTCACTGGCTTGATAGTCAGTTGTCAGTCAGTTGGGCTGATTATTGGTTATCTGACTTGGGTTGAGACTGAGTAGCACCTTGAGAGCTTTTCATTTTAGTGCGCATGTCTTTCAATACCGCAAAGCGTTTAATTTCTCCACCTCCTTGTGTGGCTGCAACTTGCCGCTCCATTACACCATACGTTGTTTGCTAGAAACACCTCCTTTTACAGGGCGTAAACGTACGAGGCTTAAAATCATGTTTAATATTCAATACATACGACGGGCGTTTTGTTTAATGCCTTTTTTAAAATGCGTTGCCATTAAAGGAAAAACCGCCACGGTTGCTGTGGTCAAGGCTCATGTAGTTTCATGAGTATTACCCGGGAATGTCTGGTAGAGAGGAGCGGATTAGAAGTACTTTTTGATTTGACAAAGTTGACAGGGATGTCAGCTGAATTGGAGGAGTCATTGATTGACACGGGTCTGAAGTGGAGATTCTCGGAGAAGCCACTGGCTGAATATTGGATATCAGTGCCGGGTGAATACCAAGAGCTGAATGGAGGGGGGATTGAAGCGTCCCATTCACATCGACCTGTCTCCGTGAGGCTTTTCATGACTGCTGTACCTGGAAAACAAGCACAGAGTTCATCCAGTCATCACACACACCTCAGACAACCGCAGTCATTATACATTTAATTTTATTGTGCTATGTGCCAATTTACATCGTTGGGCTTATTGAGAAAAAAAAGGAAAGTTGACTTATGGCATCATGCAACTATTTCTCGTCTGGTTATTAGTCACACTTAAAAAAAGAAATATGATCTTCATTGTATAATATAACACAACTGTGTCCAAGTTGTGGTCTTTAAAATACCAGGACTGTGTTACCAATCATGCAAAATTAGCAACTGCCCAGCATCCCCCAAAAACACCAGCGTTACCTCATACATAATTTGATTAATCAGACCATTTTCTGAACCTTTAATACCGAAATACAACGTCAATTATAAACAGCCCTCCATCTTTACAGCATATCACTGTGAAAAGGGATATATTAGCTTACTAGGTTTATTTCGGCTGCTGCTAATATAGAAAGCTGTGAAATTAGCGAAGCCCTACATGTGGACGCATGTGACCGCGAGTTGGGGATGTTTTTCTTTAAAAAGGACTTAAACAGTTAACGCGTTTTGGTCGATTAATCCCACCGGATATCGTATTTTATATAGTGTGGAGCTGCATGTAGTTTTTTTTTTTTTTTTTTTTTTTCTCAGTGTGGCATTTTGGCATGACTCAAAAAGTTTTGCGTGCGAGCGACGGCACTTCACAGAGAGACAGAGGGAGAGAGAGAAAGAGGGAGGCTGCGGTCAGCATCCTTGATCGCCTCCAGTAACACATGTCAGAGAACTTCAATTCATCAAGAGAATGAGAGAGAGAGAGAGAGAGAGAGAGAGAGAGAGAGAGAGATCAGCATTTTTTTTTTGCGAAGAAACAAATGCACACACACAGCAAGACTCTCTCTCTCTCTTTCTCTTTGTCTTCCTCCCTCTCTCTCTCTCTCTCTCTCTCTCTAGCTCGCACACACACTAACACACACACCACATTGAACACACACACACACATACGCGCACAGACAATTTTCTGCCTCCCTCACGCTCCAGTGATCGCAGTCACACTGCTGGCTTGCCTCCACACACACACACACACGCACACACACAGAGAAGACATACATACATACATACTGAGTCTGACTCACACTGACTCTCACACACACACACACACTCTGAGTCACACACACTGCAGCAGAGCGCTCTCTCTCTCTCTCTCTCTCTCTCTCTCTCTCTCTCTCTCTCTCTCTCTCTCTCTCTCTCTCTCTGTGTTAGCGCTCGTCCCTCCTTCTTGTGAGCAGAAAACACTCAGGTCTCCATCGCACGGGACCGGCTGCTGCTTCCTTTGAAGCTCCGTCTCTCTGCTCACTGTCTACCAGCCTCTCTCTCTGTTTCTTTCAGTCTTTCTTTTCTTTATTACTTGCTTTCTCTCTCTCCCCCTCTCTCTCTCTCTCTCTCTCTATCTGTCTCTCATCCTCGTCCTCTCCCTGCCTCGCCGCTCAGACCGGGGGTTGTGTATTGTCGGGGTTGAGGGGGTTTGTGTTGTCAGCCAGAGGAGGGAACATGCAGCATCCTGGAGGAACATGCGTGGCGTTACCCAACGTGGATGCCTGTCCTCAGCTGTCCTGCGCAGCTCTCACCTTCATGTATTTACAGCAGGTGAGTGTGTGTGTGTGTGTGTGTGTGCGCGCACAGGAATGTACATCATGTGTACATTCTGTTATCTGCTGCTGCTGCCGGACATGGGAAGTGGAGTGGAACTGCATGCTCCTACTTACAGGGCAACACAACAACACAAAAAAAGAAAAAAAAGAAAAAGCAGTGAGTGCGACTGGGATATCTAGCGTCTGTGAATGCGCAGTGTTTGAGAGGCATCAGTCTCGCTGGTGTACGTTTGAACCCGGGGCTCTCTCCTCCACTTCTTTTAAAGCTGAAGCACGGAGAAGTCTGCTCCATGGTGTTGACATCTGTGAGTTGCCATGGGTCAGTGCTCTCCTGCTCCTCCTCATTCTAGTTTGTTTACATCCCATAAAACCGTAAAGTTTGTGCCATTTAACACCATGTGCCGGATGGATGCTGTACTTTAGGGATACATACGATGCATATTTTTTTTTTAGTACCTAATCTTCAAATTATGACAATATTTCAGTTGCTTTATTCGGATAATAATGATGAAAGGGTTGCCATTGCCATATTTATTTCAGATTATTTTGTGAATTTTGAACATGCCTAATTCTGCCCAGTTAAATTGCTTGTATATTTTTTTATATATATTTTTTATTGTAAAGGTTTAAGAACTACAACATTGACAATGCACAAAACTTTAAGAGCTTGGGAAAATAGGATAGGTCCATATAATCCGTATCCAATATCCATATATACTGTGGCAATTAGTATTCAACCATGAAAATAAATAAGAACATTTATTTATTTCATGTTTTCACACATGCACACCAATGCATAGCGTTGTGTGTTCAGTTTAATATTGGAAGCCTTTCTTAAGCGTTTTCACAAAAACTTCCTCCTGTAATTTTTCTGATATGAGCCTGAATTTCAGAGTCAGATCAGGCTTGTTCATAGCATCAGAGGCTTTGTGATGCCTCTTATGTATATATGTAGATCCTTGTGATTTTAGATGAGGCTTTTTATTACAGAAGGGGTGGCTGTGGGTTCACTCATGCGTGCATATCTGTGCAATGTAGTAAAATAGGTTTGTGGATTAGGCTCTTCATTGTGTCTTTCAGTGGGAGTGTTGGGTATCAGTGCGTGGTTTCTATTTACGAGATAAGCCGCGTACTGTAACGTGTCAACATGTATTCAAATGCCATGTAGATGTGCTATGCGTTATGTTCATGGGAAACGAAAAAAACAACAATGCCATAAAGAAATCACGCCAACTTCTGATCAGTCCATTTGTAAGTAAATGGTCAGCAGTTCTTCCATGGAAGAAGCAGCTTGGGTCACTTTCTGAATGTGGACACGCACCGAGGCTTCGTTCTTGTGTAACAGTATATGTAACTGTTTGAGACATGTTATTTCTGCTTGACAGCCCCGCTGTGTGGGGCGCTCCGGAAAGTCAGAGCTGGCACCATCTAAGAGCTGTTAGTTCAACAGAAAGTAGTATTTCATAGCTTTAATATGTATATATTGTTGTTCTTTGTTGACATTAATGTGTATTTAATGACCTTCAGTGCAAAAGGTTACAGTAACCTTAAGGCGGCCATGTTGGAAAAAGTTCCTTTGCTTGAGTTAGCATGTGGGCATCATAGTTCTGATGATTTTTTGTGTGTGAATGCAGTCAAGCTAGGATTAACAACTGGCTAAGCAGAGTCTTTTTACTCTCAGGGGTCACAGATTCCTAGTGTCAGATTTGGGGACTGATATTGCTTGAGTTACGGTGGCACGAGCCAGAAGGTTAGCGGTTCTATCTCCAGCACATGGACCAAATGCCAAATTGGTAAATGTGACATTGAGACTTTCAAGTTTTAGTTACAAAAACTAAAGCCATTTAGGAAGGAAGGCATGAAACGTTTTCCTCTGAGAGATTTCAGTATAAGTTTGGCGGTCTACATTTTGTATATCCATTGCCATGTTTCTGTATCGTTACCATGGTTACAGTTGTTATTCTCCTTGGCGTTCGCAACCTCGTGAGTGGAAATACGAGTTCACAAGTTGTGTATGTAACCACTACCTTGCGAGCACCATTTCAATTGGCAGCAGATTACGGGTCATCCTGCTCACTTAGCATTAGCATTAGCATTAGCACATGTACATGTTCTCTCCACTAAATAGAGTCAGCTCATGCAGAAGATGGTGTTCATTACGTTGGACCTTAAACTGCAACAAAGGAGCTTGTGGAAATGTCCACTTACAGGGTTGTGAATACCTCAAGAGGGGGCCAACATGGTGAGCATGACCCCATTGAACACCTAGAGGATGACTTTCGATCTCATTCCTTCTGACAGCACCATGAAAGATATCTGATTCAAAGCGATGTTAATGATACATCACATCACCTGTGGTTGTAGAAATGTCGGCTTCAAGTTCTGGTTTTTGTATTGTTCTTGAAAATCGGTTGTCGACAAACATATTTCATCACAGCTTCTGCTTCTAGTATGACCCTGTGACAAAATCTAATATTAACACTTGGCATTTCTAGTGTGTATTATGGTCATTTCTCATATTGGCATCATACTGCATTACTCTACGGTGTGAAAATAATCATCTCGCAGAACACCTGGGGATTGTGTCACCCTTTTTGGTTTTGTCATGGACTTTTTACATCGTTCTGATTGTTTCATGTTTGGCTTTTTTCACACACCAGAGGTCCTCAGTGTCTCTCCCTAAGCTCAGTCTCCTGCCTGCTTCACCTTCTCCCAGTTTTCCAATCAGGTCACCTGTTACCATTCTGCTAACCTGTCACGCGCCGTACCTCCAGGTCTCGGTTTTCTATAACCGAACGGTGTGAAGTCTGGCCAAAACTGATGAGTTGAGTTTAACAGGAAACTAGTTGTAAGCTGGTACTGGAAGCTGGAATTGTTCAGCGTGTCTGCTTTAGCAACAGAAATACCTTATCAATGTACGCACATATATCATTAGGTGCGCAACAACAAATCTTTACATTGGGGGCCCCTTTAGGGGATTATAAAACAGTAAAATAAATCTTACAGTAAAACAACAACTTGATGGGAAAAGAAAGTTAATGTTTTAGACATACCATCTCAAATTCCACAAGCGAGTCACACATCACTGAGCTAAATGTCAGTAAATAACCATAAAAATGTTCCCATCCTATACCCCACTTTAATGTGAGCTTTGAACACATCTCTAGACAAAAAAAATAATAAAATCTTATTCCGCTATGCTCAGTCACACGTAAATGGGGCTTATAAAATATAAAATGCAACTGTGTTGTGTCTGTTTTCCCCAACGCTCACCTCTGAATTAAACATGCTCTTAATCAGAAGAAGCTGTCTTATTACGAGGGAGATAATAATCAAAAGAGGGAGGCGTGCAAACGTGCGCAGCTGTGGCTCAGGTGGTGGAGAGGGTTGTCAACTAGTCGCAGGTTTGGATGTTCAATCCGCAACCCCCTCCACATGCCTCGAGCGTCCTTGGGCAAGACTGGACTACCTTGCGTGGTCTCTTCGCCGCCATTGGCATGCGAGTGTGCGTGAATAGTAAAAGCTAAATGTAAGTGCGGACCATATAGCGTAAACAACCTAAGGGCGGGCTGAACACTCTTGGTGGCTTTGGAAAGGGATCAAGTCAGTGGTCAGGGATGCAGAAGAACATTTTGTCCTGAAAAGCCTACTGCCAGATTGGAAGAAGATTTAAACGAATGAGATATACGTGATTTCAGTGAAGGGTTTTTCGAATCTTAGAAGAAGATAGGTAAAGCGTCAAGTAAATTAAAAGAGTGTTTGTGTGTAAATATCTTGGTCAAAGAGAGGAGACTGTCTTTCTGGTGATATAGAGGGGGGTCTATCCAAGTGTACTGCAGTATTTATTTCCATAGATTCCCCAGTGCACCTTGGAACAGTCGATCATTCTTAGCATGCAGAATCTATTGGTGTGCCAATGGCAAAGGTTACGTCTCCTAAGGCGCTGAATAATTATCACCTTCTGGGACTCGGGGTATGTCCCTTGTTAAGAAAACATTTGAACACATGTCAAATCTGACAGTGCATGACATGTTAGACCCATTGAACTTTGCTTTAGGGTAGAGGATGGGAGTGGGGGATGTCACAGATACGCGGCTAAGGAAAATACAAACCACAGACATTTGCTTTATATTGACTCATATCCTGTTTTAGCTGTATTCAGCCAAATGTTCTTTTAAACACGGTCTTATGAAATGTGGATTTTAGCACAGTGTGATGGGTCACTTAATGAGCAGATATCAGACTGCAAATGGAACCCTGTCTGGTACGCTCTCATCTTCTACTGGACCCCCACATGGCTGTGTGCTTTCACCACTCTTATTCTTTTTGTATTCAAATGAGCACCAGCGCATTGTCCGCAAGTATTCCAATGAGTCTATAAATGTGAGTCCTCTGGAGGGTGCGGGGCCTTGATGAAGTTGTTAACTGGTGTGACCAGTCTTTCCTCCAAACTAAATCTAGCTAATCCCAAAGAAACATTTATTGATTTTCGGAGGAAGCCCTTGTGCCCTGGCTCCTCAGCATGTGCAAGTGGCGGTGGCATCAGTGCAGCAAAGATATGTGGGCACAAACTCTTAATTTTGACCTAAATATAGATGATATACCGTAGAATAAGTGGCAATTTATAACCATTTATAACCTTGTAGGCACAGATCATTGTTTCGGACCCTCAGCATCCGTTCAGTTCCAGGGATTTCTGTCAAGGAAGGGGTTTAGTCTTGCCAAATTCCATATTTCTTTCCAAAATAATGTGCCACAATGTCCACCAGAATGAGCCGGACTTCATCTCTTTTTAAAGATAGTAACTAGCCCAACTAACCAGGGTATACTGCCCCCACATGGTTTGGAGGACTAAAGCGAAACACGTCATTTGTTAGAACTGCAGTAAACACCACAGTTGCAGTGGATTAATCAACTTTCACGCCCATTATACAGTGTTTACAGGCAGAATGGATGGAGTTGTTGAGCATGTGTGTTTTTATGACCCAGTTTTTGATCGCATCAACATCACGGGCCTTCTGCCCCCGTGTCTGGAAAGTAGAGAGAGAGGGGAAAGAGAGAGACATGAATGCAACGGAACGAGGAAGAAGAAATGGAAGTGTGACCGAGCAAAAGCCCAAAGCGGGAATATTTTACCAGCGCTGGGGGATGAAAGAGCCAAATGACGAGCAGAGAAAATGGCTTCTGCAATCTGACAATTTGTCATTAAGCAACTTTCCTCCATTAGTCTCATTCCTTTATCCAGCTCTTTCATACCTCGCTACTTGCTGTGTGCGTGCGAGATAGAGAAAGAGAGCTTTTGTTTTTCAGATTGCAGTGTTCAAGTATTCCAGATTGTGCTAATGTGTTGGCATGTTATGCCAGAGCATTGTGCGTTTATGTGTGTGTGTGTCTGTGTGTGTGTGTGTGTGCCTTGCCTACATAGGGAATCTGGGTCTTTGAAGCTATATATAGTTGAGCCGTGTAAGACATTTTGAATACATCTGAAAGCCTTTGGGGGATTCTGTGTGTGTCTGTGTGTGTCTGTGTGTGTCTGCGTGTTTGTGTGCACGCGCGGACACATTTTTCAGACGCCGCTGCACATTAATTATTTTTTGATGTGCGCACTTTGATGATTTCTCGATTTATCCGAACATATGCATCGCGTGTTTTCGCTCGTTCCGAAAGAGCTCAATAGTCTATCAGGGAACCGTGCGAGAGAGCG
Organism: Chelon labrosus; assembly: GCF_963514085.1. Classification (NCBI taxonomy): domain Eukaryota; kingdom Metazoa; phylum Chordata; class Actinopteri; order Mugiliformes; family Mugilidae; genus Chelon; species Chelon labrosus. The sequence continues at coordinate 13,761,086 of NC_140354.1, forward strand.
GGTTCGTTACGAGCGCCCCGGTCGATGCCGTCGATCTTTAATCATGTATCCCATGTTCCCCTGCTTGAGTGTGTGTGCTCGTGCTGTCGGCCAAAAGCGGAGAAAGGAACTGTGACTTTTCAAAAACATATTGATGGTATCGTAAGAGTAGCAGCTCTGCATTTGGTTTTATTTGGGCATTATGTAAAACTTATTCAGAATTAGCATAGCAAGGAAACGTCTAACTGAACAAGATGGGATTGCAATTCTCAGACAGGAGTTTTCTAATCCTGACAACCCCTCCCCTCCCCAGGTCTCTCTCACTCTCGCTCTCCTACCTGAGACTTCTCATCATCTCTGTATTTTCTTTTAAGGGAGTTTCCTCTCTCTCTTCCCCCCCCCCCCCCCCTTTCCTCTGCACCCGTCTCTCAGACTGAGGCTACCATTTTCACCGTGGCTAATGTTATTTAGCTCCTCTGTTGAAGTTCTCTTTTTACCGGATTCACCCACATATGATACACTGGAAAGCTATTTTGGGACAGTGCTAGCCTAAAGGCTAAGTGAGCTTGGGACTGCAAGGATGCCAATTCAATACCTGGATCCTTCCCTCTTCCAAACCACTCTGGTGCCACTGACCAAGTCAACAGCTCCTGTGAACGTGATGAGGGTTTTACTGAAAAAGAAGCTACCACTGATCATAAATATATATAGTTAAGATACTATTTATATATACAGAAATCAGGCATAATGTTATGACCATCTTCCTGACATTGTGTAGGTCTTCCTTGTGCCTCAGAAACAGTTCTGACTTATCAGAAAATGGACATAGGCCTTTGGGTCCAGTTTATCCCACAGATACTTGATCATTTTGGGATCTAAGGAATTTGAAGGCCAACATCTTTCTCGTGTGTGTGCCTGTGTCAGGCTGCATCCTGCTGGGGATGGCTGCTGCCATCAAGGAGTGTCATTGCTATTGGGTGGGTGGGTGGTACATGTCTAAGTAACATCCACACAAATGCCAGGTCCAAATGTTTCCTAGCAGAACATTGTATTCACACATGATGGTCAATGTTGTTCACTACTCCCGTCAATGGTTTTAATGTTGTGGCGGATTGGTGTAGTCCAATCATGGGACATTCATTTATACTGGCATAATGTATGGTGAACAACTGGTAACCGACACCTTCCAGTGCATTTGTTCTGAGGTCTTCTTTCTCAGCTCCACGTTAAACTGCTCTCAACGAAACCCAACACCTCCGGCGGAGTTGCATGTCAAGAGCAAGTCTCGGAAGTGGCGGTCCATAGCTTTTAATGGCTTGTAACAGGGAACACGTGTCGAACGTATGGATGTTGGCTGATGATAGTTCAATAATGCACAAAACAAAAGGTGGAACTGAGTCTGAGAAATGGTGGAACGGTGAGCACATCTTCCAGGCCAGTGGAACAAATAGATCAAACCACTGGCATCAACGGCATATTACAAGCCATGAGCAATTATCACACAACGAGGGAAGTATCTGCTAAAAATTGATTGTGAAAACAGGAAATAAGGTAACAAAGGCATGCTTTTTCTATATTTGAGGTAAATAAAAGACATGACAGCATAAAATACGACTTTAAGGATACTAGCCACTAAGAAAAATGACTTCTGCCATTATATTGGTGCACGCTTATTAAGATATTTCATGATTTTTAGGGAGAGGTTTAAAACGCCGACAATGAAAGACTTCTGACTGTGGCCAGATTTCGTTTTGGTTTCTTATTTTAAGTCCGACTTTCCTTCCTTTATTTAACGGACCCGTGTTGATTTATTGTCAACTCCGTGACCCTTTGTCCAAAGTGACTCTTTTTGCTCGTCACTCCGCCGCTTTGAACAAAAAGAAGAAATATCACCTAATACCGCAAACATGAGGAGTCTCAGTCACTTGTGCCTGCTGATGAATCACATCTCTGTGTCCTCATTAATCTTTACTATCAAAGCCGGATTACCGGCTGCAAAGTGAACTTCCCCCGGGGTCGTGGATCCTAGAGGGCCAACGAGTCTGTGGATTCTCACCGCGCGGCTGGTAGTTTGCATTAATTACATTAACTGCAGCGTTGTTTGTTAGTGTACGCAGCATTTAAGCGTTTCATTATATACTGAAATGATGCCACTGGGTGTACTCGTTAAAGCCAAATAGCTGCTACCTGTTTGCACCTTTTATGAGCGCAGGTTATTCCCCAAAGCATGTAGTCATGTTTAGCTATTGTAATAGTAGTTGGATTTTGCTGGAAAAAGGTGGCTAGTGATCCGGGTGCTAATTTTCAAGGTGGAGGTATGCATTTGTGTAGTCCCATTTTAGACTGGGCAGCAGAAACTAGCCAAACTAGGCAGCTGTAGCTCAGTAGGGCTAGGTATGTCAGTGGACCAGGGGTTAGCGGTTCAATACCCGGTCCATGCCACATGTCGAGGTGTGCTTGAGTAAAACACTGAACCCAACGCAAGGCACTGGTTCATGAACGTGTCAGTGCTTGTGTGAACCAATGGGTAGACACGTGATTGTGAATCTGTAAAAGTGCTTTGAGTGCCAGTATGTTTAAGCGCCATACAAATACAAGCCATTTACCAGAATTGATCTACCACAATGACACTTCTTGATGGCAGCAGCCATCCCCAGCAGGATGCAGCCTGACATGGGCTCACACACACAAAAAACGGTTTTGGAACAACTAAAAAAAAACATGAAGAACAACACAAGGTGTTGACCTGGCCTCCAAATTCGCTAGAACCTATACTGATCGAGTGTCTGTGGGATGATCCACAGAGGCCCCTCCCCTCAACACACAGGACCCAGCGCCCCCCACTAACAACATTGCTTTGCCAGACACCACAGGACACCCTCAGAAGGCCCATGTCCGTTCTCTGATGAGTCACAACTGTTTTGGAGGCGCAAGGGAGACCTACACAATATTAGGAAGGTGGTCATAATGTAATGCCAGATCGATGTAACTGATGCACCACCAGGAGAATTTCCCCATCCCTTTTTACCATGTGTTCCATTATTATGCATGATCTGATGTTATACTGAGAGAAAGTCTCTGATAGTGTGGAGCAACTAGAACCAATGAATTCCCTGGAGTGCGGGAAAAAAAATAAAAATTTAAGGAATAACAATGTTATCATAATTTAGAAAATGGTTGTCAGGAAGTTGTGAGCACATAAGATTTACTGGGTTTATTGTGCCAAAAAAAAGAAGGATGGCCCTATAGGATGAAAGCTGGATTAGTACCAAATCCCGAGGCCTCGTTTCATAGAGGAGACCCAAGGTTAAATCTTGTTTTAAGGCATATTTCATGGTGCATTTTTAAAATAAAACCACTTTCACTATGACTAATTAAGGCGTGCGCTATCCAGAGAGGATTGAAGAAAAAGCTACGAGGGTGCGGTTAATTTCTGCTCCAGCCCTCGTCAACCCTATTAAGGTCTGGTCGAGGCACCGTTGAATAGCGCGTGGATTTTAAGTGCTCAGAATAGTTCGCTCTGGGCTGGCAAGGGACCTATGTAAGTTCTCTCTGTCCTTTTTTGTCCCCCGCCGCTGTACGTGTTTTATTTATTTATTTATTTTACTCTACAGCGTTTTTATAGTATTTACCGTTCTTCAGCTGAAGGGCTTTTCCAATGTGTTTTTTCTCTCTTTTAAGCCATTCAACGCACAATGCCAGGCAGTTCAAGAACAAGTGGCTTTCCAGCCGGTCTCTTCACTGCAAATGGGCTGTGTGTGCTTTTCGCAGAGCGCCCGCGTTTGTTGCGGGGGGGAAAGTGAGCCCTTGTTGAGAATCAGCACTTGTTCAAAGAGCAGATTAAAAGTATATCGTCAGACCTGTAGAGAGACAAAGCGGGAGCGTGGCGGGGAAGAGAAGGGAAGATAGTGTCTGTTGCAGGTTGAAGCAAAACAAACAAAAAAAGGACCATTTCCTTTCCTTTTTTTTCTTTCATTCTTTCTGTTCTATCTTTTCTTTTAATATAAAGAAGAGTGTTAACTCTTTCTCTTATCCAGCTCTCAATATAGATTATGAAATAGTGTTGTAAATTTAGTGTAGTGTAATTAGAGACGTATTCTGCTGAATGATATTAGGTAGCAGTTAGCGCTAATGTATATGTACCACATGTGTGTTTACGTCCTGTTCTGAGGTGCTGTGTCATCCCCTGTTCATTGCACATGCCTGCTTCATCCCCCCCCTCTCTCTCTCTCTATCTCATTCTCTCTCTTCCTCTGACACAATCACACAGCCGCACACTCGGGCCCATGTATCGACACGGCAGCGCTGCACTCCGTGAATGGAGTCGGAGATGGAAAGAAAGGGAACGCGGGGGGAGGAAGAAAGAGAGAGAGCTAGCGCGGAAAAGGAGAGGGTGAAGAAAGGGGATTAGAAAAGAGAGAGAATAAAGACGAAGTAGGCCAAAGGCGACGAACTTCGGCCCGCTCTGTTCAGAAATACATTTCTGCAAGCTGTTAAAAAAAAAAAGAGAAAAGAAAAAGGAAAGCAAGGTAGACAGCCGAGGGGCCACAGTGCCGCCGGAGTGTGCCAGATCTTTGCTTCGCGCTGGACGCTGCTGTCGACACATTGGGACATTTTATATGACATATCATTTTTTATAATTAGTTTAACACACTTCTAAAATGTATATTGAGTTGAGTTTGAAGGCGTGAATTAAGATTTCATCATAAAGAAAAAGTAAAAGTATAGTACCTCTTGGTTCATGGATTGAGCTACCATACCATACAATGTATTAATATGAAAATCTCCAATATGTCCCAGCAGCCCTCTTCATAAATGTGTTGCAGGAATGTACAGTAACTTACCTTTTAACACATTTTTAATAATACATAAATAATGTCCAAAGTATTTATAATTCATATAATTCACAAAGGCTTAAATGTAAATATAAAAATAATGGGGTGGAGATGTTGTATTGAGGTTCCGCCCACTAGAGATGTGATTTACCACTCTTCGAAGGGAGCCGGAGTTTTTAGATTCATTCCTTTCAAAGAGCTGTTCAAAAGATGCTCATTTTGATACCTGTTTATTTCTAAGATACCATTCTGGGACTAACTCACTTTATTCCGGAAATAATCACTACGAGGAATGACAGTGTGAGATTTGGATCAGAATCATTCAAACTTAGACATCCCACCAATATATATTCTGTTGGTCAGCTACATGAGTTTAAATTATTCTGAAACATTGATTCTAGATAGATAGATACTTTATTTATCCTGTGGGGAATTCTGTAAAGACCTTTGCATTGACTGGAAATGGAAACCCAGATCAACTGCTTGGAAGGCAGCTAAGCTCACCATTATACCGTTATAGTGTTCTGGAAAATATTACACTTCGCTTTACTGTTTTTGTCATCACAAATGTGCATCCAGATGCCACTGCCATTTCTTTGGCTCATTTTGTCTTTTTGGGTCGCCAGCCACTCACTTCAAATGAAGCATCTTCTTGGGACCACTGCTACTGAGGTACTCACATGAAGGCACTACTCAGATGATGTCATGTGATATTTCTATATCAAATAATCACCGCACTTATACTCTGCTGCGCTTCTCACCTTGTGCCTGTTCTCCTTCTTGTGTGTGAAACATCGCAAAAAAACAAGAACGTCTCATAACTCGTTTTAAAGAGCCAGTCAATAGATTCGACTCGTTCGCAAACGTCACATCTCTACCACCCGCTGTCTGGTCCAGATGTAAGCACACAAACCTTGAACCCGCTATAGCTCAGCTTCCACTATCAATCTGTCGTTTGTTTTTATGTACTTTGGTACTTCTAGAAATATAAATTATTGACTTCTAGTTGGCTAGCTAACTGGCAACATATCAACTTCTTTCCCCCAGTCTGAGGCTCCCAGGTTGCTCCAGTGTGGTGCCCCTTTCAAAACATACACCGTTTCAAATGCAGATACCTTGAACATACGTTATTGTATTTGTGTGTGTGTGTGGCTGTGTGTGTATTCAGGCATTATTTTTGGTTGAATGCTTAAAATCCAGCTACCTGCATTTATAAAATATAACGCCTGCACAGCCCCCGCACCCACCTCCTCTGGGGTTTTCTAATATGTGGGTCAGAGTTAAAAAGCATATGCTCCGGCACACACACACACACGAACCACACACTTGCTCACAGATGCACTTTTTTTTTTTGCGCATTTGTCACATCATTTTTTTTTTAATGATTCCAAACATTTGTGTGTTTTTGTGCGAATGTGTCTGGGAGGAAAAGCCCCCCCAGACATCTCTCGTTTTAGGCATTTTCTGCATGTGTGTGAGTACTCCATGTCACTGTTAGTAAACAGATGACTAAAAAAATAAGGAAATACTGCATAATTTGGCGTTGCAACACAGCACAACTCTAATATTTGCTAGTTTCAGTGTGTCACGGTTGGTCTCAACCTTGTGCATATCTTATATTTTGACCTAATAATGCATTTGTTTCACCGCTTTACAATTTTTTTTTCAAAGAAACATGTCTGCACTAGTCGGAGCTGTTAGTTTCCTCTCTTTTCAGGGGGCAAAGTAGAAATCATGTGGCTGTGAATTTTCGGTTTTAACAGGTAAAGGCTCAGACGGACGGCTCGCTTTAGAAAACCAAATTTGCCGGTAACACATTTCTATTCATCGGCTGAAACACACTCAAATTAGGCATGCATAACAGCATACCTTTAGACATCTTAGCAAAGGATGCTGAAATCCCTTTTGCTAAGCTAGAAAAATCACAACCCCTCCTCTGTTTTTGTACTTAAAAATGCAGACATGCACAAGGGTGTTTCTAGCTTTTGAAATTTTCAAGGGCTCCGTCTTAAAGTATGTCTTCCCTTTTCTCTTTTTTTTTAAGAGAGAGAGTGGTATTGGTAGGCTGGGGAGGCTATGTACATTCAAAATCAATATCTGAGGCTTTATGAGGAAGTATTTGAGACATCTGAAGACATCTGAATTGTTAACAACACCCATATCCAAGGAGGCTGAGACATGCAGCCATTCGTCACATCATCATTAGGTTCTCAAGCTTTAAAGGGGAACTATTGTTTTTTACAACCTGGACCTTATTTCTGGCATAAAATACGATCATTTACTCACCCATATAGCTTTTGTGTCATTTGTATTCGTTCGGGAGATCTGCGTGTATCCATATAGTGGGAGTGAATGGGGCACCGAAATGTAGCCTCTAAATAAAACATTATCTGCCGCAAAACTTGTTCATTTCACCAATATTTTGTTATCGTACACTAGTGCTATTCCCCATTGAGTCCGGAATTACCTGTTATCATTATCCGGGGTCTGTAGATTGACCTACAGACCCCGGATGTAGCTACTGCTAGTTTTTTTGCAACATGGATAAATATTTTTCTGATCCTGAGGTTGTGGACGAACCTTACGTTATATTATATCCAAAATCCTAAATGATATTCCATTTCACACGATCTGTGTGATTATATGAATGTCTCCTTCTCTCATATCAATGCTGCTGCAGCAGTATTTATATGCAGCAGTTCATCCTGACCGTCACTGCCTGTGCTGGACATGCTGCATTCGCTCTTGATCCAACACATACTTTTGTGGATATTAAAATAGTGTTTTCTTTCCATAGTGTGTTTTGCCACAGTTTCTCGATATGACAATAAAGAAATCTTACAACTGAACTGAAGTGAACTGACGAAGACATTCGCTGACTTTTCTGTCACTTCACTGAAGCCTAATTATTGGGGAGGTGCTAGCTAGCTAGCTTGGGCTGCTATTTGGTCACATATGTAAACGTTACCAAATACATTGCGTAATACCCATGTGTAATGATTTAACTTGAGTTTTCTTACTGACAATGCCAAGAACAAGAGCAATTTTTGTGGCTGGAGCTTTTCTTATTGGTGCACGTGTCTTTAAATTCTGCGCGACGCTCAATTCCTTCCCCATCCTTATAAAATTCTGAGAGAGGCTAAGAGATCGATCTCTTTATTAACACATCCCAAGTAGATTTTCTAAATGTTGTCCCTTTAAAGAAGAGACATTTGCTTCTGTTAAACATTAGTACTAAGGTTTTTACTTCCCGTGGACAAATAGCCCCAACACGCGAACACACGCCTTCACATATAATTACTTTTATTCCTCTCGCTTGCAAACGCACACACCCGTAGACGCACGCCTTCACGTGCCCTATGATAAACTAATTTCTCTCACACCCTTCCGATGTAATTACCTCTCCCTCACTCACGGGCAGCTGCTTTTATGCACTCGCTGACCTATTATTATTATCTAGTTTCTCGCTGCGGAAAAGGCTTTTGCTTAAAAAAAAAAAGGAAAAAAAAAAACAGGGGCAGGGTAAAGAACAACAGCAGGTGGTGTCCTCCATGTTCATTAAAAAACCGGAGGAGACCAAAACCGACAATTTGCGGCGTCTTTCCGTACTACCTGAGATCCATACGCCGTCTGAGGCTCTCAGCTCCTCGATCATCAGTTCCTACTGAAGATGAAAGTCTTTATCATTAAGAATCTAGTCTAAGGTCCAAAGTGTTTATCCTTTTTAATTATTCGACCTGTATCCTTTTTATTTAGATGTGTATTTACAACAATTACAGATGTAAATGAGCCCTCCGCATCTGATTTGCAGAAACACCTTTGACACTCGAGGTGAAGGGGCTAAACAACTGTAATGAGGTATTTTCTGATTAAATATGTGCTAATGTGTGCATGCATTTCAAGAACCGACATCTGCACACTGGATAACACCGAGTTCACAGTTCTTCATAAACCAGAAAATGATGTCTGTGGCCTGAATATTGTAAAGGAGTAGGACATAAACGTAAGGCTTTGAGTGAATTATGGCTGCACCTTCAGCGCAATGGCTGGCACTGAACTATAAAGCTGTATGTATGTCAGCGCAATTGACGCGGAAACAGAAATAGTAAATATCACAATGAAACGTCTCAAGCACGTTAAGAGTCTTCTGAAATTTGATGTGTACATATACAAATGAGGTGTTGTCTTACAAAATGAGCCAAAAATTGCACTCATTTTCAAGTGTGCGTGGTGTCAAATACTGTCCAAATGGGTCCATTTGTATTTACACTAGTCGGAAAGATGTTTAATGAGCATGACATGAAAACAAAACAATGATTTTGTCTCTAAAATCACAATTTTAATCAGCTTTATTGGCCATTTACTATATATAGGGACATGTACGAAGAATCAGCTCTCTCCAAATCACCTAGGGAGCAGCTTTGGGGGTTTTAAGTACTTGCTCTGGGCACTTCAGCCATTGACACAAGATATTTCTGTAGGGTCTCCCCCAGTGTGTTATAACACAAAGTCTACTCCGTCTGGCATCAGCTAAGTTGTGTGTCTAAAAGAACACTTATGGAGAGAATATTTTTTTATTCGTTTTTGGGTTTTTTGATTTTTTTTTTTAAAAAGTTTGAGTTGCCAAAATGTTGACAGGGATTTAGTTGCTGGATTTAGTGCAGTCAATTCCGTGATGCCTGCTCTATAAATGAATTTGACTTGACCCCGAAAGATGGTCGACGGACCAGACAGGGGCACTGAGCAAGACAGCATGGATGAATTCCACAACCCTCTTATTAGATCAGTGCATCCTGTAGTGTGAACTCCGCACTGCTGCAACACTAATAATATATGTAACCTGATGTTTAAGTAACAGAAATTGTAAGTCTCACTTAACTCCCTAGTAAGCCTTTGACTGTCTGCTTGTCACAATGCGGATCTATGGAAACGCGGGAAATGTCGAGTCAAACAACACCTCTTTCATTTATTGCTGCCGTGGTGCTGAATGGACAGCTCCCGTACGCCGAACACATGTGTATGCATTTTCCCACCCGTCGACGCCGCCCCTGAAGGGTTCTCATTACCGAAGAGTCGCCACAGCAGTTTTATACGCAGCGCTTTACCACTCACCGTTCCAGGATGTTAAATTTCAGATGCAGTTAATTTTTGCCACGGTGTGCAGTCTGCAGCGATAAATAATGTGCATAGCTCTTTTTTTTTATAAACTTTTTTTTTTAATAAATATCTATCCTTCCCTTCCTCGAAATGGAAACACTCTGAAATAATCCCTGCGGAGAGGTACACATGACTTTTGAAAGCACAAAAAAATAAAAATTAAGTCTGCTGCATGAGGGAAGGTGGTGGAGACTAAGTATGTGGTAGGCTTTGATAGGTGAGTATCCGGTGCAGAGGTAGGCAATAACAAAAAGAAGAGACTCTGCATCAAGATGCTTACCTGGATGCTTCCTCTTTCTTTCTCTGCATGCTTTCTCTCTCTCTTTGTTTATTATTTATTAAATAGAAAAAGATCCTTAATTTCCTAAAATTGTAAAATCTGTAGTTTTTTATCAAACACAAGAAAACAGTATATTTTCTGGGTTCTATTTTCAGCAGCGGATTAGGTTCAACCAACTTTACATACACACAATGTGAACAGGAGCACTTTTTCACATGACATTTGGTCAAAATAGCTGAGGAAATATCTACTTTTATTTTAAATTTGACACCGCTATTTGCTATTGAAATAGAAAAATGCGTGCAGACGGCAGTCAAGAGAGGGAGAGCGCAGAGCGAGTGGAGCTGGGTAGCGATGGAGAAAAGAGGGGTGGGGGGAGAGCAGTAGACTCCACAACCTCATTATGTCTGTTGGCATTTTAACTCCTTTTGATGATTTAGTAAGAAGAGGGGATGGAGGGGGAAGGAGGAGGACGGGGAGGAGGAGGAGGAGGAGGAGGAGGAGGAGAGGAGTGTTCTCTCCCCTGTCCATGACACCATTTCTATCCTCCACTCACACATCCTTCGCCCCGTTCTTCCCGTGACTGAGAAGAGAGAGGGAGGGAGGGAGAGAGAGAGAGCGAGAAGAAAGAGAAGTGAGTGTCTTTAATTTAGAGGGATCCCGAATGCGTGAAATCCTTTATGCTATCTGGGTCACAGTGTGCCTTACAGGCTGAAGAAACGCGCTGCAAAGTGCCAGTCTGCTGGTTTGTTCGTTCATTCGTCTTCTGATTGTCTCTCTGTCTGTTGCGTGCACCGCCGAGGGGGGTTATGGTATGCACTGCGTAGGTAGCAGCATAGTATTCATACCCCAGGCAGCGTGGCACAAGTCAAATCAAAGTGCCGAGACAAGTCCTCGGTGTCATTGCCCTAACATCCATGTTGGCCCTAAGTAGCTTTAAGGTTACAAAGTATCGTCTTATTCTGCACTGTCTGACGGTATCCGCCACTCTCACCCGAAGAAAGTGTACGGACGCTACACCCACGCTTGTTGAACGCGCTCATTCCAGCACCACTGGCTGTATTCTGCTGCTATCACAGCTCGCACTCAGCAGGCTTTAGGCTTCCCCCCAGAACCTGGCTGCAGTGTTTAGCTCCGATCCAGAAAACCTCACTTTAGACGGTGAAATGCTTTTCTTAATATGCTTCATTTCTACTTTTACGAATAAGTAGGTTGGACTCATAAACAAGTTAACTGATACTTTTTTCCCCCTACTTTCGGACATGACTTTATCTGATAAGAGAGAGAGAAATGGTGGGACAGAAGTTATTTTGGACCACAGACTTTACGTAAAAAGTGGTATCACCCATTAGTGTCTACCCCTTTGAAGTACAAAGTTTGGCACCATATTTGGTTATTGTGGAGCTGCAGAGGATCTGGAAGAGAACCGAGAAGGGGCTTGCCAAACACTCCAGAGTGGGCATGCTAAACAAGCTGGACATGCCATGAAGCATACCAATTTTAGGACTCTTTAAATAAGGAATCGTTTTTAACTGGACCAAAACACACTGATGAGATATGGATTTAGGAAACCATCATGAATTTTGGAAAAGAGTAAAAAAAAACATTGACTTAGTTAATGATTTCTGAATGGGACTCCACTCAACTCCAACACCTTGCAACCATTCATGGAACTGCACTTTAAAGGGGAACTACCGTTTTTTACAACCTGGACCTTATTTCTGGCATAAAATACGATAGTTTACTCACCCATATAACGGTGTAATTTGGAGTCCTTCGGAAGATATTTAGCTCCAGCAGAGCGCAGCGTATATCCATATAGTGGGAGTGACTGGGGCACCGAAACACAACCTCTAAATAATGGATTATCTGCCCCGAAACTCGAAACCCCAATATTTTGTTATGATACGCTAGTGCTATTCCCCATTGAGTCCAGAGTTACCTGTTATCTATTCACGGATGTGAATAAACAAAGTCGTTGTCCACAACCTCAGAATCGGAAAAATATTCAGCCATGTTGCAAAAAAACTAGCAGTAGCAAATTACAGGTAAACAAGCCGACCGTTGTGGGTGCACACTGTGCTCAGAGATGACATCACCCAGGTCAGAAGTCAGTAGGTCAATCTACAGACCCCGGATGATGATAACAGGTAACTCTGGACTCAACGGGGAATAGCACTAGCATATCATAACAAAATATTAGTGAAATAAATTAGTTTTGCGGCAGATAATGCGTCATTTAGAGGCTGTGTTTCGGTGCCCCAGTCACTCCCACTGTATGGATATATGCAGCGCTCCGCTGGAGCTTCAAACAAGTCCTGAACGTAGACAAAGAGAACCCATTCAAATAATATTTGTTTGTTCAGGAAAATGAGCCAATATTACATATCTGTCAGTTGCAAAAGTAAGCCCATCAAGGATTATAAGTTAATTGTGAGGCCAAATTAGAGCCCATCTGTTCAAATACTATTAAGCAGCACTGCACAGTATATTTTCATACTTCATATGTTTTAGGAAGTTGCAAGGCTAGAAGACTGCATGGACTTGAATAATTTAGCTAGGTTCAAGGTGCTACAATGCTGCTTAGATGCCCTTTCGCGTGTGCTGCCAGTTCGGGTGAATACCATTGGCAAGACCAGGTTTACCAAGTTCTCAAAATGACTCCTACTGCTTTCATATTTGCTCGATGCCTTTCAGAAAGATGCTTGAGATCCCCTAAAAAGCCTGTACCTGACATTTTCCTGGAGAACCACTCCATAGTTGGTCTGTGACTGTTTTAACTTTTTAGTAAATGGCCCAGAAGAAGGAGGCACTCTGATCTGGGCCCCACCTCTGCTTCTGCAATGTGAAGAGGCCTACATTAATTTTCTAGACTTTAGTACTAAGATGGGGAAATCCATTTATTAGTGACTAAAGGTCCCCCTAGAATTCATCACAGAACTGTAAAGTCAGTCGGAGTTCACTTAATGGCCACTTACAAGACGGAGACTGACAAAACTGAAATATAAATTTATAAATCACCATGACAATGCCAGATTTCTCTCTTGTGATCGCAGTAACACATTACTCACTAATGTCTTGGATACCCTCAACACTGGGGGAAAAAAAAGAAGGAACGAGAAGGTTGGAGGAAAAAGAAGAAAATTCTTAGATCTCCTCTAATGGAGAGAAAATTGAATTAGTCAGACTCTCTCTTTTTCTGATGCTCTATCTTTTACTCTCTCTCTCTCCTTTTCTCTCCCTCTCACACACACACACATACATGCAGGCAGGCAGCAGCGTAGTCATCTCCACCCTCTTTGATCTGATTATTTTTGCTGTTGTGGTCACATCATGCAAAGCTCCTTTTACTTTTTGATGAACTGGAGCTTTTCTGCTCTGTAAGTAAGCTCCAAAATGTAGCTCGCCTCAACGATATCTTATAGCCAGTTTTCTGCTCCAAAGCAGAGTTGTAGGAAAACAGAAATCTAGTAATACACAGCGTGTTGCGGTGGTAGTAGAACGAGGGATGCTTGTTCTTCTCAGACTTCCCTCAAAACCTTCAGACTTCCAACATACACCAATCAGACGCAACATTATGACTACTGATAGGAGAAGTGAATGACATTGACCATCCTGTGACAATTCAATGTTCTGCTGGAGGACTTTTAAGCCACATCCACAAGTCCATGGTCTCCAGCAGACGTAGGTCCATTGGACGTAGGATTTAGAAAACCCTCATGTATATTTTCCCACCACAAATGTTTGCAAGTAAGGATAGAAAATGTTGCAAGTATACTGTATGGACATCAACAATGCTGCTGCTCCATCTGGGTTCTCCCGGCAAGCCCAAAGGAAGTCTTGGACGTGTTTCCTTGAACTCTGTGCTTGCATCGCATATGAAGCATACCCTTGACCCATGTGGTCCAGTCCAATAGGATATATAGACACTCCATGTCCCCAGAGGACTTCTCAGCTTATCTACATCCTACCTCCTCCTAATTCCGCAACAACTGGTCCGAAATGCCTTTTCTCATCCAACTCTCTCTCCGTTTATTGGCTCCAAAGTTCAACAGTAACCATTCATTTCCAAGTACACATGACAGCTGACTAGCCACCGACTAGCATCTTAGCAGTGTAATTACAGAACGATGCTGACACACCAATTCATTGCTGCAACTCTTTGAATGTCCGTTTCCTTGTGACTCTTTACAGAAGGCTCGTACCATTCACGTAGTAAGTGCAAATAAAGTGTCATTGAAAAGACTTGAAAAAGTCATAAACAAAAAAACAAGCCTAAACAAGGGCAACTGTTTAACCACTCAATGGACTTGCGTCTCTGGCCAATAATGGTTTGGCCAAGTTTCTGATGGGCAATACCCACAGAAACTCCCCACCTCCTTTAGAATTGAAGAGACTACTTGAATGAGTGGCAAAACGTTGTCAACAATTCTACAAGTCCAGTTGCCCCTGTTTCTGCTTCTTTTTTCGGTATACCATGACCTGGAGGACTGACAACCTTCACAGACATTTCCAATCCAATCACACGACTCAACCTATTCGTGATGATATTTTTTCACATTTTCCCCAATGGATGTAAATCTCCCGACAATAAGATCAACACCTCCTACAGATTTATGGCATAACAAACTGATCAAGGGTGGAAATCACAGGTAGGAGGTTTTATGTTTGCTATAACTGGGAAACGCTCCAATGTGGAATTAGCAATAGAAGCTTGTCTCTAATATAAGCTTGTTTTTTAAAAAAAGGCTTTATCCCTTATGCTTACGGTATATTCTCAACTTCTCAACTCATCTAAACCATGAAAAAATAAAAAGCCTGCTGCTTTGGCTACCAGCATTTACTTTGATCTTTAGGATAAGCAGCAAATTAATGGATGTTTTTCCCTTGGAAAAAAACAAACAAAACAAATTACTCCCCAAATTTGAATGGTCTTTGCAGAGGGAATTATCCGATCAGATCGGAAAATCGCACTGAATTGGCTCGCGCTGGCTCAGGAAATATCCTTCAGGGTGCTGTTTTGAAGCTCGGCCTGACCTTTGACCCCTCCGCGAGGAGAGAGGGGAGGAGAAAATCAATGCGGCATCACATCATTTTCTTGATATTATTTAAAGGAATTCAGAGCTCTGAAGCGTGCTTTCAATTGAATTCCGGTCTCCTACGATCGATCAACACGCAGACTTTCACTCATCCTTCTTTACTCACACACTGAAGCTCCGGAAAGGGTGCGCATGTGTGTATGTTGGGCGACACTCGATACTCGACATTCAGTGATGGAAGAGCACTTAAAGCAATAATTGGAAATGTTCTTAGAAACAGAGCAGAGTAGTTTTAATGTAATTTGAGGATACGATGTGTGCATGTTACCGGGCAGCTCCATGACAGAGCGAGAGACAGCGATATCTATACGACGAGAGTGAGCTGATACACTCACACACACACACACACACACACACTGGGGGAAATCACAGAGACGGATGACCCTCGTGGGTGTATTGACATCTCTCACGGCTGAACAAATGGCGCAGTTGAGTTGCGTTCACTGACATCGATCTGAAAACTGTTTAACATTCCTTCTGTGGCTTCACCTGGGTTAGCCATAGAGCACAGGGATATCATTTCTCTCTCTCACGCACACACGCACACACTGTGGTTTAGTGCATTTTAATAATAGTCTACTACCGCTGCTGCCGCTGCTCCCGCTGGTTATTTTGTTGACAGTCACTTTATGCTGATGACAGTGCCAACGGCGGCGGCGATAAGGTTTAAGCGGCTAATGTGTAGGTGATGATGATGTTAAGACGATCACGATAACTTCTCTGTAGGTGTTTATAATGGCTGCCGTGGCGCTGATGATTAGGGATCGAAAGGAAGAAAGTGAGGATCTTATCCCTCTGTGCCGTGGAGCTGTATTGCTGTTGGTCCAGTTATTTCCATGAACACAAGTTGCATGCGTCAGGTCTACGTCGTAGGCGCAGGTACGCTGGGTAGGGTATGAAGCTACACCATACCCCCTCCTAATTCTGCAACAACTGCAACTGGTCCCAAATGCATTTTCTCAACCAACTCTCTCAGTTTATTAGCTCCAACTCCAACAGTAACCATTTACTTCCAATCACCACTGTTTTAAGTACACATGACAACTGACTAGCCACCGACTAGCGTCTTAGCAGTGTGATTACAGAAGGATGCTGGAACACCAATTCGCAAGTATAAAGTATAAAGGCTCTGTGTAGATCAGTTACAGAAGTATAAACCAAACTTAATCCATTGGTGGATATACCCCCCTAACAAATTTCCTGCTATAAGAGTACAAATAATGTTGGCTAAAATTAGACTGACCTAGCCTGGGTGTAATCACCCCACTTTTTTATTTTTTTTTTGTGCTACAAAGTTGGTCTGGAGTCGCTCCATTGTTAGTTGATTATGTCTGGCCAAGGGTCAAGATCTGTGGGGTCAATCGAAGTGTTTGGGCAGGTTTTATGCAGCGATGGAAAGAAGAGTAGCAGCGATGTCATCCGAGTGCCGCTGCATTGATTTAGTTTACACCAAAGTGGCTGCCATTGGAAATGCGAGATGTTTAGATTGCGCTTTTGTATAAAAGACATTGACAGCGAAGATACTTTAAAGGACGCTCTTCACTCTATGCCGCCTTGCTGCACCAGAAATGCTGCATGTGTCAGATCCATGTCTTAAGTGCAGGTATACTATAGGCTACGGAGCTATGCCATACCCTACAGCGGCGTTCCCCTCCTATCCACTTTAACTGGTCCAAAATGCATTTTCCCGTCCAACTCCCTCATTCTGCAGCCGGCTGTGGCTCAGTAGGTTGAGCGGGTCGTCCATGAACCACCAAAAGGCAGAAAAGCACTATACAAATAAAAGACCATTTACCATTTAACAGCGGTTAAGGCATTTTTCGAGAAGAATACGTCACATAATTTGTTGCTTGGATGGGTTGTAGGACCATCTATTTGTTAGCTCCACTGTGAGCTTTGAGGAACATGTAGGGTAAGGACAGAGGCAATTAGGGACATTAGAAAGTACAAATTTTTGGTAACTTTCAGTTTTATTGTAGCATGGATTAAGCATGGTTAAGTCCTTTGACTGACGACCTGCAAAACTCAGATATTCAGTGCTAATTAGCAACATGCTAACCTACAGTAGTAAGTGTAATATAAAGTTTTGTGAATTCCTCCAACTGAAGCAGCCTGGAAGCCCACAGTTCAATCAACAGCATTGAAGTGGGAATCAATTAAAATAAATAATCAGCAGTCAGACCGTATCCGTGCACAAACGGAGAGTTTGAAAACTGCACCTTCAGCTGGAATTCAAAGCTGGAATTCACCATGAGGTCACAAAATCTATATTACCCCCATTCATCTCCTCTCTCTCTCTCTCTCTCTCTCTCTCTCTCATAGACAGACACACAAACACACCAGCAGGCAATTACCAATATCTTCCAAATCTGCTGACATGACAAAATGCAAATTTGATGTTGTTATGGTCTTTGAATAATGGCTCAGAGGCTGCCCCCATACATCCTCCGCTGCGTTGCTAACGCTTTCTTTGATTTCCCCGTATTTTTCTTATCCCTTTCTTTTTATCCATGTTTATTCTCATCTTAACATAATTCATAGTAATACAATTCTTTTATTTTCTTTTCTTTGTACACTAGTCCAGAAAGAACTATATAAACAGATACTATCCAGGATTCCCTCCTTCTCTTTCTTCCTTCCTACACAGTTGACGGAGGGATCAGGAGGTCTGTGTCTGATACTGTGTCAAAGACCATTGATCCTAACATACTCCTTAGCTGATGCATGGTGGATTATCACATATACTTTGTGTGTTTGTGTGTGTGTGTGAGACAATTTGATATCATGGTTTCCTGTTCTTATAATAGACATTACATAGTGTATTTCCACACAAGAAAAAGAAACCTACGCCAGTACTTACGTGATATTTATGGTTTGTGTGTATAATAAGGTTTCATCATCATTCGAGTTTTATTTAATTAGTTAGCTAATTTTAGATAAAACTTGTTCAAATCGCCAGCTTGGACAAGGAGAGACGGGATTGGTTCATTAGGTCTGTTATGTATGAATCAGTGTTTTTTTGATCATTTGTACGGTGAGTTTCCATAGCACAGACTTCTTAAAAATGCCAGATTAGCAAATTTAACGACTCAACTTTAAGGGATCAAGTGGAAGCTAAGGTACAACAGTACGTACGGTGTCGTAATACCAGATGCAAAAACTGAATTGTTGGGCTAAAGAGTTCTATAAACGGCCGGCATAAGATAGAGAGAGAAAATCATTTCTTCTGGTCTGTAGATGGGAATTAAATAACAATTGATCTGAAGGAATATTCTGCTTATTACTGCGAAGACCGCTTCTCTCACACACATGAACAATGAAGCATGCAATATTGCTCTAGTGCATTTGGTCCATATTCTAAGTGGCTTTGTTGCAGCTGGCAGCTTTTCCCCCTTGTCAATTATCCAGTAGTAGTATAAATTATAAAAAGGGAGCGGACAAAATATCATAAAAACAGAGCTTTTAGCTAAATGAGACATCACGTATCTGTTCGCTTCCTTCGGCGCGGATAGATTTAGTGATATTTCAGCAGATATTTTATCTTTAGTTTTCTGTCTCCACCTCCATTGGACGTGGAGACGGTTGGATGACTGCAAATCTTTCAATGAAACTTTAAAAAAATTAAGGAAGAAAATAAAAAAATATATTATTTTTTTCCGGTAGCAATGTGTTGGTTACTTTGGATGATTGGCAGACCTCAGTGGCAGCAGTTTTCAGTGGGACTAGTCTCTCCTGAGGAAATGGTCCCTTTGAAATCTGTTGACAGCGTGTTGACGCCTTCTCAGCTACACTGCCTTGGAAAACTGCAGGGCATAAATAAAAAAACAGAGGCACTCAGTGCTGCGCGCCTAGGGAAGTGGTACGTATGAATGCTGAGAGACTAATTTTACTGGTAGAGGTCAGTTTGAGTCAACTAGGAGGTGTATTCATCAGTTTTTTTACGAGCCGGTTCCTGAGCTGTAGTTAATGCAATTATAATTTGGGCGTGACCCTGATCAGACAAGTGAGAAAACACATTTTGTTCCGTGTAAGAAATCAGTGTCGCTGGGAAATGTGTGAGGTTGCTCCGTCTCGGTAGAGCTCAATAATTCCATTACAATCTGTCCCCAGTGTTGGGTTGTAATTGCTTGAGGGTTTGTTACTTTTGGTAGCAAACAAGTTTGTTGGAGTTGTACTTGAGGGATGAACATCATTGTCCAAAAACTCCCAAAACAACGTCCGTCATTTAGTGTCTCTGTAAAATCAGCCGAGCTGTGATCTGGTAGTGGGCTGGTGATTGTGGTTCTAGCTAAACAATGATTAGTCACTGCTAGCTGCCTAGGGATGGATTGGTCATATGCTTAGCTTATTATTCAGACTCCAGCATTAAGTGGTTGCGCCCATTCCAAGGATATGGATTCCCTTTTGGGAAGCTGTCATGACCCAGACCGCAAGAGCTGTGATTGGTCCGCTAGGTAGTAGCGTATTTCCGCTTTACTATTTCCAGCTGCTACTCCATCTCCGCCATTTTCAAATTTTGGATCAATAAAGATGGAAGACATCAAACAAAGGTTAACTTTCAGAGTGCAAAACATTTGTATGACTCGTCTTCGGCGAAATCTCTGCCGGCATTGCTGAAAGTGAAGCAGGAAGTAGAAACAAAAATAAACCCAACTGACAAAAAAAGAGTGCCAACTAGCGTTTGGGTGGCGGTTTTTACAGAGCGAGCACAAAAGTGTAAATGGCTCGCCCCGGCGTAGAGATATAAAGCCGACAAACTTTATGCGGCTTCTCCAGTAGCTCCACACGTGGCCTCAGATGTGCTAAAACCCAACTTACCCCATTTGTCTGGCTGAAATATGGAATATTCGCCTCTCGCCGGACGCACTCGGCCTCTGTGCGGCGTACCGCGAGCGTGCGTGTGTGTTCAAAGGCGACTGAGGTGAAGACAGATGGGGAGCTAGAGCCGAGCCACTCCAGCTCTTTCATCCCTCATCAAACTATTAATTCATCCTCACTCAGTTCAGTGGCTACACACACACACACACACACACACACACATATATGCACGCACTCTCTCTGACACACACACAAACACACACACAGCATTCCAGATGAATATTAATTGGGATTGTGCTGGATTTACACATTCTCCTTCCCCACTAACTTGCTACATGGCTGAGCCTGATTAAAGCCAATCATTTACATAATTTAACATATGGTTCTAGCCCTTCCTTTTAATGTGCTGATCACCCTTCCTTCTACACGCACACAAGGATAAGGAGAAGTAAAGTGAGTGTTGTATCGAGTCGACATCAGTGTTGTTACTCTGTCTTGTTACTTGATATGATCAATTATTGTTAATTAAGCAATTACTAGAGTAGCATTTCCAACAACCTTTGAACACAGTTGCCTTTGAACACAGTAAAGTCCGGTTGTACACATTCCATTATACATCACAAGTAGACTCTTACATGTCGATGTAAAACATCAACTGATGTATAGGTTGTACTGACTTGAACTGGACAGCAATTCTATTCTTTCTCCATTGTACAACAATCAGGCTGGTGAAGTAAATAACATTGACCATCTTGTGACAATTCAGTGTTCTGCTGGGAAACTTTTGGACCTTGCATTCGTGTGGATGTCACTTAGACATGTAGCATCCACCTAGACAAGACCAGGCACCCCCACCCCATAGCAATGACACAATGGCACACACAAACAGTTTAGGAACAACTGAAACAGCACCAGGTGTTGACCTGGCCTCCAGATTCCCTAGATCCAAAACTGATCAAGTATCTGTGGGATGCACTGGAGCAGGCACAAGAAGGTCCATGTCCATGAGTCACAACTGTTTTGGAGGCACAAAAAAGACCTACACAGTCATAATGTTATGCCGTATTGTTAACTGGATAATCCAGTTAACGATCCGGCATAACATTATGGATAACTTCCATTGTCTAGTAGTGTAGCAGTTAGCACTGACGCCTCACAGCAAGAAGGTTCTGATTCTGAAGTGGCCATAGGTGTGGATGTGACCTTGAATGGTTGTTTGTCTCTTTCATAGACTGGCAGCCTGTCCAGGGCCCCGAACAAGCGGTTACGGAAAATTAATGAATTGATAAATTGTCAAAAATATTAAGTTCTGGTTCCTCAACTCTACAAAAGTGAGACCCTTTCACTGCCGCCATCATTTGGTTTTTGTTCCTTCACTTGGTGGAAGTGGTGCCTCTAGCTGCCATATTGAAGTTTCTCAAAACTTGGGCAAAAAATGATCCAGGTTTCTGAAATCAAAATGTGAGGTCCGTCTGCATAAAGACAACTGCGTACTTCCTGATGTAAAAATGTTAAAAAAATGTAAAGAAATTTTGTGTAAACCAAATGCTCTTTCTTTAGTTGCGTTGAAGTATACCTTTCGCACCAGTCTAGGGCATGTGGATGCACAATGAGGCCGAAGAGATAATGTCGATTGCATAAAATAATAGATGTTGGGCGTTAATATCAAAACTGTTTGATAGTTGAATGTAAAATCTGGATTATTACGTCAGTGTTTTCACAAAAGCCAATGGGAGAAAGGAGTCTGCAAGGTCACGGAGATAGCGTACTACTGCTGATATATAAAATCACACCTCCAGTTACAGTTAACCAAAGTTACAGTGAGTTCTTCTTCATCCATGTCTTCTTCTTCCCCTCCCTCTAGGTAGATTTATGGTCGGCAAACCTGCTTGCAGGTGCATTACTGCCACCGCTTACCCTTACGTCCCAGTGAACATCTGCCGTGCCTGTCGAATCGTTTTGGGTGGGGCTTTATGCGGTGATGGAGAGGAGCGTAACGGCGTCCTAGATGTCATCTGAGCACTGCTGTTTTGTTTACAACAAATAAGCTCCAGATGGTGTTTTACCAGACTAAAATGATACGCCAGGCTAGTGTGTAATTAACATTACCTTCAAATCTGTGAAAGTGTGCAAGTTTGAGATTAGTGAAAGAAAAAAAAAAGGCCTGTGACGTTTCGTCTTGAGAGAGTGTGATGCAGCCGGATTTCAAAATTAGGTAGGATCTAAAAACTCTTGTAGACTGAGCCCAGTCTTAATTGCAGCACACCAAACGTGTAAAGAATCGAATCAGTCAGTAATCTCATATCAGTTTCCTCTGTTAGTTCATATAGGTCAACTGATTTCAAAAAGTTCAAGGGGAATTGCTGTTTTTTACAACCTGGACCTTATTTCTGGCATAAAATATGATTGTTTACTCACCCATATAACTTTTGTGTCATTTGTAGTCAGTCGGCGGATAATTAGCTCAGCGTATATCCATACAGTGGGAGTGACTGGGGCACCGAAACGCAGCCTCTAAATAACGCATTATCTGCTGCGAAACTTGTTCATTTCACCAATATTTTGTTATCGTACGCTAGTGCCATTCCCGTTGAGTCCGGAGTTACCTGTTATCATCATCTGGGGTCTGCGGATAATGCGTTATTTAGAGGCTGCGTTTCGGTGCCCCAGTCACTCCCATTATATAGATATTCACTGATCTAATCATCTCCCAAACGACTGCAAATTACACAAAAGTTATATGGGTGAGTAAGTGATCGGTTTTTTTAACATTAGGCTACACTTCATCTAATAACTTTATGCAGAAAGATTATAGCGACATTTCCTCACGCAAAAGTCACATTGTGTAATATGATGATATCTACTATGACCAAAAAACAGATTAATGCATTTTATGGATCAGCAAGTTTCGGGACTCATCTGAAGTCAGCTTTCACGCGAGCTAGTGAGCTGCCTTTGGGCTGAATGTAGCCGTGATAATGAAACAATAGTAAAATGAAGAAAAACACACCGAGCCCTCTGTGTCAAATTAACAGAGTAATTCGAATGTGCGATCACAGAGAGCACATCACTCGGTTTTAACAGTTTAACGAATATCAGCAGCATTCGTTTATCGTACATTTTATTTCTAATGAAATGAGACGTTTTGAAAGTGTCACTGAGGAAAGAAAAGTAATAAACACCTTTCGGTGTTTTAAATTAAATTGTGTTATTGATTTAAAAAAATTAATTGAATTTTTTATTTTCTTTTATAATAATGAGTCAGGTTTTAATTAATTTGTTATTTCTTTTCATTTATTACTGTATTATCCAAGGACTAAAGTGTTCGGTCCCCGCAGACGAAGACGAGCAACTGAATAATAATAATTTGTAAATGCCCAGACAAGCTGGGCCGGTGTAACTTGGTGCAGACTTGGTGATGAAATTAAATCAAAAATTACGGATGCATTTTGAGTCCTCCTGTTTTACCTGTGCTACTGCATTAAAAGGGGTACTCCAGCGATTTAGTTAGAAGACGGGCAGTTATATAATGGACTGTTACAAATCTATGCTTTTCAGGCTCTACGTTGCAGACTTTGTATTAAATCCATCACTCTGGCATCAAGAAGGTCATTCTCTCAGACTGAACTTCAGTTGTTTTAATGAGCTGGGTTATACTCTGCGAGACTATTCTTTTAAAGTTGGCAATTATCTTATAAAACATATCTATTTTTTGGATGCAGTTAAATAGGACTCATTTTTTTTTACACTTACTGTGAAAAAGGGTATTTTTTTTCTTATTTATTTTGAATGATGAGGTAGTTCAGGGGATAAAACACCTCCTGCTGGACCGCAGTTCCGCTCATTACTGCCTCCGGTTGAAAAGAAAAAACACCTCTGTGAAGCACTAATGCAACCGATCCCGAATCAGATTCAGAGTTGCGTCGCTCCCACGAGGGCGAATTTCACAGATTATCAGCGGCGTAATTGCAATCGTCCTCACATTAGAGGATCGGCGAGTAACAATGATCATTACAACTACACACTGTCATCACGCATTAGCCCCACTGGCGTTTGCTCTCATGCAATTATCGCTCCCTGTACATCTCGCTCCGTGATGCGAGTCCACTCACCCACAGATTCCGCCCTGAACATCGAGCTTGACCAAGGATGGGATGGAATGCGGTGGGTTCACAGACATATCCCGATTCACTGCGCCTGCGCCTTGTTTGACATTACGACATGAAGTCTCACAACACGTCTAAACCATTAATGAAGACACAGTTCGAATAAATACACCCAGCTGCTTGATTTATTGCCTTCCCATAAAGAGAAAACGTATTCATATCATATTCTCGCCAGTCATTTATGCAAAAAGATTTGGTGCAACATTAAGCATAGGCCTGCAAAACAAACGAATGTTAGCATCAAATAAAACAGACTGAAATGGATGCACGCAGAGACTGATGTGATTTGTCATGGAAATTCGATCATAATCGATCATAATAAATACCGTACTGACCCTAATAGATTTTTTTTTTTCTTGAAAAGAGCATCCTCTCTAACATTTATTTGAGGACTACACTATTTGTGTGGGCGACACATGGTTGAGCAGAGCAAATGGTGTTTAGAAACTGCAACTCAGAAGGGATGACATCTGCAAATCCACAAATACGGAAATTTCGGTGCGACATACGGTCAGCCACAACATTAAAACCACTGGCAGGAGAAGTAAATAATATTGACCATCTTGCGACAATACGGTGTTCTGCTTGGAAACTTTTGGACCTGGCATTCATTCATGTGGATGTTACTCAGACATGTACCACCCACCTAGACCAGACCAGGCACCCCTACCCCGTTGCAATGACACTCCTCGATGGCACAAAAACGGTTTAGGGAACAATTAAAAATAAACATGAAGAACAGCACAAGGTCTTGACCAGGCCTTTAAATTCACTAGATCCCAAACTGGTCAGTCGAACAAGCCTGATCTACAGAGGCCCCCTTCCCTCAACCCATAGGACCCAAAGGCCCCCCACTAACAGCATCCTGTTACCAGACGCAACAGGACACCCTCAGAAGACCCATGTCCATTCTCTGATGAGTCACAACTGTTCTGGAGACACAAGGGAGACCTATTAGAAAGGTGGCCATAATGTTATGGGTGATCGATGTAATTCTAAGACAAGACAATGATTGTCTTTGAAAAAAATAAGTATTTATATTTGAAAATGTGTAAAAGGAAATTCGGTATACTTGAATACTGGTTGTTTATACTTTATGCTGTTCCGCAGAGAAGTTTGAAAGTAGGGAGAATTGTAGATGGAGCACTGCGGTGTCGGATCAGTTACAGTGGGAGGGGCCCCTAAGCAACATTTGGCTTCTGGTGCCAGGGAGGTCGGGACCAGAAGCTTCTGAGGGCTACTGCAATGCTGGTTTCAGATTGCAACAATTTCACTGGCGAGTCCAAATTCTACGCATCTTGGGTGAAACACTTTGTGGACTCTGTCAGTCTTTTCGCCACAACGTTCGGCGCATTTTTGTGCCAGCGTCGTGAGGTCTGAACAAGGGCACGGGCTACGTGATGCCACTGAGGTGCACATAAATAGCACATCACTTCCAGCGCATTTTGCGTGTCATCCGTGCTTTTTGCACATCATCATATGGTGTTGAATCGCACCGGGAGGTTAGCTCTGGGGCTAAAGACAGGGGTCAGCCGGGCCATAGGTCGTGGAATAACACGTCAAAACCGCAAAACGCAGCAGGGATAACACACTTGCTCATACACTGGTAAATGAGGCTGCATTTATATATATTTCTTTTTTTTTCTTTTTTGCAGTGGAGAGTCTATGACAACTCAGAAGCCGGGAGAAAATAGCCAAGAACTGCTGAGACAGATTCCGAGCTAAAAAAGTCCTTACGCTTCAGGAGCCTGACAGGAAAGAATAAGAATCTGTGACTCATAAAAAAAAATAAAAAAATCATTCAATAATGTGGGTTTCACCGTATCTTCTATTTCGCTTATACAAGAGAATAAGCTTCAGTGATGAGGACTTCTTGGATTTATGGCGGCCGAGAATAACTTCCCCCATCAGGACTGGTAGCGGGAGTGTTTCCTGTCCTTAAAACGTCTTCAGCTGTTAAAAAAGTTGGAGGGACATCCCTCTCTATATTTAGGCCAGTACAGTACCGTTACTCTTATCTATGCATGTGCTGAAGCTCTTATATAATCTGCTCCAAACTGTGGCCTCCAATCTTATCGTTATTTCTGTCTCGACTCGCTCGGCTGTAAATATTCTTGTCCAGAGCTGATTAAGCATTTATATATGCGTTACTTTCGGCAATACAGTACACACTGCTAGCATCCTTCAACCGCAATTCAAAATGTCTGTTAATTAAACGGGTGATTGACTTCTGTGTAGTTACAGTAAAAAATTTGCTAGCTGTGTGAGAGAGGACACTGGGAGCCTCTGTCCATGGTCCTGGCCTGAGCTGCTGCCTGCAGCCGGTCCCATATCTGCTCACTCATATGCCGCGGTGAACACGCGTGCACGTGGATGGTCTTGTTTCGCCCCCGGGCGGCACCCCCCCACCTCCCCCCGTGCTCCTCTTCGTGTCTGCCTCCTGTACATTCACGGAGGAGCGGGGCTCGGGTTGTATAACTGTACTCTAAAAAAAAAAAAAAAGAAACGCGCTTCCTTCCCCATTGCGTAACACGACCGAGAGGCAGCCATCGGCAGCGTGTGTGTGTGTGTGTGCGCCGTGCAGCGAGCCGAGCAGAGAAAAGCATTCTGGTAGCGTGACTGGAGGGTGAGAGGGGGAGAGAGGCCTGTAAACAGAGAAAGGCCGGAGCAGAGTGGCGACTGCCTTTCTGAGAAAAAGAAAAAGCCTTAATGCACCATTAGTTGTGGTCTCTTTAAGGGGAAGAACAGGAAGTTCTGACGGCCCTACGGTGAATTATCTGGAGGCCGTCTAATTTGACCTCCTCACTCGAGACATGGTTTATGGCTCCATTTACACTTCCATATAATAATGATGATTCTTACCTCCTTTTGACTCTGTAAATTGGCGGAGGAAAAAAAGAATCAAATGGAATATATGAAACCCCTTTTCCAGCCTGAAAAGGCGCCAGGAGTCCAATTATACATCTGGATAGTGAAAATATGAAATAAAACTGTGGCATTTCATTTATTTTTATTTATTACTCTTTGTTCCTTTGGACCTTTTTGCGTCAGAACGCAGGACGGAGTGCGCTCGGCCTTCGTTTGTTATAAAACTTCACTCAACTTTTTTTTATTTTTTTTGTTGTTCCATTACACATCTTTCCCCTCTTTTCCTGGCAGTAATGAGCGTCCGTGTACACACTCGCAGATCTGCCAAAACAAATGTGATGCGAGCGCGCAGATGAATTTTCAGGTCATTTGCATTCATTAGCCGAGAGACGGCAGATGCAGGTGTGTGTGTGTGCGTGCGCGTGCGTGCATGCCGAGTGATCATTTTTCTGTTGAATATTGACTGTCTCATAAAGATCTGTGATGTGTGTGTGTGTGCGAGCGTGTGTGTGTGTGTGTGCGTGGTGGTGCTGCGGTTGCGAAAGTGCTTGCATCGGCAGGTTCATCCTGAGAGCCTCTCAAATCAAATGACCAAGAATAATGTGGAGAAAAATGCTGAGGTCGGCGAGACTACACACACACACACACATATACGCACACAACTAGGCCGTTTTATATTTCTGCGCGGTACAAATGCGTCTCACTCATTTTCTCCCCATTGTTTCCTTCTGCCTTACAGTATATATCGCCTATTTTTTTGCTCTTTTCTTTTCTTCCTTTCCTTTTACACCTCCCTCCTCGCTTTGCAACCTCACCGTTTGCGTCTGCAGTGTCACATAAAATCCCCGTTTCTTTCAAACGTCCACCGTGTGACTCATTCCTTTAACCGCGCAATCACTCCGGCATCCATCTCGCTGATGAAAAACGAAACGTGGGGTTTTTTAAACGCAGTTTGATGCGAGACAAAAAGGGGCTCGGCGCTAATTTGATACTTGACTTAGCGTTGGCTTCTGTTGGATGTGGATCTGGTGCCTCAGCGAAATTGCAAGAATAATTGATTGAAACGTTTGTTTTTGTCTTCATCTGAAACCTTTATTTTTGCAACGGACGCATCTATTTAAATGTGCAGTATTTTGCGTTTTATTGTCCCTTTGGATATAGTAAATTGAAATGAAGCATTAAGGATGTCAGGGTATTAAAACTGAATAATAAATATTCTGCATCCCATAACGTGCGAGGAGCTAAAACAACCAATGGCGTCCAACCAGATGTTCAGGGAAGGCATCAGCTTCAAGTCCTGTGTGTCAACATATTGTTAATTAGACAAAGAAAGATGATTTATTGTGATGAAGATCAATGTGTCACTTTCTCAGTATATTATTATAAGTTGATTGGCGTCAGTGTGTCTGATTGATGGATGGGATTATCTTTTTTTTACTAAGCAGCTCATTTTAAACACGTCTTACGCTCTCATGGAAATAAATATAGAAAACAAAACAACATCAAGATAAAAAAGACATTTAAATAGACTGACGAGTGCTTGAGTGTTTAAGAGACATGTAAACTACGCTGTCAGGATAATCTGGACTGCGTACATACAATGTGTACTATGTATACAGTAAAATGGAAACTATACCGTGTAATGTATTGCTATTTATGGGGATAAATAGTTGGCCAACGATTATGCTGGTGGCAAGAGGCCATTTAGTGGTTTTTGTTCTAAAGTCCAAAAAGGTTGTGCGTAAAATGAATATAGTTCAAGATGTTAAAAAAAAAAAAAACTGAAAAGCATTTTTATCTTTCTCGCATTTCTTATCAGTTGCAGCCGCATGTAAATTGAGCTTTAGCTTTATTGGCTTATGTGCTGTGAACCAGGGGTTGAACAGACCAGTCGACTAGTCAGTTTGTCCACTTCACTGCTCTGTCATGACTCTTTAAGCATCATGTCGACTAGTCACTCATCACGTGACAATAACAACATGGCCGCCTCCTGGAAGACAGGTGATTAGCCCAGTCCGGCCGTTGTGGCAAACTAGCAGCGGTTCATCAAGTGTGTGGAAATACTTCACTAAAGATGAAACCAACTCTACCGTGACATGCAAAATATGTAAGTCAGTCTTGAAATACAACAAAAGTACTGCTGCGATGCGCACTGATCCGAACATGCGTCCACTAACGCTAGCGGAGGAACGGTACAAATCCTCTCGACAGCGGTCAATTAATGACTTCACCAAACGGCCAATGGTATTAATGAGAAGAAGGCTGCAAATCAACAATTTGATGGTGAATTTCATTGTCAAAGGCTTTAGAGAAATACTGACATTTTTAGTTTTTTTTGAGTAATATTAAATACTAATGATTGTGCTGAGTTGCTGCATGTTTTTATACAGGCTATACATACCTGCAGCACACCGTACGTAGCACATGAGCTGCCTGTTCTCAGCATATGTGTTCAGGTCAAGAATATAGATTTCATTGTTGCAAAGAATTACTTTCTACTTTGTTTTAGTTAACAGTCGACTTTAAAAAAAAAAAAAAAAATCTAAACTGTGCAACCCCTAGGGGTTGTAGTATACAGTGGAAGACCTCTATACATGACATATGAGCAAGATCCTTAGTAATTTCACTTGTAACACTTCATCATACAGCCTACAAAGTGAAGTGTGATTCCACTATGTGAATCTGAACTGTGTCCACTGGTCTCTATGTACTGTATAATGGCTAAATGAAAAGACAAAGGGACAGCAAAGAGGTACCAATGAGGCCTGTACGAGGAGTTTTGAAAAGAATAGTATTAACTTTTTTCATTTTTTTTCTTCTTTTTATTGTGTAATGAAACAATAAAAAATAAAAGAGCTGGCACACATATTGCCACCCACGCACCTTGGGTTGTTTTTGAACACTGTTATACAATAATATTCAGCAGATCTTCAGCGACACAGCACTTACTGTATATAAGGCAGTCATTTCTTAAAATCAAATTGCTTGTAATATCTTCATAGCGCAGCAATAAAAATAACAACCACACCGTTTCTCATCGTCTGGAATACTGATATAATCATTTACTGATGTCAGAAAAAATGTATCTCCTCTAAATGGATGAATATTTCCAGGCTGATTTATTTTCTTGTTTATGCCGTCTTATCTTCTCACGCAGTGCCACCTAACAATGTTGTTACAAACCGCACAAAGCACCCACTGCTCCGCTGTTTTGTGGGGAAGAGTGGGTGGACAGCTGTGGCATGTCTTGTGTTTTTTGGGCGTCTTGGCACCTCCTTCCTTTTCGGCGGCCACAGTAGCTCGAGGCCAGCAAATCCGGGGGAAAGCTTCTGTCCTACAATAGTGGGTTGAAAAACCATTCGTGTTTATAGCAGAGGGGGGTCAAGGCTGCTCAGGGAATTTTATGAGATTCCCTCATCGGTCCGAACCTCTCCTGGGAGGCCGGTTTGATTTTGGTGATTGGACGTTGTCATTTTTACGCCCCATTTCTGGTTTTAAATGATCTGATTTATGGATGACACAGAAACACATACATTTTCATCAGCAGTCTTCATCTTCATCTTCACCTGCTGAGCTGGAAGCATGAAACCTGCTGTTGCTTCATCGCATTTACCGTAATGAATGCTCCTGAACCGTATCTACGCCATAGGAATGCCGTAGTACGATGTACCTCTGTAAAGTACGCAGTATTATGAGATGCATCAGAAACTGCAGCAATTGTGATTGGTCTGAGATGCACTACCCCATCCACGTCTCTCAGTGGTTTACAGGGGCACTTCTAGAGTTTGTTGGGGCCCTAGGACTTGGTCCGAAGTGTGGACATGGACTTTCTGAAGGTGTCCCATGGTGTCCAGCAAAAGAATGTTGTTAGTGGGGGCCTTTGGGTCCATTGGGTTGAGGGGCTGGACCTCTGTGGATCAGGCCTGTTCCAGTGCAGCCCACAGATACTTAATTAGTTTGGGATCTACGGAAGTTGGAGGCCAGGTCAACACCTTGTGCTGTTCTTCATGATTTTTTGGGTTGTTCCTAAACCATTTTTTGTGTGTGTGTCTGTGTTAGGCTGCATCCTGCTGGGGATGGCTGCTGCCATCAAGGAGTGGCATTGGTATGGGGTTGGTGTGCCCGGTCTGGTCTGGTCTACGTGGGTGGCACATGTCTAAGTAACATCCACACGAATGCCAGGTCCAAGAGTTTCCCAGCAGAGCATTGTATTGTCACAAGATGGTCAATGTTATTTACTTCTCCTGTCAGTGATATTAATGTTGTAGCTGATCGGTGTATATAAAACAGGATCGAGAGTGCAGAGTTGTAAACTTAGCACATTGCCACTGCTGCAGTTTAAAGCTTGACAGTCCTCTGGAGGGCCTGGGACAGTTGCCTTCCCCGCCTTGCCTGTTGGGATTTTCTCGATTTCTGTGGTGGTTCAGTTGTTCCGCAAAATTAAAACAGCTCCTTTTGGTGGTACTACTAAACAGCCATTCACACACAAGTGGACAAGAATAAATTCTTACAATGGCATCACTAGTGTAGGTTTGGAGGAAGGCAATGTCTAGATCTGTAGCAGAATCAAGGCTTTATTGTTGATATAACCCAAACAGACCACGTATCTGTATCATTACGTCTGCATTTATTCACTGAAACAGTTAGACAGCAGCGCCATCATGAGCTCAAACTGTACGCATTGTTGCATTGTGCATTACAGGGTATAATTTAATCCCAGATACCAAACGGCCGCAAACCGAACGGTATGCATTTAAGAGTTTAGAGAAAATGTCCTCAAGATTTTGTGCGAGGACTCAATGTTTTCATAGCACCGGTACTGTATGTTTACACCTAGGGGTTTAGTGTGAACATACTGACAAAGACTGAGTATGTGCGTGTGTGTGACTATGTGTGTGTGTGTGTGTGTGTGTGTTTTTCCCCCATGCCATTGAATAGCACAGGCCAGCATTGTGGAAGCAATATAACAAATAGGACCTGTCAGCTCAAAGGGGGGGAGAGAGAGAGCGACTGCGCTGATGATTGATTACTACAGTGAGGGGAGAGAGCGCGAGGGAGAGAGAGGCTGAGCAGAGGTGCTGAAGTCAACACTTTGTCTCACCAGACTAAAGCAGAAGATACAACGAGTGTTTGCACGCGGGGCGCCGGAAGTCCTCGGAGCGAGGAGGAAGTGGTGAACAGGAGCAGATAACGGCATTGCGCAGTTGACCACAGACACGAACAAATACACTTATCAGCCATAACATTATGACCACCTTCTTTGTGCCTCTAAAGCAGAATGGCACTTCTATAGTTAGTTTGAGCCCTAGGACTTGGTTAACAGTGTTGGCATGGACATGGGCCTTTTGGGGTTGTTATGGATGGAGGCCTTTGGCCTTATGGGTTGAGGGGAGGGGCCTCTGTGTATCATCCCACAGATACTTAATTTGGGGTCTAATGAGTTTGGAGGCCAGGTCAACACCTTGTGCTGTTTTTTTATATTTTCCCCTGCATCCTGCTGAGGATGACTACTGCCTTCACGGAGTGTCATTGCCACGGGGTGGTGGTGCCTGGTCTGGTCTAGGTGGGTGGCACATTTGTTAGTAACATCCACGCAAATACCAAGCAGAACATTGCGTTGTCACAAGATGATCAGTATAATTCACTTAACCTGTCAGCCTGATCGGTGTAAGTGCTTTATAGAGAAATCAAGGAAATATAATAAAAATGAAGGAATCAAATTAGACCATAGACAATATTCGTCTCAAATTGTTGCAGTCCATTTAATAAACCTCGGTTTCATTATTGTTACGGTGTATACTTTGTGTACCTGGCTACATTTCTTTATTTCTGCAGACAAATGGCAAAAGCAGACAAAACTCCTATGACACAGATATGCTCCTTGTGTTGTTTGATACATCAGCGGAGCACTATCCAGACATCAGATCTTGCAAAGAGTAAATGCAGTTTCTAAACCCCAACAACACCCGGTCCAGACAAGGCAGACGCACTTTGCTACTTTATTTGACACCAAGGGGGATTATTTTATTTCCCCCCTTATTTAAATTCTGCTTTCGGCCAGGCTGCTAAAGAAAAAGGTTTTTCTTTCATTCCATCCAGCACTTTGAAGCAAGATACCACTACACCTAAGGGTCCAACTGGCATGAAATAGACCATCTACTGTACCTGTGACTTCTGTCAGGGATTAACACCCAGCCACACAAGACCTGCAGCTAGCTCTAAACACGTCTACCCGTGACTGTTGCCAGGGATCAACGCCAGGGCACACAGGGCCCGCGGCTAAGTCCGAACGCATCGCTGCTAAATCTCAAAGTCATACCAGAACTGTTATGTAATCAGGGTAACATCATACTTCTCACACACCTATACCAGTGAGCCAAAACATTATGAGCACTCACAGTGCACTGCAGCGTTTCTGAAACACCAAGATTTAAAGGGGGATCCTGGGCAGCTGTTAGTCTCTACTAATGGCAGTCGGGGAAGGGACAATCAGATACAACCTGATTCAACAATTAGGAAGAATTTGAAAACTTTGATTAAGGGAATTTCTTTAAATTTGGACTCAAGGTAAATATTATCAGAATTTCTTATTGATATCTCAGGAGTTAATTTCGCCAATTGCTTCATTTTTGGCACCAGTTTGGTGGTTAAAGATAAAGTCACTGGTCAGTGAGTTGCTATAGTTACCGTTCGTTCATCAGGCTTTTTATGAACTGTCTGCTTTCTTTGTCTCTTTCAAACATAAAAAGCAAATATGAATTATTTATTGTCTTTATTGTCACTAGTGCGGCATGGGCGTGTGAGAATAGTAATATATGATCCAGATAAAGATAGGGAAACACTGCAAAGTATCAGCAAATGAACAAATTAATATGAATCGACATAAAATCAAGACGGATGTGCAGTTAGGGAGAAGGAACATCTGCAGCAAGGAATGCCACGCCCAGACGATTATTAGTTATAGCTAATTAGCCCCGAGTCAGTATACAAATTAGTGCATTCTCATTTACATGGATGCATGGCAGATGGAAAAATATAAACATTATGAGAGGAACATTTCCCCTTCCTTCTTATTTTGTATGCTTTTTTTGCACTAATTACTTTGTGTCGCTGTTGCCTTGTGTGCGTGTGTGTGTATAAGTGTGTGTTTTAGTAGTGTGTGACAAGGAATGCCAGGCTTTGTACAAGCCAATCAATCAGACCGAAAAACAGTAAATACACACAGGCCCACAAACACACAAAAGTCGCGCGATGAGACAAATCAATCGGTGAAGGAGATAGTCCGAGTGTGTCACTCTCTGTCTTGGTGTATGGGTGTGGGTGTGGGTGGGTGTGTGTGTGTGTGTGTGTGTGTGTGTGTGTCTCACTCTCTGCTGGCTGTGATAAGTGGGTTAAGCTCCTCTGGGTTAATTAGACTGTTTCAGATGTAACTAATTTGCTGGCTGCAGGCACCACAATATGCAAAATACCCTGCAAGTGCGTCTGTGTGTGGGCAGGGCGATGCATCCTTCATAGCAGACACTTTGACATGTGTATAAGATAACGCGTTGTTAACCGGTGAGCTGTGCGTCGTTTGTCACAATGTATTACACTTATTCGTGTTTCTTATTATGTTGCAGCAGTTAAAGCAGCCGTGAACTTTCACCACGCACAGGAACAGTTGCACGGTTTCTTAATTTATTTTCAACTTCTACCCACAAGTGCAAAGTTCGTCGAAAATGAAGTCTGCCATGTTCATATTGTATGGATTTGTTCTATGTTGAATTATATTAACAAAAATTACATTACTTCCTTAACGTAACATATTATGGAACTGGAAATTGGTCAATGATAACCTTATTTGATAATGTTTGTACTACTACTACTACTACCCAGTAATCAGAGCTGTGTACATATACATACATATATATATATATATATATATGGGGTACTACTGTTTTTTACAACCTAGGCCTTATTTCTAGCATAAAATACGATCTTTTACTCACCCATATAACTTTTGTGTCATTTATAGTCGTTCTGGAGATATTTAGATCTGCGTGTATCCATACAGTGGGAGTGAATGGGGCACCAAAACGCAGCCTCTAAATAACGCATTATCTGCCGCGAAACTTGGCTGAATAATTTTCTGATATATTTTTCCGATTCTGAGGTTGTGGACGAACCATAGCAGTAGCAAATTACAGGCAAACAAGCTGACGGCCGGGTGTGCGCGCGCCGCTCAGA
The DNA here is from genome assembly GCF_963514085.1 of Chelon labrosus. Lineage (NCBI taxonomy): Eukaryota > Metazoa > Chordata > Actinopteri > Mugiliformes > Mugilidae > Chelon > Chelon labrosus. Next base: position 13,796,514 of record NC_140354.1, read on the forward strand.
GATGACATCATCCAGGTCAGAAGACATCATCCAGGGTCGGTAGGTCAATCTTCAGACCCCGGATGATGATAACAGGTAACGCCAGACTCAACAGGGAATAGCACTAGCGTGTCATAACAAAATATTGGCAAAAAGAATGAGTTTCAAGGCAGATAATGCGTTATTTAGAGGCTGCGTCTCGGTGCCCCAGTCGCTCCCGCTATATGGATATGTGCTGATCTAATTTTTTTCTAAACGAGTGCAAATGACATGGGATGCTATGAATGGTATTCATTTGACTTTTGAGTCAAACAAAACCCCAAGATACCCAAGTAGACAGGGGGCTAAGCTGACTTATCCATCCCATCCGGGCTTTTAGATCTCTGAGAAAGTCATGGAGCAACTCAAGGCTGTTCTTCCTGGTGAATGTCAGGGTCAAGTACAGCTGAGTATCATCGGCGTAGAGTTGACGCGAACAGCCAGGCTCGTTGTTTACTGACCCAAGAGGCTTCAAATACAAAGACAAAAAAACTATGCAAACAAACCCGAGTAGTCATGAATGTCCTGATAATGGTAAATAATGACTAGATCCTGAATAATTCTGAGCAGAGGACCTCACAGCAGTTGACGATGAGTCACTCGGGAACAGACTCGGAGATGCTGTTTTGATGAATCATTCTTTTGTGCATCAGTAAAATTGCTTCTACTGGTTAGCTTTGTATGAAGATGCTTCATTTTATTTCGGGCGCACCAAAGGGTAATTGAAGGTCAGATAAATCATGAGAGAGAGAGAACTAGTGTGATGTGTCACTTTACTAGGGGGTTACAGAAGATGATTAATTAACACTCGCGTTTTGTTCTCATAATTATCTGCTGTACGGTCCTCCATTCACAGTTAGTGTGGAGAAATTCCCCAATAGCTTTTACATAACAGGTTTACAACCAGTTTGAGTTTGTTTATGTGGAATTGCTTACACCGCACAACGTCCGTATGTGACCCCAACACATTTTGTGTTTTGCGGGTATTTTTCAAATCTTAAAATACTTACTTAAAGTATTTACGTTCACATTTTCATTCCATCATCCCTGCGTTCTCCCTTTCCCCTTCTCTCTGGTGGAGTGCCAGCAGAAGAGGCTGAGGTTAACAGTCTTTTGAGCAGTGCATGCACTCTACCATGTGTCATTCTGAAGGCTCTCACACACACACACACACACACACCCAAACCCACAAGGTGTTGAGTCAAGGCGTGTGATCACGGAGCAGTAGATTTAGTATGACAGGGTCACTGCATCACTCAGGACATTAATATATACTTAAACACATAGAGCGGGACTAAGAGCCCTGACACGCAGCAACCTTAGCCTGATTTCATTTGATGTTGTGATTTAAATGGTCCGCCGAGGGATCGGTTGAGGATGCAGTGCTGCTCCGCTGACTGATTTCGAGGCCATCTCCCGACCACCTCCTGTTTTTTTTTTTTATATCTCCTAGAAACTCTCCTAGAAACATGACCGTCAAACTTCATTGTGAATAAACGCCATGTGCACATCCATATGTTTCCGTATGTTTGTTTGACTGTGTCTTACATGACCCTCTATTGAACTAACCTCTATCCAGTAACCTTCTTCCGGATTCAGGACAGGCCGGTAGCTTTCTGGGTAAATTACCTAGCTAGCTTTACTATTGGCAGACTGTTTGCAAAGGATGTATTTGTTCAGTTTTAACACGCAACACTACTTACAGGTCTTATTTTTACTTATTATTAGGTATTACATTCATTTTATCTTTTCATTATTTTGGTTTTTCTTATTTCTCTTATTTCAGATGTGATCCCAGTGTCACTCATCCTGTTTTAGATGCATCACGTATGCCGAGCGTTATTTGTTTACTTACTGGCTGACTGGATTAGGGTATTAGTTTGTTAATTTGATGGACGGCTGGCTGCAGCGCTACACTAATGTCCACTTGGAATATGTTACAGTTCGTGTGTCGGGGGTTTACCGTTAATGTCTTCTGTTAGCGTGCAACTTCTGTGTGTTTTTCCGGTAACGTGCTTTGCAGCCAAAGTGGCTAAGTGAAGCTGTCTTACCTACTAATGGTTCACATGCAAAACCACTTAAATCAAGTAAAAAAAATAGGGTGCCTTCCCAAATTCAACTGTACATTATGTTCTGCTGCGCCAAATTTATATATATATTTTTTTAATTTTACAGATTTAGAGGATGCATGTCTTTTGTAAGAAGCAGTGGGCCTTCAAGGCTGCAGCAGAAGCAAATAAGAAGTAAAAAGCTGGGGTTAATCTATTTTAGCTTGTAGCAAGAGTAACCTGCAGGACAAGCTACATTTAAAGTGAAAACACCAAATGCATCGTATTCTGCCGCGATTCTTGTTGACGGGGGTTTTGAAACCACGTGCAACATTTTGTCAAAGCATATTGCTTTCTTTGTGAAAAAAAAAAGTGATCATAAAAGCTTAATATTAACGCTTATTAAATGTCTTGTCTCTTTCTTTTTGCTTCATGTGACGCATGCGTTGGGCTTCAAAAGGTAAGAGATTTAAACTTTTCCTACAACTTCTCACGCTGTCCGTCCTGCGTCACGTCATTTTATGTGCCATCTGACCTAGAGGGATCTATTGGAGGAAGCAAGGGAATATAGTATTCATCGATTTTTGAAGCAGACCTCTTTTGCAATGCTAAGTAGAACAGCATATACAGTACTGCAGGGCCCCCAATTAATTTTACCCAAGGGCCAAATATTATGCACCATGCCAAAACATCCCAGGGTCCAACTGCGCCAATAGCAGCTGTTTTATGTGGAGACGCTACTACTATCATTATTATTAGTAGTACTATACAGTAATTCTTGTTTGTAGTAGTGGTGATAATATTAATAATGATAATTTAGGGTTGGGGTTCACAAAGCCTTTTTTGAGGATGTAACCAGGAAAATAAAACCACTCCAGAAACAAAACCACTGTTTCCAATATGTAAATGCTTACCTGTATGTGTGGCTGTGCATAAAGCCCATTCAACCTACATGTATGTGATCCACGTGGGATAATGGTGTCAGGTTAGAAATAAGGGAGGTTAGCTGGCATGCAAAAACCAATGTTTGTGTAGAGTATAATATCATTAACCTCAGCTGCTCGCAAACTACCCGATAACCTAACTGTGAAAAGTTGCAACAGTAACACTCATAGTGAGGGTAGGGTGAAACTGAGAAGCTGAAGGGAAACCCACCAGCAGAATCAACCAAAGGGCAAAACCCTCTGTGCCCAGACACTTCAGTGTCAGATCACATGGTTGTTCTTATGTTTTGGAAAGACTGAACACGTTCCACCACCATGAACTTTAATCAAAGCCAGTGTGACTTAAGATTTCATGCTTATACCATCTAGCACTAACAGACTCGCAAAACCCTTTGCACGTAATCATGTCTTTTTTTATTGCAAAAATCCCTCACGCCTTCATCTGCTGTCCGTAATGCTTCTAACATGACTGATCTCACATGTGCACGACGCTTACTATTCCTCAAGGCTTGTTGGCGGCTCTCAAGAGTCGTTTCGCGTGCCCAGGCCTATTAATAGCGTGCAGATTTGGTCGTCAGATTGGGCTGGTTTGTCGCGTTGGCCGCCGAAGCGCACCTCCTGTCGTCACATTCAGTTCAGCGGGCTCTCTCTCTCTCTCATCATATCATCAGTGGTCTGCCTTACCAGCACCACCAGCCAAGGCTTCACCGCCAGTCCTCATCACACACCTTAGAGAGGCAGGTGCCTCCTTTATTCGGCAGCCACGAATAAAAGACTTTGGAACGCTACCATAGTGATTTCTCGACAATGCGATGATGTTTTTCTGAGTGTTTACTCATCACCCATTTCTAAGCCCAGTGTATCAGTGTGAATTGGGCATTCCTGACTGATTAAGGACTGCACACTCTATGTAAAAAGTATTTTGGAGAAAGGCAGTAGAGATCCTGAGAGGAGCTAATGCCAGAGTTGCTTTAGAAAATTGTTACTTACGCACAGTTTATGCTTCTACGCCAATTTGACGCCAAAGCTGTGGCGACAGCCCGGACCCTATACGGACCCTAATGCCGTAGTCTGACATGCACCTCCCGAGAAATGTAACTACGTGTCATGGTTAAGGTGCCACGAAAGGTTAACTAAGGAGGTTCGAAGGTAGAAACATTTGTGTGACTTGTCTTTGGGAAAATTTTGGCAAAAGTTTCAGTTGCTGTTGTTCAAATTGAAGCAGGAAGTGGAAACAAAAAATAACCTCACTGACAAAAAAAGACACACCGCCAACTAGCGCTTGGGTGGCATTTTTACAGAGTGAGCCAGACCAATGAGCGCACAGGTATAAATGGCTTGCGCCAGTGCAGGCTACGTACGTAGGTTACGGCGTCTATGTCCCGCAGAGGCATAATCTCCGCTTAAATGCTCTGGAATGGTTCCTCTGTCTGAGCAAACGATCTTTTTTCCTCTTTCCCCACGAGGAGGACTGAAACTAAAAGAGCATGCTTAGTTTTTCTCTGTGGCAACCGGGAATTATAATTTAGTATCATGTAGTACGACAGGGCACATAGCATGGAGCTGCAAATGCATGAGTCAAAGTCTCACTACACCTCTAATGAACAACAGACTGACTGGTTTACTGACTGCCTCGCTCTCTTCTTGTGTGCGTTGCCTGGTGTGTGTGTGTGTGTGTGTGAGAGAGAGAGAGAGAGAGAGAGTCCTCAGCTTTGTGTTAAACAAAATGTGAAGTGACAGATTCACTAAAGGATAATGTGGCCTGTGCAAAGGCTGATATTATTACACACACAGAGACACGCGTGCACAGAATCGGGTGATCCGTTTCCAACGAAGCCGGTCCTTGTATCGATCTCTGTCAACTCGATTTGGTCAGTTAGGACTCATGCGTTATCAGACCCTGCTGTGAATACACACAGTGGAACTTCATTAGGTGTGTCTTACACATTGTTGTTCTTATAACTGACATGTATACTGAAGATAAATTATGATGATTAATTTAAGAAGCACTCATTTTGGGGGCCAGTGTTCACTCAGAATCTGGAGAATTCACTGTTGCATGTGTTTGTGTGAGATATTTGAACCCCTAACTTTGTGGATATATATATATTTTTTTATCTGACACTTACGTAACAGTGGAAGGTGTATACTAAAAATTGCATTGCTTATAAAAAATGTTTAACAAGTACGTATAACTGCTTTCACACGACTCTTCATATTTTATACTTTTTTGAAGTTGCCAAGTGTGACACATACCAAGTGTGACACACGGAGGTTACCTAGTACTACCGTGATTAAAATGGTTGATTTTTCTAGCATTGTTGTGCTTTTGTTGCATCAAAATTGCTAGAGTTGCCTGGGAGGATTTTAGAACAGTTTCAATTAAATTAAAGTGTTAAGGCCATTTTTGATTCATTCATTCATTCATTCATCTTCTATACCCGCTTAGTCCTGTTAAGGGTCGCGGGGGTCTGCTGGAGCCTATCCTAGCTGTCATCGGGCGAGAGGCGGGGGTACACCCTGGACAGGTCGCCAGTCCATTGCAGGGCCATTTTTGATTAAGCAGAAGTAAATATGTCAATGTGTCTGTGAAGGTTCTCAGTCATCCAGGTCATGGTATATCCAAAAAGAAAGGCAACTGGACTCGTAGAGCTTCTTGAAGATGTTCTGCCACTCATTCGTATAGCTTGTTCACTTCTAAAAGACTGGTGGGGAGTTGGGGTTTAAATGAGAACATCTGTGGGTGTTACCCGTCAGAAACTTGCTTGAATAGTGTACGTTCATGGCCAGATACATGCATAACTAGTGTCCATTAACAGCTAGGGTGAAATTTCAAATTGCAAATTGATAGCAGATTATATCTCAGGCCACCTCGGGTGACTACTCGGATGAGTGGCGAAATATCATCAGGAAGTCCAATGGCGTTTCTTCAACATTTTTGGATATATATGTATATTTTTCTTGAATTTTATTTTTTTTCCTTTTTTTTTCTACTCTGGCTTTGTGATAAGGATTATGAGACTAGTTCTGATCTGGCTGGTCCATATGGCCTTCCAGTTTTGGAGTCGTTAATGGGTAAAATTGGGGATGTTTGGGGGGCTTTTTGGGGATGAAAAAAAAGACCCCTAAACAGCTTTAGGGTTTAATGACTAATAAGCCAGTGCACAGAAACGCGCTCTGTCTTATATAAGTCAGGTAATATACATTGTTGAATTCTGTTACAAATAAATGCCATGCAGCATGAACAGTCGTGGTTCCGGACCTTTGTGCACCCCCGTGTGTCAGCAGGTAGTACAGAGATTTTAATGAATCCTAAAACAAACTGTGCTGTGGCTTGAGACCTGCTCCTTTTTTATTTTGACAGCTTTTCATTAAACCAATTATCTCAGCAACCGCACAATGACCGCCCATGTCACATTTCTTTCCGTTCATCCCACTCATTTGCATGACGTCACACGAGGAAGCGGTGACCATAAGACGCGGTAAAAGCGCTGCAGGTCCCGCTGTCAGTTACCGGAATTTGATCTGATGTGATTTCCCAACATACATTCATGATGCAGGATGACATCCACTACTCTTCTGATAACTCGGTGTGAAGGCGGCAACCAGTCATTTGCGTACCTGGGCTGGACTAGATAAAATTATCAACTGTGACCCAGTTCTGGGTAGAATCACTGGGGACTTTGCAGAGCGCTCTGCAGTCTCTGCAGTCTTAAATATACTATAGAGTCAAGTTCATCATATGTACAGTAAAGGACATGTATATGTGTGCGTTTGGTTGCTTACTTGAATCTGACCCTAGTTCATTGGTTCAAATGTCAAAAAGTCAGACTTGGCCTCAGTACAACTCCTTGTCCGAGACTCAAATTAAGACGCAAAAGGCTCAAATTACAAGAGTTTTGGTACAATTTGTTCATGAATTTACAACCATCAGCGAAGAAGTCCAGTCCGGAACGTAACTGCCTCCAAGATTGATAGCAAGTAATACCAAACCCGTTTAATGACGTCACAATACAACAACCAATGAGAGAGACAATAGACGTTCTAGCCCTTTAAACTAATGTCAGCCAGGATACTACCTGTTACAAGAAGTTACAAGAAGTTGTTCCTCTTCCTCCTTTGTTTTTTTCTTTGTCTCCTTTGTTCTACATCTTATTTGACTGGAGTGACACAAACCAGCTCGCGGGCACATTATCGCCACCCACCAGACTTGAGTGTGGATGAGTAGATTTGCAGATGTTGCGTGCGGGGTAGCGCATCCGGTGCTCCTTGATCTGACTTGATAATCTATGTAATATCCTGCAGCGTGCGCAATTATACACCGATCAGGCATATCATTATGACCACTGAGAGGAGAAGTAAATAACATTAACCATCTTGTGGCAATGCAGTGTTCTGCTAGGAAACGTTTCAAGGCCCATGTCCATTGTCTGGGAGTCCTGATTGGTGTATTCTTATAATGTAAAAATATCCAAATATAAGGTTGCATACAAGACTGCCTCCAAACTGTCTCCTTAAGGGTGGGATGTAACCTCAAAATTGGGCTTGATTTTGCTACTCTTGTAGTCTGAGCCCAGCACAGCCCTTCTCCCAACCTTAAACCAAACATCCTGGTGTCTTTGTCTTTAGTTTACAATTGAAAAAGCTTGTTTTGCGTTGCTAGATGTACTGATGATCAAGAGCAGTAGCTGAGAATACATCAATTTCAACCTCGTTGACCTTTTTGCACTGCAAACGATCGAGTTACCGAATAGTTCAATCAACAGAAAATTAATCTGTGACTATTTTTTTGATAAGTTAATCATTTAAGTACCAACGTTTCTGTGGTTGCAGCTACTGCTGGAACAAACATTGCTCGGTCCCTGGTTTGCTGTCTGGTAATTAGATTAAACGCAATTTAATGTAGGAATGACCCCTAATTAAGACAGGGTCCCGAGATCAGGTAATGAAAGCCACTTTAGGGCCCTTATCTTGACAGATAATACCGTATTATGCCTCAGTGTTTAATATTCTGAAACTAATTTCCAATTAAATTAGCACTCGTAAGTTGACACTTACTTAGTATACGGGCAGGTTAACTGGACCTCCAAGGGCCCGTGTCAGTTGCGCAGCCCATCCAGCTTTGTGTCTCAAAATACGACATGTTTATTCATTTCCTCATATAGTAAATATACTGTACGTGGTGGTGTGTGTGTGTGTGTGTGTGTGTGTGAGCGAATGAGAGTGAATGAGCATGAGGCTGATTGCTCGGGGATTCTGGACTTAATGACAGCTAATTGGAGCAGCCGGAGAGTTGTTTTTGTTGTTGGCGTGGCTGTGGCCGGTTGCTCACACTGATGACTGGCTCTAATGATGATAATGACATTTGCATTGTAAATGTGCCTCTTCAGCAAACAACAAAAGCACAAAAATCATTGGGGTGACTTGTAGAGCGATAAAAAAAAAAAAGAAAAATCCAAATTACTGGGTACACACTGGGAATTGGTTGACTTAACTTTGCAATTCATTAATTCTGTTTTAAAGCTATAATGGCAGAACCATACACAACTTATCTAGCAGACAAAATTACAAATATAGTGTATCTATGCTGCATGGATTCACTTATATAGTATAGATACAGTGGACTCCAGAAGCATGTGGGCAGTTTATATATCAGCAACATCCATAAGGTTCATAAGGTGAGGGTATTTCATAAAGCACGACTTTGGACCAATATGTTCCACCAGCTGCTCAGGGCTACCACCCGTCTCCACACCCGTAGAATATTAAAGTAGCCACAACGTTGAGGTCAGACGGAGAATTCTACACTTGCTCCCCTTTTTGGAGTGTGTCTGATGGCTGTAACTGGTCCGACGTTTGAAGAATTGTCAGCGTCATTGTGCACTTGTATACAACTGCCGATTCTTACTGTAAACGCAGTGTTGCAAAACACAGAAATCTATATCTAGGAAACTTTACATGCAATTGCAGCAAACTTGTGTACAGTTTATTGAGCACTTGTGGGCGTTCAGTATGAAAATTTGTATTTTTACTCTGCTATGTAGGTAATATGAAGTAAGTGTTGCTGCTGCACCTGGATAATATGTCTGGCTCAGAAAAAAAAAAAAAAAAAAAACGATTGTAAAAATACTCACAACCTTCTGACATTTTATTTATAGCATCAGACACAGTTATTTAGCTGAATATGATTTCTAACACAAATCCGAGCTAACCCAGTAATGTCACTATATTGACAAAGCCTTGATCGTGCTACAAGACAGATGCAGGCCCACTGATGTGGAAACGTGGACCCGTCTTAGGCCACGAACACAGCCGCTGTTATTATATTACTGTAAAGCTTATGGAAATCAGATCAATTGCTCCGGCACCCTTAAAATCATCTTGTGCATTATTTTTTATTACAAACAACAACAAAAAAGTGTTAAGCATAACCCCCAGCAGTGCGCTGTAGTCCACAGCCTACATGTTTGAATTATTTAATAATCACCCGACCAATAGCAAATCCTGAGCCGCTTTATTTTAAAATGCAAAAAAAAAAAAAAAAAGGGGTCCTGAATTGTGTATGCATTCGCATGGTGGAAATTTAGCACTAAAATAAAGATGTTTGGAGCCTAGCTGTAAGAGAAGAACATTCTAATCACATTCTCAGAGTCAGTTTGAAGCACCATATCCTAAATTATATGGTTTTGTTTCCAAGTCGACTCATTTTAAAAAGGCAGGGAGGCTCCGCTTGTGTGTGTGTGCGTGCGCGCGTTCTTGTCCTGACATGCATTATTTACAGCCTCCCCGCGCTGCTTGGGAACCCTGCTATTTTCCGTGGGTGTTAAGCGTGCACAGAGAGCAGAGCTCAGCTCTGTTCATCACAACCGTTGCATAACATTTCCAGTCCCGTGTGACTTCAGGGCTGTGGCTGTGTGGAGCTAACGCTGCTGGCTCTCTGCTGCAAGAAAGAAAAATAAAATAAAATCTCCTGATGTCCAACTCTGGCCGAAGCTCCGGCATTGAAGCTGCATGAAGACGTATTTCCAGCAAAATCATGTGGATGATTGTGGCTGTAGCTGTGTAGCCTTAGATGGACGTTTCACTGAGGTTTCAACACTTTTGCCAGCTTTTGGATATTGTGATTCCAGTGAAGGCAGCAAGCACATGGTGATTCGTGTCCATGGACATGTGTACATGGAACAGTCCAGCTCATATCATTTCTGTGAACAAATATGCCCAATAAACAGCTACACAATTCCAATCACATTTGAGACCTGAGATGAAGAACAAAGTGATTAAAGCAGTTGCAATGGAGAAATACATTGGCGTTGGTCAAGATCTTTGATATTCATCAGGACAGTGTCATTTAAGTGACATTACTGAAGGTGATCTGTAGAGGTTCTTTGTGTGTTTGAACATGAACTATGATATTGAAGCCCCATCCTCATATATAGTGATTCACTCGTAGGCAAGTACTTTATAGCCGACAATTGGTTGCTAGCGAAAGTTCCAGGATCTGGGTAGCAAGGTAAAGCTTTGCTTTTCACAGTTTACTAGAAAAGTAAATACTGTCAACATTGTTGCTGCTCCATTTGGGGGTAACCCAACGCACCATGCCCCAAAGGTGAATTTGGCGGTAGGAACCAAAGTTGTGGACGGAGTTTTGCAATGCTAAACATTTGGGGAGCTCTTTGTTTCTGGTTGTTGAAACTGCGTCGCCTCAAAGTTGGGGAGGGATTTGTTCGGTTTGGTGTCCTTTCACTTTGCGTCGCCAAAGATTTCTTAACTGTCTTGTCGTCACATCTCTTCCTGTGTGTTCACTCCTTCAGGCTTCACAAACTTTTTCGTGTCTGCTGATTAGCGTCGGTCCTTTCTGACGAGTATACGCGTAATGTAAACAAGACAAAGGTTATGCAACACGACACGCTAATTCTCGAGCAGGTGAATATGTCCCCTCTGGGCTTCCCTACAATAGCGCCGACAAGCACACACACACACACACACACATACACTACGGCCTCCGTATACACCCCGTGTTTCTAGCGTAGGCACATCCCTGGTTTGCATGCGAGGGCTGCTGCTGCTGCTGCTGCCGTGGAGAGAAAAGCCAGTTTTAGTAGATTATGGAAATTACTCCGTGGAGATGAAGCCTCGGCGTTTGTCTACGAGCGCGTGTGTCTGTGTGTCAAGACAAGCCGGGGTGTGTAGACAAAGCAGTCCCCGATGAACCAAGTCCGTGGTTACACAGTGGTTAGCTGACTATGTGCCAGAATGTCAGCTTTCTTTGTGCGCGCTTGTGTGTGTTTATTTTAGCAAGAATAATCCTGTGCGTGTGTGTGTATACTTTGCGTGCGCGCGGACAAATACATATGTTTCCGGTTTCTTGCATATGCCATTTCATCTGTGTGACTACGTGCAACGTACGCGTGTGTGCGTTTGCGGTGCTGGAGAATAGACGCTAAAAATAGGAGGTCAAAGCGAGGTAGAACATCGTGATAAAGCAATGCAGACGAGCACATGTGTGTGTTTCGGTGTGTGTGTGTGTGTGTGTGCAGCATAGATTACATATAATGGAGAAAAATGCAAATCATGCAATTACAAGCCACAAAGCCAAGTATTAGAATTAATGCCTGCAGCAGATGTGATGGAAATGAAGTAAATGTCTGATGCAGAATTAGCATAGTGTACTCGAGGACAACCCCCACCGCACATGCACATGCACACACATGCCCACACACACACGCCGTTGTATTTACATAAATTATAGCCCTTTGCTTTTTACATGTGTGTGTGAATCAGAGGATGTCACCTACCGATGCTGAGTGTGTATTAACAGTAACAAACATTATCTCTATATTTTATTGCCTGGCCGCCCGCCAGGGGCCCCTGAAGTGTCCGCTGCAACGCGCGCGGTGCTGAAGTGTCAGGGGAGCCGGGCTGTAGTAGTGCTGCTAAAATTATTCATCCTGAAGGTGATACCGGGGTAAAAGGAAAGCGCTCATTATAATAATAATAAAAAAAAGTTCATCCTTTGGGAGCTGTGAACACGTGTGCTCAGTAACGCTCATTCCTGAAAAGTGTATATAAAAACAAATGCAGTTCCTTGTTACTTGTGTAGCACGAATAGCAGCTGTGTCCATGCAAACTGTATACAGTAAATATAAAAAAATTTTTTGAGTAAATCTAAATGGTCTATCAAAGGATTTCTGTAAAATCCAATACAAGCAATAGAAATGGTTAAAATGCAAAACTAAAAATTAGATTTTGGAGTTAACAGCTTTATTTACTACACTGCGGTTTTGAGTTTTTGCAGTTCTCAGGCTCTCACTTCTGCATTTTTTACTTTAAAAAAAAACAGCAACCAAAAGTGGAGAAGCAAATCGTGACAGCTTCTGAGCGCCATACTAAACTAAATCACGACATTCATGGCGCAAAGGACGCGCTGGGATGAACTGGACGAATCCTGGGAGTTTCTGTTCGGGAGCTGATGTTAGCTCAGATGCTCGTCGCAGAACCAGAGAGGAAAAAGGCAAACAAAAAAAGGTGAGGTTAAAAAAAAAAATCAAATACGGGGATGAACATAAAAGGGAAAGGAGAGAAGAGAAAGCCAAGCGTCTTAGAGGGAGGCCTGGAACAGCCGTGGAGATCCTGGCTGTGCTCCGTTGCCCGTACTAATACAATAATTAAAATGCCAGAAAAATAATTAGTACGTCACATGCGGCATGCCAAAAGTAACAGGATGTCCCGCTACACATTAGTCAGAACGGTCAGAAAAGCCAGAAGAAAAGCATGTTGGCTCGAATCCTTTGCCCACGGAGAGACGACAAGCACAACAATAGCCACAGATTACAGCATAAATTCCATTTAGTTTTACCTTTGAGGTAAGAAGCGTAGCACTGACTATACCGTTAACGCTATTCAAATTTAGCTCTATGGGCTGCAGTGGATGTAATCAAGGGGGTCAGATATAGTATGTAGTCTCTTTTTTTTTTTTTCGTGTACTGTTTCCATATTGGAAGCTACAGTGCACGCTTTGTTAGGACAGATGCGGCACGCACTAAGAGTAAAAGGTCGAATTAAGCTATTCAATTTGCAAGGCTGTGCGCTTCATTTCACCCTTTAATGCAGGAAAGAGATTAGTTTGTAAGCAATTAGAAAATTGGTGTTTTAAAACGTCGTTAACGGGAACTGATATAAATGGATTCGATAGGAACGATCTGCTAAACGCGTTAACGTGCAGCCGAAAGGGATTGAATTTTGGACACTTTCTGATCAGTGAAGTTGCTGTGGAGAGTGTGATTTTACATCCTAGTTACATAACATGTTTAATATGTCAAGTGTTTTTTGTTATATCGTTTTCTGGTTTGATGCAGACCAGTAGGGGGTCCGCACACCCCCTGTTGAACACCTCTGATATATATTGTAAAAGGAGTCCTTGTTATTGTATTCATAATTCACAATAGCCCATTTCTACCAGCATATTTGGTTTGCATACATTAAATATATACATTTTAACACAGCTTGATATGCCAGGTTTGAACCTACTGCATCATAAAATCTGTTTATTTTTCACGGTAGAGGTGAACTTTAATTTAATGAGTATGTGAAACGCACACAGAAACACATTCCGACGGAGGAACGTGTTTGTAGGCTTCCCTGATTTCCTCCCATTTTATTACGAGTTCGATAATTTGATTTGCTGAACTTCTTCTCCCATAATGTTTGGATTTGTCTATTTTTATATTCTCCTGCTCTCCCTCACCCCCACACGCCCAGAGAGAGAGAGAGAGATAGAGAGAGAGAGAGAGAGAGAGAGAGAGTTTGGTTTTGGATCAGTTTAAAGTGTTGGCCATGATACTTTTGAGCAAAGCCAGTGGAAGCTCATCTTCATGTTGCCTTGGAAACGTTGGAGGAATAAAATGTTTGATATGTTCTTGGAGGACCTGTAATGCATGTGTGTGTGTGTGTGTGTGTGTGCCTTGTGTGTATGTGCAGGAATTTTAACATGTATTTGTCAGCTGTAGTATATGCGTGTTTTTGGAGTGCATGGGTTATATATATTTTTTTTTTTTTGTTGGACAGCTCTCATATTTATTTGCTCAAGCCTGCAGATCTACTCCCATCATGTCCTGAAGGGAGAAATGTAGAGTATGATTTATGTTCTTTGGTTTTATGATGCCAGTCTTTATTCAGTCAGTCTCAAATATGTCTTTGTCCACATACAGTAGGTCTTTTAGGTCAATTGATTATAAAACAAATATATATTTGCATTAATCGACAATGTCAGTGTTCATAAACTAACAATGACACCAACAGACAGCTTGCATTTTCTGCCTGGCTAATGTTACCTTCTGAAATTAACATGTCTTGGGATATAATTACCACTAAAGCCCAATTCACATGGGAAGCCGCTTTAGAAACATTTTGGTGTTATTCATCACTCCCCCTCTCGTGGAATGGATCCATTAAATCCAAAGTAGCTATCCACACTGAGTGTGAAACGTAATCAGAGATAAAAGGTTCAATTCCAGTTCAACACCCATTCTCCATTATTCCATTATCTGACTATAAGTGTTATCCTGTAGAGAGTCACATGAAGCGGGAGCATATCCCGGCTGGCATCATGCGAGTAGTTCACTCTGGACAGCTCCCCGGCCCATCACAGGGCTAACATGTCAGCGTCCCTGTTAACCTGCTGTTATTTCGCCCACCTTCTGGTCTGAGCCCCCAGATGTCTTGTAGTGAGGTGAGAGTGATAACCACTGTACCACATCGTTGTTAACTTAAAATCATCTGTCAACACAATAAAATAGCTTATCCATCCATCAGGAATGCCTTTATGACCTTCCTAATATTGTGTACGTCTTCCTTGTGCCTCCAAAACAGTTGTGCCTCATCAGAGAATGGACATGGGCCTTCTGAGGGTGTCCTGTGGTGTCTGGCAACAGAATGTTGTTAGTGGGGGCCTTTGGTTCCTATGGGTTGAGGGGAGGGGTCTCTATGGATCAGGGTTGTTCCAGTACACCCCACAGATACTTGATCAGTTTGGGATCAAGGGAATTTGGAGGCCAGGTCAACATCTTGTGCTATTTTTCATGTTTTTGAGTTGTTCCTAAAGCTGCATCCTGCTGGGATGGCTGCTGCCATCAAGGAGTGTCATTGCTATGGGGTGGGGGTGTCTGATCTGAATGGACGTGGACTTACGTGGGTGGTACATGTCTAAGTAACACCCTCACGAATGCCAGGTCCAAAGGGTTCCAAGCAAAACATTGTGTTGTCACAAGATGGTCAATGTTATTTACTTCTACTGTCAGTGGTCATAATGATATGCCTGATCGGTGTACGAACCTGGATCTCATAACGGCAGAACAAGCTGTACGATGAACCGTAGCAGCATGCCACATTTGACCTGTCACCCTTTAGCTAATGCAGGAATCTACTTCTGTGACTAGTGTGCTATGTGTGGTACCACTGAAGGTTTATGGACGCATCAACTGCTAACATGTCACAGTTGTTACCCACTGACAGGCTATTTTATTCCTTTATTCAAATTCAACCTAAAAAAAAAAAATACCCAAATTCAGTCGGTAACAGCTCATTAACTGTGAGGACAAAATGAACAACCTTGGGATTTATGGATAATAGAGTGTGATTTGAAAAACTGTCAATTGCGTCACTGACACCAATGTTATTGGAAACGTTCTGCAAGTTCTCAGCTGCACCTCTACAGTGGGACGAGGAGAAATATCACATCAACATACAGTTGGCGTGAGGCGGGTTGAAACACGACAAGGTCACTTATATTTATAGTCACAGCTGTACGTTTGGGGGAGCTCCCGTTGTTTGAACATCAACACACAAGCTGAAGCCTAGGCGGAAGTGAATCACCGCCTCACTATCAGTGAGTCTCAGTAGTCTCTCTCTTTTTTTTCTGTTCCTGGATATTGCCTGCCACTGCCTAATAACTCGGCGACTGAAGTCTATCTTGCCCTGGCAGCACCTCTCTTTTCACCTTGTGGTGGCGTGCTGACTTTCAACAGTGTCTCTTAGTGATGATAAAATACACATTTATCCCAAATTACCGAGTTTAGATATCAGCCTTTTAATATCAGACTTGTTTCCTAGAAAAGAAAGAATCAGCGGTATCCATATCTATCTTTAACAAGTCATGTGTAAAGCCAGGTTTATGGTATACCGTAGCTGTAGACCTTACGCCGTAGTATGACGTATACTATCCCTAGAAATGTCTGTGAAGGTTCTCAGTCATCCAGGTCATGGTACATCCAAAAAGGTTCAAAAAAGGCAACTGGACTTGTAGAGTTTTTTGTGAAGACGTTTCACCACTCATCCGAGCAGCTTCTTCAGTTCTAGGGGACTGGTGGGAAGTTTGAGGTTTAAATAGGAACTCCTACTGAAACTTGCTTGTTGTGTTAACAACCAGAAACCGGTGCAGCTGCACCGACCAGTCCCCTAGAGCTGAAGAAGCTGCTCGGATGAGTGGTGAAACGTCTTCTCAAAAAAACTCTACAAGTCCAGTTGCCTTTTTTGAACTTTTTTGGATGTCCTTAGAAATGTATCTACAGATTGCGGCGACTTACACCACAAAGAATTGGTCCAAAATGCGCATCTCACAGCATCTCACGTCCCTCTTTCTGCCTCCTTCTCGTCATCTACTTAGACATCTTCTCTGTTTTCTGCTGTTGTTCAGCTTTTATTAGGTCCAGCAGGAGCTGCTCATTTCCAGTTGCAAGTGTTTGACGGGAAACACCCAACACAAGTGACTCATCGGCAGCTATCGTTTTGGCAGAGTAATTACAGAACCAAACCGCTAAGACTTGCGTATTGGCGCATTCTCCGTATAGACCCGTTGTGGGAATGTAAACTGAGCTTAAGTTTTAATTAGCAGTATCGGTTTGTTCTGATGCTATTTTAAACCAGAAGTTAAAGGAGTTTTTTTCTGCCGATTGTCCTGGGATCTGTCTTTTATTCTTTTTCCAAAAATAAAAAAATAATAACTTTAAAGCCTCAGTTCGGCTGCCACACAGAATGACAAACTGTGAATGTGGCCGGACTTTAATGACACACATACACGTGTTCACTTTCACAGTGCGTGATGGTGTGCACCCCAGTAGGGTTTGTGTGACTGGAAAGTGAATTAGAGAACAGATTAAGTACCTGGTAGGTGAAAATAAAAACCTGCGCACACATGCATTCCACAGCCCAGACAGCGTATTGTACGGCCTATATGTGTGTGTGTGTGTTTGTGTGTGTGTGTGTGTGTGGGCGTGTTCAGGTTCATCTGCATGGCGGTTGTTGCAGTCAGCCAAGGTCACGTCAGAGTTTATGGCAGGGCTCCCTGTCAGAAATTAAATTTTAAACGGGTGAAATGAACCTTGAAAACATGCCCACACATTCCGAACAGACCGAGAGGAACGGCAGTGGTATCAGAGGAAAAGCACGTCGACCAAGGTGTGGACAATACGCACTGACTGCTTCTCTGTTACTTTTGCACCGCGGGCATGTCTATAAAGTGTGTTATTGCAATAGCCTTGTATATTCTGCACAGAACAAGGTTACAGAAGTGGTCCATGGCTCCAGGTTCACACAATATTGGAGATGAGGCTGTTTTGCTTTGTGTATCGAAGTAGGCAATGTTATCTGAAAACATTATAAGAAGCCAACTGGGCTCTACAAGTCCAGCTGGCTTTCTTTAACATGACCTGGATGACTGAGTACCTTCACATACAAAGCAGGAAGTGTTGCAGTCTTCTTGGGTTGAGTAAATATTCAATGCAAAGCTGTCGTATGTGTATGTGAATGTGATCAGTAGACTGACGGTCTTTCTGTACGTGTTAATTTTTTTTTTCTGAGATTTTCACAAATGTAAATAGCTGGAGCAGCTGAGGAAACACAGTCATTGTTATCTGGATATATCATTTTAGGTTTTCGTTCCAGTTCAAGTAGGGTACAGTCTAAGAGCTTGACCAGTAGAGTCCATTGGGTTATGGTTCTCTGTCGGGAGTATTTCAGAATCAGAGCATTTTGTCTGTCCAGTTGTGTTTACTGTGCTACTTACTTGAGCTGCAGACTACATGGCAAGTTAACACACTGGAGTCTAGTTGTGCACAATCCCCACAAGGTGTTTTATTTTGAAAGAAGATCTCTATGCCATTCCTGTGCCTGACTTCCTGCCCGGCTCGATCTGCTCTGCGCCACATGACGTGGCTCCTGTCAAAAATAGCCTAGGCAGAGCCGAAGCAGAGAGGCGCTCCTGGGGGGGGCGGGGGGTGGGCTTCTGAAACGCACTGCGGCACATCTGGTGGAATCACAAGCTTCCGTTTCTCATCTGTCCCGCAGATGGACAGCACTGCCAAAGAGAACGTAAAAATAATGACGTGAGGTGACCCGTTATCAATGGTCAGGGCATATTCCAGATGGGTGCAAAAAAACCCTGGAGGAGGGAGTCTCTGGTTCTATTCCCAGCTGGTCTGACCACTGGATGCGTGCCATTCCACTGATCTTGCAGTGGGAGAAATTAGTGTTTGAAGACCACAGTGACAAGGGCCTTTTGTAGTGGATAGGATTGTACTGTAGCCTCTCTAAAACAACAAAGCATGCGTGGTGCTCCTGGTCAGCAGGGGTAAGTAGGTGCCAACAGTGGTCCGACCGAGGAGGGACAACACATGATGACTGTTGGTGGATGTACTTGGAGCAAGTCTTACCCATGGCAGCTCCAACT
Source organism: Chelon labrosus (assembly GCF_963514085.1). Taxonomy (NCBI): domain Eukaryota; kingdom Metazoa; phylum Chordata; class Actinopteri; order Mugiliformes; family Mugilidae; genus Chelon; species Chelon labrosus. The sequence continues at coordinate 13,815,245 of NC_140354.1, forward strand.
CAGAACTTAGAGGACCTAAAGGATCTACTGTTAATGCATGCTATGCTGAAAATAAAGGACACCTTCAGAGCTCTTGTGGAATCCAGAACCCACTGGCTCATGGCTGTTTTGGTGGTACGAAAAGGATCGAGAACATATTAACCAGGTGGTTTGCTTTGTCAATTGAGGATCTTCTTGACACTGCAGAATCACTTTCAGCCTTCACTGAAAGTAATACCGGCTATAAGAAATAGTTGGAAAATGTTACATACAATAAACATATTGCCCCACCATAGAAAAAGGGAAACTTTGTCATTACATGAGGTGATTTAACAGGATTGTTCACAGTTTTGTGTGTGATATGCTAACACCTCTCTCCAACAGCCAACAGATGGGCCTATATTACTGAGCCATCATCTGTGTTTTCACAACCATTCGCTCCGCTCTCTCTCTCTGCTAGCTGCATGTGTCAATGTAATGTTTTTTTTTTGTTTGTTTGTTTTTTTCTTTTCCAGTTACTACTAAGCGCAAACATTAATCTTGACAACAGAGCAACATCTGTGGATTTGTTAAGTAAATGAGAGAAAGTTGGAACAGCTTCTCCCTCTTCTGTTGTTTAACAGGGATCCTAGTCGCCCAAAGTTCCACACATACATGCAAGGTAATACGCACTATGTGTAAGAAATAGACCCATTATTCCTCTGACATAACGCACATAAACACAGCCATAGGACATTTATCATGCACTGTATTTACTGAATCAATAAAAAGACTGACACTGTTGTAGCTGACATTTCCAAGGGGCGTCCAATTGATAGGAACTTTGTTATAAATGTCATTTCATGTTTATCCAGGGACAAGGACAGGCTTTGGACTACATTACATGTCAATGAAAACCACCAAATTTTATATATAGATTGTCATTTATATCATTTGTTTGGGTTGACACAGTCATTTTGCATGCAAAAACACACCTCCCGTTACCACTGATAGCCATATCTGTCACCACTACCGGGAATTTAATAGCACTTAATAGCACATAGATCATAATAAGGGAAATAAATGTGTTGGTGTTTCTTCTCCAAATACCTTCAACGGTACAGTGGATTTTTAATTTCGTACACTTAGTGACATTGACGACATAACTGCAGGCAGTAGACAAGTTCCGTTCAAAGGTATTTTAATTAAATACATGTAAGTAAATGAATGCATATTTCCGCACGCCACTTTTATGTGAATTTCAGTGGTTACGATTTCTGGGATAAGCAATTAGTGGAGTTAATTTTCAACCACTGTAAAGCAAGACTATTTCAAATTTGTCTGACGCGACATGACATCTCCCACCTAATCCTAACCCTAACCCTAGGTACACTGATGAAAACGAACAAATTCTAACATAATTCTGTTTATTATTTTATAACTGTGTATACTATCATTGTGTTATCATGTGTTTGGAGGCTGCGGTTTGTAGTACTATGGAATTGTACTGCGTTGTACCGACAAATGATTATATTATTTTGACAATACCATTTTAGTCAGTACGCTAGGCTAAATAACAAAAACAGTATTGTGTTTTATTCAAATGATAATACAGTTGTGTTAGTTAGTTCTTACGCTGTTTTATCATAAACTGAACATTATAGCAGTCATGAATGGGGATTTGGTGCAGGCCTGTTATAGATAGAATGCATTCATTTTCACTAGTATACCTAAGGTTTTTGCAAGCATGCATGTTGATAGTTAGACAACTTTAAGTGCTGATAGTGTTAAGAATATGTAGTTTTTGGATACACACAGCATGAGTTGGTGAAATTCATTCATCTATCCATTCAACAACCCATATTTAGGTTGAGGGGCCGTTAATATGCCTGTACCCTAATGTCTCATAGTCTGTCCATGGCGTCTGGCTGACTCATGACTGAGATGAAGTTCTGTCTCAGTAAGTGAATGAATGAACGTCTGGCTTCCAGTCCTGACTGAGTAGGACTGCCAGCCAGCCCAGCAGTTCAGTGCATGCATGCATGTGTGTATGTGTGTGTGTGTATGGGTGTATTGCTTTGGTCGCACACTGCCTCACATCGCCCCAAACCATCTGTCAACTACATGACCAGGACACACGCACGCTCGCAAACACACACACACACACACATGCGCATCTGGCAGTAACTCGCCCTTTCTCCATCCCTTCATCCAGCTTCTCCTTCCCCCTCACACTCCCCGTCTCTCTGTGCGTCTGGGCAATCAAACAGTCGGGAGGCTAGGGCCGCTTAGCAAACTATTGATCCGTGGATGATACGGTGTGTGTGTGTGTGTGTGTGTGTGTGTCATTTTTTTTTTTTGTAATCTTCTGCTCTGTGATTGTTGACCGATAGATTTTCCTATGAAAGCGAAAATTGGCAGGGCTTATTTGATGAGAAAAAAAATGTGGACTTCGCTCTTCGCTTTGCTTGCTGTTGACGTGAACAGATGTTCAAAACTCAAATATTTCCCACAAGAAAAATAATAATAATATATTATTTATGATATTTTAATATTATTATTCATTAATTTCTTAATTTAACTTGTGGAAAGTATGTTGAAAGGACAGGCATAGCCTTATTTGTCAGTTAATGCAATGGTCATCTGTAATATTAAACCTTACCAACATAAATGTGCAATGTGTTTAGTTTAAGGGAATATTATGGGCTCAGAGACACTGAAACATAATTAGGTTTCTAGTGGGAAAATAAAAATAAAGCATAATAAGTGGACTGTTGCCGACCTAATCTATGTGTATTATCTGAAAATGTGAATATGAACAAATTTAGGATCCTCACCATGTTTTTACTTGTTTAATTTCTCCTCTTTTGAGATAACTGCTATCAGCCCAAGGCAGGGATGCTAATCAGTTTTCCAGGTGATCTGAAATTAACGGGAAATCCTCATAAAAAGGTTTGTTCCGCAATATCTAGTCACACACACTTACGGTCGGAACTATATGATGCCTTTTTTTTTTTAAAAAAAATACAGTCATCATCTGCTGCTCTATTAGCCGTCGCAGATTTCCCAAGCACATGTCAAACACAGCTGACAAACATCAGCAATATTCATTTCCATTCACGGCACTGAACGCGCAGCAGTGGCGTGAGCTCCGAGCAGTGCAAAACCATTTCCAGTTTTTCACAAAATTCACTACTCCCAATCTGCGCGGATCTGCGTTCCCCCCGCCTGCGCACACATCTCGCTGCTGACGTTGCTCGGGAATCCGTTGTATTAGGATTTTCCTTGACTGTTCAAAATCCGCAACAGCAGACCATAAAAAATGGATAAATCCAGTTTTATTTCAGCCTATCGTATTTCCCGTCAGTGCGGCTGTTGTGCCTCTGTGGGTCATGTAAACTTTGTACTCTCTATTTCCACTGTAGCAATTCTGGGAAGCCCTGCAATACAGCAGCACAAATCGAGGCCATGTCGGAAAAATTGCACGAATAAAGTCAAAGGGAATGACTGCGAGACAGGAGAGAGAAGAGGGGTAGTGAAAACATTTTTGGGGAATTCTGCTTTCATTCACACTGGCACCTCCTCCTCCTCCTCCTCCTCCTCCTCCTCTTCCTCCTCCCTCCTCTGCTCATTCTCCCACTCCACACACATACACACAAAGCCATCCATAATTGATGCTAGCTGTAGGCAGACACTGGCGGGCTGGACTTTATAGCGCAGCTGGATGTGCATGGAGGAAGGCAGAGGCGAGATGGTGGAGCAGGTACTTCTGAGAATACACACTGTTTTACCTACATCTCTCTCTCTCTCTCTCTCCCTCCCTCTCTCTCTGTCTCTCTCTCTCTCTCCCCCTTCTTATTGTCGCTTCTGTAGGCTACCCTCGCTCTCATTCCATACTGTTTATGCTGTGGCTGCAGAGGGCAGCGTGCTGCATGCTCCTTCTGTGGATCGTGTGTGAGCTCACAGGCGTGTGTGCAGCTCATGCGGGTTTGTTCGAAGCGCTGCGCCAGGATCCGTGCATGGAAGCGTCGACATGCATGCGTCTCCTTCTTCGTACCCTATTCTCTCGTCTTCATGTGTCGTAGAAGCTAGCAGGAGTCCCTGAATTCACGCATGAGTGAGGGAGAGAGAGAGAGAGGGAGCTGCAGCTCCATTTGTTTAGCGGTGTTAGGGTGACAGAGTATGGAAATGTGAAGGAAGGCGGAAGCGAGCAATGTTATTTGTTCTGATTATTTTCAAGTATTTCTCAACACAACAGTGAAATGTAATCCCCCCTCAGTTCAGTTTAAATTAATACGAGCTTGAGTTACACTCTGCATCACAGTCTTTGCTGAATAGCAATGAACGGAGGGCTACACAATACAAGATAGTCACAGATATTCGCATATCATGTGCATCTTTATTGATTTGTTTTATTTTTCTTACCATTTCGTCAAGTCAGCTTAGCTCAAGCATTACAGGAAACACTATAAACCAAGACAAAAGCTCCGCTATAAACTTCCAGAGAACTAACAGTATGAAGATGCACATTCAATATCTTGCAGTGATTTAAATAAATAAAATAAATAACGTGATCAGTTATTTCAACGTCCCATTGCTGAAGTGACCTCCACCGGCCGTGTGAATCATAATGCTTATCGGTCAGGAAAAAGAAAGAGGAGGTCAGGGTTGTCAAGGAGACCGTCGGGCTTTTCCTTTTAATAGTCACTGATCCTTTAACTGCAGCATGACCCCAATCTTCTTCTAACCTTAACCAAGTCATTCTTCTTTTAACCGTGACAGCAAAGGTTCCTTAACCCGAGCGAAGACATTATTATAACCCAAAACCTGAAACCCCAACCTCGCCGGAGAGCTCTCACAGACGGCGCTGCCCACGAGATACGGGCGTCAGAACGAAAACAAAAGCTTGCGGCCCCCACATGGTTGCAAGGTGTCCCTCAAGTATCAGTATTTGGCCCACTGCTGTTTAAACTGCGCATGAATAACTCTCTACTTATGCTGATGACACTGTTTTGTATGTCAATGTCCATGGCAATAAATCTGGCTTTTACAACAGCAACTTCTGATGACATGCAGATGTACCTGATAGATTTGAACTTATTCTAAATTCAAAAAAGGCGGGATTGTTACTTTCTCAAGAGCTTGGAAGACCTTTGTTGAATCAGCTTGGGTTCTTAGATATTTAATGTCTTTAGTTGAGTTCAGAACCAAAATTAGCAACAGCAGGTCACATGAGGAATCTGCTTTAAAAGTACAACTTTTACAACCAGGAGAGACTATTCACCAACAGCATGGAGCTTACGACTAGAATGAGCTTCAAACAACACTTGTAGTCGCAGATGTTTATATTTTTTCACGGTTTTAATTACCGTGGTCATGTGTGTGATGGCTGTTTTAAGGGAATGTCACTGTTGTATATTTCTGTTTGAATAATTTGTTTCTTTTGCAAAACAAAACTTTATCCAAATGACATTTCCCGAACAAATAAACCTTAACAGGCCGCTAAATATGTCTGCATGGTAAATGTATTAACTAAACTGCTGCCATCTGTCATCCATCACAGTTTACAGACCCTGGCTTCCATTTGGCTTTCACCTTCTTCCATTCACATTTTTTTGTGTAAAATGGCGGATTGCTCTGTCTATTTAGACGAATTACCGGTTTGTATACAGCCTGTCTGATCATCCAACTGATCGTGTTTCTCAACGACTTGGGCCTGTTTTAAGTCTTACCGGAGAAGTCCTGCATTTGCGGTGATTCCTGGTGGCTGGTGCTGTGAACGTGAAGCACATGTTGCGCTGAGGCAGATCCTGCAACTCTTTGCATCATCTGGTAAAGTGTTCGACTGAGCTCACGGAGGAAGCTGACTAATAAATGCAGCGAAACAAAGGCTGCAGTGTGGCATCTCATGGAAACCAAAATAAGGTTTTTATGATGTTCTCAGAAGAACAACAGATTTCAGTGGAAGTAGGTGCCAGGGCATTTCCATTTAATGAGGGAGTGAACAAATGCACGGAGAAGAATTCAGAGAGACATATTTATCTCAGAGAATGAGAGAAATTCCTCCTTCTGTGTGTTTGCTTATTCAGAATTTTAAATGTAGTCCTTCGGTAGCCTGTGAGTGTGTGTGTGTGTGTGTGTGTGTGAGGTTAATGCAGTTGTGTGTGTGAGTGCAGTGTGTTTGCTGGTGTGTGCGCGCAGTGCTCTGCCACGTAAAGCATATTTCAGTCTTCTAAATGTGGTTCTCATTACACAGCAGAGCGTTTAGCCAAGACCGGCCGCCTGCATCCTTTTCTCTCCTTCACTCTTTCTTTTTCCTACATATGGCTGCACAGTTCTCTCTCTCTTTCTCTCTCTCTCTCTCTCTCTCTCTCTCTAATGGCTGAGACATAAATGTCCCACAGGAGTAACTTCTCCCGCATGCACACTCGCGCATGCATACGCACCGCCGTGCACTCTAAGTGTTTTTGAAGCTCGTTCACTTTCTTTCCTTAAATGTTTCCACTATTTTTTTGGGAACGGCAGCTATGGTCTGTGGAGACCGCATTACTAAAACACATCATCTCCACACACTATTATTGTTTGGCAGCTCTGGCCCGAGCTCATTTGTGAGGTTTTTGGTTGTCAGAACTTGCCATCCTTCAGCCTCTTCCTGCATATGATTACTGGAACACTGGGCAAATACTGGCTTCATTTCCCACATATCAGTGTTTGGTAATTCCTTTCTTTAGAAATCAAAAAAGAGCGGCATCCTGCGTGAGGAACAGCATTGCTGGACTGACTTTTAGTAGCCCTGACAGAACGAGTCAGAAGTATTAACTGGCAGCCTGTGTCTGGATAATGACATCTACTCAGGGTTGTGCATTTCCACTTGTGTTATTAAGTGTAGCAGATGGAGAAGCTGATAGAATTATTTAAAAAAATAAATAAATAAATAAATAAAGCGCAAAGTTCTCCAGAAGAAGGAATGTGAGGCTGTTGCTCTGCTGGTGACATCTTGTGAGGGGCCTCCGTGACCCAGACTTTTTCCAGTGCATCCCTCAAATACTTTTTCACTTTGGGATCTAGGGAATTTGGAAGCCAGGTCAACACCTTGCTCTGTTTTTCATGTTTTTTTTAGTTGTCCCTAAACCGTTTTTGTGTCAGGCTGCATTCTGCTGACTGCTTCCAGGCTGGTCTGGTCTAGGGGGGTGGTACATGTCTTCGTAATATCCACACCAATGTCAGGTCCAAAAGTTTCCCAGCAGAACATTGCATTCTCACAAGATCGTCAATGTCATTCACTTCTCCTGTCAGTGGTTTTAATGTTGCGGCTGATCGGAATATTGAGAGCATTTTTCTCCGCATGCACAATACTCAGGGATTTCACTTGTGCTTAAGTGTACTATGAGTGTGCGTCATTTGGTTGGTGCGTCTGCGATGCCCTCTATGATCAAGCGGATAACCCTGCTGTCTCAATGATGGATAAATTGGTCCTTATTACGCAGGACAGCTTTTCAAGTGCGTTTTCTCTACGTGGAGTAGATCTGAGTGTGTATGTGTGCATCTGCGCGCCGGCAGTAATGCAATAGAGCGGAGTTCATTTAACTGAGTCTCATTACAGTAAGAAGTAGGGCGCTTTGATTGAAGAAAGTCTTTCTGAGGCAGCTATATGCTAATCCAGTCCGCACTGTGAATGTCCACTGGTAATACGCACTGGCTACTTGCATATTTATTTAGCCAAAACTCATATATTTTCATTACAAATGCAGCATTTTTGTTAGCAGCTTGCCCATGAAACAATATTTGATTTCTGGTCCTGTGAAAAAGCGAAGTCTTAAACAAAATAGATGAGTGAAGTTTTATTGGCTGAAATCTGAAAGTTTCTTAAGTCTTACCACCAGTGGGAATATGTAAACCTGCCTCGTGCCAATGTGTTCTCATTCTTAAAGGTGTCAAATACTGCCTTTTATCCATTACTCTAATGTTAACCCAACTGTGGCAATATTAGACGAGAGCAAATGCTCCGGCGACATATGGGATATAGCTGAAACCTTGACAAAGAGAGAGAGCAGGCTCTGTGTGCCAAAGGAATGCTCATGGAAAAAGTTACCCCTCTGGGCAGCATGAATGTGCTCAGTCGGTTCTTAAACTTGCTGACTCTCTCGGCAAAAAAATGCCAATGAGTCTACAGGACAAACCCAACAGGATTCATCCTCTGGGGAACACTGGTATTTATAGTAAAGCAGTAGTTTTCACAATACAGTAATGCATCACTGGCAAATTGTAGAAATTTGGGCCTGAGTGTTGGACTACTAGATATTCTTCTGGGGGCCAGTAGTATTCCTACCAAATTCCATTTCCATTTTGCCCAACCAACGTCGCAATCCATAGCTTATAGCTTTTGGATTATGCTACTCTAATTCTGTGTGACATTGACATGCCTGCAAGCCTACGACTAGTAAACACAATAAAGTAACATGGGTTTTTTGAGAGTGTAATTGTGGTGTTATAAAATTGTATGTGAGAAAGGGTCAAAATCTCCAAATACGGAATGCTGGAATGGTCCTCGAAACTAAAAAGTACCTCTCTTTGCCCACACAGGGTAACCAGGACACACCGGCACCCCCGGACCCATCCATGGCGCAGGCTTACCCGTCCGCCCAGTTTGCCGCCCCTCCCCAGAACGGCATACCTGCTGAATTCACAGCTTCACACCCCCATCCGCATCCACACTCACACCCGCATCCACACCAGCACCCAGCAGCACCTCAAGACTACACCGGGGTCCAGGCTTCGGTCACCGAGCATCCACTCAACATGTACCAGTCCTCACAGAACCACAGTGAGCAAAGCGGGTCAGATTCCATCAGTCAGACAGTCACTGGCACAGCCACAGTAAGTCGTTTTGGGAGATGTTGGTGGTTTGGTTTGGGGTTGACTGGGTTTTAGAGTTTAATGTTTCTGCGTGTTGTAGCTTGTTTATTTGGACCATGTGAGAAATGTGAAACTGATATTAGTACTTAGTAATTAGTAGCACTCTTAGGTATTAGAATCAAATGAGAGAATAAGCATTACATCCTTAATATTAAAGTAGGAAGGATATACAGCTTCCAGCACTGCACCGGTCAAGACCAAGGTCCAAACCTAGAGGGTCCAATACTCTCAAGCAAGTTTTAAAACCAACTTCAAGCAAACCAATTACCAACAACAGGGTGCACCCCTGTTGTTGAACCTAGATGCAAGGGTGTACATTTGAAAAATATGCAGTAAAGTTATTAATGATAGCTAAGATATTAATGGCAGCTAAAAAGCAAGCAAGATAGATAGGCCCACAGCCTGCAGGTATAGGGGTGCTAGACTGAATCATCAACAAGCAGTCATGGGACTTGATCATGATGTGAAAGCATGGACTTTTACGACTGGGTCTTGACGAGAAGTATTGGATTCTAGGACTAGAACATCACAGGTTGTAGGATTACAATGACTGATGGAGAACTAGATGGCGTATGAGATTCTAAGAACTGAAGATTTTGGTGATTGGATATGAGCTTCTGCAAAAATGACAATGCAAAAAATTTACATCAATGAATAATGCTACTAATCTGGCAAGTCACACTGCACAGAATTGTTAAATATTTGCGGGTAAATACACCCTGAAAGTGACACAAGCAAGTCTGTGATTCTTATTCCCTGATACTTTAAAATGACATAAGTAATTCAGAATGGACAAAGGCCCTTTGCAATGCTGCAACTGATGTTTCACTCAGCCTGCATTTGGACAGATGAGAGTTAAGGGTTCAATGTAATTTAAACTTCTGAACTCTAATGCTAAAACATCTACTGTGACAAAATCCTGTGGTTTGGTCTTCAATGCTTTTGCAGCATGGACAAATCTGCATCAAAATCTGGTGACACCAGCCTAAACCGACCAAAGCAAACAGGAAAACACACTCACAGTTTGTCTTTAGTTTGCACCAAACAGGACAGATGTCCAAGCTCCAAAGTTAATGTTGGTGCAGTTCTACAAATGTCTGGCTGCTAAATAATCACAGTGCCTTTCTGTAAAGGCATCTTTCCTGACTTCCTCTAACATCTGTCTTATTCGCTGAAAAAGATGATATGGGGAGTTTTCTCTATTAAAACTGTCCTCGAATATGTTATGCCAAGCTCGCCAGTTAGAAAGCAGAGCAGTCAGCGTAGGTGTAGGTGAGCTCAATTTGGTCCTTCTTGTCCCTTCCACTGTGCTTCCTGTTCAGCTGCGTAGTATATCTAGAGAACAGGCCCTAGAGTGTTTTTTTCGGAGTGTTATCTGATTATCCCGCCAACAATCCAGCTCCCCAAAGACAATCATGAGTGATCTCCGGGGGCATTTTTGAGGAACAGTTCTAATAGAATTCATACAATTTATAAAGCTGCGTATATGAGTGCAGCCTTGCAGGCGACAAAAAATCCAGCTACTTGTTCTCTGGGTTTATAACACAGTACGTTTTCATAAATATTTATGACACCACTGGCCTTAAATGTCGACTGAAAAAGAGAAAAATGCTTTGTTTCTTTTATTTCCAGACTACATTTCCAAACTTGATTCACACATTAATTATTGATCTGAATCAAAGATTAAGTTCTTGATATACTGCTGCTTGTTGCGTCAGTATATTATTGCAAAGAGTAGTCTGATGAAATATGCCTCAACCAAAGGTGATTAGTTTTGCGGATGTTTAAAAAGAAAGACTGACTTGACGCAGGACTGTGATATGAAAGCTGAAGCAATGCTCCAGATTAAGTAAAATAGTATACTCTAAACAAATCAGCAATGAAAAATAAAGTTATTTAAGCCTATCCAGTCAGACAGGAAGGCTTTTATGCATCTGGGCTTCAGCTTGACAAATTGTGCCAACGCATGGAAAATATTTTTCACACAGACCTTGAGAAAGTTGAATTTTAAAAAAACAAAAACACACACACAAAAAAAAAGAGACATTTCATTCCACATTTCTCAAGGTCTGAGTGGGAAATACCTTTTTAATGCAAGGTTTGTGTTTCTGCATTGGCGCATTTTGCCAACCAAAACCCAATCAGACAATCGGACAGTTTGGCCACCCCTAGGGTGCAGGTTTTAGCTGCAAATGAACCGCATATGTGGTTTATGTTGTATAAACTGGATAAACAACTCATATTTAACATGTATTTTTCCCTTAAATAAGAAATAGCAGAAAAAAATAAATAGGACCAGCTATATAATTAAACAAAGACGCTGTTTATACTTCTGCAGGAGGTAGATGGCGTAACCTTCGCACGTAACCAACACAGGTGCTAGCCATTTATACTTCTGCGTTCGTCAATCTGGCTAGCTCTGTAACAACACCACCCAAACACTAGTTGGCGCTGTGTCTTTTTTGCCAGTTTGGTTCATTTTTGTTTCTACTTCCTACTTCCCTTTCAACAATGGCGACTGAAACTTTCACCGAAATACTCGACGAAGACGAGTCCTACAAATGTTTGTATCTCCGAAGGTTAGCCTTTCCTCAATGTGTTCCAGGGGTCGCGTTAACCGAATATTTTCCGCCATTGACCGTTTTTTAAAAACGGTGACGGAAAAATCTGAAGGCCATCTGTCAAAATGACAGATTGCAATTCACACCCCTGACCACTTGGTGGCAAGTGAGCATATTAATTGGCTCTCGGTTAAGCAGGGATCCACGAGTCTCGGTTAAGAGTCGGTTGAGTTTCGTGTCTCTGCCAGCCAAGTGAGTGACTGCTGACTCTCGGTTAAGCAGGGATTCATGAGCAGCGGTTATGAGTGTATTGTGAATAAGTGAGTGAGTGTCTGAGTGCCTTAGTTTGCTAGTGGTCAAGTCGGGTAGTACGTTTTGTTTCTCTGCCGAGTGGGATGTAAGATGTTTGAATGGTGCAGTTTATTGATTATATTAGAAGCAGCCGGAAATAGTAAAGCGGAAGTCTGTGTAGGGTCTGCGTAGGTTCTGGTTGATGCAGAGGTATAAACTGTGCATAAGGATGGAATAAAGACAATAAGCAAAAATAATGAAGACAAAACTTAAAATACTCCAGCTAAGAAGAGAGTGCCTTCCAGCAATAAGTGGTTCAAAAGACAATATCTTGGTCTTCCATGGCAACATAGCTATAAAGAGTTTCAGACAGAATAGTACATACATTTATTTGATTATCAGGATTTTAGAGTTGATGCAAATGATGGACAGTATTCAGAACCACAAACCAACCAATACACAAGGGGCAAGTTTGTAATCCAACATCGGTCATATCATAATCACCTATACGGTATGATATCCAAAAAGCATGATCGGTGACCTGGCAGTACATGTTGAGTCTAAACCCACGTAAACAGCAAAATTCCCACAGAAACGAAACTGTGGTGGAAAATATAAAGACAGAAAGATATTTCAAAGAACGACAGTCAAACTTGAATCCAGCTGCACACTGCCACATTGTCAAATAGCTGGTGATCCGTCCCCGGCAATCGGTTGCAGAGCCGGCGATGTGATTTTCCATCTTTAATGTTTCAAACGTAAATAATCTGTTTTATCGGGAATGCAGCACTCGTTTATGTGCCGGGTGCTGAGAGTGCTGTGTGATGATTTATTCGCTGCAGCCCCCAAATTACTCTACCAGAGGAAAGAGTGAGAGAAAGAAAGCATGCTGGCAGCAGCAAGATGGCACACTGTACCTCTGGAAGTCTAATCAGTTTTCCCTCTCGGTCTGTCTGCTGCACCCCTTTCCCTTCATGATCAAACCCCACTGCTTTATTTCTCTCTCCGTTGCCTCGTCTTTTCAGCCGCCCTGTGTGTCTCGTCTATGAATCTGTATTTCTCCCAGCCCTGCCTGCTTCAGCTGGAAAAATACAAAACACTGTGAATGTAACAAAGCCAGACGATACTAATGACATACCTTTTGACATCTACATGGACACAGCTGTCGAACAGGCAATAGAATCCTGCTACACAATATTGGCATTGTGTAGCAGGAAATTATGGTGACTCCATATATGAATTAGTTCATTTACTGTAAATGCCGAACTATGGATACAAATAAGAAAGTCATTAAGCTGTCGGTGGTCAATGCATTCGGTCAGCATCCTAGGTATAGGCTGATAAGGAAATCTCATATAAAGTCTTCTACTACCTCAAACCTCTAAAAGTCCTTAGCTTATTCAGAATCAGAAATGCTGTAGGTGAAAACCTCCCACAAACATCTTGGACATGCTTCATCTGTCTGGCCGTACTCTACCAAACCCAGTTTCATGCCCAAGCATGCGACAAACCCGTCGGTCCCTTGAGGATACTCTATCAGTGCCACATTCTGACTCACCTAGGAATGAAAAGTAGACATGTATGGTGCACTACCGGAAGGCAGCGATCATTTACTCAGTGTCCACAACGGGATATTGCTGGGGAAGGACTTACCACCCTGGCAACCTTGAGAATGGAGCTTGCGGTGGTAAACACTGCGAAAGGGTCTATTTTTATCAGAAGGGTGTATCTGAACCCAACCCATGGTCTTTTCCCAAACCTAACCAAGTATTTTTGTTATCTAAATCTAAGCAAGCAGTGATTGAAAACAACAGAAGACGTTCAATGGGTTCGGGGGAGGGGCCTCTGTGGACCAGGCTTGTTCCAGTGCATCCCACAGATACATGATCAGTTTGAGATTTAGTGAATTTGGAGGCCAGGTCAACACCTCGTGCTGTTTTTCATGTTTTTTGAGTTGTCCCTGCTGGGGATGGATGCTGCCATTAAGGAGTGTAGGAGTGTTATTGCCATGGGGAGGGGGTGCCTTGTCCGGTCTAGGTGGGTGGTACATGTCTAAGTAACATCCACACAAATGCCAAGTACAACAGTTTCCCAGAAGAACATTGTATGTCACAAGATCTCAATGTTATTTACTTTCCCTGTCAGTGGTTTTGAAGTTGTGACTGATTGGTGTATATGAGGTTCTGTAGTGGATTTCCCTAATTACAATGTGAAACCTAAAGTTACCACAAAAACGTCATGCAGAGTGACAAAACTATTAACCTTGGTCTGGACTTTCCATTCTGGTATCATCCATCGGTGTTTGAGGAACATGCCAAGTCATATTGTATGTGATCACTAGGCATTGTCTGGTTTTGGTTCGTGGTTTCGGGGTTTAGTCCAGAGGAAGGACAGCCTCTCCATGTCTATAACAATCAGTCCAAGAAAATGGCCGGTAGCGGGGTTCTGTTAATACACAATACCTTGATATAGCTTCAGACCTTTCTTAGCCTTTCCCCTTGTGATACTGATCCCACAACCAAGAAGATTCATCCTCTCACCTACGTATAGGTAGTTAACATGTTCAGTGTTGAAGTGAGTTTGAGGATCTACCTCAAACAGCAGCAACTCTGCTTAAAAGGAGATGTCACAGTTTGTAAGAATCCCTGTTAATCGGTGACATCTGAGTACGTTTGTTTGCCGTGACTGTCACTTTTTTTTTTTCCAGCAGCAGTTGCTGAATTATTATTTCACCGCTTCCAGCTTGTTAAGACACTGATAATAACTTGAGTGATGGCCTAATTGAAATGTGCGGCTCTTGTAATTTGAAAATGACACTTGAGGGATTACTCTTTCAACCATAACATAACCACATGCCGACGTAAATCAGATTTTTTAATCTTTCCTTCAAGACGGTGAAATACTCAAAGAAAAATAATGATAGACTTTCCTTTTTACAGTGGAATTACATTGAAATATTATGATTATGTGTCTTCATTTTCTGTAGATACAGAAAACTTTTTTTTTTTTTTTTTTACCAGATTCTATTATTAATGCCTTTGAACAGTTTAGATACGGAGCTTCTGGCACGCCGTACCAGTGAATGTCACAGTTTATAAAAAAACATTTAGAGCATGCAGAGTGTTCTGTAGATATTTGTGGATGTAGTGAAGGCTGGATTTGAAAAGAGTGTATTGTTTCAAAAGTGTTGCCCACTGAGCACATCTTGTTTTCAAAGTAAGAAGAAAATAGGATACCTCTGTGCTTGCTTACTCTTTATTTAGACAAAGTGAACCCACTATTGGAAAAAGCTTTTAACAAACTGCAAAAACGTGTAAATGGATTGACTTCTTTGCATAATGTTGTGTGGCTGAAGGGAGAAATCTCTTTCTATCTGGTGTAGTGTGGACTTTGTATGCTGCGTATGCATCCAGGAACCATTACCTCATCTAGTCAGAGTGTTTATAGAGCAACGTCAGCCTCCTTTCCCCCTCAATGTGAGCCCCACTCTGTGTGGAGTGGGGGGAGAAACGGGAAAATGAAGGAAATAGATTTTTCTGAACTCGCAATCAAACCCAGAGCATTTCTGTAAATGCCAAAGTGCTTCGTGTTATTCCATCGAGACATTTTGTATTTCCATGTTTTTGAAATGAAAGTGCCAGAAATGCTTAAATAAAAAAAAGAAATGTATGTTTGTTGGGGATTGAAAATCAACGAACTTCAATGGTTTCCTTTCATTTCAAGAGTTGATGTGAGAGGGTATCATTCCGCTTGTAAACTAATCCATTGGACTGATTATCACTTGATACACTGACAATTGTGCTGTACATTTTAGACCTAAAATCTTGTTCACCTTAACCCTAATTTCCCTGATACCCTGATTTCACTGACTGGACTGCCTGAACTTTGAACTAACAATACAAACAACCACACGTGAGGCTGAAGGGAAGGATTTGTCGGTTGGAATGATGGATTGCCGCGTCTGGTACAGACATTCAGGCCATAGAACAGGAATCCTAAAGAGGAGGTTGTCCCAAGCATCAAGGATGACTTGATACAGGATTTTGACTTCCTCAGCCTCTCCTGTCTCTTCATGTAATTCCAATCTGACTCCATGATGCTGTGACCAGGGCTCTGTGCACTTCAAAATCTACTAAATGTAAACTAATGAATGTTGTGTATTGAAGCAATGAATGAATGAATTACTTAAAAAAAAATAGCATAAGAATCAGTCCAAAACTTAGGGCTAACTACTTAATTTCCAAAGAAATGAAAAATGAATGACATTGCCATCGTTATTACTTTAATGCTAATTAGCAAATATTAGCGGCTTAATGCTAAGCTAACCATGCTGACCATGGTGAACATTATCTAACCTTCCAACTTCAGGACATATCAATTTGAATGTCTCAAGAATTATGAAAAATATCAGTATAAATTACATGAAACCCTACATCGTGCTCATTATTTCCATAGCCATGGCTGTTGTGTCATATTTAATGCTAATTAGCAAATATTAGCAGCTTAATGCTAAGCTAACCATGCTGACCATGGTAAACATTATTTAACCTCCCAACTTCAGGACATTTCAATTTAAATGTCTCAAAAATTATGTAAAATGTCAGTATAAATGACAAGATACCCTAAATCATGCTTATTATTTCCATAGCCATGGCCACTGTGTCATATCAGGCAGTTCTTGTTCTTTTAGTGACTTGGTAGAGACATTTAACAAACCGCATATAGGACACTGACCAATTGTAGCTTACCATTTTTCTCAATTTTCATTGTGGAATTTGTGGCACAATGGGAGAGTAGTTAAAAAAAAAGTCATGTTTTTGTCGTTACTCTACAAGGGAAAAATTAGCATATGTTTAGCCCTATGTCTTTCCGATCGGGGTATCGTTATAGAGATATTATGTAGTCTGAAAAAAGACATAAGAATTTTGTTTCATCTTTCTTACCGATATATTGGAGAGTTAAGTCCCTACATTGTTTCTTCAGGTTCCATTTTATTATCTTATCTCCATCCCTGAAAACCTGATCTTAGCCATCATCTCCGTTATCATCTCCAGAATATCTGAAACCGCTCCACGTTCACCCTGGCTTTGGCCTCACACATTAGTTTCCGATGCCAAAAGGGATGAGATGTGATACTTAGTCTCACTGTTTGTTTGTTTTGTACCTCCACCGCGAGTGTAGGTGGATGCCGTCGTAGCCAAGGAGCTCTGCACAGATTGCAGTCGTTGCTGTGTATGTGTACACTCCTTTCCATATGTGTCGGTACGTACCTAGGCATTGCACGGAAGACGTGCAGACTGCAGGCCTTATGTTGCTTCTTTTTCTTTTCAAGCTTGCACACCCACTGAAACACATACATACAGTGTATATGTATACACACACAGGCTTTATTTTTAACTAGCTTGGAGCCTGGAGGTGGTTGTTAGCAAAAGGAAGATAAGGGTAAGCATGAGAAACATTATCTTTCTCGTGGGATCGAGAATTTAGTAGGTGACGTGTGCAAATGGTTGCAGTTTCCGTGCCTGGGACATCTATTAGTCAACTTAAGAACTGTGGAAACATGATTACAAGAAACCCCAGCACATGATGTAATCAGTTTCACTACATTTCAGTTTCATTTTTTTTCTTTATTAGGCAACATTTGGTGTGTTTGGAGATGAAATGCATTACAATTACAGGTTATCTAATAGTGTAGCCTAAACCTAATGAAACAGTAGCCAAAGGTCTTGTCCTTGTCTTTACACATGGATATTACTTTGTGAACAACTTTATAAATAAATTATCTTCCAAGTCAGCAAAGACACGCTCCAACAGTTTTCGTAACAGACACTTGAGTGTAACAGCAGAGTTCTGGAGTCCTCCCTTGTGTTTAACAGCCATTGATCTCGCTCACACTGAGCGCTCAAGGACAAACACAGACTGCTGATTCTCACTCCATATACGTGTGCATGAGCATCTATTATGATTGCATAATTTAAATCTTCTCGGATCAAACGCCTTTTCGAGGTCTGATGCTATGTGGCTGCAGTTGCATGGGCGATATTTCCTGAACCCAATTGATTAGAGATTCCAGCTGTTTACACGGACGCTAGTTAAATTTACTCAATAAGACACGTGTTCACCCGCCCCTAAACAAAAATCTGAATATAAAATTTTCAGCCAAGTGGTTCAGCCAGCTGTGGAGCATTGGAGCTGCTAGAAATGCACTTCAATCAAAAATAACCAAGAAGGACCCACATCGATTCCTACTTTGTTGCTATTGCCATGGAGTTTAGTCCAAACTTGTGAAGAAAGAATGTATTAACTCCAACTAGATTATGATGGATTCATGTGTTTCCAAGGTTATTAGACGCTGATATTTTCCTATCCAATGGGCTATTGGTGGGTTGCACCACACCCCTCAATCCGTTTTGAAATCCCTTCCAGTCGTAATGGATCGGGAAAGCCTGTTTTGACTAAGGCGGACAATACTGGAGTGCCGGGTTATTTTGTAAAGAGGCTAAGAAATGGTTAATACTCAGGGCAGCTTTGTACATAGAATATTCTGTCTGAGTTCTGCCCAATCCAACGTGATAGCTGTTAAGTACCAGTTTAAAGGGCCAGGCATTGTACATTTATGGTTATAGTATCTGCAACAGTGTCTTCTCTGTTCAGAATAGTAGAATTTTGCTCAGTTGCCATTACGTTGCAGGACTTCACACAAACTGATTTAACAAGTTATTTACTTGAACACCGGGCAATGTCAGAGATCATTTTCAAGGAGGCACTGGGCAGTGGGAGAAAGATCCAGGGGGGAATTTACATCCAATGGCACAGGCATTCTCTGCAGAGACATGGGTTTGCCTCCTTTACCGACTTAATGTGGTCCACCCATTGAGTCATCGGCTTCAAGTGAGGTGGCAGAATGGTGACTGAGCCAATGACCAGGTGCTAAAGCTATGTGAATGTCCTTGCATTTACAGTGTTAGAAACTGGGGCAGCACCGTGACAGTGCTTACAACTAACCTGACTGAGCCCATCGTCAGTGCCGCTGAAGGAATCCGTAGCTTCCGTAGAGGCTGAGAATAATATGAGCTCGGTGATAATGCCATGCATTTGTCACAAATTTATCCATACAAAATGTAAAGTGGTCACTTATTCATAGATTATATGTATTGAGATACATAGTGAAGTCAACAAAAAATACAAATCATGCAACTCTGCAATTTTGTGGTTTATGAGTCTGGGCACCAACATTGAGGAAGCCCAGCGGAGAGCTGAGAAAACTTTGACGGAAGATTAGATTAGCAAAGGAAGTGATATCCTAAATAATGTCAGCTACAGAAAATTTAGAGTTTTTGTTGTTGTTGTTGTCAATCAAATGTCAAATGTCAAGAAACAAATTACATTTGCGGCGTCCTTTAATCTATTATTTTCCAGCAGACAGATGACGCTGCCCAGACAGACAGCCAGCCACCAACACAGACTGTTCCCGAAAGCACAGACAGCAAGGCCCAACCCAAGAGACTTCACGTCTCCAACATCCCCTTCAGGTTCAGAGACCCAGACCTCAGGCAAATGTTCGGCGTAAGTACAGCAATATCTGACATAATGAAAGTAAGCCTTCAAAAATTTGGAAAGTCCCATGTTGTTTTCTATCCAACATTTGAGTTAACAGAAGAGCAGTGTGGAATTTTCTGTTGAATTTGTGACAGACTAAAATGTGGAAAGGTCTCTCAGCATTACAATTTTGTTGTTGTTTCTTTGCAGCAATTTGGCAAAATCTTAGACGTGGAAATCATCTTCAACGAGCGCGGCTCTAAGGTACGTGCTGTTTCTGCTTTGTCTAAGTGTGCCCTCTAAACTCTGTTGCTTTAAAATATGTATTCATTTTTATTTATTTTTTTTTTGTGGTACCTTTTCGAGCATCTCTGGTACAGAGTAATCAGTCTGTTTGCGCGCACCTTTAAATACAAGGAACTGAACAAGCTCCTGCTTCTTCGTGTTCGAAGGAACCTTGATCCACCTTAATAAGGGACAACACAATTTTGATATTGATAAAAAAGAAAATGTTCCAGATTGATGTTCAAAGTTAATTAAGAATCTTTCCACTTTATTTCATTAACAAACCAGAGAGTCATGACTGATCAATACAAGTATATTAAAATGTCCTCCTTAGAACAACATCCTTCTGTTGTACTGAGCGAGGCTATTCTTAGACGAACCTCTTTGAGTTTTACAGTGTTATTATTTGCAATTTCTGTGTTCTTTTACTTTTTTTCCCTGCTATTAGTGTAGATAAATTTTCTTATTGACAATTCCACGCCACGAAGAAGGTGATTTCTCATTCATTCTTTTGGTATCTTTAATAACTTCTGATGAATCTATTTGCTGCACCACCTTGAAATACGGGAACGCGGTACTGGGGGTGATTTATGTCGAACTATGTCGTTTGCAATTGTCGTGAACCCCTGCTATAAAGGAGGGGCATTTATTACTGAGCCATGTTATTAACCCTTGAGGCCTGAATTTACTGGAACAGTGTAGGTAATAAATGGGAGAAAACAGCGGAAGGCTTCAGCTCCAATAACAAATATTGTGCATAAAATGTTCTACATGTTGAATTGCATTTTTGGTGGATGTAAGAAGATCTGCAATGCTCCCATTGAAGAAGTTATTTATTACAATGTTATTTATTAAAATGTACCAAATAATGTGCATGTTCTTCTTGCTTCTTTCCATCCTGCACGCAGGGTTTTGGGTTCGTAACGTTCGAGCATAGCATGGACGCCGACAGGGCAAGAGAGAAATTACATGGCACCGTGGTAGAAGGCCGTAAAATAGAGGTGCATGTTCTGAAATATTTCTTACGTCTTCTTCCCTTCTCCCTGTTCTCCTTTTCCTCTGTGTGTGGCAATGTGTGCGTGTTTGTTTGTTTGTTTATTTGTCCCTGCGTGTTTGTGTCTGTGAGCATCTGGCAGGACACCGCTACTTACCACCTATCCATCAGTACATCAAGCCGTAGAGTCGCCCAAGACCCATCATTTCTGTGTCCTTGTGCGGTCTCATTAACCCCAACACAAATAAATGTCGGCATATAACATCATGGTATGCAAGAGACTTTGCCTGTTTTTTAATTTTTTTTGTTTGTTTACATTTTTGTTCCTTTTTCCTGTTTTACTTGATTTTGTACTGTCTAGGAAATTGACCTTGCCAACAGTTTGAAAACTGAAACTGCCAGTCATCTATAGGCATTGTTGTGTTTAGAAAGATTGATCATGAATGTTAAAAACCAGAGATGTTCTTACATACAGTATGTTTAATGAGGAAAAGAGCTTTCCCCCAGAAACAAATTCTCAAATCTTTCTTATCCATGGATAGAGGAAGTACTTAGGAATTTGAAGACATCTGGAGAGCGAAATGCAAGGTTCACGTCTAAGCTGATTTAGTAGCATGACATCACTTAAGTGCTTTCAATGTCTTGTGTCCACTCAAGAGGAACAAAAGCTAGATGCCACCAGCCTTAAAGTATAACTCTGTCCATTTTTTTCCCCAAGCCTTAGTGTAATGATATACCGTGACTGGCTTTTGCTACCCAACATCCGGTAGAGATCCAGAGATACCATTTGTGCATTGTAGTTGCAATCTTCCATGGCTAGCCTTCCATACCAAGCATTGTCTATGCATAATAATATAATAATGCGACATGCACCAAAGCCAGTCTTCTACACCCATCTATCTATCTATCCATCCAACAATCCATCCATCCTTTCTGTCACTTATCCAGACCGCAGTGTCCAAAAGGAGGTACCATTGTTCCCTTAACTTACAGCTCCTAATGGCGAATGTCTTCCTTGGTGTCTCCCATTTCAATTGGATCTCCATGGATTATGTACGCATAAAGAAAAGGGACACCAGAGGAAATCCTAATCAGAACCCCAACTTCTTTTCAGAAGGAGTAGTAGCTTCATGTCGATGTCTACGTTTCTCACTTTAAATCTAAAAATAAGCTCTGCCAATCTGCGAATTACCCAAAGCTCGCGGCCACAGCTGAGGTTTGGGGTTTAGGCTATCTGGTGGAGATGTTTGTCATCAAGCCATCAGCTCATCTTATGTTCAACAATAGCTTTGACCTCTTTGGCTTGATGCAGTACATGCAGCAACCTTTTTTGCAGCAAAACTTAATCAAAGATTCTAACATACATCTACCACTTTGTAGTGAATAACCAGAATTCTTGCAGTGATCTCAAGCCGAATCAGTGGTCCAACCAGTTGCCCAACAAGTTACCCTATAGCCAAATTGTAGCCTAGATACCTATCTGTCTGTAAGCTATATTGCTTTTATGATGAGATCCATCCAATATACATATAAAAAAGAGTTTATACTATCCACGCTATCCCAAAGTTTGCCTTCTCCCATTTTGGCTTCTTCACGTTACTTTCAGAAATGTGGTATTGCCTCTGGTCAGTGTAAAGATCTCATCATCATCCAGCCAGAGTGGACTTTCCAATCATCCTAATTAATCTCCTACATGAACCTTTCCTCTATTCCTCAACCTTTCTCCCATCCTTCCATCATCATAATGTTTATCCTGCAGTCTTGGCAGCTCAAAGCCCTTATTCCTTAGCCACGGCAGCTCTATCCAAATGGCCGAATGTCTCCTGCATTACCCTCAGTGTAACAGTCTCTCCATCAAACCCGATACGTCAAAAGTACAGTTTACTGCTCTTTGACTAGACAGTATTCTGTAGAATGAAGCTTCCAGGTGAGCAGTGACTTACTGGATGGGAGGTCTAGCACCTAATCGCTTCATTTAGAGTGCTCCTTGCCTTCCAACCTACGTATGGCATGCACAAAAGGTCTCCACTTTGTTTTCACAGCTCTCTACATTTTTGATGTTCAGCGTACAAACTTCATACAAACCCCAATCAAGCCTACCGTGGTGCTTACACCTTATCTATTATAAAGCCTCCACGACAGCTCATCACTGTGATTTATATTCCACTTGTCCTTGTTTCCATGTGTGATTGACACACTTCAACACTGTCGTCTACCAATTCCCTGATCTTCACTTTCTGCAACAAAAGCTAAGTGGAACACTTGTTTCCCAAGTACAGTGTTAGTCTTAAACTAACCGATAGGCTTTTTGCACAATTATTAACTATATCTACCTGGTATTAATACGGAAGGCATTATGATGCTGCAGGTATCAGTGAAATATGATCCAGGAAGGCTAGTTTGAGTGGCAGATCCATGAGACTGGAGGTTTATCAAACCTTCAGCACACTGTGTTTGTTCACCCCTGGCTATTTAATCTCTGTATAGAGAATATACAGTATCCAGATACAGACCTCATGATTATACCAATGGGAAATATGGGCTTAGCCAAATTATCAGCTCAAGCTATTCCCTCACAGTCGTACTTCAAGGTTCTCTCTTTGTAAGAAAAACTAGAAGAAGCCCTCTGTCTCCATGGATTGTTTAAGCTCCAATACTAGGAATCTCAGATAGTACAAACTGTTAGATTCTTTCTTGGTTTTACTCCACCGGACACACAGTGACAAATAAATCCCACTGGATCACTTAAGTTTGACCATCTCCTCTAATCTCGCATGACTCAGTGCAGTCGACCTCTCTCTGAATCCATCCAGTTGCCCAGCTCTCTGCAAAGTGTTGCACAACTTTTATCTTTTCTTCTGAACTAATTTCATGATCTGACAGCTACCATACTTTACACAATTTAGGCAGCGGTGTAGTATTTGCAGCAGACATGGGTGGCCCAGATAGCATCACATGTCACTGCCATATGATGATTCTGTAGGGCTCTATTTGAGAACCAATATGTGCTTAAAGCAACATTTTTAGCCCCAATTACTAACGGAGGAAGACAGATGGTATGGACCAAATGGTCAGAGTTATGCTTTAAGAGACCGGCTAATTGCTTGTATGGAGAGAGCTGAAAGAGAGAGTTTGTGCAGTGGAATGATTATCAAGTTTTCTTGGCCACCTGAGTAAGATGCTGCTTATTCCTTTCTCATCCCCTCCTCCCCCACCATCCTTCCAACGGTAGCTTGTTTAGGGCCCCCTTCCAACACAGTTACAACGGTAACAGTACACAAACAAGTGGGCGGGGCCAAAAGGTTTGGGAATGGTAAGTGTGGGCGAGCAAGCCATTCTGCCAGCATTTCCTCTCTCTCTCTTCCTCTCTCTTTGGAACGTTTGCAACGCTAAAACTCACGTGACATTTCTTTTTGAATTGTGGTTGAGTTGATGCTGTATATTGACATACATATTTTTCTTGCGTGTCGGCGTGCGTGTCCATTCACTAAGTGTTTCTCCTGAAGCTGCGTGTGCGAGCGATACTGACTGAGATATGAATTCGTTTGCACACCTATCTGAGATTGTTGGAAACCCTTTCATTGATTTATTTTTATTTTTATTTTTGGAAGATTATGCACCCTTATTTTACTTTATCCTGTTAGCTGTTGTTTGAATTTGGAATGATTTGACTGGTTATGGATTGACTTGGTTGGTTTATTTCAGTACATCTATTGTCTTTGGTTGTTTTTTGATATTAATAATATAATTATTCTTGCAATGAATTAGAGAGGCTGTCGTCTGAGTGTGAATGCTTTGTGTTGCTTTCGTCACAACAGTTCTTCTCACATTTTAAGGTTGACTGGATGTTGCATAATGCTCCCGACATATTCTCTTCTTCCCTTCCCCCATTTTCTTTGTCTGTTTTTCCCCTTATTCCTCTCCCCACCGCATGCATCTATACATTTACAAAAAAAAAATCATTTTAACAGTGCATCTGTTGTTTCTTTTTCTTTTTTTTTTGTCTGTATGTTATTGAAATGTCACTATTTTTGGGGAGAGCATGCTGGAAAACGCCATAAGATAGAATATATGCAAATGAGAAAAACAACTGATTTGTTTTGGATGTGTTTTTAAGTGTTTCTGAATGTCGAAAACACAGAAATGACATGGATGTTTGCCATGATACAGTGTACTGCTTTCTTTGTTTACAACATTAGGAGACTATGCATGCAGATTTACTATTAACAAGTACAGCACTTTCGACTGACAGATAAGTGTCATAACTCACGGAGCTCTGTCTTTACCTGCTGTAGGTCAACAATGCAACAGCCAGAGTAATGACAAACAAGAAGACTGTCAACCCATATGCAAATGGTAAGTCCTAGTTAAGTTTACTAATTGTTTTACCACTCTTAATCTAAGTCTGCACCAATGGTTAATGGCGTATATCCATGTAGTGGGAGTGAATGGGGCACAGAAACGCAGCCTCTAAATAACGCATTATCTGCCGCGAAACTCGTTCATTTCACCAATATTTTGTTACCGTACGCAAGTGCTATTCCCCGTTGAGTCCGGAGTTACCTGTTATCATCACCCAGGGTCTGTAGATTGACCTACAGACCCCGGATGATGACTTCTGACCTGGATGATGTCGTCTCTGAGCGCCGCGCGCACCCTCGACAGTCGGCTTGTTTACCTGCAATTTGCTACTGCTATGGTTCGTGCACAACCTCAGAAAAATATTCAGTAGCAAATTACAGGTAAACAAGTCGACTGTCGTGGGTGCGCGGCTCACAAAGGTGACATCATCCAGGTCAGAAGACATCATCCAAGGTCTGTAGGTCAATCTACAGACCTCGGATGATGATACTCCGGACTCAACGGGGAATAGCACTGGTGTACGATTACAAAATATTCTTGAAATGAATGAGTTTCGCGGCAGATAATGCGTTCTTTAGAGGCTGCATTTTGGTGCCCCAGTCACTCCCATATTCTGTTGGCATTCATACAGCAAATACTGAAGTGACGTGGGCGTCATTTAGTTTTGTGTGACATACAACACACTTCAGTGGTGCTACAGGCTTGATAAACCCTGGTCATCAAGGGTCAGGGTTAAGGCTGACATTAAAAGCTGCTGCCTGCACGGCTAACATTTTACCAACACCTGTGCTGCATTCATATGTGCAACCAGTGAATGCACGCAAATATTCGCCATTATGGACGATCCGATGTCTTTTGAAGAAGTTGTTGCTTTTGGTGAGGATCAAAAAATGCCATGTAATTTATTTTCTTTGTTGTTCAAATTTAATCTGGCATACATATTTGTTGATGAAAATGGTGTTTAACTAAATGATTTTAGTTAAACACCATGTGACCCTAGTGTGTACTAAATATCTGAATGAAATCCAAGTCCAGTCATGTACAGAAATAAACTATCAACGATACTTCACTATATCCCATGCTGTCTCTTCCTCTCCCTCTTTTTCTTTGTCCTTTCACTATGTCTTATTTCAGGCTGGAAGTTAAATCCAGTGGTCAGCGCTGTCTACAGCCCAGAATTCTATGCAGGTAGGAGGACATGCCCTTCTCCATCTGTCACCATCTCCTTTGTTGTTATCTCCATCCTCCTCACTCTTTTTGTTCTTTAGTTTCTGTGACATCTTCATTTTCTCCCTCTCTGTCTCTCACCCCACCTCCACCCACCCTTCATTCTATCCCTCATCACTGATCCCTCCTCTGCTTTCTTTTCACAAGCAACATGCAACCAGGCAAAGTCTGTATATAGCGTGAGAACTGTGCTGAATTGCACAAAGCCAACAAAAGACACTGTCATCTCCCCTGCGAACAAACAGGCATCCTGCAACCCCAACCACCGCCCCGCAAGCCATTTTCGATCTTGGCCGGGCCAGCGCTCAGTGGTTAGGTGCAGCGCTCTGCCCAGCCCCCAGCACCCTGTCATTAACCATGGTCATTAAAGTGAGAAATACCTGGATTTTGTGATAAGAGGAGGAAGGACCGATAACAGTGTGTCAGAGGAGAGGAGGAGTAAAGGGAAGTAAAGGACAAGAGAAAGGAAATTTAATTGTTCATTTCTGCAAGGACATAAATGAAATGTATTTTGCAAATTAAAATCAATATTTTCAATTTTTCCAGACAGTCGTTTACCTAATTCACCCCTGCGTTCTTTTAATTACAAAATGGCTTTGTATTGATTTACCTTTGTCTCACCTTTCAAGTACCCAAAAGGCCATTAGGGAAGGTGCGCGTGTGTTTGTATATGTATATGTGGAAGGTGTATAAGATTTCCATGCTTCTTCTTTAAATTTGTGATACTATGTTCTTATTAGGCTATGATTGTGACCATTCAGGATAGACCTTTTTCTTTGCGGATAATTTGCTAAGGTGTTTTGATAACAGAGCAGATTAAGATTCACCAGGCAGTGTTGAAGGTATACAGACCAAACTACTGTCACAAACTTGGCTGTTGGCATTATTTGAATAAAGTATATGAAATGAGATTTAGTTTGAGACCTTTTATGAAACCAGTCCATGAAAAATATTCTTTTTCTTCAAGATATATACAGTATATATGCAGAAGTACCAATGTGCCAAACGTCACCCCAATGCCTTGTATCATTACACTACCAATACTAATAATGGACATAATGTCTTCTTCTAATTCATACAATTTACAGATGGGCTGCTTATCGAAAATTGTATGTGAACAGTCTCTAGTGTCAAAGTTAGATGCTGGTAAATCCCACAATACGCCTACCTTTACTTCCAAAGAAAAGATGTTGTTTATTTGTGCAGCCACGAAGAGGTCACTTGGAAAACATAGATGTACTGTGGGTTTGAATATGCTGTCCGACCATATGTAAAGCAAAAATTTACCAATATGGTCAATGGCACATGCATCCAAATAGAGAGGAGCCAATGTGCCATTGCAATGAATTGTGAAGAATAAATAAAAAAATTAGTGGGTTTTAATTCTCACCTTGAGAACTTGAACATTGCTGCATACCTTGCAAATAGACTCTTACAGTTGGTGGTAAAACACCATTTTGATTTCAATATGCAGCGTGTTTCAAACAATACCAAGAAAAACGTACTTCTCCAAGCAGTTGGATAATACTACAACCAATCAGAGTAATTTTGTTGTAAACAAATCCAACTCCACAGCGCTCAGATGACGTGTATGACTACCTTTAAGGATTTGGTTGGCGTGGCAGATCCTTGCATCGCCACAATCAGCTCCCAACGGTGTGACTCCTGACCAACTTTCTGTCGCAAAACTTTTGTGGGCAAGGGAAGTGGGCAAGGGTGGCTTCCAGGCTTTGGTGACAGTCAGTTTAAAATAGATTTAGAAATTCTTGCTGTGATTTGACTGAGAGACTTGAGAAACTGCAGATTGGCACCCAACCACAAAGCCTAAATAAAGCAAACAGAAACAGTTGTCTGTTAGGGTTACAAAAAGTGGACAATTTTTTTTTTTCTTTTGCTATTTTCTTTTACTATTCATAGTTGCACTACTGCACATTTGGGTGTTCAAGAACAAATGAAAAACAGTGCTTTGTTTGTGGTGAGGTTACAAAATATGTTCATATGGTCAGCAATTTGACTTGCATTTTGACTCACGATTTGCCTTTGAGGCCTTATGTGACTTGACTTGGACTTCACCTAAAAGTATTAGGACGAACAGACATAAGACATTTTCAATCGGTTTAAGCAGTACTGGTCATTATTCCAAAGTCCAAATGGACCTCAAAATGTTCTCTCTAAATGCCAGACACTCATTTTCCTTTCGACAGTATTAACAGCAGTGTCAAGTAGCAGTGGGAAGAGTCATCTCACTGACATCAAGAGCCAGTGTGACTTTAAGGGTCGCCAGGCCACTCGGCCCTAAAATCAAGGTGACAAAAGATGAATAGGAACAATTACCAGCCTCACTCCTCTCCTTGTCTCTCTTTGAGAAAGTCTCATCCTTTGGCTCAAACCTTCCATTTTTCATCAGGTCAATGAATGATTCACTGTTTCTATTAGCATTTTATTAGATATCCTTTTTGAAGAGATGTATAATTAGGGTTGGAAATGGCACCTCGATCTCCTTCTCAACCTTCACTCACCCCGGCTCTCAAATTAAGCTTCGTGTCAGTCGCCCCCCCCATTAAGATTAATGATAAGTTAATAACAATACCACTGCAATAGCTCCACTGCCACTCTTTATTCTTTCTTGCTTCTTACATTCTTTTCCTCACTCACATTTCCCACAACAACTGGAAATGTAAGGACACTGAACATATTCTCTTCAGGATTCTAATATCTATTAGAGTTTTAGAGCAATTTGTGTTATACCGTGTACTTACATTTTCAGGGATTTTGTGACAACAGAAAAGGTTTGCCTCATGTTCTGCTATCTGTCTCCAGTACCAGGTTTCCCCTACCCAGCAGCCAGTGCAGCAGCGTACAGAGGAGCTCACCTACGGGGCAGAGGACGGACTGTGTACAACACATTCAGGGCGGCCGCTCCGCCTCCTCACATCCCTGCGTATGGCGGGTGAGCCTCCCTTCTTTCTCTTGCCCTATTGTCCCTCCTTCCTCTTTGGCCTTTTCTCTTTCTCTTATCCAGTGGCAAGTTCTATAAACTCAGCACAGAGTCAGTGGTGAGGTGCATGTCAGCCTCCCCTCACAGCAACAGCACACTCCCCCACTTCCGCAGCATGCCGAATCAACCTACGGGCATGCTCCGAGACATGTGCCTTTGCACGAGCTCATGGGAAATGACTGTCAATTTGGCCTTGTACTGTGGTGTCATTGAGAGAGGCTGTGTTCGTGGTGGAACTGGAGGTTCGCCACTTTGTCTCGGCTTTTGGAGTCTATCCAGTCGCCAAAAGAGAAAAGAAAACCTCTTCCCTAGCCCGAGGAGCGGCTCTTGCCGACTCTCCATGGCTGAGCGCCTGGAGATGCGCTAAGCAGAGCCGGGTATTGTGGGCAGTCAGATCTGATTTACCATTATTCCGTTGCTCGTTTTATTTATTTTGCTCTTTATGACTGCGAGCAAATGGACACTAAGGAGGTTGGCTGGAAGTCTATTTAATGATAAGAGCAGCTTGATTGTTCTTTTGATTCCATGGAACCCTTAAAGGGTCACAGCATATTTTTCGAGGACTATCTTTCAGTGGTCTGGTGCTATACTGGCAGTTAAAGAAACACTATACCAGATGCATTTAGTGCACAATTTAAACAAATGTTAAAAGGCCTATCTCAGTGGCCAACAGCTTGTTACAAGCACAACTGCAGACGTGATAGTCTCTGTAGTTGTCAATGAGAGACCAGGTGAACCACAGCTTAGGGTGCGCTGACACTCACTGCAGTCCCAACCAGTGGAGGTCCACTACAAAACACAATACGGCACCATAACAATGCTCAGTCTTTCTCCTTGGGTCAAAGGAAATTTAAAAGTTACTGCGAGGTAATGCAAGAGTTGTCCGTTGCTGTGACCCTTTAGAGGCCCAGTAGGTTTCTTTTATCCACTTTAGTGCCAAAAATCAAGGTAGACGAAGAGGACACAATGAGAGGAGGTCATTAAAAGAGATCATTAAATGAGGTCCAATATAAGAGCAAAACAATGTGTTTCATGTATGAATGAAATTAGATTTAGTGTCCTCATCATTCCTTACAGATGGGATGTTTTCCTGCACCTTTATTTTTCCAAGTGGGATTTGTTACCATTGTACGCCAAGCTTTCCGCCTCATCCAAGTATAAAAACAGTGCAAATCTGAATTGTTTTCAAGTAATGTACGCGTGACCAATGAACGCAACAAATTTCCCATCGCTGCTTTGTTAAAGGGAAATTACCGTTTTTTACAACCTGGAACTTATTTCTGGTATAAAATACGATCATTTACTCACCCATATAACTTCGGTGTCATTTGGAGACGTATATTTAGATCCAGCGGAGCGCTGCGTATATCCATATAGTGGGAGTGACTGGGGCACCGAAACGCAGCCTCTAAATAACAGCTGTTCCTCTCTCTGCCTCTGCATCCTCCTTTCAACGAGCTCCTCATCCGTATACTCTGGCTCAAAACGGTAAGGACGTCCATCATAAACAAAGTTGTCGTCCACAACCTCACAATTGGAAAAATATTCTGCCATGTTGCAAAAAAATAGCAGTAGCAAATTACAGATAAACAAGCCGACCGTCGCTGGTGCGCGTGGCGCTCAGAGATGACATCATCCAGGTCAGAGGTTAGTAGGTCAATCTACAGACCCCGGATGATGATAACAGGTAACTCCGGACTCAATGGGGTATAGCACTAGCGTATCATAACAAAATATTGGTGAAATTAACGACTTTCGCGGGAGATAATGCGTTATTTAGAGGCTGCGTTTCGGTGCCCCAGTCACTCCCACTATATGGATATACGTGGCGCTCCACTGGATCTAAATATCTTCCGAATGACTCCAAATGATACCAAAGTTATATGGGTGAGTAAACGATCGTATTTAATGCCAGAAATAAGGTCCAGGATGTAAAAAACAGTAATTCCCTTTTAAGTTTAACAGCAACATGAAATTTAAAGGATTATTTATAGATGGTGAAAGTGTTACAACAAATTTCACCATATATCCATGCAGGCTTTGTTCTTATAAATGTAATATTCTCAACTAAAACAGAAGAAAAAAACAATTTCTCTGTCAAATAAGCTGTGACTGAACAGGAATAAATGCAAAGGCATATCAGTCCTTTCTTTGAAAATAATAAAAAGGGGCGAAATTTTACAAATCTGTTTCTGGCAATGTACTTTTTGCCATTATCTTACGCATAGCAAGCATCCAAGCAGGAAATGTTCATTTTCTATGACAGCTGCTAAGAGCTAGTTGGGAAAAATGACAACCTGGAATGAACTGAAATGCAATGTATTAGTTGTATTAGCATGTTAAAAATGTGGGTGAGAACACAAGAGAAAATCTTTATAAATCACATCCTTCCTCCAGAAAGTATTGCATTTGTATTAGCCATCAACAGCCAATTTAAACAAAAGCAACTTCACACTTGAATATAAAACAGACTTTAGAATTAGAGGTGAGTCTTTCGGCAATTTAAGCCTGTTCAAAATAAAGGCCTCTTTGTTTATTCTGGAGAAACCAATATCTCAGAATACATCATTTGTTTATGAAATGGAATAACTTTTGAAACCCACTCTGCCCAAAGAAGATGTGTTGGTGCTCATTTTTAACAAAAGCAATTTGTCTGGAGGAACGACTATGTACACCCTCCAACAACGCTGTCACAATGAGCGTCTCTTGCAGGCAGATGAACCGTCACGTAGGATGAGGAAGACAGGTGTTTGGGTGAACACTCGGGCACGGTCCTGACAAAGAGATATGTGCTAGAGATTGTACTTTCATTAACGCTGCTGCACCACTTAATTGCCCTGGTGGCAGTCGGATGTGAATTATTAATGTGGACCGTGATGTATTTTTATTAAAACTGCCTGTCTCGAGTGGCGGTGAGCCGACTCCAAATAAATCCTGTGACACACCTCGGAAACAGAGTTTGCTTGGTATCTGTGTGTGTGTGTGTTCATAAAATGTCTTTAATGGGACCTGACATGACAGCCCATAGTATCAATAAGCCAATGTGCTCGAAGGAGTCCCACAGACTACATTTTAATGAGAGAACTGGCTCTCTGGGCCATTTTGACATTTAAGAAGTTATTGATTATCAGAGATATCACCAAGGTGTGAAACCAATCTAATGGCAAGTGAAAGTGGGAGCTTGGTCCTCTGTGGAGATCTTGACGTTAAATGGAACTACATCATAAGGTAGTGCTGGCATCCACTTGCAGACGTTTTTATTGGAAACTAAAAGAGTTGAGGCATAGCATTCCACTGCAGGTCAGGATACAAGTGGATTATTCGATGTCTTTGTCACAAATTGTTATGGCAACCTTATCTCCAGGAGTCGGTATTGACTCACCGGAAGAGTCGGTCTTCCGTACTCTTCTAGATTTGGATTAGATCAAATCAGGCAAAAATTGGCATTTCTTGTGAGCAGCTGTTTCTTATTTTATGCCGCAAACCTCGCTGAAGTTGCGCAGACTGTTGCACGCAGCTCCTCATGTAACAGCTCAGTGTGGTGTCAAAAAAATGCCAAAAAATCGAATGGCTCGGAGCTCGGAAACTTCACGACAAAAGTCAACTTGCCACTTAAAATGTTTTTTAATGTGACGCTGCAGCAGTGGGAAATGCTTACTTTGTGTTAACAACAATCTTGAAATGTTCTGGAGTCATATCCAGAATGCTACTCGCAGAGATTTATTTTGTTTTTTCCCTTAGATTGTCTGCATTGCATTTTAGTAGAATGTCAAAAGTAGCTATAGCTATAGAAAAAGTAAATATTTATATTCTAAGGATATAAATATTCAAGTGACATTGAATACTTAATATTCAAGGGATATTATAAGACGGGCAATACGCATAAGAATTAGTATTCAATGAGTTTACTATTTTATGTTTGATTTTTAAGGAGTTGTTAAATTTTAATGATTCCAGTCCAGTACAACAAGTTCAAAGTTTTCATGCTCTGAATTAAGAGCGGCCTATTTCTTCCCAATTGCTGTTTTTAAATCATCTCTACTTTATAATACAAAAAAATACTTTTGGGCACATGATACGTAAATATAAACTGGAGAATGTGTTTTTCTCCAGTGGCTGGCCATCATGAATGAGACATTTTACAGAGTATTGCTTTATTTTGAAAATTAAAAGCTCTGAGAACTGTATTTTCCAGTGTTTTCCCAATTACACGGTGCAGCCTAATTACTGACAACTGGAATGGCAAGCTGAGAATGGTAGGCATAGACCGCCATCTTTTGTTTCTAACCTGAGACAAGAGCTGCGAACATTGTATTGATACATGTTAATTACCAACCTTTCACCACTGTGTTGACAGAAAATGCAAACCAACCACCATTCATTCAAAGCCATTACCTTTAATTAGACATATCATTTTTAGAAGGGTTATCAGATATAAACAACACTATACGTCTCATGTTTCTGATTGGAACTGATAAATAAATCACATTATGGTATTTTTGAGTATTTTTGGACCTTTCCAGCCTCCTTATCCAGCAATTAAAGAGCAGAGGGGGTGCCTGCTGTATTTCCCCTTTGCCTCTGCCCCGTTAACGCCCTTTTCTTTTTTTTTTGGATTGTGGAGATGGGGGTTGGTTGCTAGCTAGCCCGGTGCCTGCATGTCAACATGCACTAATATGGATGTTTTTGTTTTATTGTGTGTTTGTTTGTCTGTTTGTTTGTGTTTGCATCCTCTGCAGTGTTGTTTACCAGGATGGATTTTATGGTGCAGATATTTATGTAAGTATCATTTACCGGTATGACGTTGCATGCTACACCGCCATCTCCGTGGTTTCTGCCCCCATTGCTGCGCATATGCAAGCCTCACCCCCCGCGATCATTCATGGCTTCACCTTAAGCTGGGGGAGCGGATAGGTGCTCATGTCACAGCCCTGGCTAAGAGACTATAGGCTACAAACACGGACTAGAGCTGCATGGCAAATAAAAGTGTTTTTCACCGATGCAAAAAACACATAATTACCTCCACGGGGTGACAAACCATTTACACCTTTGTAAAAAATAAATTTCCCTTCAGGGAAAGTCTGAAAAATATGATATATAATTTAGTCTCTATTCACGATGAGTATATGGTCACTTTCTGTGGTGCTACAATTTATGCCTACGTGCACTTTTATAATATGTAATAATGAACCATACACTGAGCACAGGATTTAGATGAATTTAGATCATCCATAAACATGGAATACCATACAACTATGTTTATTATTCAGTTAGTTTGTATTTTCAAATGATTAACTACTATTTCTATTTACTACTATCACATTTTTTATACGTATAAAAAGAGTATTGGAGTGTTCTAATTAAATCCAACTGTGACACACAAACTGGTATCATCTGCATAAAAAGAGTTACATCCATACAAAGTAAATATATTTCTCGTGTTTATCCCCTATTATTTTATTTCTTGTCAGCATATTATTATTATTATTATTATTACATCTGATTTAAAAAGAAAAAACTATCTAACCCAGTGGCATGTAGACTTTTTCAAAATATAAGACAATACGCCGATGACACTGATGTGTATTATAGAGAAAGAATCAGGTACATTTTACTGGTTAATGCTGTGAGGCATGGTTGTCCTCACTCTACTAGCTAACTATTGCCAAAATATTTAGAATAATGATGACAATAAATAAAAGGGAAATTATACGTTACTTAAGAGACTGATGTGGAAATTTAAGAAAAACAGCATGTGAATTCCCAGTCAATGTAAAAATTTACCTGATTTCATACTGGTCCTTAAACTCAGCATTTCAAGGTTGCGAAAGACACACACGCACCTACCCACTGACAAATATGTGCTTTTTTTTTTTCGATCCACTGCTGCCTTGAAGAAGGTTGAGGCTCACAGAAATGAGAAATCACGTCGTTAATAAGCAGAATTCCAAGCGCCGAGTCTTACTCTGTCACAATGGACAATGGAAACCACAAGCACTGTGTGTATGTACAGTGTGTACGTAGTTGTGTGTGTGTGTGAGAGTGTGGAGGAGGTGCTTAGATAGCTCCCATAACATTCGACCTCTTGCATCCCCATTAGCCCCATGCCCCTGCCACAGGGATTGATCGCCATGCTGGAATCACAACATTTAATATTCATTAGCAAAGGGATCTAGAGCCCCGAAGCTGTGTTTATGTTTACTGAAAAAAAAATAAAGACTTTAGCAGCGTATTCAGCGTATACACATTTACTCCTTCTTTACTGCTTCAAATGTTCAAATAAAAATAATTAAGCAATATAAAGTGTCACTTTAACAAAACTGTTATGGCATGGTATAGTATTCTTCAGTGACATATACACACAAGGCTATTAGGGCTGTATTGTTGAGCATTGGGTAGAAGATCAATATTAACCATTATGTGGAGGAATGTACATCCAAAATATTATCAAAAATAATTGCACCTTTGCTGTGGGAATATACATTTAGAATATTTTACTATGTGAGCTACTGGATAATAGGATTATTTATTATATCCTGCTTTCACTTTTGTAGGAAAAGGCCTTTATTAGTTTAATTTGATTTAATAATAAATAGATAGGCAGAAGATACACCCTATTGTTAAAATTTTTGACATCTGACTTTTTAAAAAAATATCCAATTCTAAATGCTTTCAATTTTGTGCAGTCCATTGTGTCAAGGCAGGGAAAACAGATAGACAAACAAGGTGAGGATTCCTCACTGGCCTTACTTTCCTTCACTGATTCAGCTCCTGTGATTGATTGGAAGCTGTGAAACTGTGCGTGTGTGTGTAGCCAGCACTCGACCGTACGCACATTCACCCCGGGTATTTATCTCCTTTCCAAACATAACCTGCACCCACACACGCATTCACGCGGGGCTGTAAGGGTCGCCATTAGTCACTCAGTCAGGAGTGACAGTCACACAGTGGCTGGTGACTAACACAGGCCGGCCTGTTTATCTTCCTGCCACGGCCCATCATCACACACTCAAAGTATCACTTTCTCGCCTCCACACTTTATAGTGGTAATAATGCATTGTTCATGTCAGGGCAGACTCACTCAGTCAGTCATCGGGGCATGGTAGGGTGGAAGGCGAAAGGGTGTGAGAAGTGCAGCTGTTTTATAATAAATTATCGCGGGGGGTGTCTCGGCCATTTGCCATCTAAAGTTAACAGCATCAAATTATATATAACTACTTGCATCTGATCATACATATGGGGTGACTACACCCTCAAATTCTGTTAGAAGCCTCTCTTCTGGTATACTTTGAAAAACGCAAAAGTGAAGCTAGGAAGCTATGACTATCAAAGGCGCAAACTCAAGGCGACATAGCGTTTGAGAGGTGGACGACTGGGGATACCGGAGATTGACTGACTGCCACTTGGTAATGCACTGGTGGTAGTCTGAGCGATGAGAAGCTAGTGTTAGACCCTGCTGAAGAGATGGGGATCGTGGTGGAGCTTTGATAGTCACTAGAAGGGCTTTGAGAGAGTTACTGAGTGGAAAATGGTTACTTGCTCTCATCAGTACACAGCAATGGCCACTTGGAATACATTACTGGTTCGTCAGTGTATTGCGTTTAATGCCACTGACGAGGAAGAAGACTCATTCGAGATGTTTTTTTTTTTTTTTCGATTTCCGTCAGTCTTGATAAGAAATTGCCGGAACTCTTAAGTGGAACTCTACCCCATAATCTTGGTACCCATCCCATAACTTCCTAGTTAGGGGCGCATCACAGAATTCAAATCCAACCAACCTGGAGTTGAAAATTATGTATTAACACACGTACATTTAGATGGACCAATCACCTTTGTCAATATGGCAGCAAAAATACACTTATAAATGGTGAAAATTTTACAGTGTCATCACCAAGAGTTTTCATGTCTTGGTCTGACTCAATTTAAAATCATTTGATCTGAATCCATACTCTTAGCTAAATCTCTTCAAGACTAGATGGATTAAATATAGCAAAACACGGTTTAAGACTCAGTGCATGGTTAGAATTGGTACTTTTGTTGCATGTCATTGCCACACCTTGCTTTTTCATCATTTCAGAAATATGCATTTGTGTGTATGTTCCTTTTTACGTGCAGTGTTTTTTTTTTTCCCTGCATGCCACGTACAGTATGCGTCAAAGTGTCAAAGCGGTCGATATGTTTTATTTTGTTAATAATTTGTTACTTTCTGGAGCATGTTGAGCATGTACATTACATTTACCATTTGCATGGCTAAACTGCGCTATCATGCACCACACCATTGAACCTTACGTATCCTTGATATTAAAGCTGCATGCTTATGTGTCTTTGGCCACTTGGGGGTAGCAGAACACACTTTAAACACAGTATTTACATAATATCATGTCATACAGCCCTAATGGCAGACGCTGTAAATATCCAGCTGATATATTGGCATATTAAAAGTGTCCACCTGATGAATTTAGGACAATATTTTCTCTCTTCAAGGTCTTCCAAATTTTAGCAGCTAAATGCTTCACAGCCATGCAAAGCTGCAGCCGCTGCCAGAAAAACAGTTAATAAGAGGAGTTTGTTGACCATAAAACCAAAACAATGAACTAAAAGGGATTACAGATGTCCATAAAGCTAACATACCAACAAGATATCAGTATATTGTGGGTTTTACATCACATCATGAAATCTCAATGAAGGACCACCCTCCCCTGTCCCCACTCCTAACCCTAGCCATATAATCCTTTAAAATTGTTCCTGAAGTGGCACAATGTTTATGAGTAATAAATATCACGTAGTGATATTGTAGTTGCTGAAATGCAAATTTGTTTGCATGCACCTGCTTTGGGGTCTGTTAATTTGTACTTGGGACGTGCAGAGAAGGGAACT
The DNA here is from genome assembly GCF_963514085.1 of Chelon labrosus. Classification (NCBI taxonomy): domain Eukaryota; kingdom Metazoa; phylum Chordata; class Actinopteri; order Mugiliformes; family Mugilidae; genus Chelon; species Chelon labrosus. The sequence goes on from NC_140354.1 coordinate 13,853,253, forward strand.
GATATGCTAGATAAACTGTGGAGGCTTCACAGAGTGTATTAGATGGCCCTGTGATGCTGACACTGAACAACACTGCCATGCATGATGCAGCATTGTGTCAGCACTTACAGTTTGACATAGTGCTGACAAACACTACTACAGCTAGACTGCCTCAGACAAACGAAAACTGGCTTCAGTAAGACTTGCACAGCCTGTCCAGTAAACTGCAGTGAGCAGACACTAAAAGAAGAAAATATCACTACTTACTCCAAACGTTATCCTCTGCCAATCTAGAACCGCAGCCCTAAACAATGGAAATAATTGTAATAATAAAAGCATTCATTAAATGTCAGTACTACGATGAAAGAGTGTTTTTTTTCTTATCTTACGAGAACAATTATTATTACAAAATGAGCAAAACCCAAATCATACCATCGATTCTATAAACATTAATGTAGTCACTGGATCTGATCAGTTTGCTGGTAGTCTTTTTATTTTCCATTGTTAATTGAATGTTTACCTCAAATGGAGTGATGTTTGGGGGCGTGGCTAGATTAATTGACTCGTCAACTCAGTGGTCCCCAGTCGGATCCACCCATCGCTCCGCCCCAGCTCCTCCCTCTCATCATTGACGAAACATGGCAAGCGGTCATGAACAAACCAGTAACTCAAATCAGTGGCTAAATTAACCTTTTTTTCCATCTATGGACAAAAATTTAAACTGGAACTAATAGTGTGCATGTAAACACTGTCACTATGACTGTTTTACTGAGTCTCTGAGATATTTTAGAGTGCAGAGATGCCACTTCACAAAGGACGTCCTTCAAACTAACGCTGCATTATCTCATCATATTCCCCCACTATGTCTGAAGATTAGTTCATTAACTCTGACAGTGAATTTGAAGGAGACGTAATATCAAACTGTGAGGATGCGTGCAGGCAGGTTCCGACATAACAATGCAGATCTTTTGGAATAACTAAAAAATAAGGTTTACTCCTCAACCAATTTTTAGTTACAATTAGATTCGATTAAAAAAAATAATCTAATTAATTAGAGGCTCTTTAGTTAATTAATCCCGATTAATCGCAATTTAATCGCATAACAATATTTGCCCCCAAAAGCAACAATTTTTAATTTAAATGGATTTCACTGAATCAAATAATAGACCCAGACATGAATATTGTAAACTCAAGCTCTTTTAATGTCTGGGAAAATGCATGTAATTGCATTTCAATTTAAAACAGTAGAAAAAGAAAGAAAATATCCCCAGCCAAAACTGAACAGACCTAAAGTTAAAGTGGCATTTCAGAACAGTATTGACTTTAAATGGTAAAAAAAAACAGCAACAACAAAAAAAAAAACACCGCTTGTTTGTACTCAGACCGGGTCTGCTAGCGCTAACGGCTCTGGCGGTTTCTGTGCTCGCTGCAACATGCTTTGCATTTAGATGGCACCGTAGGGTTGAAGTGCTTCAGAGGTATGCGAACTCTGTTTTGCACAGTTTGCATAAAACCACGCTTTTATCAAGGCTTCCATCAGGTAGTTTTTTTAAATGAAATTTGCCTTCCATCAGTCCTAGCAACATACTTTCACCTGATTCCTCTATTCTGGTAGCGGTTAGCCGAGCTCTGACGTGTGCATCAGTGTAGTCGGTGTACCAGGAAATGTTGCACTGACAAACGTTCCACGTTGTTTGGAATGCAAACTGCTATTAAATACGTTCATTTTTTAAACGTGATATATATATATATATTTTTTTTTTGTAATAAATTAATCGCAATTAACACGTTAAAGTCCCACCACTAGTTACAATACATTACCTTCACCCAAGGACCCAAGTTATGTGACTCCCCGGTCTAACTTTTAAATATAAAAATGTAAAAACCACACACATGCTACAGCTACAAAATACGCATTAAAATCTATTTTAAAAAAAGGGACTAGTACACCTTTAAAATTAGTTTTTCGACTTTAAATAACCTTAAACAACAAAATACTACACATAAAAACAAAATGCACCTTATAACATTAATATTGTACACAGCATATTCTTTTAATTTTCCATACTTATATTCATACAGAAATGCATGGATAGTTAGTGCTCCATACCTTATGCCCATGACATTTTCACATCCAATTAAATATTATACAGTGTCAACTGTGCTCTGGAGCTTAATGTGCCAAATTTGGAGGTCTAACAGCCTCTCTTTCGCAGCTCTGGGTTTAATCTCACCGATGCATTAAGAGATTAGGTGAACCTTTAAACACATGCAAACACTGTCACGGGGCCGCGCGACCTCAGAGACACACCGTATACAATATACAACCCTTGCGGCTTTTGGCTTAAACGCGCTCAGGAGAGACTGAACCTGGTTTGAAACACGCAGCCTTTGTCAGCATCTGGATGGTGATTCCAAACAAGCCTGTGGGTTTGTCGGCTTTGCCAGCAGCTCATTTCGTTGCCAGCCACAGCCACAGTTTCTCTCACCCCCGGCTTTAGAAGATTATGCAGCGGTACAAAAGCAAAGCAAAACTGTCAGAAAAGTTGAATCCACACATAGGCTATTGGATTGGGTTGAATTAAACTGTTTTTTTTTGTGTGTGTGTTCTACCCATTGAACTTCTTTGCACGTTTCATTTGATCTGCTGGATTGTTACGTATGTTTACACCATATGCTTAAATTCTCCATACTCATGACCCCTTTTCTTTTCACAGCTTTTGTTATAATTTTTACACACACCTCTGCAGATCCAGTTACCTGCAACCATAATCATTCTTCTTTATCTTCTTACTATCAGAGTGAATGACAGTTTCCATCAGGGTTGTGTCAGCTATACATAAAGTTGTTGATCATGGAAATTCCCATATTGAACATACCACTTTTAGGTTTTTTATAAGAAACACTTGTAAAGAAATCATTAATTATATCTTACCCACAATTTTATATTTGGCGGTGTTGAACTGGGTTTGAAACAGCTTTTAGACAATTATTTTTTTAAATAAAAATCTAATTTAAGTGAACAGTCACCCGAAACAATATTCAATTATAATAATTACCAAGTCTCCCTAACAATTGGGTGTTATTACCTAATTATTTGAGGGACTTGGTAATTCTAAATTCTGTTACAGACAATATATTTCACACGTATGCGGATCTAGTTATATGAACATGCATTTCTATATTTACGGGCGGACCTGAGCAGCTAATGGCAAATATAATCCTGTCATTTTGTATTTATGTTCTCGGTTATGTTCTAGTCTCACAGATGTAGAACAAACCATCTGCTGTAGGACTCCTATCTCTGCATTAAACACACATTAACAAATTGTTAATAACGTTGGTATGTATTAGTTTTGGCATTTAGGACAAGAAAGAAAGTTTTTTTTCTGTTTCCCCCCCCCCCCATCCCACTGAATTCATTAACTTTGCTATTATCTGCTTGTGTGTGTGTTTCTAGGGTGGTTACGCTGCCTACAGATATGCCCAGCCTACTGCTGCCACAGCTGCTGCATACAGTGACAGGTAAGATGCAAACTGTCGTGGGCATATAGCGAGGGTTGGTTTTGGGATGGTGTCATTCATCCCTGGCTGCACCGGCTTCATTCACCTTCACACGGTGTCCATTCCGGACATGTCTGTTCATAAGGTGCCGATCGAGTCTCGCAGCTTTCTCGAAAACCCGTCATGCACACAAACAGCAAAAGACGGTGCGACTATATCCTCCAACACTGCAGCGCCCGTTCGAATCACGCTTGTTCGGAGTGCTCCAGTAGCAGTTTTATCTAACGACGTTCGGCGACACGTAAAAAGCTTAAAACGTGTTCCCACGATGTGCAAAATATGCAAGTAGCATGCTATTTATACATAGCACAGCCCACATTTGCGGTTCTGGGGTCTGGAAAGGAGTCTCAAAACTCACAAATGTAGCCCGATCCGTATGTGTCATGCGTATATATCATTCATTTGCACAAAAAACATGCCATTTTCTCGAGATCTTAGTATGCTTTCGTGTTGGAACATTACATTAGCTAGAGCACCATGAATTACCCATAAATCTTGTAGATCGTAACACATTTGTCTCCATTTCTTAGGCTATTTACTCTCCATTCTAAAAGGTGTTGTTTGTGAGCCTTTGACATGTATTTCTACGGTTAGACCAGAACAACCCCAAACCATAAGAGTTCATATTGTCTCCCACCACCAAACCTGACTCAATATTGCACAACAATATCCATTGCAACGGCACCACAATGCACAAATTCAAAACTTGAAGTGAAGTCGAATCAGTACCTCTCTGAGAAATTCACAACACTGGAGGTTTATTAAGAGGCTATTGCACTGGATTGGACTGCAAGCTAGAGTCAAGAATTCACTCTGCAAATGATAGAAACACAAACGAAGAATCATAGTTCTGGTTAAACGGTGAAAATATGACGAATGAATATTGTAAACGGGCTTGGAGTTGAAATAGTGGTTTCTAGGGCTGAAATGTTATTTGAGGGTGCTTTATCTCCCATATGCCCCTTCCCCATTTTATTAATAATAGATATATTCATAACACAATGAATAATTTGTGTTAAATTAGTAAGCACGGCTGTGTAATTTTAGTTTATAATTGCATGGGACTTGCAGATGTCTGTCCTTTTTGATTCATTATTCATCTTCCGCCTCACTTTCTCCAACTCGTTTTCTTTTTCTTTTTTTCTTTTTTTTTTTTTTGCAAGCTCAGTTTGAATTAACAATCTCGGCTGGCAGAAACACAATTCATCGAAGTCAGTAGCGTGATGTCAAATTATTCTAGACAAGGCTTTGACTCCAGGCAATAGAGCAGGTAATATTTTAGCAGACGATGTAGGTATACAGCTGGTTTACCGGAAAAGAAACTATCGTGCTTATGAATGATGACACTATATTTGCCAAGGGAGAATTAAGGGGGGAGCCGAGATTAGAAGTGGAGAAGATTTATTCACTGCCTCGGTGCTTTTATTCAGAACACATCAGGGGAAACTGATACGTGAGATTAAAGCAGTGGTCCTCCACTTCTTAAAAACCTTTGTGTGACACACTCGCGCACATGAATCTAGGGGACAGGAGGAAGTAATAAGCGGTGACTCGAGAAACATTTCCTGTGGCACATGTGTATGATTGCTGTGAGAACTGATGCTGAATGGCACGACTCGGCTGCCAATGTTGATACACATAGTAATCAGATGAAGGCTCATAATGCACCGTAGGGCATCTGTATCCTCTACTGGCTTTACAATGCTAAGTACAACATGCAACATACAACAGTTTTGGTCTTTATATAATTCATAATTTATTCATAATTAATTATATATACACAAAAATATAAATTATAATTATGCTGAGGTTTATTTTGGTCTCATCTTTCTTCCTCTCCTCTGTTGTTCTCCTTGCCTAAACACTTTCATCCCTAATTTATGTTCCTCTATGCGTGTGGAGGGAAACAAAACAAACACTTAATGATGTTATGAACAAGTCCAGTGTCCATTAAAACGGAGCCTGTTCCAAACAGGGTCAAATTGTGACTCTCTAGTGCCTCGACATAGAAAAATGAAGGACAAGTCGCTGATTCCTCCTATTTGGCAAAGTGAGGCAAAACTTTAAGGGATAGGGTGCCGACATCTTGCAAGTTTGGAGACAGAGTCTGTGCAGTATTGTCTGTGAGTGGTGCCACGTTATTGATCTCAGTCACGTTTGCATTTTGGTTAGATTATTGGTTGGATTATATTTTTTTAAAACAAGTAGCATTATGGATTCAGACATTATAAATGCTAACTACCGGTTGCCAACTCTTTTCCCCACAGAGCTTATGTTGGAGTTTTGTTTAAGCTAGCTAGCTAGCTAATGACATCAATTCACGAACAATCTCCCTTCGCAAAAAATTTACTTACCGAAAAATACTGCAAAGATCCCTCAGATCCTTGAGGTTGGTTAGCACAGGTTACCGCAAAACTAACCATTTTGTAGGTTTCAAATGTTTCAAAAACAGTTTCTACTCTCAATACAACTCTCGAAAAGGAGTGCACAGGTGAATTTGGGAAATCTTGTTAGTGGCAAGTCATGGCTCTCGATCATGATGTTGCATATCCTGTTTCTGTAGCATCAAATAACTATAAACTAAAATTAAACTTATTTTTAAAAATAAACACTTGGATATACATCACCATTATATTAACTACCTACCTGTAACAAAGTTTTTGACTTGTTCTTTAGTGTTTAGTTTTTTGTAAAGCCTGAGTCCCATCCACTAACATGGAGGAGGTGTGGCTTCTGAACTATACCGCAGCTAGCCACCAGGGGGAGCCCAGCATGCTTTGTCGTCACATTTGGGGAACTGTCATGGCATCCATTTTTTTTTTACAGTCTATGTGTTTCACTCAATAAAAAGCCAAATTGCACATATAACCCAGTCTATCTAGGTTCTGTTGTGGGAAGGGAGTCTCTCACATAAAGGGTATGCCATGAGCGGTTGTCACGTTACTTTAGTCAGCCATAAAGTGTGTAGGTAAGCTCAGGTTTTAGTAAAGCAGTAACTGAGTGGCTCTTTCAGAAAGGGAAGACGGGTGGGACAAGTTGAGCTAATCAAGCTTAGACCTAAGAGAGCAATGAAAGTGCTGCTTCCCACCAAACCAAAACCAAATGTCTATTCCAATGAACCAGTTGAATTCCCTAATAAGGCTTCCCTGGGAGTCAATTTGGAGTTTTTTGTGGGGTTTTTTTGGGCTGTGTTTTTGTAGAGGCCACAAAGGATTTTATCATGCAGTCCACAGTGGAGCATTTAGCTGGGCAAGAATCGTTGGCTTGGGCTAGGGTTGCATCTGATGATTTCTGCAAATGACACCAATTCCCATGCAGTGTTGACTGGGATTAATGAGTACTGGTACCTACTGTTGGCAGGTATTGCTCATGAGAAGTTACAGTTGTAACACAGTATAAAGATGAAATATTATCCTGACAAAACCAGCATATTGTGTTGTACCACTGCATCAGCAGTATCATTTTGTATTTGAGGTCTGCACGAGTATTCTATAAAACTAAAAAATGTATTCAAGAGGTAAACCATATCAAATTTCTCCCATCTCTGCAAAGAAATGGCAGTCCTGAATTTTTTTGTAAGGCAAATGTTCACAAGAGCACTGTTTCACAGAGGTCTGGTGTGACATTAAAGGTTCCCTTGTATAGTGTGTAGCCATCTGTGCAGGGCCACGCTGGCACCATGTGGGTCATGTTTTTGCCATGAGGGTAACAGAGGGGAAGCACCAACAGCTGCTTTTATGAAGCCCGGCCAGACCCCGTCCGTCTCTCGAGCCACACAAACCGGTGTAGATCCAGTGCAGTCACTCATGCAGATAGACAAATGCAAGCGCACTTTGAGCGTCCGCAAATTACTGTACGCACACACATGGACAAACACAGATTTTTTTTTTTTTTTACGCCTTTTAACAGGGCAGGAACTTCTCCAGAGTCCAGGAATTAACTATGGCCTGCTTATTTTATCAATACAATACCCCTAACATCCTTGTGCCTGAATATAAAAAACAGAAAGCACCTCACCTGTGTGCTCAAGCTTCCTGACCCATCAACACTTACACACATTACCGCGAACACTAACGGTTTTGTGAATCTTATCTTGGAAAGTGCCTGGCTTTCCTCCTGGTCTACACAGATATCTTAACACATCTTTAGCAAGTGGGGAGAATAATTTGCGGAAGAGGAAGAGAGACCAAGATGCGAAATACAAATAGGGATGGGTCGGCGCTTTTTATTTTGCCCAGGCTCCATCTGTTTATCTCCGAGGGCGAAGCCTGCTTTGTCTGTGATATCATTCTGTTTCCGTGGATTGGAATACTTTAACATCTCAGGAAATACACTAATTTGCTGTTGAGATAAGAAGATTGTCACCCTCCTGCATGTGATGTTTGGAGCTACAGTCACAATGCTGAGCTTCAAAGCTGGAAATAGCTAGTTTGTCCTTGTCGAAGGCTCAATAAGACACATAAGATCATCAATCAAATGAACCGTATTTCTTTTTTTTATATATATACAAAGAGAAGTGTATGTTTCAAGCAGAGGCTAGGACTAAAGGCAAAATAAAATTCATACAATACATAATACGTAATCGTCTCCCTGTTTGCACAAAACCTTCCCAACAGCATGTAATGCCTCCTCACAGCATTACCTGGATTATGGACATTATGACAGGACGGGGCAGTCAAGGTGGCATGTTTCATTAATGGCCCGTGACATGTGGACATGCTCTGGTGTCCATGACGCAACCACGGGCCAAGGAGCAATTGCCTAGTCTTTAGCTGGGCAAGCTACAGGAAGCAAACCCAACATAAAATCTGAAACAGGGACCACACAGGTGGCGGAACAGCATAGCCGGCATACCGTCTGTGCATGCTGAGTGATCTCCAGCAGCCCTGACCTTGTTCTGCCACTGGATGTTGTTACCCTAGATTTGGACCTGAGATGAGCCTGAATCAGCACAGTTGCTGCTTCTCTTTAATGAAAGAGTTAGGTTGTGTTTTGTCATAAATGTGTTTCTTGGCAAAAGCAAAACCTAGAGGCAATCGTTTCACGTCAAGGTATTCCTCTAAAGAGCCCTACCATTGCATCTTTGCAAGTGTAACAGATGCATTGCGGTAGAGATGACTGTCTTTGACCGTCTACCGCATTTGCCTGAGTGAATTTTTTCAATTACTACAGGATGCATTTCAGTTCAGTTCTGTAGCCAATGCGCATTGAGAGAATGTTGGCTTGACATTATCTCAAAGCATTGTGCCCGAGTACAGCCTCAGAGAGCTGCTACTGTAAATAATACCCATGCACTAGACTGATCTCATCTTTCTTTCAAAAACCAAGATAGAAAACATAAATACTTGCTGCGTATATGAAAGGTAAACTCTTTTGCAATGTCTTGCAAAATAACCAAGCAAAAAGGCAGTTTGAGGTCATCAGCGCGGAGTGCATTATATGGTTTTATAGTTGCATAACTTTGCATTTCAGAAAGTAACTCAGTCTCCTAAATGGTCTCACGGTCTCTCTCGGTCTCACTCCATCCCAAAACCTTGTGCATTTGACCAAGCTCCCAACCATTTTGTAGAGCTGTTGAAATTCTTGTTTCCGTGTTTATCTTTTCACCTCAGGGTCACTTTAAAAATGCATTTGACTCAAATTGCATTTGAATTTGTGTTGTAGTTGCAGCTTACCACACACTCTCGCGTACGCTCGGTCACACACACAGACACACTGATGATGGGTTAGCTCTCTGCGCTGCGAGATAAGATAGGTCAAACGCAGTGCTGGGCTGAGTGTGGGTGTTGGGGGGGTGGGGTGGGGGGAGGGGATGGGGGGGTGCCGCGTGGTGAATAGCAATGTCCAAAACTAATCGGGATTAACTCCTAATCGCTTCAACCACTGGGCTGCTATGCAAATCAGCTCAATTATGGGCACAGGCCCTGGCCCCGATTGGCCCTTATCATGACTGGACTAGGACTGGGGAGGATAAGGGAGGGCTGGTTGGCCACAGCATGGAAGCTACTAAGAATAAACACAGCAGCTCTCTATTTCTTGCTAAAAACAGACAGCTTGCTGATGGTCTATTCTTTGATCATTTATATATTAAGGCTGTGCTGTGTTCCTTTACGTGTATCGTGAAGACGTGTCTCCTCTTTAGCCAATTTCCTCTGACTGCCCGAGGGACCGTAGTATATAACAACAACCCCTTCCCTCTCCACAGGAGTGGAACGTAAAATCACAAGCAAAATGTTCCACTCAACAAAAAAAAAAAATAGTCCACATAGAGCATATCTCCACAGCTACTTGTGAGCCTTCCATGGAGTTTGCTTTGAATATTATTCCTAATAATTTCATCATTCTCTGGTCCTCTTGTGCCATTATCTGGCTCGTAGCTGTACATCTAGAGTAGAAAAATCCTCATTGGAGGTTTACTAATCAAATCATGTTTGTCTTTATTTTTACATGCCATTACATCATTTTGATATTTTAATGTTCAAAATAATCATTATTTTTTTCTTAAGAGCAATGAGTAGTAAGTAACCCCTGTTTATATTTATATTAACCCCAGTTGTATATCACTATTGACTGGTAAGTAAATCACAGACAAACAACTGCGTAATTATTTGTAGTCGTTGCTATACTGGCACAACATTATTTGACATCTACTGTTATCTTATGTGTTGCAGTTACGGACGAGTATATGCTGCCGACCCCTACAACCACACACTCACTCCAGCAGCCACATACAGCGTTGGTGCCATGGTAAGACTTGTCATAACCTGCCTGCGCATCCCTCGTCCCCAGTCACAGGGATCACCACATCGTGCATCCCAACTTCATCAAAATGAATCTTGGTTTCGTCTGCATCCCATGCACGTGCTCGCGCAGAGTGACAATAGCTAACTAAAAACTAACTGACCACACGATTCTTAGTCAGTGTAAAGCAAATTCGGAGATTTGTTTGGATACTGAAAACTTCCTAACAGTCATTGGACCAATATGAAAACTATTTTTGATAATTTGTTTGTTTTTTGGAATTTTTGGGTGAGCCAGAAATCTGGGCTTGATCTTGAGTCATATTTATCATGACTCCTTACCAAGCACACTAGCATCAATCACATCAGCGGTGCTCCTCTTTGATCTATTGAAGCCTACAGTTTGATAGCTAGCAATGCATTTGTCCCACAACTATGACTATGACAAGGAACTATCTGTAGATTGGAACTGTGTGTAAAATCAAACTTGGACCAAGACGAACCTTGCCTTCCAGGAATATAAAATCAATGCCCATCCACCAAATGTGGGTGTTTTTTTTTCTTTTGGCATGTACCATTAGAATTACCAAAACTTGATACATGGTGGATAGTATTTAATACACTCCTTAAAAGAACTTAGCATAAATCGAACATTGGTGCACCCCAGACAACCAGAATGATGGCATTTGAAAGGCTCTCACTCTGCTCTCTGGTGAGGTTTGTTTGTGGTGTAAAAAGCAAAGGACCCGACCACATGATTTTCTGATTGCAGATGTGTAATTTTTAGAAGGGTTTCAAAAGCTAAACTCTGTCCATCTGCTCATCTTCAAATCTGTTCAAGAAGTGATCTTATAATTGTATAAGCCACTATATATTTATGCAAATCATGCAATCAAGTCACTCTTATTATCCAACACAATGGAAAACAGAAGTAATTGGAGAGTTTGTAGTCTGCGCTTTAGTACCCACTTTTGCCCGAGTGTGAATTAGACAAGTAATGTCAACTACGGGACTACAAGAAAGACAGTTGTAGTTGTATTTGACACTTGAGACAGACTGTACTATTATAGCAGCTCAGAACATTTCACTGGCAACTTCGCTTTGATGATTTACTACAAGACAGAGTTTAAGTGGCCATAATTTTAGTCCTGAATTGCCAGTGTGAGTTTTGAGAAGTCAATGAATGCCTTAGGTTAATGCAATATTGTCTGTAGGCCACAATAAACTGCATCTATCTAAGATGTCCAAAATAGGTCAGAGATTCTTACAGTTTGAACTGCCAGGAAAACCATCTTAAATGTGTCTGTCCAGGGGCAGTGTGTATATGTGATCTCATTGTTTTAGGATGCTACCCAAAGTCCTTTACCATAGGTGAAGTTTGCACTGGCCAGTTAAATGACAGTTTAGCCTTTAAACTGAGTTCCCTCTTCAACGCTGCATTGTGACACGCCATCTCCACTAAATACATTCCAGTTTTCACTCAAGAATACCAGAGAGCACTTAAACTCAGAGCACTGTTAACTGAAAAACAGGAGATCTTATTCCATGATATCGATGAAAAGGTACAACTTTGGCAGAGTCCAGTGCCCATGGGAAATGTGCCTTGGCACACGTCTCACTTTGAATGTACAAGGTCTAGATGGTAGATTTTAACTGAGTTCTTTGACTTTCCCAAAATAAAAGAGTCATTGGCTCGGATATGACGGGCCAGTTTGGTTAGTCTAACCTTTTCACTTCAGCGGTTTGATCCAAGATAAAGAGTGACTGTGCAAATTACTTCCCTCCAAACTAGACAAGACAAGATACTGTACATACAGATTTTTTAAAGCAGAGATATTTCACTTTCAAAATACCACAATACATTTACAAGCAATCTGCACTGTGCAGTGTGCAGTAACAGTAGCGGTAACTGTAACTGAGGTGAGCAACTACAATATAAAGGCTTAGGGTTAGGAGTTGATTAAACGTATCTGACACGTTGCAATAACAGGTAATTTTTCATGAAGTGCTTACTCCTGCAAATACAAATACTGTTCAGGCACAGCCAAAGCATACAATGTGTCCACTAAACAGACCTTGTCCAAATTGTATTGTTGTTATTAGACTATTTGTTCATACACTAGAAACAACTGCATTACTAGCTATATATATTGAATTTCTCCAGCTGCACTCCACAGTCTTGCTTCATACCCCTACCCTCCACCCCACTCTCTTCTTCAGTCACTGTGCATGAGCTTTTCAGCAGCGCTGACATCTCCTCACTTAAACTTAATTGAATTTGTCTGTGCTGCTAACGGCAGTCCAAATGCCACATTAATCCCGCCTGTAAAAGGTGATGAATGTCTTCATGCCTTGGCAGCCCAGTCCATGTTAGTTATTATATTTCTAATTTGGTGGATACCACCTCACCCTGCACTCCCTGGTAATGAAATAATTAGTCATTTTGATAATTAAATCCCTTGTGGTGTCGCAGCTGCAGGGAGGAGGCGAGGGAGGAAAGTAGTGAGTAAGAAAGGGGGCGGACTGGAAGGAAAGACGGTAGAAACTTGCGAAACGATGCCTTCTGAACTGGATAGAAATCCATACTCAGCTTCGCTGTAATTAATCAAAACAAAAACTGCGAGTCCTACCTTTGCCCAAACAGGCCATACAACTGCACAGAGTTGCCCAAGTAGGTTAATGAGCATTTTTGTCTGAATGTAGTAACTCACTCATTTGTCTAGCCGCTGTTCCTTGGTACATCACAGTTTCCTTATTAGATCATACCTCACATATCTCACAAGGAAATCGGTCCATTGGAAGAGGGCGAAGGGGAGTGCAAGCACGTTAGAGCACATCAGCTAAACTCTTTTGCTCGATAGACACGTCTTTTTATACCTAATCATGATGCTTTGAAACCTTGTCTCAATATCGCTGCTGTTTCCTACCAAATGGGACAAACCAATACCAGAACCCTTCACATTTTCATTAACCCCAAGGCTTAGATCACCTTTGTTCACCATTTTGCTTCTTATTAGCCACTAACAACTCTTCACAATCTTATATAATGTCTTTCAGCAATTAGTAAATAAATGCATCGTTGTCCTCCATTCAGTCACTGTATCGACTTAATTTTCTCTTTTCCCTGAAACACTGCAAGTGCTTAATTTATTCTGCAAATTATAAGCCATTCCAGTCATAACATGGATTATTAAATACTGAATTTACTATCAGAATATTGATACATCTGATGTCAGTTAATTATCAGTTGATACATGTGGTAGTGCTTGTAGAAATGCTTCATGTTTGTTTATTTTCTTAGTAGTGAAGTCTGGTCACTGCAGAATAAATACAGTAAATGTGGCCTGCAGGTTTTTTAAAAACATGCACATGGCTTTCATTTTGTTCTTTATAGAACGATGCAGAACGAAAGGCAGGTTTTCCTCGTTATCCTTGATTTTCCTGCATTTCCCCCGATCTTCAGTGGAACGGTGTGACGGAGAGAAAAAAAAAACTCAAGTGAGGGAAACGCAATTAAGTGAATTGGGATGTAATCTTCCCGCCCGTCAGACCATTTTTCCGATCTAATGCACCGCTTGCTCTTGCCTGCTCAGAAGTCCAAACGCAATCACCGCATATCTAGTTCCACTGATCTTACAAAATATCCAATAAATCAATGATGCGTCATACATGCGCAAATCATGTCTCGCCAAAGACAATTTAATGCGATCATTCTGGTCACAGGAAGCGGCTCGGTCACAGTCTAACATCCTCACATCATCAGTGGAAAGATAAACAGATTCGGCTGCATTTAGAGCTCTATACAATGGCCACAGTTCTACACAAAACAGAATTTTCGTTGTAGTCTGAGACAGCAAGAATTCCCCCTCTTTGTCAGTCAGTGAAACACCCTTACCATCAAACAAAGGAAACACCAACAAACCAAACGTAATCAAGGTCTGGGTTGTTGCAACAAAACTGGCATAGACTCTCAACAATGGAGTGACAAGCGACAATGTAATGGCAATGGAATTCAGCAAATAAATCTTTGGTGACTCAATGTTTGCAGGCGGCAGGTTGAAGAAATTGACGCAATTTAGTCAACGCCCAGTGAAAGTGACTGCAACCACAGAGTTCCCCAAATGTATACCCCCAGGAAGCAACATCCATGAATATGTTTCCTGTCACCATATCTGTCATGTTGATTGCTGGTTTGGAGCGTTGTTTGAACCCAAAAAGAGCAGCGACACTACACCCTGGAATGTCCACTAGCTAGGAGGAAACTATTTTATATGTTGACGGGGTTACCTCACCAGAAATAGGAGCAATATTCTCCATAAAGTTGAGACTTCAGTTATGCTCGCCTGGCCATTTCAGACTTGATAAATACCAGCTGTATGACTGGTATGTCGTTTCAGGTTTGGAAAAAAAAAAAAAAAAAGCTTGGTAAAAACACTGACACGTGCAATTTCATCCGGTCACACTCCAGAGAAAACCGCTAGCTTTATTTTTTTTTTCAACTGTGACATAAACGGGAAAGAAAGAACCCAGCCTAAACTGTCTAAAATGACTGTTGCTAATTGCTGCATGACTACCACCCAGTGAAAAACAGCACGATCCATCCAAAAAAAAAACAAAAAAAACCGAACCCTTCCTGGTACACATTCTGCTTGAAATCACTTGTTGACATTTTTTTTTTCGCCTCCATTTATTTATAGTTTGTATTGACTGGATTTCTTTCACTTAGCTGTTGGCATGCACTCCTGGCATGAACCGCCTCGCTGTGCTTGCTGCATGACGATTGCGCCGATCATTGGTCTTTTCATCCCCCATGGGTTTGCACTGGAATGACGGTAATGTAATGTTGAAACTCTAGTTGTAGTTTGTTCAGGAGTGGGGCTAACAAGGCTTTGTGTGTTTGTGTGTGTGTGTGTTTTCCTTGTCTTTGTGTACCTTGGTGTTTCTACGAATCTGCGTGTGTGTGTTTGCATTCTCTCGGGCGAATGTGTGCCTTTGTTTGTGTGTGTGTGTGTGTATGTCATCGTGTTTGTCCATGCATGTTTGTGTGTGTGTTTCAGAACGCGTTCGCCCCGCTGACAGATGCCAAAACTCGGAGCCATGCCGACGACGTGGGGCTGGTGCTGTCCTCTCTCCAGGCTAGTATATACCGGGGAGGCTACAGCCGCTTCGCACCCTATTAGCAACACCTCCAACCTATACTCAACCTTCCAACAGGACAGAGAGAGAAAGTGTGTGAGCGCATGAGTGTGTGTGAGCGAATGGCGAACGACAGAGAGAGAATGAGGAGAGACGTTACTGAGGCCTGGGTATTGCAATACAGTACATGCAGTTTGTGCATCATTTCAGCATCTCCTAAGAGAGAAGTACAAGAAAAAAAAAAAAAAAGAAGAAGAATAAAATGACAGCTGATATTTTTCATCTTATACCTCAGATATTTTGTGCTGTGTATTTTGATATTGTGGGTTTTTAATTTCTAAAGATTTAAACATAGTTTATCAGCTGTAGAGGTTTTTTCCATGGTACTAATAGAGAGCTGCTAGAGTAATGATTAGGACACAAAGGAAATATTTATCAGATTCTAATTGTTAGGGCTTGTATAGAACTTCAACCCTGTAAAATAGGTCATAGTCACACTTTGGGGTTTTTATGTTTTGTAAAAGTGTTAAAGTGACTATGCTAGTCAAGTGTTGTTTTTTCTTCTCTCAGTCCTCTTTGGCACTTCCTCTTTCAACTAAGCAATGATAGATTTCTTTTTTTTTGTTGTTCTTTTGATTTGGGAGGAAGTAAAGATGCCTTGGAATCATGAACATAGACAAAACGGCAGGTTAGAGAAGTCCACCATCTTGGATATAAATAAAGACTTTTATTAACTATCACACGCTCATAATTACTTTACCAAACCAAAACATTTATAATTGCCTAAGACAAAATTCTATGTAGTGTCTGCATAGTCATGAAAATAACATGTATTGTAGCCTAGTTTTTTTTGTTGTTGTTTTTTTTAGTGCAATACAAGGTTCTGCTTTGCATTCACCATGGAAGAGAACGTGCATTTTTGACTTTGTGTCTTACAATTTCAAGATGTGATTGTCTGTTTCAAACGTGAGAAAACATTCAACACCCACCATGTCCCATCCTTTTCTGTGCTGCATCAGGTTGGACGGCCAAAGGCTGGACTACCAACCGGCAACGGCCCAGGTGCCCCCGACCTCCAGGGCCTCCAAAAGCCGCAGTTCCCCTCTTATAATGTTGTTTACGAAATGTGTTGCAACTGATTAAATTAATGCAGTGGAACAAATTCTTTTTTTTTTTTTTTTTTGGTTCTCAAACCCGATCAAAATCTAGCAAAACCTAACTTGAGAAAGGTTGTATTATTCCATCACATACCAACTGTACAGTCGCAGTAAATATTTTATTTATCAATCAACTGATTGTTCGGACAAAATCTTTGTTTTCTGTATTTGGATGTCTTTTTTTGTCTGTTTGACTCCAAGATGTCAAAGTTTACTGTCTTAGAAAATATATAAAATACAACATGGTCATATTTGAGAAACTGGTACTGACTTTTGAGCTATTTTTGGTAGCAGAATGCCAATCGACTGACTATTTCAGAGCACTCTAGAGCATTTTCCAGGGAAGTAATAAAGTTAGGCAATCACGAGGCACCCAACGACAAACTTTTGCCTGCCCAGGGTGTCTCATGATGTTAATCTTGTCATGTTTTTGTTGTTTTGCTGTTTCTCAACTGGATTAATAGCATTACTACGAGCCAGCGTCTTCCTCTGTGTCCCCTTGACCTCCAGGGTCTTCAACAGCTATAAGTTCTCTCTGATTAATCAGAACTTTGTTAGGAATTTGTTCCACTGAATTAGAACGAAAACTGCATTCGAGCCATCCATGCCGTGGTTCTAATCTTTCAAAATGACCATCCAAAATCTGAGCGGGATTGTTTTACATGACCAGAGATGATGCACCAGTCGTGTCTCATCTAATTGCTCACGCTTCTCCTCTGTGTCTGGTGGACACAGAGAAAACCTTGGAAAAGGTTATGTTATTCCATCATTCAATAACTGTAAGGCTGCCACCAACTAGTATTTTTGTAATCAGTATAGCTAAATTATTTTGTATATTAGAGAATATATTTCAGACACCATGAAACATACCTATCATTATTTTCCTGAGCCCAGTTTAATAGTGAATGGTTAATTTTCTCCCATTTGATGAATTGATTGACCGTTTCAGCAGTACTGGTCATTTCTTAGATGTCTGGGGGAATAATGAAACTAGTGGCCCAACAACATAGTTTTGCCCGGGGCCTCTAATAAGGTTAAACCGTCCATGTTTTATTTATTTTTTTGCCGGAACTATAGCTTTACTAAATTAACTACATTTATATTTGGATGTAAATGTGCTGTGTGTACACGGCGCCCAAACCAGCTTGTAATTAATGCCCCTTGTCAGCAACACGCATTCCACCCATTCAATCTTCCCCTCCAGCTTTGCGAGTAAAGGCTGGGTGCCACTGTTTTAACCACTAATACTAACCCTAATACACCACCTCCTCCTCTAAATGTGTTCCAACTTACAGACACACAGCTTGCGGCCCTTGTTTCGTTTTTCTTTTTTTATGTGTTTGCTTGCAGCAGCTGGCACCACATTAGCCTGGGCCCAAAGTGTTTCTATACCACTACATTCCAGGGAAATGGCTAGTTGCAGTGGATGTTTTGACTGATCACTTAACGCTGATGAATCACTTGACCTTACGTGTGTTGTTTCAGCTTATGGTGATTACACAGACGCCTCTCCGCAACTCCTCGCTGTACATGTATTGGCCTCGGCATGAAAGCCCGGCTATTAACATTCAGCAAAAACACAGTGTGCCACTTCTTAACTGACCCGACGAACGCAACAACCTGGCAACATCAGTTCCTATGGCTACACTGATTAGGCTGGCTACAAATAATTAGTAATAATTGCAAGATAAACATCTTGTAATTATAAGATACCAAGTCATTAGAACTAAATGAGGTGACCAGTTGTTTTTTTTCCATTGGTGAATGCAATGCATTTTGGTAATAACATGTTTTTCTTTTCATAATGGCAAAAATGTACTTCCGTAGTGATGGCATCTCTGCACTTTTTGTAAATTATCTTGAGATAGTGTGGTAATTAAGTCAATATCTCTGAATAAAATAACAACTGGTAGCATCCAAAAGCTGCCCTCAGCTTTCACCGAGGACAGAGACGTAGTTCGGGTTTTCTTATTCAGGAGAGAATGGTGAGTCGCCATGTTATTCAGGCTGTAGATTTATTGACTAAATGACGCGGTTATATCTTACATGACTTCAAGCCAAAGGTTTCTGGTGGACATATCTGGGCATGTTTATATGTATAGTCAAGATTCTACATAGAATTATGCGACATGGAGAAAAAAAAAAAAAAATAAATAAATAATATTTAAAAAAAAAAAAAAAAAAAAGGATTGCCATGGCAAAGTTATACTGTTCGGCCATTTAATCACTTAGTCCACATGCTAGGATATGAAAAAGAATTGGGGCCACATGAGTTAAAAATGATAATAATAGTTTTCAAATTAATTGCAGAATTGTCGGGGTCCTGGGGAAGAAAGTCGAGCTTTAATCACAGAATTCTGACTTCTGGAGATGAAACCATTTCGTGGCACTAATCCTCTTCCATACAAAGTAGTGTTGGCCACATAGATGTTTTTATATAAACTTCCAATATATTCATTGGTATAATTGATGACTTTTATATTACGGGACAGATTAAAAAAAAAAAAAAAAAAATGTATATCTATCAGTGGCCAAAGCTGCTGTGTCTATTTTATTCTTTTGTTCATATTGCTTTGTTTTCTTTTCTTTTTTCAGAATTTAAATTTTAGGGGGGTAAAGTATAATAATCCAACAATGTATTATATTTGAACTGTGCAGTGAAGATGTTCTCTTATATGAAATACACAATGGTATGATGTTTTAGATTTAGAAGAGTAGATCAGTTGTCAGGGTGAGGTATCTCATTATTTTTTTTTTTTAAAACCATATTCAGATTTTTATTAAATCTTTACAAATATTGTAATCACTATGTAGATACTATCATTAATACATCTTTTTTGTTGTTGTTGTTTCGACTGTACCATTTTGCACACGCAGCTTGTAATTTTCACATAAACCCGAAACATATCAGTGCTGTAATTGTAATTTTCCTTGATATTTGTTATTATTATTATTTTTTTTTTTAAATCAGTTTTGCTGTTTCTGATCCGTTGTCCTTCCTCTCATGTCATACTTTCTGTTGTTTTCTAGAACTCAACCTTTAATCTTTGAAAAATAACTGTTTGAATATAACAATACTAAATAAATATGAGAAATAAATGATTTGTGAACAGGCTAAACTATGATGTAAATAGAAGTTAATGGAATAAATCTGTAGTGCATTTGAAAAGCGCTACGCGGGCAACGGGAGATCGGCTTTGGCTGCATTGCAAGCCAGCCTACAGGCCTCTCCTGTGCTACATTCTGTTTACAACTATTCCCAATTAGTGGTGTCGTAACATATCTCCTTTTTGTATTTATGACAAATTAGATATGAAAAACTCTCGGATGCATCACATTATTAAAAAAGGCAGCAGTAAGAGCCTTGGGGTTGCTTGGCCCCTGTGGTTCAAACCTTTGTCTGTGTGCTGTGTGTGAGGACCAGTCGACCAGAAACTGGAAGACTTAAGAGTCCTCATTAAGCTGAATGTCTGGCTCCGCAACTACTTTATACAAGCTCTGCTTCCAGTAGGTGTTGTGGTTCAAAATTCAAAGCTTCCTACCCAGTCATTGTATGTGCATGTACTATGGTTCTTCCACTAATCAATAACCATTAATAAAGTTTTGTTTTCTCAAAATCCTTTCGCCTGTTCTGTCTTTTAGAAACTTTCAAGCGAGGTCTTCGCCGTGGACGGATTTGCGAGCCTGTCAGAATGCATTTGGTCTAACCGTGCTCTTAGTATTGGCCGACCTCGGCAATGCTTTTTGACCTCTCTGCTTCGTCTGTGGCTTTTGTATCCATGTCAATTTATCCCCACAAGAGAAGAAAAAAGTCAGTTCACTGTAGTTTTTACCAGACATCACTCAAACTTAACAAAGTAATGGATTCATTTGGTGCTGGTTTTTTTTTAAGCGGCATATTAATTCACATTTAGTGCTTTAGAGACATCTGGATAGCAGCACAGTGTGTGGGGGGAGCCAAAACAAACTACAGGCTGTCTTATTGGATCGTTTCTAGAAAACAATGGATCAGTCCATATATCAAGCTTTCATACAAACAAATCTTTCAATGTTATTGGACATTGAATTTGCTCAGCTCACTTAATCCTCATGTAAGATGACTCTGCAGCAAAAACAGAAAGTGGTGTAACTATAATAAAGTGAAATTCAAATAGGTTGTGGAGGCTCAGGTGGCAGCAAGAAAAATGCTAATCTTTGGCAGCAGACCTGGGCTCAACACAAGGTCTCAATCCGGCCACCAATGCTGACATTTTTTTTACTGAACCTTTTCTTTAGTCTAACCTAGGCCACGAGTTACTGTGTCAGAGCTCAAAAGCCTGCACCACAAAATTACAGTATGTGCTCTAGTCTTGGTGCCGTCGACAAGCATCCATTCTTCTCTTGTGGTTACTATGGCAATGGGGTGTTTATAACGGTCTGCAAAATCAGAAATCTCAGCGCATTTTGGCCTCTGTTCTCTGCACACTGTAATTACTGTGTGTTTCATCCAAGCACACAAACTTTGTCTCAGCTGCTCTGGCCGTGACAGTTGGCAGCATTGCCATGGGCCTCCACCTCTTAGAGGGGTGCGCGCAACTTTTTAAGATATGAGCACGTTAGCAGAAGTGTTAAATGTGACTGTTAAAACTGCTGTTTTAGTCCCATGTTTCTGAGGCGGCCCTGGCCATTTAGTTTCACTAAAGCAAGCACCTGTTAGTGTGGTTGTAGCAAAGGTTGAGGTCGTTGGTTTGTGATGGGAATTTAGCTGTTTTAGAAGCATTATATTCTCTAACGGGCGCAGAAATATGCATTCATATGACATGAGTCAGGATCATTATGGTTCATTTCAACCTGGTGTATGCCAGATAATGGTGCTATTGTGACTGTAATGGTCACGCTATCTTTGCACTCTCCACATCTATTGGAGAGGTTTGAGGGGAAAAAGTCAAATAAAACATTGTGTGACTGGCATACACCAGGGCAAAAAAGTGTCAGTTCCCTACAGCTTTCCAGACAAACAGGATTTTTACATGAATCGTTTTCAAATGTTTGATTTTAGTCGAGTGTGAGCTACACTTGCGCTGTTTGGAAGAAGATTTGGACAGTGCAACAAGGCAGACCTGCTTGAGTCTTTTGATGAACATCTGTAAAAGTCTAAAAAGAACATGTGTGTAACTTTTCTTGTTGGTTGAAGTTGATTTTTCCATTTTCCTCAGGCAGCAGTGTCCCCAGCGACACTGCCTTGACCAATGTACCGTTCCACTTCAAACGAGCTTCTCTGATGTCAGCTTGGTAAATTTCTGCAAGAGCCACAGACAGCTCAGTAAAAAATGTCCTGTGGTTTTTATGAGTCATTTGAGCTCTTCCAGAACTTAAGTACAGACAGGCTTCACCTCTATGGCAACGATCATCACATTGTTATTATTAGAATAGCTGACATAATGTTCCTCAACAACACTACTTGGCAGTAGGGGTTGTACTGAGTCGACTAGTTGGTTTGTCGACTTTGCTGCTGTGCCATGACGCTTTAAGCATGTCGACTAGTCACTGATCATGTCATAATA
Organism: Chelon labrosus; assembly: GCF_963514085.1. NCBI lineage: Eukaryota > Metazoa > Chordata > Actinopteri > Mugiliformes > Mugilidae > Chelon > Chelon labrosus. Next base: position 13,875,372 of record NC_140354.1, read on the forward strand.
ACAACATGGCCGCCTCCTAGAAGACAGGTGAGGAGCCCAGTGAGTCACTGCAGCAAACTAGCAGCGGTTTATCAAGCGTGTGGAAGTCCATTCTGCCGTGACGTGCAGAATATGTAAGTCGGTCCTGAAATACAGCAGAAGTACTACTGCAATGCACAATCATCTGAAAAGGCATCCGCCAACGCTAACGGTCCAAATCCTCTGGATTGCATTCAGTTAACGACTTCATGAAACACCCTGCGGCTGCAAATCAACAATTTGTTGGTTAATTTCATTGTCAAAGTTATTAGACCTTTAGGTGTAGTACACGGAGAAGGCGTTTTTTTTTTAACCCGGAGTACTGCTAAATGCTATTGATGGTGCTGATTCACAGCCTGTTTTTATACAGGCTATACATATCACACATCAGCACATAAGCTGATTGTTCTCAGCATATGTATTCAGGTCGAAAATAAGGTTTCACTGTTGCATAGCATTACTTTCTACTGTGTTTTAAGTGGATTGAACTCATACAACTCCTACTTTAAAGCAGCACCATCTCTGTATCCTTGACTTCGCTGCTCTTAATCACTTGATCGAGCTGTTTAACTAGTTTCATTAAGGAGTTCCATCCAATTTTGCCAAGTTGAAATGAACAAGTGTCACCTTAATGATTTGTTATTGGAGTGTCTCTGTCCATTCATTTTCTACATTAGCCTCTAAAAAACATTTTGACTTGATAATGTCTCTATGTCTACAGAGGTTACAGTTATTTATTTAAATGCAATTATTGTTGCAGCACTTTTTAATGTGACACCAGACACTATTTTTCATTTCACCACACTGGATGTGGAGTACTCCGGACTCACGTGAAATATGCATGTCATCCCTGCTTTTCTAATTGAAGCAAAGAGAAGAATGACTCTACGGCTCAGTTTGATTAGTGTAATTAGAAAATTTTAGCCGGGGGTTGGGGGCGGAGGGGGTTAGGCAGAAAGATAAGCAATATAAATGTTTAAATTTGATGAAGGGTTCACATTACAGAAGGTAATTATGTCTCACCAGCGTAGAAACAGGTGATCAGTAATTAATGCATAGCGGGTCACATGTGGGGGGAGATATAACTCAAAGCACTTATTAATTCTGCAATTCAGGAGAAAAATGTTGAGAGAAAAAAAAAAAGGGGGACCATTTTCCTTCAACCTCTCTGTGATAAGAGTCACAGACACTGAGCTTCTTGTGATTGGACTTTTCTATAGTTTCCCATACTTGTGCCTTGAACACAGCATAGATTATACAGATATATTATGAGTGTGTATGTGTGTGCTGAGTCTTGCGTATATCATCATCTGTTCAAAGTAATCAAACTGAAATTTTTTTTCAAAATTTGTTCCATTATTATAGTTATAGTAAAGTCAAATTAAGCATACTATTATGTTATCATATTTTATGCATTTTTTTGAATTTATCTAAGCACTCAGCTTTGTTTTTTTGTAATTAGATGGTACAAGGATGCAAGCAGTAAAAGTATTCCTGTTTTTTCCAGTTGGTTGGTAGTGTTGTCTCACTGTTCCATTTCCTAAATCCAAACACAATGATACAGAGTGCGTCTATTTGTCTATTATCACAGTAACACGATGGCACCGCAGCTGGATACAGGTTTAGCTCGCAGCAGCATTTTCTTTGATATTGGAGAATTGTGATGACAACCGCTCTGCAGATGAAAACGTAGCCGAGGCAGCTGATGATGAGGATTTTTTTATTTTTTATTTTTTTTTGTGCGTGCGTGTCACTCATGAGTCAGATCATTTAAAGGGAGTAGAAGGGTATAAAAATGACATTGGGAGCGCACGGGACAAGAGATGTCTTATACAGTGCCCTCGCCGGCCTCAGCCCTGCTGCTATAAATGCACAACTAGTTTTCCAGGGCAAAAGAGCTCTCAGACGTGCACTGTTCTGGAAAGCGGATAGAGGAAAAGGACGTAGAGGCTTTAAATAAATAAATTTGCAAAATCAGAACAACTTGATCGATGCCCAACCACTACACTGTGTTTTTTTTTTCTGAAATAACCATGTTGAAGTAACACATATTCGATGGTCTCTGATTGGTGATTACTCCTCTTTTAGTTTTGGTAGTCGTCACTCTGTGAGAAGTTTCAGCCGGGCTGTGTGCAGCGTAAACATGAAATGTAGTGCATAGCCTAAATATAGACTGCGCTAAGGAATATTCACCTCATTTTGTGGCATTTATAAACGGCCTATGGTATATACAGTACGTCACTTTAAAAGTTTTTAAAGATTTGATTTTCTTTAAAAAAAAAATAGCATTAAAAAAAGTACCTTTTTTTCTTGCAATTTTTGTTCAAATTTGAACAGAATCATAAAAAAAAAAACTAGTTGAGATGGAAACATTTTGAAAGTGATTTCCACAGTTTTTTGTTTTTGAAAAAGAGTTAAATGAGAGATGGAAAAACTATTTAGCAAGAAGTTCTGAGCTGTCTCAGCCTCTAGAAAAGAACATGTATGGCACCTATTGTTGTCATATGGCTGTATTTCTGAATGCATAGACATCATTGCATTTCTTTGTCTTTGTCCCAAAAGTGTTGGGGATGTAGTGTGAAAAAAAATACCTTAAAAATCCTCCTCTTTGGTTATTTTTGGCAGTGGGCAGACATCCTGTTTTGCTTTCAAAATTTCCACCGTCTTCTTCTCTGTTAAACACAGCCGTAAACAGACTACACTGCCACCTATTGATGATGCTGTGAAGCTGCACGAAAACGCGCCAAATTTTGATTTTTTTTATTTTTTCATTAAAAGCTGGCCATTGTTAATCAACTGGTTATTTAGTCGAGCTTGGATGTTACAATTTACAATTAAATGCTTGCACATGCAGAGAAAACAGCCTAAATAAGACAAACACCTGCGACGGCTGTTCTTTCAGGTTATAGAGTGCTGACTAACACACTGTCTGTAGCTGTAAATGAATTCAATTACAGCAGGTATGATAATAAATATAGTTAGTGAATAAATAAATGCAACCCCTCTCCACAATAATTGTGTTTCTAGCACAGAAGAGCAGACCTTCAAACAGCCTTTCATGTTGGGAAATCGCATTTACGGAAAAGTGTCACTGAACCGTTAACGGAATAAAAACCTTTCTGGGTCTTTATTTTTTTTTCTGACAGCACTGAGGAAACCTCAATGTTTTTTTGTTTGTTTGTTTGTTTTTTTTTTTTAAATTCAAGTGGCTGTCAAGAGCAGCAGCAAAAAGACAACAGCAAATTTATCATGGAAAAATAAAAGAATGAAATTAATTACCGGGGCAGGTCTTTCCAAAAGTTCCAAACTCTCATTAAATTCACTTGATTCACGTTACCTGATTACTACCTAACCTTAATCAGTACATCTTGTTATCAGGTTGGTTTGTTTGTAGGCAGATTTGCCAGTCACTTCATCTGTATGCACACCGTCCACGCACACCAAATAATCTTTAAAAAGGACAAAGGGTGCGCTGCCTCGCCTTCTGTCTGCTTCCCCCCCATTAATCACCATCATGAAACGGGTCAGGAGTCAGTGTTTGGGTCATTAATGGGGCCCGTTTTTAACCGCGCAGTTAAACGGAGGTAAAGTTCATCGTGGACTGGAAATTTAGAGACGCATGCACTGAGACGTTTGGGTTATTGTCAGAATTTGCACTGAACCATTGTGTCTTTAGCCTCAACGGTAGCAGGGTTGTGCTATCCAGTACTGAAGCTCCATCTATTGCTCAGATGGGCTTATTACAAATTTGGTTAAGAATTATGTAACTCTTTAATTATTTTAAAAACTAACCCTAAATTCCTAATAAAACTCTTGTAGAAGTACAGTTTGCTTTAATGATCATAATAGTAATTCTGACCGTAATGATATTGAACTCTCTGAGCATGTATACTAAACTCTAAAAGATCGTAAGTGACATAAGTACTACAGTTTCTGAACCAGTCATACAAATTTTAAATTTTAATTTAACTCTGCTATTACAAATATGTGTAATTATTTACCTTTGATATATAATTCTTGAATCATGGCCAGGATCTGGCATACCAGTTAGTTAAATATTTATTTTCTCAATGTATAGTGAGCATCCTTGGCACGAAATAATAATAATAAAAAAACATCTCTGAGGATGAATTAAATTCTTTCCGACCCATTTTTTTTCCGTTTGTAGCTGCGGGTTGTGAACATTGGATTAATTAGGCTGTAGATTTCGACTGGAACGTAAACAGGTTCGTGAAGGGAGCGTTCACACTGAGTAGGAAAATTCCACACTGGATTCAGATCAAAAGAAAAAAGCTGAATATGTCGAAAGCGTTTAAATTAATTAGAAGACCCTACGCTTTTTGAAAGGCAATGCATTCATCACGCTCTTCCCACAATCTTCTTCCTGGCTCCTGTTGTCACCTTCAATATCCAAACTCTCAATCTCCATCTTGTTTAAATGGCTCAGGTTTATGTTCACATATGCAAAAACATCTCTATATTCCAACAATTCCTTCTGATTAAAATTAGGGGAAAATCTCCAACACAGACCACATAACTTCCTCTGATGGCATTGATTTCCACATTTTAGACACTACAGAGTCATCCAATAAGAACGAAACCTATTTCCAGGGAGTACAGTACAGTGTGACATCTTGCTCATGTGCATCCAGTGTATTAAATGCAGAGGCTTGTCTTTCGATGGTTTTTGTGCACCATCTTGTGGACGTGCACCGCATGTTACACTGGTGCTTCACATTTTGAAGCTAATTATGTCAGTTGACTCGGTCACAGTAGCTCAGTTGCACATAAAAAAATAAAAAAAAATCACTGTATTACTTCAAGTAATTTCTGTGCAATACTTGGTGCAACTCCTACTGGAGTTTGTCTTTATTCATGATAGTCATGAAAGTCATTATGCGTATTCTGCTCTCTTACCCCTTCAACCTTCATTAGTTGGCTTTTTGGTTAGTTACTTTAAACCTGATACAATTTGTAAAATTTTTTTGTACCTTAACATATTTACTTTTATAGAGTTTCTCTTGTTCTATTATTCTATTTTCCTTATTAAATCTTTCATATTTTTTTTTTTTTTTTGTAATTTCTGTAATTTTCACTATTGTACCCTGCCGCTGTAACACACTTCTCTAATGTCCTCTCTGGGAAATTATTTTATCTTAAAAACTCTTTTGAAAACTGCAATTAAAAAAGAAAAATAGGTGTAAGAAACTTAAAATAATAATAAAATAGAATAGAATAATATAAAATAAAATAAAAATATACTGTATATAAAAATAAAAATGAAATAAATATAATTAAACAAACAAAATGTAGTAGTATAAGCAAAGAAATACAAGATTTGCATATGTACAAATCTACAAGAAATAGAAATAGAAATAGAAAGTAAATATACACTATATACTATATAATATACATAGGAAGGATGAATGATTTGCTGATACAAATCAGTCTGTGAATGTTTGAAAGAGTTCATTGTCTTTGGTGAGGTTAAAAATTCATTAGCATAGCTCCTGTGGAAAGTTGGCACTGTGAGCAGAAGTAAAAATTCAGATACCTAAAATAAAGATACTGTATTGTCTCATTGGGAGGTAACTGCATGCTCATTAGATTGAACCTATTCAAGCGACTATCATCCTTAGGAATTCATGGAATAACAACAAATCTCTACAGTAAATTTAATGGACTGGAATGAAAATTTAGAGATATAAATTCATTACCCAAGGCTTAAAGGAAGTTTTTTGACCTCATCCTGGCACTTGAGATCTGGAGATCATCAATATTCATTCCTGTGCCCTTGGAATCTTGTTCCTGCACAACTATTATTTTCTTAGTGTTTGCCAGCTTGAATCAAATTCAACTTTTTTCATTTTTTATTTTTTAAAGAATTAAGTAACAAACTGTGTCATAGTTCTGGAGAGAGCTCGGCTCACCAGAGACCTGGGTTTAGGCGACAGAAGCAATTCGGCTGGTTTCAGGAACAGTGGCGGTTTGGGTTAAATGCCATTAGCTGAACAACTGAGTATAGGTAATTAGTTTATTTTTTTATTTTTTGGTGGCGTTTCTACTATGTTTTAAGATGGCTATGTTGCATTTCAGTACAGATTTCATTGTATTTGTGTTGTATTGTACCCTTGTACTTGATGTGATTTTTAATCCCAAAAGAAAAATCTACAGTGGGTTTTGCAAGAACTATAAAAGTACATTATACAGTATAAATTCTGTTTCTCAGTGTGCAATGTAAGGCATGAAGACAGGTTGGAGCATTGTCCAGATATACCTCTATACCACATAACTTCCTCTGATGGCATTGAACGGCTAGAATGCCTTTTATGTGCAAATCTTCCTTACAAAGATAGACTACATGGATTCCTACACTGGATACTTTCTAGCCTCTCCAGGTCCTCAGACTGTAGATCACAGTGATTGACATTCTTCATAGACAGGTGGTTTGTCCATGTTTGCCCTTTCCCAGCTTCAAAGGACAACTTTCCAGGCTTCCCACGGTTCTGAGTAGCAAACCATCTGGTGTATTAGATTACAAGTTAAATGCCATTCCGCTCTTACTTATTGGCAACCTGCAGATCCGGGATTAATATGGATATCCTTGCAGGATAAAAGACTGGTGCAGAGTGACAAAAACAACCACAAATGCAATTTTACCTTTTGATCTTTAAGTTGACAGACTTTGCTCAGCACGTAAGAAGTTCTCAACACAAATACGAAGTTTCTATATTTATTTATTGACATCATCAACCTGTGATGACCTGTGTTATCTGGATTCTTCACTCCTCATGTTGGTGAATTTTGGCTTCTAGTCTATGTCTCCACCTAGTGTTAGGCTAGGCTTGGGCTAAAAAGACTCTAAACCCCAGAATGACTATGGCGTGAAAGGCCCAACATCTTCTCTTCAACCCACTTACCACTGATCATATCATTAAAAAAACTGAAAGCTGTGTTTAGGAAAATAATGTCATTTGTTTAGTTTTTTAAAAAAAATGTGCATTTTATTTTAGTAGTTTTCCCATGGGTTCTATTGAAGCAAGTTGCTGGGCCATCTATTAAGCACAGTGTGAAAAGACTTAGTGATGCCACACTCTTACCAGATCTGTACGTAAGCTTAATTCAAATTTTCCTTGATTGTGGAAGATTTAAAGCTGTAAAAATCCAAAAGGAAATTGGTATGTGTTTTGCTTTTATGTGTGCATTTGCATTGGTCTGTCAAAATTACATGAAAACATTCGTTTAAAGGAAGCGTTTTGATTTTGTCTTTCCTTTTTTACTGTGACATAAACGTAAAACAGAAAACATAGACTTGACATGACTAAAAGGGGAATTTAAAGGCGTTTTTTTACACCCTGGACCTTATTTCTGGCTTAAAAGACGATCGTTTACTCACCCATATAACTTTGGTGCCATTTGAAGTCGTTCGGACGATATTTAGATCCAGCGGAGCGCCGCATACTATGTCCGTATAGTGGGAGTGACTGGGGCACCGAAACGCAGCCTCTAAATAACGCATTATTTGCCGCGAAACCCGTTCATTTCACCAATATTTTGCTATGATACGCTAGTGCTATTCCCCGTTGAGTCCAGAGTTACCTGTTATCTATTCACGGACGTGCAGCGGTTTGTTGTTCTTTGGCCAGCTGTTCCTCTCTCTGTCTCCGCATCCTCCTTTCAAAGAGCTCCTCATCCGTATACTCTGGCTCAAAACGGTAAGGACGTCCATCATAAACAAAGTCGACGTCCACAACCTCAGAATCGGAAAAATATTCAGCCATGTTGCAAAAAACTAGCAGTAGCAAATTACAGGTAAACAAGCCGACCGTCGCGGGTGTGCGCGGCGCTCAGAGATGACGTCATCCAGGTCAGAGGTTAGTAGGCCAATCTACAGACCCCGGATGATGATAACAGGTAACTCTGGACTCAACGAGGAATAGCACTAGCGTATCATAACAAAATATTAGTGAAATGAACGAGTTTCGCGGCAGATAATGCGTTATTTAGAGGCTGCGTTTCGGTGCCCCAGTCACTCCCACTATATGGATATACACAGCACTCCAAATGACACCAAAGTTTATATGGGTGAGAAAACAATGGTATTTTATGCCAGAAATAAGGTCCAGGTTGTAAAAAACAGTAATTCCCCTTTAAAGCCAAACAGGAGAAGCTCAATAATTGCTCCTTCAACCGATGTTTTCATTTAATAATGCCCAAATGCACACAAATTTACATAACAATGTGAATCTCATTGCACTTTATTATATAGTTGGACTTATTTTCTACATCCCCCCCATGAAAGTCTTACATACAAGCACAATAAACGACAACCAACACAGTTGAAAATAACAAAAATTTAATGACTTTAATGGCAAGATTTAGGAACAATCTACCTGTAGCACATAGCGCCAGCTACTGATTCAGCAAAGTCATTGTTAGTTACTTGTGCTTTCTTAACGCCATAGGCTGCTAGTTGAGTACAGCAACCCTGTACCAGTAAAGCACACTTTCCCCTGGAGCCTGGAAGCCTTTGAGCCTCCACTGTCCACGATGCCCACATTCCAACTGCGGCTGCACTTAAATGCAGATCACGTGCACCATACTATGACGTAGTTGTTAGATAGAAATGGTGCTGACACTAATCACAGACTGAATCTTTAATACATGCTGTGAGCAGCAGGAAATACAGTATGTATTAGAGCTTGCAGCCCCCCGCCCCTATATCGATACTGACATACACTTACTGACAAATTTAATACTGAAGTGATCGGCATACCCCTGGTACAAAAGTCATTCGTTATTCTGTTGACGCACAATAAAAGCACTGTTAATTTATGCGGAACTGCGGCGCCCGTGAAGGTGTGTGGCTGATCCGAGAGCTGAGGTCCGTTTCAGCTGAAGATATTCAGGTCAAACTGGGTTTTGCAGACGGATGCTGAACGAGATTTACGGTCCGTTCCCTGTGAACACGATATCCGCTCGGTGAAAGCAGGGCCGGGACATGGTGGGGTTTTGTAGTCCAGTTCTCCACTAACGTTGGCATAATCCAAAATGGCTTGTAAAACCCAGATGTCGTTATTTTTACTTATTTTTTTTCTCAGTATGTAAAGGTGAAGACTATTTCAATGAGTACACAATAAACTACCATGCAACGACCACACATGGACACCCTGGGACTTGTGCACTGTTCAAATACACAGAGGAGACATCTATAAGACAGCAGCTTAAGGCTGGGATACACGGGTAGCATTTGGTAGCAATGGTGCTTGACAGTACTACGGGGGAAGTTCTAGTTCTGTGGGAGAGTTGTCATTGTGACTGCTTTTGTCTGGAATGCATTCAGATCAAATGTGGGTTGTTTGCCATGAAATACATCTCGAGAAAACAAATTCAAACAAATGAGCAGGCAGGCGTTGCATCCATGTTGCAACAGTTTAGTACTGACGTCATGACATCTCATCTAATTCAAATGATCTAACTTATTTTTCTAAATCTTTACAGATAAGGTGCTCGTCTGGCACGTGTCACCCGTCAGGTTAAGGCCTACTCACCTAATTTGATTGCTTCAAAAGGTTACCCGTGTAACGATGCCTCTGACGCGCCCCACTTTCACCCCACAGTAAAACATTATAACAAAGTTACATTTTTTCATTTACATCAACAATATACCTCTTTTAATAAGCAATCTCTTTTGACAGTTCTTGATTGCAAAGGAGGATTTTTTTTTCCTCCCCCTCCATTTAGACAGGGTTGATTCCCCTTGTGATAAAAACCTCCGGTCTCCTTCATCCTCTAGTCTTTCTTCCTGTGATTTGCTTGTGCTCTATTTCAATGTTTCTGTTTTATTTTTTTTTTCTCCTGCAACAAAAAAAACAGCAAATGTTTTAAGCGTGATCATGAGCAAAGATCACAAGAAACACAGAATATGTAATTAATATAATTCTCCAAGGGAACAATGGAGACAATATTGTTACAATGTTGCTTTTAACCTTGGTTCGATTTGTGTTCGATCAAGCATCTATCTAGGCTATGTGTAGAAAACAATGTTTACATACGCCGATAAGTCATAACATTATGACCACCTTCCTAATGTTGTGTAGGTCTCCCTTGTGCCTCAAAAACAGTTGTGACTCATCAGAGAATGGACATGGGCCTTCTGAGGGTGTCCTGTGGTGTCTGGTAACAGAATGTAGTTAGTGGAGGTCTTTAGGTCCTATGGGTTCAGAGGAGAGACCTCTGTGGATCATCCCACAGATACTTGATCAGTTTGGGATTGAGTGAATTTGGAGGCCAGGTCAACACCTTGAGCTGTTTTTCAAGTTTTTTTTTGTTGTTGTTTTGTTTTTCCTAAACCGTTTTTGAGCATATGTGCCTCTATCCTGCTGAGGATGGCTGCTGCCATCAAGGAGTGTCATTGCTATAGGGTGGAGGTGCCTGGTCTGGTCTAGGTGCGTGGTACATGTCTAAGTAACATCCACATGAATGCCAAGTCCAAAAGTTTCCCAGTAGAACATTGCATTGTCACTTGATGGTCAATGTTATTTACTTCATCTGTCAGTGGTCATAATGTTAAGCCTGATGTATGGGTGTATATATGATGAGACACCTTTGTTAAGTGCACAGAACTGCACCAAAGACACATCAGCTGAATGCCCTGTGGGGGCTCTTACCTGTTAGAGCGGTTCAGGGTAGGCCTGTCTTGGGTCGTAGGTCATCTCGGGGATGTAGGGCTCGTGGAGGTCAGGGTCTAGTGGCATTGTGTCCAGAGACAAATCAGCGTATCCATAGGGAGGGTAGGAGCCATCTAACTCTGAGACAGAGAGACGAAAACAACCTGATCAGCTAAACATCAGTCAAACTAAACTAGAATCTAAACTTGCAGGATTGGTATTGATGTATATTGACGGGAGGAGGAGGAGGAGAAGAAACTGGAGGCAACAGCAAAACCGATGCATCATGACACAGACGCAAAAGGCACTCGAGAAGCAGGAGGGTTTGACAAAACAGATGTATTTGAGTCCTTGGGAATGGGAATATATCAGAGATCTGACTGAATTAACAGTATGACTACAGGCACACATATATTACACCATATCTTTAATTTCACAGTGTAAATTACTTTCACTTTCTGAATATAAATGTAGGAAGTCTCAGTTTTGGTAAGTTTTTCTCCCAGATGATCCTAAGACATCTTTCTGGGGCAAATCCTTTGATTACAGTCAGCTTTGTCGTATTTATTTGCAGCGTAAGTGACATTTAGTTTTGACTTTACACTCAAAATTAGCATCAGCAGTGTAAAAGTGAAATTAAAGCATGCAATTTAATCGTATACTTTCATCCACATTTGTAAAGGGTTTCCATACGCTTTGGAACATTGTGTGGGCGCAAAAGCACGGATTGTAAAAAGCTTCGGGCCTGAGAATGAACGTGTGGAGGCCGAATGGAGGTGTGTGCGTGTGTGTGTATATATAAGGTGTAACTGAGAGACGGACACAGAATAAATGAGATCATTTGGCTCTGACAATTGCACTATGAAATCGGCACCTTCAATTGACCTCCATTACAAGAGTTCTGTGTGTGCGTGCGCGCGAGTGTGTGTGTGTGCTCTCGTTTGTGCATATCACTGCGGTGGATTAAGAGTCTGGAAAGAAATGGCTCGCACACACACGTATAGACATGGATACGCTCGGGATGAAGACTAAGGCAATAATTAAAGATGGTGTGATGGAGGGATTTGCGCCGAGTGTGTACACAGAGGAAACGCGAGAACAGTGGTTGAGTGAAGGGAGTGAAATAGACGCACACACACTTTCGTTGTGTCGTTTAATTCCCCCCACTTTCCAACATCCTCATGTCCTTTTTCTTTGAGTCTTCCTCTCTGGTCATTCATTATATCCTTCTCTGCTTGTCTCTCATTTCTTAGTGCTTCGTCCTCCACTGTGTCCTCCTTTCCTCTCAGTTTATAGAATGACAGACACCACGTGGTGAAACACCACTGCACGGAATATCATATCATTGAATGTTATGTTTCCATATATAAAGTTGCATATTGTGCAGCTAAAATCTGAACGATTATCTGCACATATGGGTCAGTGGAATACCAACAAATGGGTGCATCCATTGGACATCTTAGTAGGACATGTTACATGTGTAACTAGTTGGGTTTGCAGGCAGAACTTGATTGTTTTACCTGAATGCTACTAAATATGGAGAGGAAGATATGGTTAGTTCTCAGGCCCATCTGTATTTTTCTCAGCAAGGCTTGCAAATGGATCATAGATGAATAGTGCAGCTCCAGCACACATTGTGAAGCTGTAAAGGGCTCCCCAAAAGGATTGTGCCACATTAGCACTGTTTTCTGCATCAACTTATCGGACACCTTCCACAAAATCAACAAAAAAACAGTTGCTTGACTGAAATTCTAGCCTAGTTTTTCAAGGTACTTGGCCTGGTTGGCTGCTTGGGTCTGGTTCCACATTTGTGCAGCCACGATGCTTCAGCGGTGCCTGCAGACACTACTTTTCGTAGAACTTCGCCAAAACAACTGCCTGAGTATCTTATCTGTCCAGAGCACCTGCTGTTTGTTTCCCTGCGGCCCAGTTCGCATATGTTGGTATACCCTTTTTTTGCCTTTGTTTCCATGTTAGAAGGCTGGCTTTTCGGCTCCAAGTCCTCCATAAAGACTACTTCTGACTAGTCTTCTCTGGACTGTAAGTGATTGTGCCATGACCTTGGAGGAATTTGCGACTTCTGGTGGACATCTCCCATTTGAAATGGAATTTGCCATATTCAACGTTAACTTCAGAGTGGTTTGGACAACAATTCAGCAGCCTCATTGTCACCAACCTCACATGCCTGTTCTTGCTATGATTTGTCCACAACCTCAGAATCGGAAAAATATTCAGCCATGTTGCAAAAAACCAGCAGCAGCAAATTCCAGGTAAACAAGCCGACCGCCGCAGGTGCGTGCGGCACTCAGAGATGACATCATCCAGGTCAGAAGACATCATCTGGTGTCTGTAGGTCAATATACAGACCCCAGATGATGATAACAGCTAACTCTGGACTCAACGGGGAATAGCACTAGCGTATCATAACAAAATATTGGTGAAATGAATGTGTTTCGTGGCAGATAATGCATTATTTAGAGGCTGCGTTTCGGTGCCCCAGTCACTCCCACTATATGGATATATGCAGATCTAAATATCTCCCGAAGGACTACAAATTACACAAAAGTTATGTGGGTGAGTAAACAGTTGTATTTTATGCCAGAATAAGGTCGAGGTTGTAAAAAACAGTAGTTCCCCTTTAAATTGGATCTGTTTAGTAACTTATCCACACTTCTGGCGAAGTGTTGGGAAATTCATTCTCCATGCTGATCAGGTTTCGTTAAGGTTTCCAAATGTGAGTTTCAGTTCAAGTCCAAAGTTGTTGTCTGTAACTTCCAACTACAGCAAACTTTGGAATAGGACTTTGGGTATTTTCCTTTATACTGTTAATCGCCCACTGGTGACTAAGCTGAAAATGTGACATGAAAGCCTCACTGGGAGATACCGCACTTTGAACTTAAAACAGACAATTGCAAAGAGCTAATATACAAAAAAAAAGTTGAAAACCATTTTATTTAATCATCAGGATTACTCTGTTCTCTTGATTTCGCTCTTTCTTTCGAACGTCACCCACCTACGGCGCAGCAGCTTCATTTCCCAAGTCTATTCTGTCAACAGCAGGGAGCCTACCTGCGTGATTGCCTCGTGTCATGTGTGCCTCTGTGTGAGATGAGTTCTGGTTCTGTTGTCGAGGAGCTATACGACAGGAATACTAATGTGGTCCGTCTATATGTGTGTAGGCTAGGTAATTGCTGTTCACATTGATGTCCAGCTTTATTTTGATGTTGTTTCACTCGGTTTGTTGTGTCTCGCGTATTTGCTGTTGCGGTGACAAGTCTTTCTTCCCCTGGGTCTTTCCGTCTAATGAGCCTGCGCGGTTTGTTTGAAGTTCTCTCCACCTATTGTGAAGTTTTTAGAGCTGCAGGGAGAGAAGATGCAGGGGGCTTATGTCTGGAGAACATTAAAGGGACCAGAAATAGAGTGTTTTTTTGCAGGGTCTAGATGGATGGAGGACAGGAGTTGTTGTTGGCAGCAGGTAGCCGTATACGACAAATTCTTATCGCTCCTTATCTCCTTTAAGCTGAGAAAAGCACATAATATCCTGCTTCTTTGAGGTGTTACTGATGTCTAGTAGCTGTAGGTACAGAAGGTCATTTCGTTTCGTTTGTGCCCACTGGTTGATGTTCCTCATCGACTTGGATTCCAACCTAAATTGCATTGTTCCCAAATTGTATCCAGTACATTGGTGAGTATGTTTAAAGTCCTTATGGTAGATAGTCTCTGCAGGCAGTTTGATAACTAACCTAGACAGATGTCGTGGACTAAAAAGTCCAGAGTCCAATTTGAATGAATGGAGATGAAGCAGTAACTACGCCAAGGGTTAGGGTTAGGGTTAAGGTTAAGGTTATGTGTTTTTTTAATGTTTTTTTTTTTATGTCTCCTGGACATAAGTACGTGGACAGAAGTGTTACATTTACATATTTTCATGTTTATGTTTGTAGTAGAATTGAGAAAAGCATTTCCCATGCAATTCAAAGTACTCACCATCGGCTAGGTAAGTAGGCTCCAAGGGAACTGCAGTATGGGCCTGTAGAAAAACCAAAAAAAAAGGTTGAAAAAAATAACACAGTCAACTAAATAAAATGGTCTATTAAGCTGCAGACATGTTTTCTTTCAAATTTCTTTGAATACCAAACCCTTCTGCCTGGCCTTGATTCAACGGGAGAAAATACAATCATCCCTTAACGAACTGCCAGAGTGGCATTTTTCAAAGGGTAACCTTTGGACCCAGGACAGAATGTTGTTGTAATCCAAATGTGTTTTCTTTGTAATGAGAAGCCGACGATCTGAGAGGTGTTCCTGAGACACCCACGCATTTCACGAGTGTTACGGCTTGTGGGCAGACTGGAACAAAAAGTGCGTTTTAATGCAGCTTCAACTGCACAGTGGTTGTCTTTTCGTGGATTTTTTCTAGGGCACAGCAAATTAGAGATTGGTCTGTTGTTTCACAGGGTACCTCTTCAAAATGCTGTGTATCTATGGTGTCTTCTTAAGCTGAGGACACACTACAACACCTTCTTTTGCCAGATTCTACCCACGATTTCCAGTTGGGCAAAGTCTGCACCAGTCTGCCCTAGTTGGGGACAGTCAACGCCAAGGGTGGTTGGCACCAAAACCTGCTAGTGCGAACAGCCAATGAATGTCCAGATAGCATCAGAACACTTACCAGCTTTATGCTGGTGGTGTCAAAAAGCCTATTATGCACCTTGATTTACCATTATTGGACTGGTTCTCAACTGACCAGAATCAGAGGCCAGAATCAGACGGCTGTATCAATTTATTTCCTAAATCTTGATCATTGATGTCCAGCCACAAATACTTCAAAAACACCAAGCCCTTTACCTCAATTGCATTTAGTTTCAACTCGAACTAAAATGCAAGCCACGTAGCCTTGGAGCTGCACAGACAACAGCAGCAGCATTGTCGCACTGGTATGTTTGTTTACCCTTTAAACTGTTGCCCTCTAGAGAGTTTGCACGGGAGTTTGATGCGTTCAATTGGCTTTAGTTGGTTTGACAAATCATGTTGTCTGTGATCCCTCATCAGGCGCAGTTCTTAAGTGCGTGATCCCCAGTCTTTCAGTCGTCATACAAAAAATCTTCTGAAGCCAGTCTGTTAGTGTGTACTCCCAGTCTTTTACAAATCTGTAAAGGTTGTGAAAGTCGTGTAGTGTGTCCCCAGCTTTAGGGTGGTGTTAAAAGTCAAACTTCCGTGTCAACACCTCTACAGTCGCACACAGGTTTCTTACCATTTCCCAGGCACCGGGGTCGTGTTTGAATAGCGAGTGTGTGAGCTCTACCGACACTCTCTTCCTGTAGTCTGAACTCTTGTCTTCCGAAATTCGGAACAGCACTGCCGCAGCGTAGGTGGCTGCAGGAAGACAGCAAGATCAGCAATTTATTATTTAAAAAAAAAGCCTAGAAGAATGGGTTGCCTTGGAAATTATGGATTATGGAGCTTGCTAGCAATGTGTATAGCTGGAAGATTTAGGGATTTCTTATAAGCTTGGTTCTGTAGGGAAACTGTAGCTTGAACTACAACAATTTATTTTGTAGTAATTAAGCAACAAAATGCTACAAGCAATTCAAGTTAGCTGCGTAGAAATCCAGCGTCTTTAAGGCTTTAAGATTGTCGTATCTGTCATGATTGCTAAAGCCATGACTGTTACTCTGCTGCTGTAACAGCCTCCACTCTTCTAGTTTCAGGCTTTCCGACAGATATTGGAAGCTGGCTGTGGGATTTTTCCTGTTCAGTCACAACAACATTAGTGAAGTCCAACACTGATGTTGAGTGATAAGGGCTGGCTCGCAGTCAGTGTGCCGGTTTATCCCCAAGGTGCTGGATGGGGGTGGAAGACAGAGCTTTGTGAAGTAAAGTGCCCAAAAAATTGGGAATCGGGCTTCGTGCTCAAGGGCGCTGTCATTTTGAATCTGTAAATGCAGAAAATGTCGACCCAATGCTGGAACAACATTATTGTCTGAAAGGCTTACTGTATACCGATCAGGCGGAACATTGTGACCACCTGCTTAATATTGTGTAGGTCACCAAAACAGTTGTGACTCATCAGAGAATGGACATGGGCCTTCTGAGGGTGTCCTGTGGTGTCTGGCAACAGAATGTCGTTAGTGGGGGGCCTTTGGCTCCTATGGGTTGAAGGGAGGGGCCTCTGTGGATTAGGCTTGTCCCAGTGCATCCCACAAATACTTGATCAGTTTGGGATCTAGGGAATTTGGAGGCCAGGTCAACACCTTGTGCTGCTTTTAATGCATCCTGTTGCCATCAAGGGGTGTCATTGCTATGGGGTGGGGCTATCTGGTCTGGTCTAGGTGGGTGGCACATGTCTGAGTAACATCCACATCAATGCCATGTCCAAAAGGTTCCCAGCAGAACATTGTATTGTCACGAGATGGTCAATGTTATTTACTTCTCCTGTCAGTGGTTTTAATGTTGTGGCTGATCGGTGTAACATTTCCCTCCAACTATGGATAGCTAGATTGGAAGTTTTATCCACATAAAAGATGAACTCCCTTTGGTTTTGAATGGACTTTGACACTACTGTGATGTGTGTTGATCGTCTGTTGACAGCCCGATATTTGCAAGTACCATGTACAAGTTAATGGTATTGTTAATGGAATAAAAAATTCTGGTTATTTTCATTTTACGGATTCAATACAACTGATCTTTGCAGATTGCATTCCACCGTCATGTGAGATGAACGTTGCAGTTTCACACATAATTGAATTCCAGCAGATGGCAGTCATGTTACACGAGCCAGGTCCCTTCAAGTCACACTTTCACCACCAGCCAAAGACTCCTTATTAAGAAAGTAGCAGCAGCTTCCTCAATCTCAGAATGGAACATAACATGGGTGTCTTGGCGATTTTGTTGCTTAAAGTCATTATCCCACTGAAGCCTCTCTTAATCCTGATTACGAATTTTTATGTGTTTTTTTTTTTTTTTTTTTCTCACTAAACTTTTTAATCTTTCACCCAGTCAATTCAACAGCACATGCTGGGTAATACCCAGGTGTAAGCCGACATGCGACGTACCGATCCCCTCGTTGTTGGAGTGCAGCAGCTCCATGAGCGGCGCCGATGCTCCCTCTGCATCGATGAGCTCTGCGGATTGTTTGTCCAGGGCCAGTTCACACAGGACGCCCGCCGACACTCGCTTCACATTTTCCACGTACGAGTACAGCAGCTGGGACACAAACACACAAACACAAAAAAAAACTGTAATCTTAGAGACAGACCGGTTAGGGATGCTTTTTTCCAGCACTGGTTTCTTGGAGACTGATTCTTGGCACTAAAACCCTTTGTTTTTCAACTAATCAGATGCTTCCTCTTTCCAGAATTGCCAAGCTAGGATGTTGGTGTTTCAGGTGTGCAGTAGTGTTCTGGTGGTGTTTTACTCCAGTTATCCAATGACATCTCAATCAGCCAATGTACAGACTATAAATATTCCATAGTTGTGGTTTGGAGATGTGTACAAAGCTGCCAGTATGCTGCTAACAAAGCTAAAGTGATGTTCTTCTAACTGTTTACACAGGCAAGTAGTGGGAAAAGCCTCCGGGTTGCTTCCCACCGCCGTCTTGATTTCATCTTCGCCGTGTCTTTGTAAATTCGACGCATTAACTCGGACACGGGGAGATAACTTTTGCTCAAAACATCCACGGTGTTTCACATAAGCAACAGCGATTGCATCACCATTCGAAGACGCGCGGCGGGCGAACATGCTGCCCTTCAGTTCAGCAGTTTGTTCAGACTGTTTGCCGGATCAAAACTCAGCCTGAACAAGCGGTGTTTATAAAGCTGAACGCTGTAGCTAATCCGCCTCATTTCTGCACCAGATTTTCCACAACATGTATATTTGTGCAGCTTTAGATTACGCCCCGTGGCAAACCAGGTAGTGACCGACTGAACTACTGCCAGTGACAGGGGTGATTCTGACCGGCTGGAGGATTTGTTTGTGCACACACACCGAGTACAGAACTACTTACTGGCACAATACATGCATACGTGCATGTCAAATTCCAGATAATCAGATTGAGGGTTACTTTCAGAGACGAAATGCAAGCCCTTATAATGTAAATCTTGCATTTTATTTTGGAGACGTTTGAAAGAGCAGGTTGAGGTTGTGGTTAGGCTATATATAGTATGTAGATTGGAAAATGAATCGCATAAGAAATCTAGAAATGTAATTCATAATTATATGAATTGTCACTGCCTTTGGGAAATCCCATGTTTCATCGCACATTCATCTGTCCCCGAGCTCATTAGTAAAAACATTGTTCACTCCCTTCCTGATCTGAATACAGCTGTGGAGCTTATTAACCGATTGATTAATTTTAACTTGGCTCAGCTCCTTCACTACTTGCAAATAATTAAACAATAATAATAATAATATGTGTGTTTGGAGGATTGGATAAGGTAAAAGATCTACAAGAACAAAATTGAAGCACCTGCTTCATCCTTCAAATAATTTTCAGGGTCCACTCAAATAGCTAATAGAATGTGCATAAATGTGGTTTCAGGATGCTGATATTAAGTCAGCGGCTTCTGTAGATCGTGCAGCCTCTTCACGTCCTGTGATGTGGGGTGTACCTGCACAAACAGTGGTATGGTCTGCATGCTGGCGATCTCTCCTCTGTTTATGGGGTCTCTGGCCAGAATGTGAAGTGCTCCCGTGCAGCCCTCTACAATTTCCTCCATGCGAACACCATCCTGACAAAAGAGATTGGCAGAAAGACAGAGGCCAAGAGTCATCACACAAAGAAAATGGCCCCCAGCTAACCCAGTGATTCCAGATGAGTGGTGCTTTAAGGGGGAGCTTCTGCAATTGCTTGCAGGGATGGTTGAGTAGCAAAATCTTCTAACAGCGGCAGGGTCGCACCATTAGGATGGAAAAACCAAACCAAGACAAAGCAACGGTCCTGTGAAAGGTAAATGACAAAGTGGGGCCCCAGAGGGCTACCTTTTGGTATATGTAACTCCCTTAAACCAATGCATTGACAATACTCCACAACCTCTGTAGGGGCCTCATTCTATCTACCTCGGCAGTATACCCCAGAAAAAAATACAAACAACTGACAGTATTTCTTTGACACGGTATCAGGGCATCTCTAGAATGAGTAGAGGTGTCCAGACTTGTAGTTGTTGCTGTGATCATTACGTTTTAGGGTGAAGGTCAAGGTTTGATTTGACAATAGGGTTGTGGTAAGTCACGGAGTACTCAGACTAATGTCCCCTTGCATGATTGAAACTGTACGTGCGTGTCAAACCTGGTACGTCTGTTGTGCGGAAGAGGCGTGTCTCTGTGTGTCCTGGTGAGCCTTCAGTAACAGGTTGACCAATCGTGGAATGGCACCTGCCTCCCTCAGTGGTGCTTGGTTGGCCGGGCACAGAGCCAGGTTCCGGATGAGACCAACTGTGGCCTGAGGAGAGGACAGAGATGAAAGAGTCTCCTCAACAGGACGTTCCAGGATCTATGTGGGTCAGCTTTAAAGGCAACTTTACATGCGGCACCTCTGATTGGCGGTGCCAATTGCCGTTTGGAATTGAACCAAGCTGCTTACGCTGCATCCGTGTTTACCGTCTAGCGCTTGGTGCTACGTATCAAAGGAAACCGCAGGGATGAGAGGAAAAAGATCTGACAGTTTTCAGCGGAGGGAGCGCTCGCTCACTGCCGGGGAGACAGCTGGGCAGACTCCCAGAGTCAAGACATCTGGACAATTTGTGTCAAGACATCCATGGGAGCTCACTGCTGTCTTGCCACTACCACCAAAGAATTCAGAAAATCTCTGACTTCTCTTTTCAAGCACTACATGCAAACTCTGCAACCCTACAGACTCTTCAAAGGGAATAGCTTCACCAAACATTATGCTGGGATCGTTGGCCCAAAAATGTAAATACACTAATTTAAAATTAATATGAAAATTGAATGTTTTGAAAATGTTTCTGCTGCACAACCCTACTTTAAAGTCTAAACTTTCTCAGGACCCCAGAAATGAGTCAAGCATTTACAAATCAAATGACCCCGACATCCTGACATCATCCAGTACAATGTGTGTATGTAGCACCGTGTATCGAAAAACTGACATTGTTGTTTCTGGTCAGATTACATATCGTTTTTTTTTACTTTTCGAAGTCTTGAATATCCAACATCTATTAGATAAACAAGCCTCCTGCGCCATCCAAGAGACTAGGCTCTCAATCCTGGTACTCAATACCAATGGTTGATACGGAGTATTGTGTAAATGTTTTAGGTACTTTTAGGTAGGCAGTAGGAAGCCGCCGGATCAGTACAACTTTCGTTCTCCTTCAGGACAACAAGCACAAACCTACAGCCAGGGTCATAAATAACTTCTGCCATGAGAAGAACAAGGAGGGCTGGAACGTATGGTCTAGCCCCAACAGGCTCGATGTGAACATCAGTAACTGAGTCTTGGATTATATGAACAGACAAAATACACAGAGACTTTCTAAATCCACCGCCATGACCAGGTAGGTGATTGGTATGATGATGGCCCTTGGACCTCAGAAAGTGTCCTGTGGTATCAATCACAATGACATTAGCAGTAGATCTTTTAAGTCCTGTGAAACGAGCCCTGATCTTGCACGTCCCATAATATCCAGTTGCCAGTTCATGCTCTTTCAATCCTCAAACCACTATTGGTATCTGATCAGAGGTTCAGAGATGAACCAACCCAGTCGTGGGGCTGCAACAGTTTGTCTTTACACCTGCCCATTTCATCCAGTAGGTCGACTATATCGAATATATCCCAGGTGTTGGACATGTATAACAACCACTTTTCACTTCATCTGTGTTTGGTTGTTATATGTTAGCCAATTGACGTATCTGTCTCTATGAGGTTATAGGGACGTACAGTGACTGCATTAAGTCAGTCACTGCAAATGGTGTAACCAGATATACTCAACCACGGCATAAATGCCAGTGTGACCGCTACACACGAGTCAGCCGGTGTATTGAAAAAAATGCTATCAATCACATTACACTTGTAATGGAAAATTACAAGGCATTTGCGGCCATGTAGCTTGGCCTGTTTACGTTCCTGCCTCTCTCCTCCCATTCATTTGTTCCTCTCCTCTGTCTCCCTCTCTCTCTCTACTCGACCAGCTCTGTAAAGCTTCCTTATAAAGTCACATTGTCCATTTCTCCATTCCACATCATTAAACACCAATACCTCAGTTCATTAATATAATCTGCCTGAGCTGGCAGAGCTGTCTGAGTGAGGGGGGAAAGTCAGAGAGAGTGTATGTGTGTGTGTGTGCGCACGATTGGAAGAGAAGAAATATAGAAAGAGCCCATTTCACTTTAGTAGCTAATAGAGAGTGACACAGAGATAGAAAGCAGATGTAAAATCATGGCCGCCTGTGAACTTTGAATCAGTGTTTATGTGCAATTTGGTGACTCTTCCCCCTCTAATTGGTCAGTAAACTTGATGAGAAGAACCATACCAACAATTATTGCATCCCAGTGAAAAGTTCTGTGTGTGTCAGAACTAGTATCTTATAACAGTATGCCACAGAGCCTCACTATTGAACTAATTAAAACAGGGGTGTCAAACCTATGGCCCCGGGAACAAAATTCCAAAAAATGGTCCAATCTGGCCTGCAGGATGATTTTGCAAAACGCGAAAATCACATAGAACACGTTAACTGCAGTTTTTCAATGAAAGTAACTGCTATTCCTAATTTGTCCTCTAGGGGGTCACAGTTGAGGACATAACACAACGCTGAGACCTGGAACTAAACAGCAGGTGGCAGCAGCGCGCCAAAATCGCACTCATTTTTCCAAAGAAATTCCGCGTTGTCCATAAAATGTTTTGTAAAAGTGTATGGTTAATCAAATGGGAAAAAAATATTCATAATGTACTTCTTTGTACTAAAACGAAGGGAAACATTTGGAGTTTTTATTTATAGGTTGTCTGTGAAGGTTCTCATCCGAGTAGCTTCTTCAGATCATCGTGAACATGGTGAAACATCTTCTCAAAAAACTCTACAAGTCCAGTTGCCTTTTTTGAAATTGCATTTTTGGTTATTTATAGGTTATTATGCTGTTATGTCACTGGTCCAGCTCTTTGAGATCAAATTGGGCTGTATGTGGCCCCTGAACTAAACTGAACGCACTGAGTGGCATGTTCCTCGGTTACCTAACACAAACACTGACTCAGCATTAACACTCTTGGCTATTCCAGTAGTGGAGTCAGGTGTGGGGCAGTGGCCTCACCAGCTGCCAACTAAACAAATACCAATATTGTCAATAATAGCTCGGAGGCCACTCTGTCTGCTAATGCTCAGCAACCTTCTAAAAAATGATGGTGGTGGGTTGCGTTTTAATAACAGGCTCCCGGTACAGGGACCTCACAGAGGAAAGAGGTTAATGCCTGCACAAAATGCCATGCCAATCCCTCCCAGCACTGTCAAACCATGTCACACAGTCCCAAAAAGGTCAATCTGCTAGGTGAAGGGAAGGGAGGAACGACATACTGATGTACGTAGACATCGGGGCTACTTGCACTGGCAGGTACAGCCCGCGTAGATCTCGTACTCCATCCAATGCAATTCACATTTTCTTTAAATTTACCCATGCATATAATTAAAGACTTTTAAAGTGTGTAACTCTCCTGTTGGTGATACGGCACATAGAATAGGTTATATTGTTCTCAGTGTATACAAGACCTTTGACTATAAGTCTTTTTTTTTTTTTTTTTTTTAAGTTAGATTACCAACGCTTTTTCCCCAGAAACACAAACAGCCTTGTCTCTGGAGCTTTCATTCTCTCTCTCTCTCTATCTCCCTGTCTCTCCAGGGACACAGCGCACCAGCGGGTGTTGTCACAGCTGAAGTGTTTAGAGAGTGAAGCATGATGGGAGGTGTGTGTGTGTTTGCTTGTTACCGGGCGCTGTTGTGGCTCCTCTTTCAATATATTTGCGCGTGTATTGTGTCACTTTCCGTCAGGCTGGCTGACACCCTATCGACACCATCGTTGTCATTAACAACTTTTATTTTTCTCCCTTCCTCTTGTTTCTATATTACTCTCCTCTCGGCTCCTCACTCTTCCTTCCTTCTTTACTCTTATTCACATTTCTCGTTGCACTTTCTCACCTCTGCCATCCTCTCTTCTCCCGCATAAGCGCAAACAATTGCCCCTCCTCACCTTCACCACGGGCCAGTAGTGGGGCTGTCCCAGCAGCTTGACGACGGCGGGGACACCGTAGTGCAGCCGCACGGCGTTCTGGGCCAGCTCGGCGTCCTGGTGGCGGGAGGTGAGGTGGCGCAGGGCGCAGACCGCCGGCTCGGCGACGTCCTCCTTCTCCCCGGCCCGAAGCACCGCATGGATCAACGCCTCCACCCCGCCGTACTGAGTCACCAGAGTCTGAGGGAAAACAGACGGAACCTGAGTTGCAGGTGTGCACTGTGTGACTCATTTCCTGCATCGAACCTTCCGCATCGACGCAGAAATTCATTCTTAAGACATGGCTTATGGTAAAAAGCAACAGTAATTTCTGTGCGTCCCCTGCATGGGGCTTGAGAGCAAAGACAAAACAAACAGTAAACATCAATATGATAGCCTATGTATATTGCTTTTGTAAATTGATTTTCCTCTGGAGTGCACACTGTCTGAGGTGAAGAATATAGACAACCACCGGGCTTGTTCATTAACTAAACACTGTGGTCCAAACACCAAACCCACAGAGAGAATTTACAGGCTTTTTATTTTCTCTGTTGTTTGCTCTTTAATGAATTCACAGACGAAGAATAAAAACACAAATGAGGACTTCGCATCATGGCCGGCTTTGAAAAGCTCCGCGTGGCGCTCAGAACCTCTAATGCTCCAGCCATTTCACGTGAACGTTCATTAAGATGTGTTTCTTTTGCGCATTAATTCAACGCGCATAATTATGCATCCGTAAAAAGCCCAGGAGAGCCGCGGATAACCTGGCTATGAATGCGCTCAATAGCGCAGGGTTTTACTGCTCGTTTAGAACGTGAAAAGGGGTCAAAACCGAGCTGTGTTGTGCATTGTGGCACTATTAGAGTTGATTTTAAAACTTTTAAAGCACTTCTTAGGCAGGCAATAGCCGCATTAAAGCGCTTCTCCATTCTATTTTATGAGCCATTGCTCATAAAAAGACAAGGAGACAAGAGGTGACGGCACTTTTGCTGTCTGGGCTCCAAGGCTTTAGTAAAACCCTGCCTGAAGAGATTCCACTTGTTGAACTGTGTCTTTAATTCGACTGTTTCTGTTCATTTTAACCAGATTGTCTTATTTGATTTTATTTCACAACATAACACGTAGCGTTCCACAGAGGCCTTACTGCCAAAGCACTTTGTAATCTTTTGATGTTGGAAAGTGCTTTTAAAATAAAGTTATTCATATAATTACTGCTTCCAGACAAGCAGCCGCCACACAGTAATTATCATATTTATTACAGCACAAAGCATTCCTTTTTTATGTTGTGTCTGTCATTATTTAGGATTTAAGTTATGAGTCACCTACTGCACTACTTGGCTTCTTTGCAAAAGCCCAGTGTGAATACAATCTGGACCGGAACTGAAAGGTGACAGTGGATGCTTGTCTTTGCCGGATGGGGCCAGATGTGTCTCAGCAGGTTGCCCACTAATCAGAGGGTTGGGATTCCGAACCCTTAGCATCTGCTCCTGTAGAAGCATACTTGGGTAAGTCACTGAACCCCAAGTTGCTCCCAGTGGCAAGCCTTAGTTTTACATTGTGGCTCTGCAGCCGATGGTGTGTGAATGTGTGTGAACAGGGGAGTGATTAATATCTGGTAGGAATATTAAAACTTCCTACCAGAAAGGTGCAAGAAAGCTTCATGGAGGACTTTAGACCACTTATTTAGATAATTCATCATTTTACCATCGGGTCCAGATCAAGTGAAGGTCAGCAGTTATAAAAGAGGCCAAAAACATCCTGGTTAACCGGAGTGGCGGAGAGCGGTGATTGGGTTACCTGTCACAAATAACTGAACTTTTCAGTAGACCACACTTAGCTGTCAGTCGCGCTAGGTATCACTACTGATGTCCTTAATCGTTTTGGTTCCGATTCAGTGCCATTCAATTCAGTATCAATCATTGGTTTCAGAGTTTTTGGTATTTCTAGTTGGCACATCTTGCACATGGCTTTGGTTTTGCACAGCTCTTCTCCATCGTCACACAAATCCAGTCGGCTTTCAGGCATTTGCTGTGCAAAACCAGTCTTGTGAGACCGTAGCAAGGTTTTTAACGAGAGGACGTAGGTGTTTATTTTTAAAAAATAGATTCGTGGACTTATTGAATCAATCGATTAGAATGGGAAAAAAAAAATAATATATATATATATATATACATATATATATTTTAAACCCAGCCGTATTTGTCAGTATAGCGTACCATCACGTCAGGTTTACCTTGTTGCGAGAGTTATTACAGGTGAGGTTTGACAGGATGCCCGTGGCGCAGGTCAGCATGTTGACATCGTCCGAGCCCAGCTGGGTTACCAGTATCTGCAGGAGGCCGTCTAAGCCCTCCTAGACAGAGCAACCGATGGTAACAGAGAGACAGTGAAGATGAATCAAAGCAGTTCCAGCTTTTCAGGGTCTACGTATCTTTAAAACAACGACCTGATAATAAAATATGGAAATGATCACAGTTGTAGTAATAGATAGCAAGTCAAGAGTACAGCAACGCTTGCCCGAATAAGTACGCACCTGTTTGGTCGCAGCGTCCGAAAGGTTGCGGAGCGTCCACAGGCAGTTCTGGATCAGGCGCTGGCTGGAACCTGTAAGGTGCTGGCCCAAGGCCTGCATGCCCCCTGTGCACAAGTGCAAGCACGCAGTTACACATTACACAAAAATCTGCACTGATTCTTATGGCTTAATGTACAGTGATACCGACATACCAGCTTCCACTATTGCTGGCTTGTTGCTGGGACAGACAGACAGCACTTTGAGAACCCGGCTGGTGGTCCAGAGCAGCTTCTCATAGTTGTAGTTCCTCATGATGAACACCAGGCCCTCTGGGCCCCCATTGGCTAGAATGATCAACTGAAAAGACACAAAAAGTAGGAGGTGTTAATTGTGTATGTATTACAAGAGTGGACAAAATAGGAATCTCATTCTCGCAGTGGGGGTTCCCGCCTCACCTTGCTCTCCTGGTTTCCGTACGACAGGAGCTGCAGACAGTCTGTGGTAATGGCCAGGAACTTGGGGTTGCTCTTTTTCAGCAAGGGAACCATCCTTTGCAGGCCGTCGGCAAGGCGCACAGCCATCTTGGCTCCCTCTTGATGCAGCAGCAGGTTGTGGAGGGTGGTGATGGCGTAAAATAAGACCGATTCCACAGGTGAACTGCGTGATATGATAGACAGAGCGAGAAAAGGATACAGATTTCGAAAAAATGAACTCATTTCAAGGAGCATTAAGCAATCTATGACCTTTACAGACCTCCATCATTCCAAACAAGTCGGAGGGACACAGGGTGAAGAGGATTTTGTAGTCGGTGTCATTTGCTGGCAGTACTCTCCTGCGTCATTTAGCAATTGAAAAGTCAAGAGTGTGCGTCCCAGTTTTCTGCTCAAAAAAACGTGGAAATGTCACAATCTAGTGAAGCAGTCAGCGGTCACGTCTGTGAAATGCCAGCTCTCCACAGATGCTCTACGAGGTTTATGTCTTAGATTTGACTGAGCCGCTCCGGTATAGTCAGAAACTTGCCTTGCAAACGCTCCGGCATTGTGTTATCTGCTGTGTTGCGCTTCAGGGGTCATTGTAGTGCTGAAAATTTAACTCTACGGAAAAGGTTTTCTTAAAGGACTTCTCTGTATTTGACGAAATTCGTCGTTCACTAATTGCACTGACTGAAAGTGCTGCTGAGGTGATGGTCCTTCCAGATGGTTCTCCAATCCCTGCGGTTCCACAGGCAGTTCCTTGGCTTGGTTGTATCAGCATACAAAGCAAACTGTGCAACCTAAATGTCTAGTTTTCTGAACTGTGTTGCCACAAATAGACTCAAATTCTTGAGGCACATGCAAACACACAGACACCTGACCACAACATGGCGCCACAGCAGTTTAGTAATTTTTACTGGAGATACCTCTGCAAACAACACAGTAAGAAGTGCAAAACGTTCAAGCATTTAAATGTTACAATGATGCACTGAAAGGCAGTTAAAGGAATGAAGGAGGAAGAGCTATATATACATAAATCTGTTCTGATAATTAAGCTCATTTGAAAAGATATTCATCTTTTAGCTGCCAATCACACATAAACCCCATCAACGGAAACATGCCGTAGAATAGCATTTCATTGTAGAAGGAGAAAGAGAAGATTTCTGATATAAATGCCTGTTTCCTGTGTCTAACCGGATTACTGCCTAGTACCACACACACACACACACACACACACACACACACACAAACATACGCATATGCACAAGTATAAACACTTCATAATGCAGGAGGCTGCAGAGGGTGACACTAAGAACAAAGCCAAACAATCTAGAAAAAATTAAAAAACATTAACGGGCAGAGGTGAAGAGGGACAGAGGAGGCAAAGCCGCATGCTGATAGAAGTGATGCACGCTAACGCTCCGTGTGAAGCTTTCTTTATAGCTTTCTTTTTTCTTTTTCAATTCAGTTTCCTTTCATTTCCAGTGTGAATTAAGCTCCTGAATCAATTATGAGTGTGAATTATCCTCCTCTGTTAAGCCTCAGCGTGAGGGATTAACTTTCCAGCCTGGGGGTTGTAAAGAACCCATATTTGGTGCTGAAAGCGCAGGCTAACGCGTTAGCTTCACCCGCTACAGTTGTTGTTTGACCTCTTGGCGTCATGTCGGAGGCTTGAAGCAGGTCTCCCAGTGTACTTTTTTCAGCTGCTTTTAATACCCATTGTTCTCTCATGTATGGTTGCAAAGACTGCCTTTCATCTGTTTTTCTAAATGTATTTTTAACGGGATACCGACACCAATTACTTATAATTATTTTCTTAATTTTGTCACTCCCAGAGGCATAACTACAGTTGCCTGCCTTGCCTGTTGACTAACTTCTGCATGTCATGGTCTGGAATACATTAGGCTCCGTTCACACCTTGCAATTCAGTGTCATGTGGCTAGTTTCACACCTGGCACGCTATTTATTTATTTATTCATCTCCACCCTGACGTTTGTTAGGCTAAGACCTGCGCAAAGCCGAGATCAGAAATTAAAAATGAAAGCTTCCACCGCTGTGCTGTTTGACGCAGCAACAGAAAAAAAAAAAAAAGATAATGAAAGTATCTAAACACGCCGGTGATTATTGAGGAAATGAGTAACTTATCTCCAAGCAGCTCCTTATGCATCAACATACTGGCATCAATAATTAACTTCCAGCCAATAAATTTTTAATGGCACAATCACACAGTGTACACATATTAAATACTTTAACTTGTTAATTTGACATTATTTATCATTGTTCGTTAATAATGAACAGGCGATCATTTACAAAGGCGGGTTGTGTGTTTTGTTTTTTTCTGAATGAATGACGCAAAACACCGCTTACGCACGAGAACTTAATGTGACCCAGGGTGCACTGTGTGATCGCACTGCCACCTCCAAATCTGGTCCTGTGTTCACACCTGCAAACTGTCTACTTGGGATCAGATTGCCCAGGATGGATGTTAATGCAAGGTCTGAAGGGGGCCTCAGACAGTGAGTGATCATGAAGTTAACGACTAAGAATCAGGAGGAGGGCCAAGGCTCAAACAGTCCCCCTAATTGCCACCAGGCTTACTTACACCTGATTAACTCTGTCAGCATGGTTTGTCTCGGTTCTGTCAGACGTAAAACAACTGTCAATACTCCTGTCTGCCACCATTGACTCAAGGACACATTTGCTCCATGGATACACCCCCATATGTTGTGGGTTTTATAATATTATAATAGTATCATGACACCTACCCTTGCATCATGAATACAGTGAGTCAACCGTCAATATCTGTATGTTAGAGTAAGACGTGCCGTCTGTCACGCCATATGATCTCATGTCACACTATGTAATGTCATGTTATGGAATAGCATCTCACATTATATCACTCCAGTTCACTGTATGTCATGCTATTGGATGTTATGTCACATCCCAGGACATGTCACGTCACGGAGTTTAAAGTCACACCGAATCATGTCTTCAGATGTCATTTCATGGAGGTTCACTGTCACGCTATGGCTTATGTTGGAGCGTTATGCCACATCATGTGATGGTATGTCATGTCGTCGCTCTGTACCGTCCCTTGCTTGTTATTTCACAGTGTCAACTGAACTTACACAATGTCATGTCATTTCATGGAATACCATGGTACAAATCGGACTTCTAGACACAAAAAACTGAGAAACATTGGGCTTTCAGTATTTTCCCTACAATTAAATTAAATTAACAAAGGTCTACACAGATGGGCTGAAACCTTATAATGAGAGATACATGAACAGTCTGTTTGCATAGTCATTAGTCAGAGGAAGGACAACAAGAACCACATCGGCCAGATGACTGAACAGAATTGGCAAAAGCTTTTGGTGGATCCATGGCGGCTAAGTCTCACTAATTACGTGACTTAAAATATCTGCTGTTCACATGTTGGTGCCATGACACTTGCAGAGGTCCATGCCAGGAAGGCACTTAGAGCCTATTAGACAGGTCATAATGTTAAATTTAGCTCATCGCATACACACAGGGCCAAGAGCTACTGTCATTTTAATGGCACCATGTTTAGCCCATCATCTGGTTATGGAAAATCATCTGACAAAAATATGTAATTTTCTGTCATCTAATTAGTTTTACCTTAGCATGCGGACCAGTGCCGGTATCCCTCCAGACTTGAATATGGCCAACAGTCCCTCTCTCTGGTGTGACAGGCTATGGAGCACGCTGGCGGCGCAACGGGCCGTCTCCATGTCGACCGCTGTCGTCATGGCACGCACCACGGCGCCGACCATGGCTGGAGACTGTACCAGCACCCGGCGGCTGGCCTCCTTACGCGTCAGCTGATTGACAATCAAGGCAGCCTTGTTCACCACAACCTAGAGAGTAGAGAAACCAACTGTGTGTAAAGAAACAAGCGTGTCTGAAAGCACAAAAAGCACTGACACAGCAACACGGGGTGACGGAGGCGTACCGGATCCTCGTCTGCCAGCAGTTTGGTGAGCTCTGGCACTGCCCTGGTGGCCAGCTCGGCGTCATCCTGGTAGTTTATCAGGTGGACAATGGCCGTCTTTAGCAGCTGTGAAGGTTCAGCCAGCCGCTGCACGTTGCTTTGCTGCGAGGGGTCTGGCTGGACGGGCATGGCTGCCTCCCCCTCCACCAGGGTCTCTGGAAACATGGCGGCCCTGACCCGCTGAGCCCGGGTTAGTGAGTACTGGGCTTCTAAATCTGACAGAGGGAGATGGAAATGGAAAACCAGTGACTTTCTCTCTCTCTCTCTCTCACTCAAGAAAACCTCTGGACTGTTGATAATAAAAACAAGCTAGAACTGCCACCCTACAGCAATATGCCTCTGCCTACCAGCAATTTACAACCATGTATGTCCGGATTCATATAATATACGTACTAATGACTAATGACTAACGACTAAATACAAGGTACAACTTGTATTTTTTGGCTACATCTTAGTAGGACTGCAGGATTCCAGACAACTTGGTCACGTTGGATTGCTGGACACGTGCCATTGCTTACTCAACAAACTTGCCTCTTTTCACCGCTTACTTTTGATTTAGCAAATTGTATTTCAGCTACGCCAAATCAAAGTAAAAAATTAAACTTGTGTGAAAGTGTAAAAATTTCAAGAAAGTGTAGTGATCTCGCATGGAAACTGTTCCAACACTTCTGGGAGAAAATCCTTTGTACGTCCTTGGTACATGAAAAAATGATTAGACTTTTGTTGTGGAAACTGTCCGGGCGGATGAATGCCAATTTCTGGTCGATATCTTCTCTGGTTATGAACAGAAATACAAACATTCAAAACGAAATTTCCAAGGACACCCTGGATTCTTTGCCTGGCGTCGACATCTTGTCTCATACACATGTTAGGACACGAATCTCTTCAACATCGTGAAACTTGCATGTGAAAAGGCTGCTGGTTTGAAGGTGCAGTCCAAAACCAACATAGTGATGTTGTAGAGGAAAAAACAGTATATTCCATATTCTCTAAGGACATCTTTGTAAGGAAAATGTATGTATTATTACTGCATGTCGCGTTAACTGAGATAAACAAAAAAGCAAATGCTTTCAGCTTTGGGAAAAAATTATCCGTCCTATCTAGCAACAAGTGTCTGGAAGAGTGTTTTGCACAGCTGGTGACACAGTTACAGCACAGCTTGCTTCGTTCTGATTGTGCGGATAAAATATATATATATATATATATTCTAGGCGAAAAATACTTGTAGCACATATGAGTTAGTGGTTTATGTGTTATGGTGGTGAGAGGAAGTAAAGAAAGGCTTGTTTGTGAAAGATTATTTTTGCGTCTTGCTTTACATATTGAAACAGCACCAGTGCCTTCTGCTAACTGCTAATTTGGTCTACTTGCTGAAATTGTAAGGCATATCTGTATGCTGGCAGTATTAGTAGTAGTAGTAGTAGTAGTAGCATATTGCTAGTTCACTGTTAACCCTGAGCGTCCTAAAAATAACTACTGGACGTGTGTTTTAAATGTGTATACAGAGGAAAGGGGGGAAAGGACAGGTATGGTTTTACTTTATCTATTATCAGAATTTGTTAAAAGACCAAGTGGTTTTTAGAAGCCTTACTGAGTAGCAAGATTTGCCAACTAAACCTTTAGTGTCTGCATGAAAGTCAGTGGCAATCCTTTTGAAGGATATCTCAGACAAAAGCAAAGTGGCGGACCAATCACCGTTGTTCTGCTGGATGCACAGGAATGACAACGGCAACGCAACCCACTCCTCACTCTCTTAATGACGTTCAATCTGAACCTCGCAATTCTATCCAGACCATAACGGTATTTCAACTGTCCTAATTAGGACGTTAAGTATGTATTATGTATTTCAACATCACCAAATGAAGAAGCGGCATAATTGCTCAAATTGACTGAGGAGAATATAACCGTCTGCTGAACCTGGAGGGTGATTTTTAATGTGCTCTAACAGGGTGGTGGGTGATATTTCTTGTTGAGCCTCGGGGGCCATCATTATTAAAGATGTTTTGTAGTCGAACCTCAGGAGGAGTAATTGCTTGATAGATGACATAATAATCTCTGGGCTGATGACAGACTTATGAATGCAGCCTTATTAGGCCAATCCTTGGAGGGCAAATGAACACCGATCAGGCATAACATTAAAACCACTGACAGGAGAATTAAATAACACCGACCATCTTGTGACAATGCAGTGTCCTTGTGGCTGTTACTTGTGCCATCCACCTAGACCGGACCCCCACCCCATTGCAATGACACTCCTTGATGCACAGCAGCCATCCCCAGCAGCAGGATGCAGCCTGGCACAGGCACGCACACAAAAACGGTTTAGGAACAACTCAAAAAAACATGAAGAACAGCACAAGGTGTTGACCTGGCCTCCAAATTCGCTAGATCCCAAACTGATCAAGTATCTGTGGGATGCACTGGAACAAGCCTGATACACAGAGGCCCCTCCCTTCAACCCATAAGACCCAAAGGCTCCCACTAACAACACCCTAGCACACACTCAGAAGGTCCATGTCCATTC
The DNA here is from genome assembly GCF_963514085.1 of Chelon labrosus. NCBI lineage: Eukaryota > Metazoa > Chordata > Actinopteri > Mugiliformes > Mugilidae > Chelon > Chelon labrosus. The sequence continues at coordinate 13,908,778 of NC_140354.1, forward strand.
TCTTATGAGACAGAACTGTTTTGGGAGGAACAAGGGAGACCTACCAAAAGGACACTACAGGACACCCTCAGAAGGCCTACACTATGTTAGGCAGGTGGTCATAATGTTAGGCCTGATTGGCGTATATTCGAATGTTGCCTTGCAAGCAATGGAAGGACCCTCTAGTCTGTACAGCGTAATGATGGAAGTCAAAGTCCACAATCTAACCTACTGACCCAGTAGCAATGTAAGGATATCCTTGAGTTCATCAATATGTAGCAATATACTGGTAATACACTCAAAAACTACATATTGTCTCATCAGAAATCTAACTTTCCTGAGATAACTTTTGTATGTTTGCTGACCAGACTCAGTCAACTGCCCACAACCCTACCCAGTGTAAACAGAAGGTGGCTATGGAAACTTAATTAAATAGAGGTCGGAGGAGAAACAGTAGCCTCATAATGACGTCCAGATGGCATGTTACTTAGGCCAGGCTAGGGAATTCCACTGTATTCCCTGTAGTGAGTGATAATGTCTTTTTTACCTGTAGGGGGGAAAGCAGGGTGAAAACCTGGTCATTAAGATGGTATTGACTCAAGCGCCAACATAAAGGCGCAAAACTGAGAGAGTAGAATATTTCTCGCAGCGCCTCAAAGAAAAATATGTTTGGCTTTAACAAAGTCCACAATGCCACCATGGGAACTGAGTCAGTTTCAGACAGCACCAGAGAAATTGATGTCTTGGAATAAGCCCTCCCTCGGGGCGAAACGATGATTAGAGAGTGGAGCAACCGGCGTCCTCTGTCTGGACCTGGGATTCGCCAAGCTCAACTGTGTCCTCTAGGTTTGAAATCACTGTTGTACCTTAGCCCCTTCACAAGGAGGGAACAGTGAGGGGGGAAAAGAGGCACAGCAAAGCCCCGGTTTTCATGGATAATCCCAGCTGGACTTAAAACAACAATTCAGAACGTCCAGTCCATTTTATCTCCCAACCTGTATGGGAATTTGTTCAGTCCGAGGGAGCTGGAGATGTTCTTTGCCTCACAGCAAAATTTCTAATGGTATTTCACTCTCTAAAATGCTGCACAGTACATCAGGTGGTCATCCAGATAAGACGTCCCGATCTTTGTGAGTACACAAACCTGTTATCCTGTAGGGGAGTGTAATGAGCCGTGTTACTCGCCTGCACATTGCCCTGACTTTAACGGCGAGCTCAGAGGGCATCTTGGTGATTTAAGGGCGTTATTTGGTTTAGGTCAATCGACAAAATGAGGATACGGAACTTCCATCTATTAACCGAATCAAACCCAGCTTGGAATTTTCCGCCCTGCTGGCTGACAAAGTCGTTTCAAACACAAAGAGGAAAAGGTGATAATTAAGTCTAAGACACCATGTCTTGCTTAGGGATTATCTCCCAGGCTTGACACATCATTTATTTAGTTTGGGTGTCAGGAAGCAGAGTGTAACATAATGCAACGCGGATGTGGAAATGGGGACAGAAAGAATACTTCGACTTGTTTACCGCATGCTGGCAGTGTATAGACATGATTAGGAGGAATGGAAAAGGGGAGGATACAGTTAGAATACCATGTCCCCAATATGCCCATTAACGACAAGAAGGTTTATATTTCACAAGTCTTTAAGTTTATGGATGGATGGTAAAGCCTTGAATGGTCTCTAATGGGTCACAGTGACCCAGTACTGTAGTACACCTCTGTGTGGCAAAGATTTTACAATAAACAACAATGTTCTTTGCATCTTTGACTGACGCAAACGACATGTAGACGACATGAAATGTCAGGTACACCGTGGCTCTATTTTCTATGCCGTAGCCTGACATGCGTGATTGTCCCAAGATGCATTTCCTTGTCCATGTCATCCGCCATCTGCCTTCTACACTCCATCTACTTAGACCTCTTCTCTCTTTTTGTGCGTTGCAGTGTTTTCATTAACTGGTGTTCAAGATGCATTAGCTTCGACCCCAGGTCTAGCGTTGCAGGGGCATTATTAAACCGACGCACACAAGTGTTGATGCTTACAATGGCATAAGTCACTCGCGTTGGAAGGTCGCAGATGTATAAACCAAGCTCAATGCGTTGAAGCTGCTGGTGTGCTATTTTAATATATGGTCTAATATGGCCTATACTGGGGAAGAAACAGTACTTGAAGGACAATCCATACCTTTAAAGAATAATGCCACAAAAACAAAACCTTCGATCTAATACTGAGTGTGGTCAATTATAATAAAATGTATTTCTCACCAAAGGATCTGAAACCAAAAGAAGCCTGGGGAAAATAGGAAATAATTTATGCTTCACTTTTCAGATAGTCAGGAATTGGAATAGACGGCCATGTACCCAGCAAATGGGGGGAATAACAATTTGACTTGGTGATGAAACAAAGTGTGCTCTCTTTCAAAAAGCAAATATATTGATGTCACTATTTTTTTATTTATTTTTTAACCAACTACACATCAGGTTTCAAAACACGCCGCTTGGAATCCGTCAGACAAAGGAATTACTCCCATGCAAGACACGCTCAGGAGTTTCACGTTATTTCTCAATGCTTCGCGTGGGCGACGAGAGATTCTGACTCAACTGCTGGCACGGCGGACAAAGACGCCGTCGAGTACATTTATATTCCTGATCCCCTCACAGTGACTTTGACATTTACTGACGTTGACAGTTGTGTTGCTGGTTTGACAGATCACTCCATTCAGCCCTTGGATGAGACTTCTGGATGCCCAGATATAACGAATGTGTGATTAGCATGCAAGCGTGACTGATCAGGCGCAGTAGTGGCCTGCTAAATGTTTAATACTTCAATGAGTAGGGAACTCTTTTTGATTCTAACGTGAAACAAAAAAAAGTCTATATGTTGTACACATATTTGTTTTGAACACTAAATTATAAATAAGCTTACAGTGCAGTTGTTGTCCATTCTTTAAGTGGTGGATTGATTGTTGCGTAAATGGAATATGTGCAACATTGATATTTTCTTGCTGACCTCCTCACCTCCGCAAGAAAACACCAAGCTTAAACATCTCATTTATAAATAACAGAATTGATCACCAATGACTCCAATAACCCAGAAATATGAGTAAATTTGCAGGCAGGCGATAAAGACAAACATTAGGAAGTGGGAGACCACTCTTTTTCTCACAAAGTTGAGATATCAGTCATTTTTTTATATAATTTATTTAGTTTTCAGTCACATTTTGGGGTTAGCCAACTAAAATATTTGGTTAGGTTTAGGAAAAAAATCACTGTTTGGGTCCAGTAAACCCTCTGAACCACATATTCCATGACTAACATCTTCCACCTTGAAGAGCCACCTCACATGGCCAAAAGAGGTCCCATTGGTGGCTTTAAAGCACTTTGACAAATATTTTAGTTTTTCTGGTGAGGTCAGGCAGAGCTCAGAACAACATTAATTGCAATGTCTACAGTGTCCAAGTCTATACAGTTGGTGGATGTTGGGGTGAAGGTGGAGCCTGAGAAACGGGCTTAACAGAAGCAGCTGTTTAGTGCCACTGTCACTTACTAATGTATATGTTTGAGCATGTCAATAAGTGCAAGGAAACAGCTTAAGATATTCAAGTGTTCAAGTTTTAACTATTTGCTTAAAGGGAAACTACTGTTTTTTACAACCTCAACCTTATTTCTAGCATAAAATACGACCGTTTACTCACCCATATAACTTTTGTGTCATTTGCACTCGTTCAGGAGATAATTAGATCAGCGTATATCCATATAGCGGGAGTGACTGGGGCACCGAGAGGCAACCTCTAAATAACGCATTATCTACCACGAAACTTGTTCATTTCACCAATATTTTGTTATGATAGGCTAGTGCTATCCGGGGTCTGTAGATTGACCTTGCAAATGATCGTATTTTATGCTAGAAATAAGGTCCAGGATGTAAAAAACAGTAGTTCCCCTTTAAAGGAGGGTTGTTTAATTATGTTGAGGATGATGGAAACGATTCAAATATGTAATTCAAAGTGTGAGCAGCCATTCTGTTGTAATGAAAAAACAACCGCGCATAAAAAGCATTAGAATAAAAAGGCAATGACATAGAAACTATTAAAAAGCGAAACCTGAATGCAGATCATGTGTCAAGTAAAGAAGAAAATCTTCAGTCAAATCCTGCAGAAGCACATTGTTATTATCCAAAACAATGTTCCCTTTGAAATAGAATATTTGGCTCATTGAGTAATTTCATCATTTCACTTGTGTTCACACCTATTATTTGATCTCATTTCACATGGCGTGTTCACTTGTGGGTCATGGGCATCAGTGAGGCCTCAGAGAGAAGCACACCAAGCAGACTTGTGTCTAACCGTCACGGCAAAGCCTGACTGACTGATCCAAAACTTAAACAGCACTTAGCTGCAGGTATAAAGATCAGATACATTTATTAAACACTTCTTCGGGTTTGAAGGTCCCATAAATCCAAAGCAACGATATTAAGAACATTTCTCCTTACCATTAACTAAGCTATAGCTAACTACTGCATGATTCATGATACGGATCAGTTTCATTGACAGGTTTTGGCTTTAAAAGACCCTAATCCTTGGCCCCTCAAGGGAAACATATCGACGTGCAGAAGCCAATTAAGGAAGTCAATAAGTTCATTTTCTTGTTCTGCTTGTTACTCTGAATCAAGTGAGCGAGTTAAAGACAAGACAAGAATGAACATGCGGGAAGTAAGTGACTCACACCGTGATATAAGCCCTCAGTTTGCAGTTAAACAAGTATTTTAGGGTCAGCTACAACATACATTCCCCACTCCCCAAACTCCCCACTAATATCTGCACAAGTCCCAGACTGATGTAATAAAAGCGTAATAAAACGTCTACCAGATGCATTTTCTATCATTTGAAGTAATGTCTGATTTACACCTTCCACTGCAGTTTCTAGGTGACATGTATAACTAGGACAACTTTAATATCATTCAAATATAAGGCAGGTTGAATCTTTGAAATATATCTTGGGTGATAAAGCAGGGCTGGATAACCTTGTAGATGTAACCAAGAGGAAGCATATAATCAGAGGGTCTAAAATTAAACGTTGGGACAGTAGACATGCCATTGGGACCCTGAAACCAAAAAACAAACAAAAAAGACAACTGTGAGCTGACACATGCACTGCAAACCACTGCAGCTCAGACATACCAAAGCAATGCTAACCCTAACCCTCTGCACTTACAATATAATGTGAATGATTTAAGCGGTTCCATTAGCAAAAATGAAATATAGTATTCATAATTATGCTTTAATTATTGTATATTACCATTATAATGATAAAGCATTGTCTTTTTGTTAGCTTAGAAGGAGCCCCTCATATCTACAAAGGGAGTAGGTCATCTTCCAAGGAGGCCCGCCACAGCGTGCCACTCGTTTCTAAAGTAGAATTGAAATAACCTCACCCGCCCTCTTGAAAATTGAGGGTTGACAGGTGGCACTGAACCCTACACACTGGTCCTTTGTGTCACAAAAAATAAGAGTGCGGCAGTCTCCATCATCTGCATTCAGTAAGAGGTGGTTATGGATCCATTATCTATAACCGCTTATTGTGCAGGATAAGATGGGGAGTGGAGATTATCCCAGCTGGCGTAGGGGGAAGAGGAGGGGTACAGCCAGTCTATCAAAGGGCAGAGAGACAAATAACCATCCACACTCACATGCACACCTACAGACAATTTAGAATCGCCTATTAACCTAGAATATCTTTGGCCTGTGGGAGGAAGCCGGAGCACCTGGACCACCACCATACCACCGTACCACCATACCACCCGGTGGTTATAGATTCTCTGCTATCTTCTTTTTTTGTTGGTAAAAAAAAACACCAGAAAACTAGAGCTATCTGAGTGAGATTCCACAAGACATAACTAGACTGTCTTCTCTAGTCAGTTTTGACACTGGTCTGTAGCTACTGATACACAGAGCGGTCAGGTTTCACAACCGGTGGAAAGTGAATTGCTGACGATTCTATTTGAACTGTTTGTACAAAAATGTTGTGGACATTAACTGGACTTGAGGTTTTTAAAACGCAACACAATGCCAAGTAGTTTGTCTGTGGACCTTGGGATGAAACCTCTGAGAAATGTACTGTGCAGGCTTTTATACATGTATTTTTACTGCTTTGGGACTTTGGCCAAAGAAAAAGTGCCAGCTTCATTTAAAGCCCTTAGGTAAGTTTCATCGTTTATTCATTTAATTCTGCATTTAGATGATATTTTACAAGGTGTGCCATATTTGCACAGACTGTTCAAAGTGCATTTATTTCCTAAGAAAAAAAGCACCGCACTGAGCTTGAAACGCCACGCGGCCTCGACTAACAGTCAGGTGTGACAGGATAGTTTGTAAGGCAACATGTTTGTGAGGGATAAGATCCTGGAGGAGACTTTTATTCCTTCCATCGGGTGTCAGATGATTGGTGGGAAGCGGACCATGACAGAGTGAGATGAGGATAAAACACAAAGTTCCCTCATGTTCACTCTGATGGATTATCTCGCACCGGGGAAGCTGATTTCATAGCGAAGACAGATGAACAGCCCCGATAGCTGTAGATACTCACTGCAGTCTTTACTGTCTGTTACAGTTCCACTATTTTACCACATTGTTAGGTTTTGTGTTAATGAAATGACTAGAAGTTTAATCAAAAACCATGATGTGGCATTTGGGAAAATACTGTTTGTCAGAGAGCTCAGCAGGCAAACAAATCAGTAACCGGCAAAGGGTCCAATACATTGCAACATGTTGCATCATTTCATCTATTTAAGAAATAAAAACAAGAGTCATAGATATAGGAAAAAAATGCACAACAATGACGACTGCACTTTTGATGAATACAGCGAGAGACAAAGAATGAGGTGATGTAAGCCGGTGTTAGCGAGCGCAACAAAGGAGCAAGACATGAATAATCTAAAGAAATCAACAATGAATTTCTCAAGTCTAATCATTTCCGAGTCTCACCTGTGGGACTCTCTAGGCCTCCGGCTGCCGTGTCTCCGCCTCCCCCCGCTGTGGCCGTGGCGGGAGCGGAGCTCGTTGTAGTGCTGCCCGTGTACTTCTTGCCGCCGCTGTACTCCGTGCTGCTCTCGTCGTCCCGCACCGTGGTGGCTCCCGACTGGATTCCGGAGTCCGAGGCATAGTAGGTCTGCTGCCACTCTGCCACCTTCACCACGCTGTCTGCCTCACTCACTGCAAGAAACAACGCACCGCTAAGCCTTAGACACTACTCCTACTACAATACTAAAGTTGCTGCTAGGACCAGATACTAGTACTAATACCATTGCACCATTATTTGTACCACTGTCGATACTGCCAGTTGTTCTACTAGGAACGTGACTAGTGGTACTACTCCTACAACTGCAACCACTACCGCATTAACGAAAACTGCAGCTGATACTGCTGCAACTTGTTCTTCTACCACTGCCACTGCTGCTACTACTACTAGCCCTAGGGCAGGATTTCTATCGGTGGCATCATGACCAGGTGCTGCAGGCAGTAGCTGAGAGTGTCTTCTTAGCCTTAATGAACAACCGGCCCCACTGTCGTACCAAGAAGCAGATCCCCTTCGTCAAGCCGGGTGAGCAGCCCAAGCGTCATCGCAGGGCTACACCAAGCCTACTCTCCACGGTGGTCCACCCGGGCAGACCACTGAGGTATCCGGCATACATCGCAGAAACAAGTGACATTGTTATCTTGTCCAAGGCTTCAAAACAACTCTTCATGACAAAACTGACTCGGCCCTGGGAGTATCGAATGGAGGAGACTCTCGGAAGTAAGCTGTCAAGGTACCGGGTAATTCTAGAGGAGTGCATGCGACGAGGGTGAAGTGCAATCAGGACCGCAAAAGAGGGAGCTTAAAAAGCCTCCAGCTGGCTATGGATAAAGAGAGGGGACCTATGGTTGAATGCTGCTAGCATGCGAGACGGGGCCTGATCAACCCTGAATGGGTGAGGGTGTCGGATCTAGCGTAGCATCTCTGTAGAAAGTATCGGAATCAGAATACTTTATTAATCCTTCAAGGAAATTGTTTAATTGTATATTTTTCAGCTGGCGCTAATGTCAAGGCATGTAAGTACTTCTCTAATAACTAATAATCCAGGACTGTATGGAAGTTGATTATCATTTACCAAAACAAATGCGAGTTCACAAGTTCGCAACGAACCGTCAACTGATGAACACCGCTCACTTCATTAGTTGTTTCTGATTAACCCAGATCCAAACATTAAGAGGCGTGAACTGAATCTACTCATCCATGACTGATTAAAGCGACATCATGGCAAAATGTGATGCGCATGGTTTGTTGTGGGGTGTGTTTTTGTTTCCACGGTGCATTTCCGTTTCTGCACTTCTGCACTTTTCTTGACTCAAACAATTTCGCAGGGAACCATTACGATGAGGGGGCCCATTGAAGATGAAAGTGTTTTTTATTGAGTACAGCAGTATGCAGCTGGTAAGTGTTTATGTAGTCTTGAATGCAGTGTTTTCTTTTGAAGGATGCATGAAGTGTCTTGCACCTGGTGAACTCTGTTACGTGCGAAAATGAATAGTATATATTCGCAAATGCAAAAAAACAACAACATTGTAATACGGTGAAGGGATTTGAAACGGAGGGGAAATCAGTTTGCGTGTATATGTAGTTTAAATGCAGTATGTCAGAGCTGGCTGTTGCAGTGACACTTACTTTGCATGGACATCATCTCTGTCCACTGGTACCACAGCCTTCACTGTCCTCTGACCTGCAGAGAAAGCGAGAGCACTCATTAGGTCTGCAAATAGGATTGCTAACAAGTCAGTCTTCTTCTAGAGGATTGGGCTTGTATCTCCATATTCTACAAACTATGTTAAGGCTATACTGTACATCTATTGCCACATCATTATGACCGGGGGAGGAGAAGCAGAAGTAAACATCATTGACCATCTTGTCAGTGTTCTGCTGGGAAACCTTTGGACCTGGCGTTCATGTGGATGTTACTTAGACATGTACCACCCACCTAGACCAGACCAGGCACCCCCACCCCTTAGTAATAACACTCCTTCATGGCAGCAGCCATCCCCAGCAGGACGCTGCCTGACACAGGCACACACATAAAAACTGCAAATGCCCTAGATCCCAAACAGACCAAGTATCTCTGGGATCTTTTATTCCAAAATGTCCTTTTTGAGCACTGAACCTCATACAGTAGCCTGGTGTAACATCCACAGCAATCTCGAAGATGTGCAATACTGCGTGCAAGTTGTGAAGATTAAAAATCACCGCCGTTACAACAGTTGTGGAAAGGAACAGTGTTTTTCGCTTAAACCCAAACGCTGCTCGACGCGCACATAAAATTCCAGAAATGCATGCTTATCTAACTCTCAGATGCCACGGCTGGTGAAAGGTCAAAGCATCTCTCATCTTCCCTGCCAAGAGCCCTTCACGGGCTCCACTGCCCCGTGGGAATTCACACTAAAGCTCAGAGGAAGATGAAACGTGTGTGTGTGTGTTTATGTGAGTGTACCTGAGGTATTTTTACAGTAAAGTACAGCGCAGACATCAGTGGAACGGGGTGAAACGACACCTTATACTGACTCAACACACAGTAGATCAAGATTTACGGCATTTCTTTTTCAGGTCTTATGTACTCCGAGGGTGTCGAACAAGAGTTGTAAAATATTTGTTTTTCCTGAAACGGTACAACATCTCTTGGGATAGATAAGGAATGATGTGTTTAGAGCCACCACATTTAAGTATGCAATGCCCCGTGTGTGTGTTAGCGCTTGTTTGGGCAATGAGAAACTGTCTTCAGATCCGCTGATTGTAGTGGACCTTCACATCAGGCCTCATGAAATCAATCGACATTCAATTAGAACAAACTTTCGGCACATGGGGGCCGGCCAGCCGTTTCCCTAAATGGTACAAATATGGCAGGGATCTTCAACGTAGGAGGTATTCATTGTGTGCCTCCTTGCTGATTAAATTAACATCGACCACCTCTCTTGTCTGATGGTTGTGCTGGTTAATCGATAGAGGCAGGCAGCAGGAAGCAAGCTAATCATTAGCGATGATAAGCACTGCAGCTCTGTCGATGGCCAATCATACAATATCCACTGACGCCAAGCGAAAAAAAAAAGTTCATGAACCAGTTTTATCTCACTTTTTCCACGGTTTCTCCCATATAGACTCATGTGACTTGTGATTTGAAGCCATGTTTTCATTAAATCAAGTTAAACTAAAAATGTTAGCGTAAACAATCCATAAGTGATGGTAACTCATGGACTTTTCCAGTTAGCTAAAAGTAAATGTGGTCCAACTCAAGCCAAACCCTCTCAGTTGGGGGTAGGTCTGGTGATTTTGGAGGTCAGGTCATCTGATGTACCACTGACCCCTGGTTAAACAGCACTTACAGAACCCTGGAAGTGTAGTTTGGCTCACTGTTCTGTTACCAAGCTAATGGATGATTTTTAAACCTTATAATTGCCAACTGGGTGCAATCAAGCCAGTTTCAATCCAGCTCAACACACAAAGGCCAGGTGCAAAAGTTTCCCAGCTGAACACTGAATTGTCACAAGATGGTCAGTGTTAATTACTTGTCCTGCCATTGGTTTTAATGTTGTGCTTGATTGGTAACACCCTCAAACTTTCTACAACTGATTGAGAAATGTGGTCTTCTTTCTCCAAACAATTTCACAGTGCTTAATGCTCTTATACACTCAGTCTTAAACTGTCTCCATCTGCGTCGTGACCCTCGCTTGCGGTAACGACCCCATGAAGGCATCAGTCCACCGGCCCGTCTGGTGTAATAGCCACTCAAAGATCTAATTACAGCGTGGAGGCTAACAATCAGAAAGAGCGACATTGTAGCGCAGCAAGCACAAGAACCCTTGCAACATGTAACATGTGAAATGTAAATGTTGGGTTGTCTTTTCGTCCCGCCTCGTCAAATCAGACAAGCTTGAACTTCGCCAAAGCTTGAGGTCAGCCATTAATGCAAATGCATGTCCTTCGTTTTTCCAGTCGCTACAGTAACATCACCGGCAAAACTAGGGTTTGCTTCCACATCTTGACAGGTGTCATTTCCCCAGGAAACGTATCACTCACAGATACATATGACTACTTCTGTCTGGATGGTGCGTTGTGCTGACAAGCTGCCCGTCCGTCTAAATACATGCACAGGGCCAGAGAACTAGTCAAGACACATGACCCTAAACAGAAGCGAAAATAAATTATTCACTTGAACACGGCTCAGTTAATTTGTAAGTTTAATTTGTCAACGTGCTGCAGACGGTGTGCCACTCTCATGTTCTTGCGAGCCTTTGCAAAATTCTTGCGACGGGTTTAGTTCTTCAAATTTTGAATGAGCCAAACAATATTGTCTCCGTTTCCACTCAGTTCACATCAGAATGTGTCATGTGTTTCTTAAAACTGTGCATCTGTTTAACAAGAGCGTGGCTTTCAATCTCCCTGCAAGGGTTCACTTTCACAGCAGTGAGTATTTTCCATCCTCCTTTCTTTCACCGAAACCTTTCGGAGCATCCTCCTCATTGTGTCTCCTCATTTCAAACAGCCAGCCCTGTGTGGCGGCGAACTGTTTGGCCTCCTGAGCAGACTGTCAGTATGGTGTAAATTGCTCTGCGCCTCCATATGTTTGTTAGAGTCCCCGCCTAATTAAAAACCAAGCAAGCTCTGTAGGATAAATGTGGAGTTAAAATGTCACCGAAAGTTTTGTCACTGGAAGTTGGAGAGCTCCCCGAGCAGCGTTTAAGCACCCCAAAGCAGGGGGAAATTTGAGTAAATGGAGAGCGTGAGCAGGACGAGTGTGAGGAAAGGTGAGCCGATGATGAAGAGAAGAAAGCGAGGAGTTACAGTTAGAGCCAGAGGGGAATAAAACTATTCAGTCAGCTGGACCTAGGGTATGGGGTTGTGTGTGTGTGTGTGTGTGTGTGGTAATATGTAAGCCAGTGTCTGCACACTGCTGTAAAAGCTATCTCATTCCCCCTGCAGCGGTAAAACAAAATAATGCCTTATTCATGACCTGAGCCACAGACCGGTTTACTTGTCTCTTGTTGGTTCACTGCAGTCAAAATAGTGATTTTCAGAATCTAAAACTGTAAAACTTCACTCTTATTTTGAAACACCCCATAGATATACATTCAATAGGCACTTGGGGACAGTACACCAATAGTGGGTAGAGCCTCCATTTGCTCTCAAACTAATCCTAACCTTTGCGTGTAACCTTTGTGCTGTGACCAATCCATACACCGGTGGTAGCTAGGTGCGCACAAATAATAGTCCATCACCATGGCTCCCGTAGCGGCTTCCCTTCCTCACCTCTTCAACTGTCTCTTCTGTGTTTCGAACAGTGGATAAAGAGGGGCTAGTCGTAGAGACCAAGAATTATGCCGAGGTATACCACTGCCTTTTGTTGTTCCATGCTTCGTGTGGTCTTCCATTTGATATGCTGTTGTGCAATCTGTTGTGCAGGGAAAGCGCTTATCGTCATAAGACAAAGCTGTGTTATGACGGGATGATCATAATTCCTGCAGATTAGTGTCTTGTGCTACCACATCCCAAAAGTGTTCTTCTCAGATCTATAGATCACTGGATTCCATGAGCTCATCGTCATGCTCATAAAACCAGTTTGACATGGTGCATTATCATGGTGGAAGGCAAACAGGGTCCATAAAGAGACACATGTGGTCAACAAGAATACTCAGCCAGGCTTCTGGTCTGTGGAGCTGTATGTTTCCTATCTGTGGTCTTGGCCCCATCAACCTTCCAGGTGTTCATTGCTTACAGTTATCCATCTGTACCCACGTACTTTTACACATAATACTCCGATCTGCCTCATGCTTCCATTCCACTCTCCCTCTTCTATCTGCTTGCTTCTGGTCTTTTCGTCTCCTCTTTGTCTCCCTTCTCTTCAGTCCCACCTCCCATTCCTTTCAGCCTCCTCATCAGCCTTAAGCAGATAGGTCATTTGAGCTGGGTTCTGCTTAAGGTTTCCTCTGTCAAAATTACATGAACTCAAAACTTATATTTACTGTTATTTTTATAGCCCTGCGATAGACTGGCGACCTGTCAAGGGTGTACCGGGCCTCTCGCCCGATGACAGCCGGGATAGGCTCCAGCTCCTCACGGGACAAGCGGTCACAGAAGATGAATGAATGAATGAATGTATGTTATTTTTATAATCAGTCTTGCCGCAGTTTCAAATTCAGTTTTTACTTTGTTTACTGCAAGGACCAATTTTTGCATATTCCAAACCAAACCACTGATGGCTGTCAACTGGCATAACTGTAGGGTCGCTGTTAAATTTGCAAAAAAGAATTATCGACATTCGTTGATATGAGTTGTAAATTGCACGCTGTAAAAAATAGTGTGGCATGTAATAGTAATGCCATGCTTTAAATCGTTACAAACATAGCAATTGAAAAATTTAAACCTCTCCTTGAACTGGGACTCATGAGAATGTGAAAATTGTCATGAATGCTGGCCTCTGGGGGTTTTTAAAATCCAGACTGTGTAATTCAAGAGATGTATGGCCTTTAAGCTACACTAGAAATCCACATATAAGACGTGATGTGTGAGGATGGAAATGCAGGGGGAATTTTACACTAGGCTGTGGGCAGAAATAATGGACCGGCCATTGTGAGTGACGTCTTGACAGCTTAAATGGCGCCTTGCTATGCTTCGATAACAGCCATGTAATGTGTGGGTGCGTGTCAGCGTGCGCATGTGTTCTCTCCATGTGGGTGTGTCTGGATACGTTATAATGTGTGCATGTGTAAGCTTGTGTGATCGTGTGTCTTTGATGTGTGCATGTGTGAAAGGAAATGTCTCCTGTCAGAGCGAGATATGGTTTTTTTTTTCCATGTGCTGAAAAGCTTTCTGAAAGAAAGCGCAGGAAAAAAAAAAAAAAAAAAAAGAAAGATTTTCGATCACACATACAGAGACAAACAGATTCACTTTTTCTCTTACACTGCTGTTCAATTAGGCTGAGCACCTGTGGAAAGTTTCCTAGCACCATTAAGAGGTGTTTCTTACCCTTTCAGAATTTCACCAAATTAGAATTTCACTTTCAAATCCATGTCTTTCTCCAGCTGTTACAGACTCTGTATACAAACTATACTGTGAATGAATGCTGGCGAATGAAGAGTCTGGCTAACATGGGTCAGACAGACATATTTAGCCCGGATCTATGGTTCATATCTTATTAAATGCACTGGGACGTAGTCAGGCATCATTTAAACGGTGGCGGACTACAAAAAAATCAAAGACGTGCCTACTAGTTCCGTTAACTGTGTCCAAACGGCAGGTCAAACTAGCAAAGTTTGTCATAGGGAGATAGAAGGTGGCACCTGGGGGGTGGCGGGTGGTTGTGGAGTATTGTCAATGCTTCGTAGGGCCTTCAACGGAATAAGGGGTTTATGGTTGTCAAAACGTAGCCGCCTGGGAGCCTGATTCTAGTTTTGCGCTTCATTTGCCCCTTCATTTATAGAGATTCAGGGGAAACAAGGAGTCGTAAAACTCAGGATGACTTGCGCAAGTTCTCTCTCACTCTCAGAAATAATTCAAATAAACACATTTATATAAATGAGAACTTGAAATGTGTATTTTATATTTGTAAATACTGTATATCTGTAATATGCATATTATTTTTTATTTCACTTTATTTCAACCTCCTGCACTCCTATTATGCTACACTCTGCCTCTCAACGTCCTGCCTCTTTTATCATTCTCTCCCTGTCCCCCTGCGTCTCCTTGGCAAATTGCTTCTCAAACTACAACATTTACAATGCCAAGTAACCAGACGTTGTTTGCATTTCATTTGACACACGCAAAAAATCACTCGCACACACGCAGTCAGCTGACAGTGTCCAGACCACTAGATCTATCAGTTCATTATGAGGACGCTTCGTTCCGAATATAAACAGCACAGAATGTAGCAGAGAGTGAGCTGCCTCTATCAAACAGTTTCTCTCTATCCTATTTAGCTTCAAAACCTCCATTTACAAAATGTGATTCATTATTGGCATGACAATAAATTATGTGCATGAAGTATCTAATGCAAATGTTGTAAGACAGGAACTGCTTAATTAAAAAAAAAAATATTCCACAGAAAGGGATCCATCGCTATGCACTTAATGTTAGGTCAAATTAAGTTTAGTCTGAAATCATGAACTCTAAGATGCTTAATCTGCTCCACCAAAGATCTATTTGATCCAAAGATCTTTTGTTTTGGTCGGTTTACCAGATTTACTGGCAGTGTTTGAACAGAACCTGTTGCTACCATCCTATCTAGGTCTAAGTCACAGTCTCAGTCAACTAATCAGACTTGTTCAGAGTTCAGGGAAAGGCCTTCTCCCAGGCTATGTCCTCCAGAGTAAGGACTTCTCCCAGGCTACATCCTCCAGAGTAAGGCCTTCTTCCAGGCTATGTCCTCCAGGGTAAGGCTTTCTTCCAGGCTATGTCCTTCTCCCGGGCTGTGTCCTCCAGGGTAAGTCCTTCTTCCGGGCTACGTCCTCCAGGGTAAGTCCTTCTTACAGGCTATGTCCTCCAGAGTAAGGCCTTCTACCAGGCTATGTGCTCCAGAGTAAAGCCTTCTTCTCGGCTATGTCCTCCAGTTTTTCTTGTGAGTCATGAGTCACCAATCCTTTCTAGACCAGATGATATATAAAATCTCCTCACATGTTCTTGGTCTGCTCCAGTTATGCATACATAAGTCTTGGTATAATTGCAGTCCACACATCATTAGCGCCCTAAGAGGAAGGTGTCCCAATAAGAACCCCAAAGCACCTCAACTCACACCTTTCAAATGGGCAGCAGTTCTATTCAGGGCTCCTTTCTATGATTGAGGTGAATCCTTGAAGAAGGAACAGCAGAATATCTCTGCCGATACATATTTTACTAATTACCTGCAGCTTCTGCTACAGTACAAAGGCAACCAATCACAGAACTCGAGGAGTTCTACTTCCTTGCTACAGTACCAAGCTATTCCTGGAATTCAAATGTATTTTCAGACACACACACACACACACACACACACACACACATATATATACTACAACTCATCAACTCATCTACTAACACTGCAGAAGTCCTGAAATCATATCTAGGCTTGAGCCGATTAAATTCATCCCTGTGTTGTCTGGCTTTGAAGTGGTAGTTTTAGACTTGTTTTTTTTTACCCTCCTTGCTTGATGAAAATCCAAGAGGGAGTTCTGTATATTTCTTCTAGTGCAATCAAACTTCCCACTTTCCAAAATTTTTGTCTTTTCCACACAGACAATAATCACTGTCACGCACAGCCATCTGTGTTTGCTATTTATTTGCCCTAATCTTGTGCTCCCATCTTCCAAGTGATGTAAATTCTGACTGAAAATCAGACTCCTTTCAGGAACAAATGCAGTGATATGCAAATCTGGGCAGGTGTAAACAATCCTCTTCAAAACTAGACATAATTTCCACAAGTCCATGAGTTTGTTGTCATTGCCGTGCCATGGAATGACCGAATTTGAAGTAGTTTTTTACTGCAATAGACATTCCAAGTCAGATGGAAACAACTCGTGACTGTTTGGAGACTTTTGTACTTGAGTACATCACTACCAATGCCCCAAGACTGGTGCATCCACTGGGCAACTGCAAAGGGGCCCAAGATCCTGAAGGTTTCCAAAAGCCAAAGGTTTAACAATCTCTATGGATTTTCTTCCTTAAGACCTATATTATTTTAGCTGATATTGTCCTTGTGAGTAGCATTTCGTAAATTACTTCCACCTCTTTTATTACACTGCTACAAACTTAGGTATATTAAATAAACTGACCAGGCATAACATTATGACCACCTTCCTAATATTGTGTAGGCTGAAGGATGTCCTATCTAAGTCATAACTGGAGAAGGTGGGAAGATGTTCTGAGAATCAAAGGATAACTGCATTAATATAAGTATAAGATAAAAGAAGAATCGCATGTAACACAAAGTGAGAGTAGGTGGAATGTTTCACATGATAAATCCAACAAATACATACACTGATCCATATATTGTGTGCCTCCAAAACAGTTCTGATTAATCTCAATCATTGTTCAATCACCTGTGGTGTCTCAGTGTTCTTAGTGGGGGGCCTTTGGGTCCTATGGGTAGATGGGAGGGGCCTCTGTGGATCAGGCTTTTTCCAGTGTATCCCAAAGATACTTGATCAATTTGGGATCTTGGGAATTTGGAGGCCAGGTCAACACGTTGTGCTGTTTTTCATGTTTTTTTTTTTTTGTTTTTTTTTAGTTGTTCCTAAACTGTTTATGTGTGTGTGTGTGTGTGTGTGTGTAATACCACCAATTATTTAGTCAGTAAAACTATGACTCATACACCTGCCTGTACCTAATTTCCTGAAGTGCCGCTAACAGGGGACATGGATTCTAAAATAAACATTTTTTCAACTTGTGTCAAATGGGCCAGACATGTTGATTTATGTTTTCAGTCAGACAAGAACTATTTAATATAGCCAGAAGCTGACAAGGCCTCTTTGTCCTCCCTTTTTTTTATGTTTGTTTTCTTCAAGGTCAAAATACCTTAATGTTCTTCTGCCTCTCAAGAGACCCACACTGGAGCGCGCGCACATTCAGCAGTGTCCGATTTTATCAGCCAGGAGGGAATCCAACAGAGAGAGGAGGATGAGGAGGGAAAAGCAGACAGTGAGCGAGATTTGACTTGTCACTTGTCATTGACCTTGTCAGCTCCATCGCGACGACCCACTACACCTATTGTTTGTTTGTGTCTCTGTTTGTGTGAGTCATCTGCACAGGCTTGACAGTCAAATGACAGTTTGTCTCTGAAATACAAATACACACACACACACAAGTACACATGCGCACACACACAGTCATCCCTATTACTGTATTTCAGTTTTCAGTGTGCATTTGTGTGCAACAGTAAAAGGGTTGTGTATATGTGAGCTGCCAAGCCTACTGCAGTGAATCTGATGACATTGTAACTCCCACTGACGGCTATCCAATTACACACCTGGTAGGGAAAACACACACGTACACACTCAGAAACACTTGCATGTGCCACGAGCAGCCGGGAGGCAGACAGTCACCTTTTTTGAAGACTAGTTTTCTGCCATTTTTCCTTCTACTCAGTAAACAGTAAGAGAAATGAAAAAGGTTTACTATATGCATGATATTTTTTTTTTATAAATATGTTTTGACATCTTTGCAGCGCTGTAGCTTTTCCTTGTGCATTTTATTCTAGCCAAATTATACTTCCTCCATCTGGTGTCTTCCAAAATTTCACCACCATAGTGATTCCATTTATTGACACAAAAGTCATCTTTAAAGGGGAACTACTGTTTTTTTACAACCTGGACCTTATTTCTGGCATAAAATATGGTCATTTACTCACCCATATAACCTTTGTGTAATTTGTAGCCTCTAAATAACGCTGGATGACGTCGTCTCTGAGCGCCGCGCACACCCGCGATGGTCGGCTTGGTTACCTGTAATTTGCTACTGCTATGGTTTGTCCACAATCTCAGAATCAGAAAAATATTTAGCCATGTTGCAAAAAAAATAGCAGTAGCAAATTACAGGTAAACAAGCCGACCGTCGCAAGTGCGCACGGCGCTCAGAGGCGACATCATCCAGGATGATGATAACAGCTAAATCCGGACTCAACGGGGAATAGGACTAGCGTGCAATAACAAAATATTGGTGAAATGAACGAGTTTCGCTGCAGATAATGCGTTTTTTAGAGGCTGCATTTTGGCGCCCCAGTCACTCCCACTACATGGATATCTGCAGATCTAAATATCTCCCGAAGGAATACGAATTACACAAAAGTTATATGGGTGAGTAAACGACCGTATTTTATGCCAGAAGTAAGGTCCAGGTTGTAAAAAACAGTAGTTCCCCTTTAACCTTTTCTCATATATATACATATTTTTTTAAAAGCCTTCTAGTGGTTCATAGGGCATGAGTTTTTTTACAAACACTCGTTCAGACATATATTTTATATATTAAGTAAACAATCACTTTCCATAGTCAATGTTCTATCTCAAACAACCATCTGTAAAAGCACTGGAGAGGGGCTATTACCATTCTGCAATAGGAGAAAAGGCTCTTGCTTGTTCCGGTGGAACATTTGCACAGGGAGAGCCAAGCACAGTCATTAAAATTAGCCTAACATAAAAGATGTACAGTATGTCAACTACTTGAAATGAGTTTTAGTGAAGAAAAAGACAAACATTGCAGTGCAGCCTTCCAATACTTAAGCTCTGTAGCAGTCCACTGGACTCATCAATATCACAGACAATTTGATGGCTGTATGTGGCGCTTGCGGAAATGCATTAAACCGATATCACAGAGGCTCGTTTGAAGTGGAACGAATCATTACATTGGTCAAGTCAGTGTAACTGCATGCTGCTGGCAGAATAAAACGACATGGCAAATCAACTCCCAACTGATGATGGCCATGTCCGAAAAAAAATGGATTAACACGGAAATCAGCGTATGGGACTTTTTATGTGCATTCACAATTTTCTGCTCACTTCAGACAAAATTGGTGTACAAGTACGCGATGATTTTCCTGTTGTAAACATGTTTTTTTGTAGAGCTTTTCAGTGATTCACTCGGCATTTTAAGTGTAGTTAATTGTGTGTAGTTTTCTAGCTTTGTTGTGGCCATTGTTCAGTGGAAGGTAGAGAATAAAAAGCGGATAGCGTACATGTGTGAGGTGCGAAATTTGCGGCCCGCATCCGGTGAGTCAGACTTGAAATGTGGAGGCGTGGTGATACAGTTTTGGTTCATCAGTATAAATTCTGATTTTATTCCGCTGTTTAATGTCTGATTAAAACCATTTTAAATTAGCACCTGGATTGAAAATGTACCTCGAAAATTATACACCAGGCATGAAAGTTCATCCAGCCCAGTGATCAGTTTGCCTTAATATTTGAAATTACATAGCAACATTAAACCTCTCAGTCTTTTGAACAAATGGCATACTTTATCCAAGAAGCCATGAGTCACGCTAAATACCCCAATTATGGAGGTAATTAACATTCTTACTATCAGGTTTTAAAAGTATGACAAATAATACGGATTAGAAATTACGTTTCTTTTTCCATCAAAATGGGAGAAGTTGTTCATAATATCTGACGGTGGACAAAATTCAAAAGTCAATAATTTCCCCTTTAGGTGAAACGCACTTTAATGTTTCTTTCTGCAGGTCGGCAATGTGCACTCTCTCATGGTTTCTCCGCTTCATCGTTCACTGTGGAAATATTTATGTGGTTTAGCTAGGACTGATTCAATTTGAAAGTAACCGGTCAGGGATGAATTGCTGAGTGAGAGGGTGCTACACCATCAATTTTCTTTTTGCAGATGAAAAAACAGTATAAAACCGGCAACAGCTCAATACTAAACTTGAGCTTAAAACTGCTTCTTCATTAAATAATTTGTCTATCAAGAAGAAAATATCAAATCTGAAAATATGTTCTAACATCAGGAATCCAAGCCACTACTACTAGAAAAGCCTTATGGTTAGTATTACTGTTTTAAAATATTTCTCTCACATTTGAATACGACACACAGTTTAATATCTGCAGATGGCATTTAAGTACCTGAACCAGAGCCTGAAAGTGAAATGGAGAGCACTAAGGCAACAGTGGCAAGGAAAAACCTTGAGCAACTCATCGCCCAGCATTCAAAGTGCACTCATAAGGTCTTTACTGATGCAGTTAAGTAAAAAATAAAAAATAAAAAATAAATAAAAAGCATGAATGGTAGTCATTTAAACTGGATTAGCATGATGTATGAAAATTATTACAGTGGGCAAGTGAAGAGAAGATAATACTGGAGAAATATGAGCCCTCTTACAATTCCTGTACTCCTGGATCAGCTCTGGGCTTTTTATAATCCAGGCTGGAAGTAACAAATACATGGACTAGTTTTTCACCATCTCTTATCAAAAATCCAAGTTTCAATTGTGTGTTTCTGAGGTGTTTATGTCCAAATGCAATTCTTCAGTTCTGTTTGAAATTAGAATTAGAAAACTAAAAGTTATGCTGACAGATGAATTTCATCTGGCTACATGGTTTCGTATAGCTAGGTGCCATCTGCATAGCAATGACAATACAGGCAGTGTTTCTGAAGAAAACTGTCTACAGGATGCATGTATAAGGAAAAGAGTATAGGCTCTAGCACAGAACCCTGGGGAACTCCATGACACAAACATACTGGAACACATCGAACAAGTAGTAGTTTTAACTACTCCTTCTAACTCCTTTAATAAATGATAAATTCTAATCGTAATCACTTTAGCAGGACAAGCATAGATACGACTCCATTATTTGAGGCTTTGAAAAAAAAAAATAGCACTGTTCCTGTGCTATGATGTACTATAAATGCTAAGTAAAACAAAATACAATTCCTGTATAAATCACATACCTGATTTGCAATAACATTTTCAACAATTTTAGAAACATAGGTTGGTTATAGAGCTAATGCTGTCTAAAATTAGGATGCTTTAAAGTTAAGGTTAAATTACGGCAACCTTAAAGTCTTGTGATAAATAGCCTAAAGATGGATGAATAAGATGTAATATGGAGGGAAAAACATTCTTGTAGTGTAGTTGGGGTGGGTTTAATAGATATGCTGAGGTTATGAAACTGAACTTAGCTCAAAAAGAATAATGCTATGAATATGTTAATGAGTGCTAATTTATTCTTTTACCGTTCCAATTCTATTTGCAAAGCAGCTCATAGAGGAATTATTACTAAGCACTTGAGGAATACAGGTCTCAGAATTATGACTATTTGTCAACCTTGCTAGACTGCTGAAAAGAGACCTTGGTCTGTTCTTTTATTTTCCGTATTAGTGATGAATAATATTTGGTTTGATTTATTTTTTTTAATTTTTTTGGACTATCATTCCTGGCTAGGCAGAATTCTTTCAAATTACCAGAATGTTTAATGGATAGGGTTAGGGTTTTCAGTTGTGAGCTGGCTTCCTTTGATTCCTGATTTAGGGAACAGTGTTGATTAACATGCCTATCAGCATCAGCTGGACTAGTGAATGCGAGCATGCAAAATGGGTAGAAATGGGTATATATTATCTTCTAAGCATGCAGACATTGCTGTTGGCCCCCTATTACACCATTCCTGGTCTCTATCCCATACCTCCAACAGATCAAAACTAAACAGCAGACCTCAACTATTAACCAAGGTTGAAATGTGATTTTCTTTTTCAACAAAGTATTATTTATAAGAAGCTTTATATTCCTGACTGCCAGAAAGGGTAAACTCATAAAAACTAGTTATATTTTTGTCCCCATAGACTCTGCCTTCTGTTGTTCTGCTACTGTCCTGCTGGCATTAGATAAACGCAAGCCAGTGAGTTCATTCATAATTGGGCAACTCACAAGGTCTTGCTAAAAGCTTAAAGCTGAATTACAGACAACTTACAATCCTTTAGAAAATGGTACCCATTTTTCTCTCTAAAGCATTGCCACGTTGCATCCATGTAGGCACACACAAAACGAAAACCTGCCAGCTTCATACTGTCACGGCAGCTTGCTGAAAGTTTGGGAGTTAGGAATGCGATGAGGAGCCAGAAATGATATTGTGATGTTCTGTGTTTTTTGCTCAAGGACCCTCTGGCAGGATGAAGTGTCTTACGAGGATCAAACCTGTGACAGTTCCAGGGCGCGGGGCGGTATCGCTAAGCACATGGCCAGCCTCTTTAATTTTCCATTAGGAGGGAAAGCTGCAAGCCATGAGATTTTTCTCGATTTGAGTGGCACATGAAAAACCGCCTGTGATCATTTCTTCATCATGAGCATGGCTGAAATATTAAGGGCAGCAAAATATCAGCCCGAGTCAGTGGCAGCGAAACATGACAGGGTACTGAGGAGACAGAGACGGAAAGGCAAGGAGCAAAGAAGGAAATGTAGCGTATAATGAGAGATAGACATAAGCAACTCAAGAATATGAATAAATAATCACAATCAAGAAATTCCTCAGAAAGTCAAAAATTGGAAGCGAAAGGCAATGTGGAAATAAGTGTGACTGACGAAAATTGTAGAAGTTGGAGGCATAAGTGAGTGCATGTTGCCCTTTCTTTTGTCATTTCACCACACTGGCCCCCTGCTGCAGCTCACATTTAATACAAAATACTGTAAAATCTACCGTACCAAGCTACCATCAAACCATGCAAGGATTCAGTCAAAGCTATTTTCTGATCTTTCCTGAAGTCAGATGGAAGAATTCCAACTTCCTGTTCAGCCTGAAAACCTATTATGACACCACAACCAAGAGCCTGTATTCCACTTACATCCGGAATAAAAATGTGATCTGTGTCTGTATGCGTGGACCCAGAGGCATAAATACTCTGGAGGCTTTGATTCGCAGGAGATGTAAAAGACAAAAGAACAAATAAAAATTCAGCTGAAACTAGAGACCTTCTAGAGGTGGCAGCAGCAGCATTCCCCTGAAACCTCCTACACTCCGCAGACGAGATCTCCTGGAAATGTATGCTAAATTCATAAAGCTACCATTAAAAAAATATATATATAAAAAAAAAGATCTCATAAAAGATCTTGAAGTTGGCTTTTGTGTTGTGTTGAAAGCACTGAATAAAATTAGACAGCCATATCAGCAAAGGAATTGGAAATCGCCTATAACTTTCTGTTGTAAGTACCTGAAGAATTTTGAACTGAAAAGAGCCTGAGATGTGCATTCTGTAGCCAGACACTCTCCGATGAGTCAGAACTGCTTTGGAGGCACAAGGGAGACCTACATAATATTAGGAAGGTGGTCATAATGTTATGCCTGATCTGTGTAGTCCTGAGTGTAGATAAATATCTTCAGGATAAACTTGGGGAATATAACTCTCCCTTTACTGCTATTCCATAACCCAAAATGCACACTCTGACATAAGAGCACTACAGCTGCAGCCACGGCACTGCAGGGTTTTACAAGTGTTGTTGATCGATAATCAGATCACAGTTACTACTTGACATTTAAATTGTCAAAAGACAATATCCGAGATGAACAACAGCCTCTGTGCAGCCCAAGTCCAAAGCACTTTCTGTCAAAGCATTTACGCGACTCATCTTTCTTGCAGTAATTATGTGGAGAAAAACGCAAAGGAGAGAAAGATGAAAGGAAAAGTGGTAGAGGGACACAAATTATGTGTAGGTCAGGGTCGATAATGGTCAATAAACCTCTTTTCACTAGACCATAACCATAACTCCAGAAGAGTACTCCACATGCTCACAGTGGAAAGTTAAAAAAAGATAGCAAAATCAATGTGGCTTACTTATCAGACTACATAACGCAGGGTCTGAAGGATGATTGATGGCCAGTAGGCAATAATCTTTACCAACAATTGCCAATGCAAAGCTCATTGCCCAGTTATAGGGAAATAAAAACAGAAACAACAGAAAGTTTGCCCTGAAGTTCTGTGTAATCATTTTTGTGTTGCTTTCCTTTATACAGGACATTCTATTGCATTGTATTGTCTGTATATTTGCGTCGAGCAACCCTTTTGGAAACAAGAGGGTTACCCTTTAAAGCTAAGCTCTGTAATACAGTATAATAGCCGACAGTGTCAAATGCAACAACCAGTTCCAGGACCACAATATCTGTGTTTCTATACAGATAGTTCACAACTTGGACTTCTGGCTGGTTTCAGAAACTAGATCATAAAATAACAGATGAATGAGCGCCGATGACAAACCGAGGACAAACAACTTAAGGAAAAATATGGCAGCCATTCATGGTCACCAGCTGTACGATTGTTGAGAAAAACCAAAACAAACACACATGCAACAATTCCTTTCTTCATCGTTAGGATGGGTTAAAACCGTAATGATCAAAAAGTGAAGGTAAAAATATGGCTTAAAACTCGATAAAAGGGTCACTTTGTAACAGAACTCAGATGTATGCCTTGCGCTTTGCCTTTTGGATCTATATTTAATGACACAAGAAAGGATGTTGGAAGGAAAAAGGTGGACCATGTGAAGGGATACAAACATAAGAAGGTGTAACATTTAAAGGGGAACAACCGGTTTTTACAACCTGGACCTTATTTCTGGCATAAAATACGATCGGTTACGCACTCATATAACTTTGGTGTCATTTGGAGTAATTCGGGCGATATTTAGATCCGCGTATATCCATATAGTGGGAGTGAATGGGGCACCGAAACGTAGCCTCTAAATAACGCATTATCTGCCGCGAAACTCGTTCATTTCACCAATATCTTGTTAGAGACATCATCCAGGTCAATCTACAGACCCCGGATGATGATAACAGGTAACTACGGACTCAACGGGGAGTTTCGCAGCAGATAATGCGGTGCCCCAGTCACTCACACTATATGGATATACGCGGATCCAAATATCTGACAAACGACTCCAAATGACACCAAAGTTATATGGGTGAGTAAAAAATCGTATTTTATGCCAGAAATAAGGTCCAGGTTGCAAAAAAACGATAGTTCCCCTTTAATGAAGAATCTGAAGCGCTTTCTGGTCCATGTCTCTATCACTTTGAGAGGACATCATACTGACATACATCTCTTCCCTGAAGACTTGGCCTAACCGTAAACCCTAGCTTAACTCAAACCTAACCCAAACATTTTAAACCAAGTCTTTAACCAAAAAAAAATATATTATTTATTTATTTATTCATAGGGATTTGCTTTCTGTCCCCACAACAGCACAACAAGCAAGTAATACAAGCACAACACACTCACATTAGGAGTTTGCTATTAAGTAAGCGAGCTAATTAGGAGTCCATTAAAACTCCCCTTTAACACTGTCCTTCTTTTACAGACTGTTAAGTTCAGCTTAATCATGTGTCTGCGTCTGTGAGAGAGGTAGAGAGATCAACGGCATTTATGTAAATATATCAGTGTTCCTCCCAAATAGATGCGCGTTTGAAGATGCAAGCCAGCTGCCTTCTATATCGCATGCATTAATAAACTCCCCGTGTGTGTGTGTGTGGGTTCGTCCGATTGCACGAGCGTGTCTGATCTCATGTGTGTACCAGTGCAGAGAAGTGACAGCCAGTTTTTTTTTTGTTGTTGTTGTTTGTTTTTTCCCCCCAGCAGACTTCAGAGACTCTGCAGTAGACTCACCCAGATCAATAAGAATGTCAACATCAAAACACGCCTATTGCAACTGAAACCTCTGGGCAACTTTTCTCCCTAATTAAAGCAGAGCCAGACGGCCTCACTTTGGGAAGTTGGGTGGGACCCTGAAAATTATGCAAGGGCCTTGTCCCCCCCCCCCCCCCCCGTGTGCCATGTTTACAGCTTCAGTGAGATGGTGAAGAGGAGATGTCCTTCTGGTCGCAAAAAGGGAATAATGTGTTCTCTCTTCTCCAAGTTTGATGTCAGTAAATATCAGTGATGTTGAATTGACATGTCGGCTTTTCTCTGGTACATGTCTCGCCTGCACTCTGTGACTTTGTGCCTGACATAAGGGAAGAATGAAATACAACCGCTCATTTCGTTTCGCACAATGCAGCTCGGAAAGGATAGCTTTGTGGCAAATCAGCATGGATGCATATGTGTATGCACGAAATGACATCATGCACATCTTTTTCAGAAGGCAGTCACGATCTAGTCCCGTGGTTCCTAACTGGGCATCAAAACACTGATTCAAATATCACAAGCATATTAAGGGGGACACTAGCTTTTGAGATTTGCATGCTCATCGAGACACTCAAAAGCTTTTTTGCACATACTGGAGTTCAGATCTGATTAGGGTGGTTGAGCTTTTCTAAGACACAAGGGCGTCTACAAGGAAAAAAGGCTGGGAACCACTCACCTAGTCCCTGTATTATGCTTTAGTCTGAGCGGAAGTTTGAACAGAATTGTCAGGACCAAAGAGGATCTTAATTTTCTTGGGGAGAGCGGATCGAAATGCAGCAATAAACATGGGCCTCGAAATGAACTCATTGGTATCTATAAAAGACAGAGGCAGCATGTATGAAATATTTATCAGCTGCAAACTTGTAGGATGATATGAAACGTAACACTTCGTGACGGTTGATATTGCCATATGCACCTTTAAGACTATTGCGTTGCCTAGGTACAATTGAGAGAGCTTCATCAAGCAAGACCTTTTTTTTGTCGTTGTAACATGCCTTCTGTTGAAGACAGTTACGGATGGTCTGATGCTCTCCACTGAACCTTTCTATTTTACTTTCTACTCAGCAGTAAAGGGGAACTACTGTTTTTTACTACCTGGACCGTATTTCTGGCATAAAATACAATCCTTTACTCACCCAAATAACTTTGTTGTTATTTGGACTTGTTCGTCAGATATTCACATTAGCGTATATCCATATAGTGGGAGTGACTGGGGCACAGAAATGCAGCCAATAAATAACGCATTATCTGCCGCGAAACTTGTTCATTTCGCCAATATTTTGTTATGGTATGCTAATGCTATTCCCCGTTGAGTTACATGTTATGATCATCCGGGGTCTACTGGCGAAATGAACGAGTTTCGCGGCAGATAATGCGTTATTTAGAGGCTGCGTTGTGGTGCCCCAGTCACTCCCGCTATATATACGCTGATCTAATTATCTCCTGAACGAGTGCAAATGACACAAAAGTTATATGGGTGAGTAAGCGATCGTATTTTATGCTAGAAATAAGGTCCAGGTTGTAAAAAACAGTAGTTCTCCTTTAACTTTTAAGGTATATGTGGCATACTCTTGTAAATGTATGACCGGATAAAGCCGTACACCCAGGCTTGGTGACGAGCTTTAAACCCCAGCATTGGTGTAGCTGTGAGTTTTTGTCTGACGAGCCTCACTGAAGAACATGATCCTTAAACTTTCTGCTAAAGCTTCACACTTGAAGTCTTGTGTGGCATTGGGTGGCATTGTGAACAATCTTTTAGGACAATTGACGTAACATAAAGAATGTCAAAGTCATCCAACTTGTCTTTTAAATTTTTTACTCAGATACACATATTCAGGTCCCAGATTGTTTTCTCCGTTCATTTCCCACTATGAGCAGGTTGACCTTGTCAAATGGTGGTATACATAAATAACACTAATAAACACAGTTTATTAGTGGTCAGTGCCATAATGTACAATGACACAGCCCTTGGACTGGCACTCTCACTTGGAATCAAGCCATTTAGGTGTCCTTGTGCAAGGGCACTGTTGCTGTACATGCTATCTCAATGATACGGACCCGTTGGCGCATCTAAATGGACAGAACCATCATTAATGTTATCTGTTGCTGTTTTCCCAATGATATTGACTCCAAGTCTGTTCCATGAGAAAGCTTTGCTGTGGCTTGATATACCTCTAGGATGTTACTCACCAAGCAAACAGATAATAACATGGAACTGTTTACATCGACCTCGGCAGCAGGTGCAATCAAATGTGACTCAGCTTGCTGGCTGAATTGCTGTTGCTGACATAAGGTCTACTCAAGCATACTGAAACAGACAACTTTACTTTAAAGTTACAGCTACACTTTTAAATCTAACATTAAAACATACAGTTTATGTTGGACTTGTCAGTTACAGCCTTTCAGTTTTGTTTCATTTTCATTTATTCAGGCCCTAGTTCGGTCAGTGGTCAGCGGTTTACAGAGAGAGTCGAGGCTTTCACCTTCAAAGAGGAGCATACAACAAAGTTTAATTGTTCACGGACAGCTAATGGCCGATAAATATTTTAACTAACAAACTTGCCAAGAATCCACAAATCATTAAAGTCTTACCAGCGGCAAAGCTCTGCTGGATGTGAATGAACTTGAGGATGATTCAGCACCCATTAGGTGTGAACATGTGCAAATAAATGAACGTCATGCTGGGTAGAAAGACAACGCCTGTTGCAACTTTAGACATTTTGACATGAATCTTAAAGTATTTCTGAGACATAAAAATCTCCTGTCCAAGGACAAGAACACTAAAATACCTTAGCTGATGTTGTACGTAAGTTTAATGCGGGTGTTATTATTCTATGATAGCAATGATTTACGCCAGACAATCCTAAATCCTAAGTAGTAAATAATGTCAGCTCTGTGCTTTGATGTGCAAGAAACTGACCAGCTTCCACAGTAGATTTTCTGTAAAACAGCCTGTGAATAGTAATCTGCAGCTTTGGAAATAAGGGAGGGGAGAGCCGTATAAAGCAAGAAGGATTCCTCTAATGCTCCTCTAGGATTTTACAGCTGTAGCGCACGTCTTTATCACATATGCATTCAAATCCTCTGGAACCAGCTGGGGGTGGGGGGGGTAACTACGTACTCATGAAGTGAAGAAGAGCGGGAGGACCTGACACCTGACCTAGCTAATCCTGATGAAACTAATGATTGCTGACGCTGAGGGTATGTTCTCTCGTCCACCGAGAAACCATTGACAGGTAGTCTTTACGCTGTGCTGGCTGATCAATGGAGGCAGCCAGCGAGGGGAAGTTATTAATAATGATGATGTTTAATGATAATTAATGAGATGTGCCAGACATTCCTTTATACCTAAGTTTATTGCGTTCGCTAAGAAGATAGAATTTGAGAGCCGGCTGTATCACAGTCTAGTATCATGTAATGACATATGGACAACACACCAAGTCACGTTATGAGCAATTTGTGTTTATGACATGTCATTTCACGTCGCCATCACTCGTGAACAGCACCCCGAACTCTCTCACTTGAAGCAGGAACTCACCCCCAACCCTGAGCTGAGCTGAGCTGTAAGGCAAAGCTTTTGATTTACCAGTCTATCTTCATTCCAATCCTCACCTATGGTCATGAACTGTGGGTAGTGACCGAAAGAATGGAAATAAGGTTCCTCCGAAGGGTGGCTGGGCTCAGCCTCAGAGATATGGTGAGTAGCTTGGACATTCAGAGGGAGCTCGGAATAGAACCACTGCTCTTTTGCATCAAAAGGGGCCAGCTGAGGTGGTTCGGGCATATTGTTCGGACGACCTCTAGGCGCCTTCCTTTGGAGGTTTGGAGAGGAGACTCTGGGGCAGGCCCAGAACACGCTGGAGAGATTATATATCTCGTCTGGCCCGGGAACGCCTCGGGATTCCCCGGGATGAACTGGAATGTGTTGGTGGGGAGAGGGACTACTGGAGTTTCTTACTTAGCCTGTTGCCACCGCGACCAGACCTCAGATAAGTGGATGGAAAATGAATGAATGAATTTCATGTTGGGTAGTACTGATGACAGACAGCCTTTCCCTGTTCTCTAGCCTTCTCATGTGTTTAATGCAGTAAAACATCCGGAAAACACAAAATGCTTAGCAAAATGTCTCAAGCTAAGCCTTAAGGGGGTTTTCGTCCACGTATAATGATGATCATGGAATAGTAGCCATGGTGGAATGACAGCAAATTGCCACCCATTGGCTTGGTGTGTCATGGCCTACTCACTTTTTTATCCATACTAAGGTTTAGTTACAATTAGCTACAGAATTTAACCTGGTTCAGTCATTCAGGCACTGTTGTTGAGTTATCAAATTTGACATCAAGATGTCTCCATCATTACCACCCCCACCCCCATGACTGCATTGCTTCAAGTGTTTTCTTGAGCATTTTGAAATGAATTCTTTCATTAATCCTGGACAGTTCTGGCTTTTTCTTTTCCCACCACAACAGGAAAAGATGCCTAAATAAAGCCATTGTCACTTCTCAACAAAGAGATAATTATCCACATGTGATGAAAGCCCTATTTTCATTTTAATCACAAGGAACAGAAATACTTAAATGTGTGTAATGCTCAGGTTTTCCAAAGAAAAACAACAATGTGTTACAATCTAATTATAGGACAATTACTGAAGAAAAACGGAAACGTTTTTTTTTATTTTTAACAAGTCTGACAAAAACACAAAAGGTGGCATTTAAAACAGGAAATCAGCCATTCTTGGTCCTTATTCTTTGTTAAATTGGGTTTATTTGTTATCTACGTCAGTTGCATTCTCTGGTTTAAGTTTTACAATAACACAACAACAAAAACTATATAAGCGTTGGTCATAGAGACAACAGCTCTGAAACACGTTCCCTCAAATTTTCATCTGTAAAATATTTCAAGCTTGTGACGCTATTGTTTGTTCCCTTTGCACAAATAGCATTCCGACATGTTCCTAAAACATGGTGTTATTTCAGAGATATGTTGGAATGCTGTTTGTTGTGTACCCTCAAGAGATTTATATTGATTGATTTATTTGATTTTAGTCAAAGTTTCACTATATATTACTGGATGAAATAAATATATACCCTTTCTCTTAAAAACTGCAGGGGATCATTTACACTCTCCACCCCTTTTCAATGGCATTTTTGCTACATAAATTATTTCATAACTTCCACATTATCATTAAATCACCACACAGTGCCACAGAGCATATCAGATTTTTGAACAGGTCAGCTTGTGTATTTGTTTTCGTAATCTCTTTAATGGAGATAACTCAAACCAATGAGCTAAACAGGAAGCAATCGCGGAAAAAGCAGCAAGGTCTCCAGCCGTGGTAGAATGCCAGCAATTACCACCAACTTTCTGTGGAAGTATACCTTTAATTAAAAGCTAATGGCTGTGCATGTTAATCAATGGTAGCAGCCAGAAAAGAGGAAATGAGCTAATTATTAGCCGGTGTTGAGGAGATGACTAGAGACTCTAAGACTCTGGACAGAGCATCCCACTGCCTATACTTGCTTTCCTTGTGCCCATAGTCCATCCATCTCTGCCTACTTTTGCAAGTACCATAACTGGACCATGGTGGACAAGGGTAAGCCTGGCTACACTGGGCGTTATGACACTTTTGCATTAGCAGCTTGGCCTACAGCAGTACTTCTGAGGGATCGCACCACCTGGGCCAGATCTCACAATCCATTTTTATCCGTGAGCCTAGAGTACACATGACTGTTGGCTGTTCTCCGACTTTTCCTCTCTTGGAAAACCTTGGAGAAGACTTTCCGCTAACGAAATGTCCTGATGCTCAGTTCCTTTTCCCATTTTCAAAGCTTTCAACACAGCCTCTGAAAAGCACTGGGAGTTTACTTGCGGCCTAATATAAAGTATCCTACCCTTTGACAGGTGAATATTCACTTTTAGGATGAGGGCATGAGTCTCTGAACTTCTTGCTCTCTTATGACATGAGGTTGTCAAGCAGCCAACTCAGGCATGGTTGGTATGCAGCAGGAAGTGCCTGGTGCACCAGCAACCCGAGCAAAGCAAGCAGAATCTGAAGTGTGGTCATAATAAATAGTTTTATCCTAAGGATTGCAGTAATATACCCTGCAGCATCAAAAATACCAAAAATCCCACAAGAAAAAAAGAAGAGGAAGAAGAAAGTGAGTCGAAACCAACTCGAAGCAATGGATAAAACGGCAAGTTCTGGCTTCAAAGCTTGCTGGTCAATCACACAAGCTGAGGGAAGAGAGGCTTCCTCCCGCTCGCCAAAGGCAGGCCTGGCTAGATAAATGCAACAGAGACTCAGCATATTTTTTTGAGCATGCAATACCTTTGAGGTTTGTCTGGAGAATATTCCGGACCGCATTTGTTATCATGTTGAACTGCAAAAATATAAAACTAAATTTGCATAAAATAAGCAATTTGTCTACTCCCATTATGGTGAAAGTATTCAAAACTTGAAAAATATCAATTTAGGCAACATTTAGAACAGATTAAGAAAGTGCCATGGAGCAGTAACTATGGAAGTTAATGAAATTAATCACAATTAAAAACTTAACCTATTGAAAGCCCTAGTTTTAGTATATTTTTTCCCACTGGCTATAGAATACACTATAGTGTAAAGTTAAAATTCAAGACTGTACCCTCATCAACACCAGTTGTTATGATATTGTGTGCAGTTTATGATTAACCGAACCTAACTGTGTAACTGTACTCTCATCTTAGCAACTGCTAACACTTTGAAATAATTATGCAAATGCTCTCAACCACACACCAATTAACTGTGAAAAAATACATTATGGTGACATGTAAATGTTATTATTATATGTATGAAAAGTCTAATTAATGCTGGCTATTTCAGAGGCAATGCAACCCAAACTCTACATAGGGCGATTAGGGATTGATGATTTCACTGGAACTGGCAGCAGAATAATAACAATCAGCATCGATGCTTAAAGTATACTTAAATGCAAATGAGGGGATAGTTCTGTAGTCCTTTACTTGAATTTTCTGACAGTTTATTTGACATATTGTAATTTCAGTTCTATATTTGTTTCACTGGCGATACCATCGGGTTACTATAACCCACTCAGCTTTTGCGAGAATTTCTGTCTTGCAATAAACGCACAAATTATTAAGGAAAAAAAAAACAACCTGTAAACAACCACAAGGCCCAGTCACCGTCTACAGTAAGCAGCATACAAAGGTGCAGGCTAATGAGTTCCCCTACGTGTGTTTTAATGTGCATGGGCAAAAGACACGAACAAAGACCACGAGACGGGTAGCGAGGAAGTCTGTGCATGTAGAAATACATCGAAATTCAGTCCACTCATGCACTGCACACGCACACACACTTCTGCTGGTTTGAGTCGGCTGTAAGAGAAGACTCTGTGTTTATGAAGACACATAATGGACTTCAAATTACTGGTCCACGTTGGGCCTCTGGGTTGTTAGTAACCGCATTTTCCGACAACTACCGTGACATTTACGCGTGTGTACAATGAGATGCTTGCGTTTGTGTGTGTTTGCGCTCTCTGTGCCACGTCACAGTGGTGGCTGGAGGCTATGTTTGAGATAACTGAAATATACTGCACTGCCAAGTAGGGCATGTGCAATTCATGAATGTACAATACAGTACATACATGTACATGGGTTCACATCTACATATGCATAGTAAATTGCATAGAAATTTGTGTTTGTCTCAATATATATACAACCTGTAATGCTGGCCCAGATTCCCTTAGCAGCTATTGATACAGATTACAGAACCAACAAACTCAGGAGACAAACAGATGAGCTGCAGAATTTCCATTAACTGTATCCTAATATATGAGCATGCACAAACCTCACACACCCGTGATAGAGCGGGGTTGGCGAAAACAGCTGTCGAGACGAATCTGTGCCGCTAACGGGAGCCGGCTATAATTAAAAGCGTCCCTCCTGTACTCCCGACCCTGCTGATGCTACAATCAATTAGTCTACCAGCTTTGATTCGACTTAACTGAGAAGTGAAGGCAAAATGTTTACTAGTAAAAGTAGCTAAAGCCAGAAACACACACTGGTTAAGTAGCTGGGAGTGTCTTTTAATTTTGGTAGTTAACTAGTGGGCTAGGAAGGTTTAGTAGATGAAGTACTGACAGACAAAAGTTCAGTAGTCATAGCAGCTGGCGAAACTGGCGAAATGAACGGGTTTCGCGGCAGATAATGTGTTATTTAGAGGCTGCATCTTGATGCCCCAGTCACTCCCCCTATATGGATATACGCTGATCTAATTATCCCCTGAACGAGTGCAAATGACACAAAAGTTATATGGGTGAGTAAACGGCCGTATTTTATGCTAGAAATAAGGTCCAGGTTGTAAAAAACAGTAGTTCCCCTTTAAAGGAACAGCGCTATTTTTTCTAAAGTTGCAGCGCAACACCTTTTCTTCTGGCTTTAACTAATGAAAACAAAGACAGGATTGATAGGTAGATCTTTCTGACTTGCCAAAAAAGAAGTGTTGGCACCCCAGTTTTAAGGTGTACAATTACATGGTTAGTGTTAGGGCTAACAACAAAACTATGCTGTCCTTCATCAAGATCGAATGAAATCACAAAATGTGCACTGACAGCGTGCAACCGGGCATGTGTACACCATTAGATGATACAAGCTTCAATGAAACAGGATGTCTGTTGTCAAGAGTATGGAATAAATGCTAAAACAACTTTAAATGTTCCAGGTCTAAACAAAGATTTAGACATATACAGCAGATATTTCCAACACACATGGATTTTTCTAAAACAGCAATAACCTGTTTATTTTTTTTGAGTGTCAGGGGTCACTCAGTCGACTCTGAAGAAAGTTGCGTAAGTAAAGTGTGAAAATCATTCTGTCTGGCACTTCAGTCTACATCCTGCCATAGCCGCCACTACCCCACGCCATGTCCTTCCCTTTGGCTGCTAAAAGTTGGATTAATCACCTCAAGTTATTTCTCAACACTACAAGATGCAAATTCAAAACCAATACTGAAAGTTTTCAAATGCACAAATAGTGCGAGACAGTTTACATCTAGAAGTTGAGCTCCATTCCACAACAATGATTCGCATGATTCTTGTT
The DNA here is from genome assembly GCF_963514085.1 of Chelon labrosus. Classification (NCBI taxonomy): domain Eukaryota; kingdom Metazoa; phylum Chordata; class Actinopteri; order Mugiliformes; family Mugilidae; genus Chelon; species Chelon labrosus. The sequence continues at coordinate 13,943,999 of NC_140354.1, forward strand.
AGGCAGACAGATGAGCGTGTGTGTTTTCCCGTAAGGTCAGGTGATCGCTGCGGAGAGTAAGGAATCCTATTAACACCTATCTGCAGGAAACACATGGCAGATCAAGCGCAGCCTCAGTCGGCTTAAATATAGACAGAAGCTTCAATGAAAGAGTCAGACAGTGACAGGGGGAAAGAGGCACGGAGGTGAAGAGAGAAACTGTCAGGAGACGGGCAGAAAAAAGCGACAAAACGGCGGTCGGAAACACAAATGAGAAATAGAGTATGTTCACGCTGGGCCATTGCCAGGATGGAACATAGTGGGCAACAATCAAACCGCAATTCATTCTCATTGTCTTGTTAAGGGAGACCTACAAAATATTAGGGCTGGTGGTTTTAATGTTATGCCTGATCGGTGTACGTGAAGCGTCGGACCACCGAAGCTTCCCGGGAGAGACAGGAACGCAAAAAGAAAATATAAATTCAACCGCAACTTTTCTCACAGACGTGCTGTCGTAATTGGCACAGAGAAAAATGACCACCACTCACCGCCTAGCTCGTCGAAGCAACTTCTAAAATTTGCATAATACTGTAGCAGTGGATGACTGATTCTCTTTTTCTTGCGAACTTCTTAGAAACGCAGTTAAAGGGGGGGTTGGGAAGGCAGCCATAGTTAAGCGACGGGCAGAATTAGGAAAATTACCTAAAATTGCAATTTTGGGGCGAAAGCAGAAAGAGGTCAGAGACATGAAAAGAAAGAGAGATAAAGGGCAAAACTGAAGGAGAAGAGATACGAGAGGGGAGGAGGAAGATGGAGGGTGATAAAGAGGAGACAGACAGCTAGACAGAGAGAGACAACGTGAGGAAGAGAGAGCAGATAATTACTCACTTCGTCTGGCTGCTATTTTCATCTATGACAATGTACCGCAATAACCCTAACACACACACATAAACACATGCAGAGAGGAAGCTCAGGGGGAAATGAAACCCTTTTCATCTTCACTATGGATAATCCTGCTCTATTAGCACTGCCGGAAAAGATAGCAAACTGCGGAGTGGGAGAGGGACGGACGACCGATCCACCAGAAAAACAGAAACTTCTGTCCCAGTTTTTCATGCGAACTTCACGCGGCGTCGGCGGCGTCATCACCCAGAAGCTGTCACGAAAACCGCATTCACGTATCAGCTGTCTAATCGAACAAATCAGAATACAGCCGCGCCCACGCTTGTCTCCGCGACAACAAAAGAAATCAAATTAATGAGAGGGTTGTGTCGATGACGTGCCTCCTCCCCTTTTAATAAATGTACAGCCGCGTGCCTTACCGCGGCCCTGCGGGGACGCTCTACACTGATTAATGACGTAGCGGCATAAACTTACAGTACGGATCACTCCACAGGCGGCAGACAAAGGCCCGTCGTTTGTCGAATGAAGAAAATGCAAATAAGCTGCTCTCGACAGCCCAGAGCAGAGGTGATCCATGTCGCGTTCAGCGCTAGTCTTTATGAAATTTCCTGTACTTGTCAGATCTCTCGGATCATGCTGGCATTATTGTATTTTTCTTAATCCTCAAACCAATAATGTACAATTCCATCTCTCAATAAAGTCTGACTACACTATCTGTGTGTGTAGCTGATTCAATGGTGATAGCGCCGTGTAAGAAGGTTCAACCAGGTACCAGCACTTGGGGACTTTTGCACATAGTCCCAATGTTGTAGGGGAACCTGGGAAACTAGTGCAAGAAGCCAAGTGGCATTTAATGGTGCAATTCTACACTTCTCAACTGACCACAACCAGAAAATGCTAAAGAAAGGCAACTGGACTTGAAGACTTCCTTGAAGATGTTTGATCTAAGTAGCTTCTTCAGTTCTGAAGGACTGGTGGAGAGTTCGGGTTTAAATAGGCACATCTGTGGGTGTTACCCATCAGAAACTTGCATGACTAGTGTCTGTTAACGACTACTTTACTTACTTGTAGGTATCTAGTTGTTAACAGACACCAATCATGCAAGTTTCTGATTTGATTTAGCGTTTTTGGATACGCCATGACCTAGAAGACTGAGAACCTTCACAGACATTTCACAATTGACCCTTTCTTGGCCTTCTGATGAGTCTGCCAACCAGTACAGTAGAAGAAATAGCCATGCATAAAAACTGAAAACTGGTCGAAAGGCTGGTCTCCCTCTAGACTAGGGTTTAATCCCGGGAAACGGGATTCCCGGGAAATCTGATCAAGACTATTTCCCGATTCCCGGGAAAGGTTATGACGGGAAACGGGAAATATATATTTATTTTTTGTTACACGTGCGCTTCTATTGTTGTCTTAGGTTAACGTTGAATTCAGTGCAGCAGTAGGCTATCTACTAGAAATCCACGCACCCTAGCAGCAGCAAATGTCATTTGCAGCAGTAGGCTACCAACCTCCTAATGATGTCTGCAGCCAGCTTTGTTAGGCCGTAAGGTGAACCCTGTTATCGTTTCATCCCGCTCCACAGTCTGGCATCTAACGAGTCATGCTAAGCTACCCAAAAAAAGTTTGTCGCAAAAATTCCAGTCGATTGCCGATGCGTCTATGTTTTATGCAGAACTAGTTTCTTAAGAGCGTAATAAGATCTTGGTCGCGAGTGGTGGCACGGTTGGCCACGTGATCGTTCTACACCAATACGGTAGCTGCTTTTTGGCAGATAGGCTGTCACGCACGCAGCTCACTTGATCACGCAGCAGAATTGATCATTGCAAACTTTGTTGATATGGACATAAACTGTGTTTCTTGCCCTAATAATGTTACAAATAATATAAAACATGCTGGGAACGCATATTTGAATGATATCGATACATTACTTGGGCAAAAACAACCACAACAAAAAACAGCTGTTTCCCGGGATTCCCGGGAAATGGGTCGTCTTTTCCCGGGATCTGATTCATCTAATTTTCGGGAAAAATATTAAACCCTACTCTAGACTCTAGATGCAGAGCCTTATTAGAGGTTTTCAAAGATTTCTGTTTAAATCAGTCTCTCATTGCTGTTATTTGTCTAATCTTGCAACAGTAACACCGGAAGTTGGGAGTTGGCAAAGGGTAGGAGTCCTCTGGTTGGTGGTCCACCATCCAATTAGAAGGCCAACAGAAGGTCAATTGATTTTCCAAATAAAAGGGCTGAGTTCTCTAGTCTATTTCTTCTCAGTCAGCTGATCATCTGAGATTTGCGAGTACACAACAAGCTGGAGTATCGGCAGGTGCTGAAGACAAGGAAATAATACGAAATAAAGGTAGCCATGGGTTCTTCACTGAGGCCCATGTGCTATGTCTGTAAAAGTTTATGAATGGGAGAGATGCTAGCAATTCAGATTATGAATTGCCCACAAGACTGAAAAAATTGATTGTGTTTTTTGGCCGTATCCCCCCAACCCTCGTTCCAAGTTTACATTTGTCAAAGACAAAAAGACGCAGGGAAAAATAGTACAGCGCAGCGAGCTGATGACGTGCAATATATCAGGGCATAGAGAGAGTAAAGACAAAAGGAGAAGGAGAAAAAATATATATATAAACTTTATGAAAAGTTTTAAGCCTAACCTTTAAGGTAAAGAGGGTGTCTACTTCCCGAACCCAAACTTCAAGCTGGTTCCGCAGAGAGAGGAGCCCGATACGAATGGCTCTGACTTCTATTCTTCTTTTGGAGACTCTAGAAACCACAGCTAAGCCCGCACTCAGAGAGAGAGGTGTTCTGTTGGAATAATATAGGACTAGGAGTCTTAAAAATGTGAAGCTTGGTTATTAAAGGATTTTAATGCAAGGAGAGGGATTTTAAAGTTTTGTCTGGATTGCACGGGGAGCCAACGAGCAGAAGCTAATATGGAAGAAATGTGATCTCTTACGCTGGTTCCGCTCAGGATCGCTGCATGCACACCGATCAGGCATAACATTATGACCACCGACAGGAGAAGTAAATAACATCTTGTGACGATGCAATGTTCTGCTGGGAAACTTTTGGACCTGGCATTCATTAATGTGGATGTTACTTAGACATGTACCAACCACCTGCCCTCCAAATTCCTTAGCTCCCAAACTGATCAAGTATCTGTTCGATGATCCACGGAGGCCTCTCCCCTCAACCCATAGGACCCAAACATGCTTTTGCCAGACCCCACAGGACACCCTCAGAAGGCCCATATCCACTCTCCGATGAATCAGAACTGCTTTGGAGGCACAAGGGAGACCTACACGATACTTGGATCAGTATATATATTGGATTTATCATGTGAAACATTCCACCTACTCTCACTTTGTGCTACACGAGATTCGTCTTTTATCTCATACTTATATTAACACAGTTATCCTTTGATACACACCACCTTCTCCAGTTATGACTTCGATAGGACATCCTTCAGCCTGCATTACTGCAAATATATTGCACACAGTAAACCACAGACACACCGGTGCAGAGAGGGTAATACGTACAGAAATAGCAATTATTTGTGCAAAAGCATGTGTAGGAGTTGGCATACAGCTTCAAACAGAGGGTTCACCGCGAGGCCAGCGCACAATCACCGCCTGTCCCTCCACCTCTCCGCTGTCTCCTCTCTTCTATCTGCCTCTCCCGCTGTCATGTCTCATCTCCCCTTATCCCTCCATCTCACCCTCCCTCGTTCAGCTTTGTTTTTCGCCCCCATCTGTCTCTGTCTCTGCCTCTGCCTATCATTACCTTGCCCCCACCCTTTTTCAACCCCCTTCGCTCCTGGTCTTAACTGCTCTCTTGCCATTTTCCCTTTTTTTAAATTATTATATATATTTTTTTGTCTTTTTATATTCTCGCTCTTTCTCTAGGAATAATTATACACCGCGTGAGGTCGGCTCCGTCTGCCAACACCCACACAGGGCAAATCCAATCACGCACACACACTCTCACACACACACACACGTACACACTTGTGCACGCCTCATATGCGGCAAGTCGGAAGACCAATCTGTGGCCGACTTTGAAATCTGGCATTGCCAATATCCATCAGTCAAAAGTTTTGGAATTTGTCATCACCAAAAATGCAAGTAAATCTAAGTGAACGGTTAAACGTCCGGGCTTCAGCTCTTCTCATAACAAGGGGCAGAAAGTCGCGAAGAAGGCGCAAGCCAGTCAGAGCAACTCGCAAAGCCTTAGATGGTTTACGTTTCTCATTTGTTTACAGTTGTGGACAAATGTACCTTCAGCACAGTAACATCTGAGCAGCCACCTTAGATGTCCGGAACCCTTCTGCCAGGAAATAAAGTCATTATCGGTGATGGCTAAAGGACAGAAATTGGCAGAAATCCCAGGTTCAGAGGAGAAACTAAATCTAATTGACTAAACCTGGAGCCAAGGTTTGTTTTGTTTTTTTAAATTCAGATGGCCACAAGTATTTCTGTTTGAGACATTTTATTAACAATGAAAGCATAAACTCCATGGCCACTGCAGGCCAAGGTAAAGTAAGTTGGTGAAAATCTTGAATCGCCTCTGCTGACTGTCTGGGACATACATTCATTCATTCATTCATTCATCTTCTGTAACCGCCTGTCCTGTGAAGGGTCGCGGGGGGTGCTGGAGCCTATCCCAGCTGTCATTGGGCAAGAGGCGGGGTACACCCTGGACAGGTCGTCAGTATATCGCAGGGCTAACACAGAGACAAGCCTTCATGCACACCTACGACCAATTTAGAATCACCAGTTAACCTGACAAGCACGTCTGGGACATCCAGTCGAATATATTAACTAAAACTGACCTTTGAACTTCTGGATATAAAGAGTCATCACTATATCATGTTGTCCTATTTGAGCATACTGTGTAAAAGTCTATCATAATTAGCCTGAAATGTGTTTGAGGCACCCCCACTCCCTCACCCAAAAAAAACCTTTGTGGAAGAAATTCCCTCAAAGCTTTCCTGAAATATTGCACACTGCCTGAGATTGGAACAACCCGAAAAAACACACTGCCTCTGGCCACCACGGCTATCGCTGCCAGGGAGGTATAATAAATAAAGAATAACACCCATTCAACAGACTGCAGCGACTATCAGTAAGTCACAAAATCCATTTTAAAATATCATCACCGGTCTGTAGATAACCTGCTGGGCCAGGACCATGCCTTTCTCTATGCGAACTTTCAGTTGTCTATTCTTTATAGTCAACACAAGCTGCATTTTGTTCCCTGGAACAATCTCCCCCTCTGTAGTTTCTGACATCTGCACTGTTTTGTTGCGTTTTCATCTTGTTTATTTTATCATACAATTTGTAAAGCACCTTTTAAACAGCAAATGTTGACAGTTTCTCCCTCCTGTGCAGGTTTAATGCTCGGTTTGCTTTCCCGCGCACAATGTCTCTAATCCTCCCTCCATTCGTCTTGGCTTTCGTTCTCTCCCTCTCTCTTCTTTTGATCTTTACATCTCTCCTCCTCCGAGTTAATCTGCTTTTTTTTCTTCAACCCGTTCCATCCGACACAAAATTTAATCTACTGATTCGTGTCCATGAACATGAATTGTTAATTTTGTTTTGGGACACAGGTGGCTGGAGCTTATGTATCTGCAGCAGGCCAGCCTATAGTCTCATGGCAGTTAGTTCAGTTGATCGAGCTGATTTGTGTAGACTGTTTTTGATGACACTGATCACGCCTTGTATGAAGGTGCAGTATCTGCTAATAGAAAGATGGTCAAAGCACTCCTCGGGAGGTTGGAGGGTATTGGTCTTGGTTCCAGAGCATAGACTGTATATAAATATGGACAACGTGTCACCACTTCCTTGCATTGGCCAAACTGACACTATTTTCCCGGGAATATGGGCGGTACCATCTTGCAAGTTTTATTTCGGCCCAAGCCCCATCCACTAACATGGAGAGGGTGGAGCTTATGACATATACTGCAGCCAGCCACCAGGGGGAGCTCTTGTTGCTTTGGCTTCACTTTTGAGAAGCAGTTCCGTCAACCATCTTTATACAGTCCATGGCCCAGACACACACACACAAGAGGCTGGGATTTGTTTTTCTTTTTTTATGTCATTTCATTAATTTTCCAGCTACATCCTTTCGGATATATGGTACAGTCAGAAAAGCCGCTGCTAGTATAAGCACGTTATTTTCCCTGGTTCCGTGTCACACGCACACAAGAAAAAGGAACATTCACGTCCAAGGACACAAATCATTTTAATTAAATGTCATGACCATTTCACAAACTCCAACAAATCTGGACGGCTCCATCTCCTTCCTCCGCGCTGACGGCATATGTTTTGATCGATGCTGGAAGCGTAGTTGTAGATTTCTATTTTGCAGCCCTACGCGGCCTTACGTAGCGCCTCTTCTTCTTTTCAAAACATACAGTTTTTCTTCTCCCTCCCGTGGTTTCTCCCACTGTCTTCTTTGGGTTTCATCCCAGTTTTTCAATTAGTTTTTTTTTCTCAGAAATATTAAAAAGCGAACAGAACGGAGAGAGAGAGGGGTGTGCGGAGGAAGATAGCAGATTAAAGCGAGTCAGAAAGGGGAAAACGAAGGAGGTGAAGGATTGAAGAAGAAGGGGCGTACGGGAAGAGGAGGGAAATGAGAGAAGGGAAGAAAGAGGGCTGGATAGACGACATTGAAAGCAAAAAATAAAAAAAATGGGGTGGAGGAAAGCAGGGATAAACAGAAGAGGACATGGAATTAAAAAAGCAGCACATCAAGGGTTTTGTAATACACAAGCCTCTGGCACAATGAACCTTCAGCGTATGTGTGTGTGTGAGTGAGTTAATTTTGCATATTATCTGTGTTTCTGCGGCTTTTCAAGAAATAGTGGTGAAAAACATATAATCGAGAAACATATAACATAGAATATTTTAGTTGACATCTAGTTTGAGCTAATTTAGAAGTCTGACATTGCGCGTTCTTTCTAGAAACACATTTAGTGACTAAATTTGTCTACAATACAGTGAGTGAATCAGTCACAAGGAATGAGTCAGTTCAAGGGTTATTATCTGGAGTCTGTCTAAATCCTTCTGTAGGTGTTTGCTTTAAGGTACGGACAAATCAAAGATGAGCCGTCACCTGGGTCTGAACCACTGTTGCCAGATATACGATAATAATTGTATTTATACGACAGTTTCAGGGTTTATACGACATAAAAAGGCAAATATACAATAGTCTGACTGACAATGAATAAAAAATCAGAGGTCTTCAACAGGGGGTCCTTGGCCTGGAAAACGCTGAAGACCTCTGCCTTAGGTTATTGCAGTTCCGTGCACATAGAATAGCTTTGGTTTTAAATGCACTGTGTGCTTTGTTTCCAAGTTGTTTCAGTACATACGATAGTTTGGCTCAAAATGCGATCATTTTAACGCAACAGCACAATATTGCTTCATTTCCCATCTGGCAACGCTGGTCAGAGACTTACACTTGAACACATCGCAATGACTATGGGCAACGGACAGCTGTGTGAAGGGATATAACCCTCGTGCAGAGACGGCCTCTCCTGAATCCCGCTGATCAGTGGGTCGACTCTTTATTCATTCCAGATGATAAAGCACCAACAAGCGCGTTCGAGACGTGTTTCAACCAATAAAAATAAAAAATAAAACCACCGCACACAATTGGATAGTTCAACAGTTCCAGGGACATTCTGGCAGATCTTTGCCGGAGCATAATCTGTTCCCAACAAAGAGACCCAAAACCAACTTTCCGCGTAGGGCTTCCAGACTCAAAATAAAAACAAGTAAAGTATTTTGTGTGCCCTTTAAACCATGTCATTTTCTTTACTCTCTTACTTCTTGTTTGCCATTTTTTGCACTGGTTCTCTAAGCCGAACAAAGATCTGTCTTACTGACTGATTCAACATGCTGAATCAGCTGAAAAGCTGTCGACAGGGTTCCCAACAGCACCAAACAAGGGACAGCTGACACTCACTGACACCGGAAAATGGCCGACAACCAGCTTGTTCATAGCTGCATATTTTACTTGAGGTGAATTCTAATGTTACGTACACACAACAGATTGGATGCAAAAGGGCAGGTTTAAAAACACTAATATAGATATGTTCTCAATAGGTGCAAGAGGTGCGAGAGTGACCCTGAGTGAAGGCTGTCTCGTGAACAGATCACAGCACTAGAAACCAGGAAGGAGAATTAACGTGTGCAGAAAAAGAAGGGAAATAAGAGGAAGATGAAGCTTGACAGGTGTAATTAAGAACGAGGAGAGGAAATTGAAAGAGATGGAAAGGGAGAGCGGCTAATAATAAGAGCAGTGCTAGGTGAGGAAGAGCATGAAAACGAGGAACAAGCTGAGGAGGAAGGAGATAACAAGAGGGAGAGGAGTGTGTGATGGTAAGAGGAGGAGACAGGCTTTTCAGTCCTCCTACATGCCCGTCAAACCAGCTGAAACCACGCACACACACACACACAGAGATAGTAGCTTAGTATATTTCCGAGGCCTGTTTAGGATGATCTGCTCTCACATAAGACTGGATCGCGTTCTGTCTTATCCTTCCCTCCTTTCTCCGTCTACAAACATCTAATCATGTTGCCTCCTCTATCATTCCCTTCATCATCCCATCCTCTTTCTCCCTCCCTCTCTCTCTTCTCCTCAGGCTTTGTCTGTCTAGACCTCTCCTTCATGCTCTCTCGCTCTCTCGCTCACTCTCTCGCGCTGTCTTGTGCTATCTCGTGGACTGCGCAGCCCGAAGCCAGTTTGGACCACTCTCTGGTAGCTCATTCCTTCACACATGGGTGGCAGTTTGACAGAGTCTAGATCAGTGCTTAAAACTGGCCTTTGCTCAGCACGGGCTGCTTTGATTTCTCCCAACGTGAGCACCCGTGTTGCCCGCCGCACGCGGCGCCGTCCTTGCGAACAGAAGTTTGATAGTTCGCTTATTGGATCGTCAAATTGCCCACACACTGTTCCAGCATTGACAGTTTGACTTGTCGCAGCAGGAATAGCACAGATGGATGCGATACCACCGTGATGGCTGTATTCCACTCTGGGAATGTTATTTGGTGCCTTCAAATGGAGTTTGTGAGCTTGTAGTTACGGCTTACTTGACGTTAAAGTGGTATTGTCAGTCGTAAGTCCAGAGAACACCGCTGGCTACACTTGGTGTCAGTTTAGCAAAGCTAAGGGTTGGCTAATTTAAAGGGGAACTACCGTTTTTTACAACTTGGACCTTATTTCTGGCATAAAATACGATCGTTTACTCACCCATATAACTTTGGTGATATTTGGAGTCCTTGGGACGATATTTAGCTCCAGTGGAGTGCCGCGTATATCCATATAATGGGAGTGAATGGGGCACCGAAACGCAGTCTCTAAATAACGCATTATCTGCCGCGAAAGTCGTTCATTTCACCAATATTTTGTTACGATACGCTAGTGCTATTTCCTAGCCACTGGAGCTAAATATCTTCCGAAGGTCTCCAAATAACACTAAAGTTATATGAGTGAGTAAACAATCGTATTTTATGCCAGAAATAAGGTCCAGGTTGTAAAAAACGGTAGTTCCCCTTTAATATAGGAAAACGCAAACGCATACAAGATGACAAGATAAGACCATTAGGAATATCATAGTTTTCCTTCCCTAAATGCAAAATACCCTAAGGCAGGATGTACTAATAAATGGGAACTTACAACATGGAGAACAAAAGGTGCTGCAGAGACGAGGAAGTCCAAAATCAGGGTAATCCAAAAAGTCCAAGAAACAGAGAGACCCACTAAGGGGAAATAAGGAATTTAGGAACACACAAAACTAATAAGTAGCATGGATAGCAAGGAACTATGACACTCGGAGGGAAGAACACTTGGAACTACACAAAAGGTACATCCAGGAATATGCACAATCACTAATGGGGAAACGAGACACAGGTGAAACTAGAAAGGGAGGAGCAAACCCAAGGAGAAAACCATTTCCTAATCACAAAGACAGGGGGTAAAACTAACTAAAAGACACGGGGTAAGGGATCATTTCAAACACAAAAAAAAAACAACTGGATCCAAAACTCGTCGACGGAACAGGAAATGTTCAAAACTCACGACCTTAAATCTACAAAGAGAAAACTCCACGCAACTAAACTCCAATGTTACTGGACGCCAATTCCCGAAAACATCAGGAAACGCATCGCAACACGTGAACTTGGACCTTGCAGAGTCAAAATAGGCCTGTCTGGGGCCTATTTATAACCGAAGACCTGGTTAAATGTTTGTGGGGTTTTCACTTAAGTAATGTTTGCAGACGGATAAACATGACATTTGTGAGAAAACCGTCAGAATTAAGCCGGTAAGACACTTTCTAACAACTGATCCCACTGAACCCACTCCCAGCATAATCTGAATACATATATACATGAGGCAGACTGTAGCTTTGTGTTACATCCCTCATACGTAGAGACAGAGGAGGTTCCATTTAGTAAATAACACAACGATGACATGTTGAAACCCAGGGAGATAACCTGCGTACTATATCCATTACTTTTAAAATGAGAATGACTCTCATTAAGTGACTGAATTCCACATTTATCAACATTAGAGCTCTGTGTGTGTTGGCTCCGGTCGCGGTTGAGCCGAAGTATTTTCAGGCTTTGTCAAGATTATTTCTTTACACTTGGCTTCACATCCTCACTCTCCCATTACACACACATGGACAGCTCTATCCTGCCCGTTGGCTACCTCTCTCCTATCCTCCCTCTCGTCTTTTTTTTTTTTTTTTTTTTTACCCCCCACCCCTAACCCATTCCTCTTCGGCCTTGTTCCCTTCCTGCTCCTCTTTTCTTCTGTCACCGTTTGCTGCTTTTGCAAACTCGAATAATCTGCACGCGCGCGCATGCCAAGACAAATACAAGCGTGCGCGGCGTAAGTAGAGGCAGATAGCGACTGAATGAAAGAGAGGTGGGCTGTGCATGGCCGGTGGGCTGGCACAGATACAGCAAATATAGAGCAGGGCAGCCTGACAGGAGAGCGCGTGCGCGCACACAGACACGCGGCTAGCAGGGGTGCGCATCCAAGAGGAATGGCGTGCATACACAAATATATGCACGTGCGCCGCGGCTTGTCAGCGGCGCGGATGGATGTTTCTGCGTTTGCGCGAGGGCGATCGTGTGCGTGCGTGCGCCACGCTTGACTGAAGAGAAAAGCTCCGAGACAGAAACGATAACAGGCGAAGCTGGGGGAGAGAAAAGAGAAGGGGCAGAAAAAAAAGAAAAGAAAGAGAACGAACACATGCGAGGGCGAGGGAGGAAATGAGGGATGAAGAAGAAATGCATATGAGGATGGAGGGGAAGGATAATGCCGCTTTATCACCGTGTGGGTGTCCGTGTGCATGCGTGTGTGTGTGTGGAAGGTAAAGTCTGCCACCTAACAGCTTATTACCATGCAGGCTGCCGACTGGTGGAAAGCTGCCGAGAGAGAAAACACTGCTGCCCTCACACACACACACACACACACACACACAGGCGGAGGCTAGCAGAGAATGAGCGAGCATCGCGGGGAGAGGATTCCAACTGAACGTCTTCCTAATTTTAATCACTCTCTCTGCTTCCTTCTCTTCTTACCTGCTCACACACACACACACATATATACAGAGAGAGAGAGAGGTACGTGCACCGACGCACACACCTGAGGCTCAGACCTGCCGAGGTTCACCATGGCAACGAGCAGAGGTAGCACTCTCTGTTGTTTGGAGATAATTTCCTCGGTGGAAAGATTACAGAAATTTGAGTCAGCCGGCAGAGAGAGTCACGGGTTTCATCCCGTGTCGGACCTCTGCTGAGGTGCCTTTGAGCCTCTTGCGATGGCCGCCGCGGACATTGCTCCTTTAGCGCCACATGCAAGGTGCATACCTAAGTGTTGGATCTGTGAACGTGGGTGGCTTGATGCTGCCTGCTCTTATGAACCTAGAGTTTTTTTAGCGTGAGACAGCAGAACCAGGAGATGACGCCGGAGGGAGGGGGGTAAACACCGACTGGGGGACTCCAGTAGGCACAGACAGACCTCATAAAATCATAAGACCCTGTTTTCGTGGCGACCAGAACAAACAGCACTTAAGACTGTTTGGGATTTACCCTCCTGTGCTCATCTGAGCGGTATTTTTGGTGACAAAGCGCAGGGCGCGCGGTGGAGAGGAGCAAACAGGCAAGAGGTTCATTCATGTGTGGGGAAACCGCAGCGCGAGCTCTTGATATTACGTTGGCAAATGCTTCTTCGGGCCGCGAAGCGCCGCGCTTACGGCCGTCTGTTTTTCACAGTGTCAAGCCGTCGCTGAGCATCCGTGACCCTGTAGCTTTTGTGGTCTGTCCCGCACCATTGGCACTGGTCTGACCCTTGACTTTTCAGCTTTTCAGCCGACTCAGCGAGTTAAATTCATCTCAGAGAGGCAGCGCAACAAACAAGTCAAAGACGCTTTACAGCTTTATCTGATCAGAACATTCAAATACACAAATATTTCCGTTATATCCTCCTACTTTAGGAATCTGCCAGCGGCCCCTGTTCCTCCCTTCTTCTTTTTTCCCCCATCATTGGCGCTACTGCAACCAATCGCGACCCACTGGAGTATAAAAAGACCGGAGCGCTGTGCCATGTGGGCTTCTCGGCCAGTTTATTGCAACCGTACAATGGGTCTGCGTCTTTTGTTTAGGCCTTAAGATGTAGGTTGCTTTGTGTTCAGGGGTAGGACTGCTTTTGTAAATCTAGCGTCTATAGAGTACCATAGAGTATTCTGTGTATTGTTGGTGTGAATTGCCAAGTTTGTCCTTTTTTGTGTTGTTTTCCAGCCCTTGCGCTAAACCAGCAATATGTTTGTAACCTATTTTTTGCTCATCCAAGCGTAGGTTATTGGCATTTATAGTTTGTTGTTTTGGCCTTGGCTCTCCTCTCCCAGACGTCCTTCCATTCTCTTTTTTGTGTTTAAGTGGCTCATTTAATCTTCTCTGTTTGCCCTGTTGCAGTCCTTTTCACCAAGGTCCATCTGGAATGAATAACCTACAGCATATCAACTGCATGATTCAGAAGACACCAGCTCTATTACAACAGGTTTGTAGCCCTTCCTAGCGTCCTAGCCTCCCAGCTAATTTTTGAATGACCCTTGCAGACTACCACCACCTACTGATGTATCGTTGTTTCCTTTCGCGCAAGTGCAGAAAGCGCACGCTAGGCGGCCGTCGGCTGCAATTGTCGCGGTAGGTTCAAGTCCAACATTTTCGGTCCAGGCATCAATAACATGAGGCGATGCCACAGATCCCAGTCGCAAGTCACTGTTTAGGCAACACCGCCAAATGGCCAAATGCCAGCTTTGCGCGTCACGACCCAGAACCTCATCTGTTCCTAATGCGACGTCATCGTGCTGCCAGTCTTCTTTCGCCATATCGTATCAAGCAAAAAAGACCCGGTAAATCAATCTGCATTCATCAATCAGCACCTGCCTCACACAATATACGGTTAGACGCCTCTTCTTCGGTTCATTAAACTGCGCGACATCTGGAACGGGCAGGGCGCATCTGTTATGAATCTGCAGCTTTCGGAGACGTGTTGCGTCAGCGAGCTGTGCTACCACGCACAACCTCCTGCTGTGTTTACCGTCATGGGATTGCATGCAAATGGCATGAGGCTGTAAAGGATAACCCCACATGCCTCTATGAACAAGACTGGTGGGCTACGACTCGCCTGTTATGTTCTTGAGATAACTCGCAGTGCGCTCCCTGACGTAAGCTTTATACTAAGGATGATGAAATAGAATATGTAAAAGGAGGACGAGTAGATTTATGCGGCCATATAAACAGCTTCACTAATTACGTTCTCGTTTATTTATTTATTTAGTTTATTTACCCTAATTAACTGTTGAAATAAACCCGCACCAGCCGTCCCTGGCGTCAGATTTGTCCTGCTGTTATGTGTCAACATCCTGCTGTTCTGCACCGTCCAGAAAGAAAGCAGGATTTCCTAGAAGAGCAGAGCGGGCTTTTGATGGCACGCTCGCTTGTGATTGGCTCAGCTGATTCCGAACAAAGAGGCCATTGATTGGTGGAGCATCGCTGATCGCTGCACCTTTAAATTTAGACTCAACATCATCCAGCGCTTTTGCACTTTGCATGCGTGAACCGAAACATCAAGTGGAGCCCTTACATGTGTACCCACGATATACTGCTTAGCAGGATACTACATTTTAGTAAAGACACATCTTACACAAGGTAGATTGAGTCAAATACTTCAATAAAATCCCATACACCGATCAGGCTTAACATCATGACCACCTTCCTAATATTGTGTAGGTCTCCCTTGTGCCTCCAAAACAGTTGTGACTCATCAGAGAATGGACATGTGCCTTCTGAGGGTGTCCTGTGGTGTCTGTCAACAGGATGTTGTTAGTGGAGGGCCTTTGGGTCCTATGGGTTGAGGGGAGGGGCCTCTGTGGATCACCCCACAGATACTTGATCAGTTTGGGATCTGGGGAATTTGGAGGCCAGGTCAACACCTTGTGCTGTTCTTCATGTTTTTATGAGTTGCTCCTAAACTGTTTTTGTGTGTGTGTGCCTGTGTCAGGCTGCAAAATGCTGGGGATGGCTGCTGTACACCAAGGAGTGTCATTGATACGGGGTGGAGGTGCCTGGTCTGGTCTGGTCTGGTCTGGTCTAGGTGGATGGTCTAGGCAACATCTACATGAATGCCAGGTCCAAAACTTCTCCTGTCAGTGGTTTTAATGCTGTGGCTGATCGGTGTATATATTAATTCCGCCCACAGAATAATAACACAAATATAGTTGAGGCTGAACCGGGTATACGGGGATCAAACACGTACCACATCTGTGGATATTCACTTCCCGAGGCTAGAAGAACACGGCGCTGACATGTGAGAGCGCGGATCCGCTTTATATTCTAAGAACATCTTCTAGACATGTTAGATTGATTGGCATGTACCATACAGGCTCAGCCCGGCCGCAGGCAGGTAGCTATTCAGGCCTGTGAGGCTGACAGTACGGAGGCAGCTTGTAGGGGAGTGGCAGTGGGAGTCCGGCAGAGCTGCTGACTAGCGACCCGTGCTGTAATTATCATGAATCGGGACAACTGGGGGGAAAAAAACGCGAAGCCGTATCTCATCTATCTGGTAGAATTAAACCAGTTCGGAAGAGGGTAAAATGGAAGCAAGAAGAAAAAAAAAAATAATAAAAATGTGCGTATGTGCAAAAATGGTGTGTGTGTGTCTTGGTGAGCGCAGCGGATTAGCATACCTCTGATGTCGCCCTGTTTCAACTGGCCTCAATACTCCGCCGGGCCCTAAGGTGCAACCACGCATGCACACAGACACACACACATTTAAAAGTGGCAGAGGCATGTGCACATATTGGCATAGGACTGCACACACCGAGACACTCAGAGGGCCCGGACACTCAGCGCTGATGTGGCCTGTCAGCTCATTAGAGAACATGTGTGTGACTCACTCTCACCCAATCAGAGCGCTCCGAGCCCCGGAGACACGCTTCCCTGCTTTCACCCCAGATCCAGTACCGCTGCGAATACAGCCCGGATGAATAAAATATCATCCACTCAATGTGAATATAAAGCTGTGATATTTACATTCCATTTTAGTCTCTTCCATCATCCTAAACCAAGTTGACCGGTGACAAGCGAAGAGGCAGAATGCGGCACCAGCATTTACCAGGAGCCAGGTGGAAGTAGATGAAGGGTCAGGGTCGCACGAGCTGACATTAATTCTCTGGCATTAAAATGATGATGGAGCTGGGCAGGGAGTTAGATGGATTTCAGAGCGCCCCGACTGCACGGACGACCTAAACTAAATTAGGTTATCCATCCTCCCACAAGAGAACAGGAATATATTATAATCGACAATATTTTCCAACAAATGCTCACTCATGTGCATACGCTGATGAGCCAAAGCGTCCGTGCCCTCCGTGCGACGCCAAAACAGCAGCAGCCTGCCAAGGCCTGAACTCCACGAGGTCTCTGAAGTTGCACCGTGGTGCAATGGCGCCAGGGCTTCAGCAGCAGATTTTTTTTTTTTTAAGTCCTGGGATGTATTGAGTCGGTGCCAGAGCGGATAAGACTTGCACCAGCAAATCCTGAAGATCATTTACTCATCATTTCTGACTGGGAGCTGGTCACAAGCTTTGCTGTTTCTGACATGGTTGATTTTAAAATGAAAAGAAAAAGAGGACTTCCAAAAGCTGATGGATGCTCTGAAAGAGTTCAGTGTCCAGAGTCATGGCCACACAACGACACTTGGGGCCATACGTGTTGGTGTCTCAAGTACCTTGTTACAAAATGTTCTGCTGGGTATATGTATTTGGTTTTGGTAAGCCAACAAAATAATTGGCTTCATCTGCCTTATATACACCGATCAGCCACAACATTAAAACCACTTTCTTAATATTAGGTCTTCCTTGTGCCTCCAAAACAGTTATGACTCATCAGAGAATGGACATGGGCCTTCTCAGGGTGTCCTGTAGTGTCTGGCAACAGAATGTTGTTAGTGGGGGGAATTTGGGTTCTATGGGTTGAGGGGAGGGGCCTCTGTGGTTCAGGCTCGCTCCAGTGCCATCCAGTTTGGGATCTGGGGAATTTGGAGGTCAGGTGAACACCTTGTGCTGTTTTTCATGTTTTTTTGAGTTGTTCCTAAACCGTTTTTGTGTGTGTTCCCGTTTTTTTGAGGAGTGTCATTGCTATGGGGTGGGGTTGCCTGTTTATTTACTTCACCTGTCAGTGGTCGTAATGTTGTGGCTGATTGGTGTAAGTGCTAAACCATTATGGAAATGAGGTTAGCAGGTGCTTAAGGTTAATAGAGCTGTTACTTCAATTTTTCCAATGGATTTACACACACCATATTATAAACTATAGAAACCTAGGTCACTATTACAATCAATACTTTGTAATTTAACGCATACACATACAGTATGATCACACACACACACACACACACACAAATCTCTCATTTATGTACGTGTGCCTGCATTTGACACACATATATACTGACAAATACTGACGTCAGAAAGCTACCGTCCAAGAGCCCGCTTATAATCAGTTCCCAACAGAAAGGTTCCGGACAAATTTTCTACCACAAACAAATGCCTGGGTGAGAAAGTTGGTTTGGTTTTTGTCTATATTTCATTTAAAATACTTTCACTTTAGACATTTAAAACATTACTCTACACACACACACACACACACAGGGGTTGCGCTGTCTGTTATCAGGGCTGAAACAGCCCGTGAATCAGTGTGTGTCCTCACAGACTTGGCAGTGCTGCCCACAGTATCTGGCTCGCTGTGATTCTGTTGTCTTTTGCCAAGCTGCGAACTGGCACAAACCTCACCTAAAATTCATTCTAATGTTTCACTTCGCGATAACAGTTTCATTTCTCGATACCTCAGCCGGCGCTAAATTATTCCCCGCGCGGAGTCACCCGCTACCGGCTGCGCACGTAACTCACAACTCAATTCTGATACATTTAATGCGCTGTTTTGCGTAGTCAGCACAGGAGCCAGTAATCGCAGTCACATGCTTGGGGGTTATTACAGCAAGATGATACACACAGCATGCACGGCTCCACTGTTTTGCAGCGGAGCTCGGATGAACATGATGAGCCGAAACTAATGACTTATAGGGCCTCCATCAGGTTTTGGGAGTCTCGGCACCTCTTTTCTCCAGCCATGTCCACACCATTTTTGTTTTTGAGCACTTCCCATGCTCCCATGTTCCCATGTAAAATTGTTCTGGAAAACTACTTACTGTACGTGTTTGTAGAAGGACGGATGAGGAAGCTAAGCAAATTTCTGCACCTCTATAGGAGTTTCTCTGAGCAGTCCTGACATGACGTAAGGCTAACAACTCATTCGGGGAGGTTTCCACCTTCAGATACTCGTTGCTCCTACGAATTGTGCGCTTTAAGGGACAAAAACACTTTTTCAAGTTGATCTACCCATGAGCGCTACCCAATAATAAAGATAAGTGGATGAAAATCTTAAGGATTTTGTCATATGTTGACCTTGTTCTTTGTCAACTATTCTCTCCAATGAGTATTTCCGCTAAATAGATCTACAGTTTGTAGTTGACTGTAAAAATACTATACATATGTAGAATAAAGAATATTGTACATTGAATATACTGGCTCAAAGCGTAGACCTTCAACTCCAAGAGTGGAGTTTGCATTCAGAACATTCAGTGGAGCTCTCAATGAGAGGGATTTCAGGAATAATACAGTAGGAGTGGCCAAATCAATAGTTTCATACATCCTGACACAAAAAAGGGGAATGCACTGGTGAGCTCGGCAATATAAAAAGGGCCTGGACATCAACAGAAGGCTTAGTTCACAATATCCAGCCAAGTGAAGATCTCCACTCTCCAGGAGGGAGACAGTTCGTTACAAGTCTACCGTAACCAAAAGGCTTCTCAAGAGAAAATACAGGGGGTTCAAACCATAAAGCTCCCCATGTGAGCCTCCAGAGGACAAGCGGTTACAGAAAATCAATGAATGATTGAATTAGTACTTTAACCACTTTTTATGACTTAAAAATTGTATATAATGTAAACATATAGGACTAATGTTATAAACTGTTGTTGAGGTGTAGGGGTAGTTGGCAAATGATTAAACAAAATCAACTTATACTTGTCAAAATGTACATCCATATGTATCTGCAGTGACGTTAATTTGATATAATTGCAGTGCTTATTTTCTGACTTGTCTGAAATAGCAAAATGTAAACAAAAGTTGTATTTTTCCTGTTTAAATCTAATGCATACTTGTAAACATAGTTTCAGAGTCACTCACAGTCTGTTAGACTGAATGGCATCCAATAAGTTTTAGTATTTTACAAAAAAAACTAACATTAAAACTGGTGTAAATGATAAAAAAAAAAACTTAAACTTAACTTACCACTGATAACATTTGTCAATTTTTATTTTCCCTAACATCATGATAGTATATAGTATAGAGTCATATCTCCATGGAGGAGATGGGGGCAGAGACTATTTCCTGGATATGTTGTATAATATTTGTAATTTCAAGACTTTTTATACTACAAAAAAGTAAAAACATGGATTTGATATCGTTGCCTTTTAGCAAAACTATGATAAGATACTTGTTGCCATGCAGTAGAGGGCTAAAAATATATGGACCAAACTATACGTCATGAGAGTCACGTGATTTTTTTTTTTCTTTTGATTTTTTTTTTGAAAACCAAATACAATATTCATGGACAAAAGGGTTTTATGTGGGGAAATAATCCGGCAAACATAGTAATAGCATTTCACAAAGACTTGTAAAACCTTCCATTTTGTGTGCGTCTAACCCTTTCACCCCGTTTACGTGCCTTCACATTCACACATGCATGCATATTCGCATTCTGCGTGAGGGAGATAAGGGAAGGGAAAAGGGTTAGAAAAGATAAAGAATCGTGCCGACGCAAAGCAGGGTCAGTGCTGAGGAAGAGAGAAATGATTTGAGTCTTAGACAAACACTCCCTCGCTCACACACACACACACAGATTCCTGGAGAGTGTAGATTTAGGAGTGGCATCTCCACAACCACCGCATTGATTTTCACGTCAGCCAGTAAAATATCCTGCAGCCGTCCACTCATTGTGCCTGTCCTCGGTGAGAAATAAGTCTGTCTGTCACAGTCGCCAGTGTCAAGCCCACTTTATACATCTGATGTCTAGCACCTTAGGAGACGGAACATTAAATGGATGGCTTTTGATTCGGAAGGATGGTCGCGATGGTTCAGATTGCGCGTCTTGGGTCTTACCCTCTTTCTCCCATTCTCTTACTTGCCTCCTCAGAGATTTCAGCCCACACAGCTGCAGCACTGGAGCCCAAGTTGATTTGCCTGTGCCAGGGAGAACTTTAAGCTTCCCTGGTGGAGCGACAGTAAACAAATAAAACTCTGTTTACATTTAATATTTCTAATGATACTGCAACGTGTGTTTCTTAAGGGACCTAATCCCATGCTGAAGGCATTAGCACCTTATTAAATATTTGCAAAGGCTTACTGAATGTTTTGGAGGCTGCTTTGCTAACTTGCACTGATGCATTAATGCCGCCCAATATCAGTATGTAGAGATGAGTAAAACAGGGTGATTGTCATTCCTTTTTTTTTCCTAGCTGAGGTCAGAAAGTCTTTGTCAATGTTAGCTTTGGTAAAACCATCTAATGTTCAGACTGCCATTAGCACAAAGGACCGTAGAGTAAAAGTAGTAATCAGACCAGATTACCGGAGATTGCCAATGGAAACCAAACATCATTTTTTATCATCTGTCGCCATCGTTCTACTCTGCTGGATAAAAGGGGTTCTCTTAATTTGGATTGAAGTGAATGGCTGCCCTAAATGAAGGGTTTTAAGTACATCCTGTTCAGAAGCGGGTGAACGAAGGAATGTGAGATTGACTGATCGTTATCAGTAATGCAGAGAGACAGCTCAGCCTCGAGGTGGAGCTTCCGCAAAGTCAATCTTCCCACATTCGCTTGAGTCACGGGCTTGGTCACTCAAGGGTGCCGTGTGATGGCTCAACCTTTAGAGACAAGGAACTCTGATATGCAGAGGGAGCTCTGAAAAAAGAACTGACAGTCCAAGTGGTGGCAGGCGTTGAAAGTAGGCGCCTTTTTTGCCGAGATGCTACGGGTAGGATCGGCTGAGGGGACACCCTGCAGCTGACCTAGCGTTACGTATGCATCCGAGTCTGGAATCCCCCAGGCAGAGCTGGAGGGTGTGGCTCAATTTAAGGGCATCAAACTGAGACTGATGGATGCATAGGTGAATTGCGGCCAGGCCAGGTTTTACAGGAAAAATATGGATTAACAGGTAGGGTCAAGAGGGTTTCTAGTTGTTCTGAATGGTTATGCCATTGAGAAAGACATTTTCCATCTCCTGGAAGACACTCACAGTGTTGAATGTCTGAGTTCATAGTCATCTTTTTGACTGAAATTGCTGCAATCAGACACTAAGGTTTTTAATGTAGCTTTCCTTAGCTGCTTCTCTGGCGCATAGATTCAACAAAAGCCTCAGACTTAGGGGGTGAGACTTGTTCTTGCACATCGAAGACACCCTATCAATCGTGGAAAACTGTCTGCTGAGAGTGCCCCACGCCACCGCATGGCATAGTTATTTGGCCTTTTTCAGAATCCCTCACATCCTTTCACCTGCATGGAACTGTCGGACTACGAGAAATGACTGCAAAGCTACTGTCTCATATCTACCAGTCCTGGACATGCCCTCCTCATCAATATAATTATTCTCTAGAGCATGGTTGTGCAACTGTCTCTTTCACCTAATATAGTAACTTGACCCTATGCTTTTCAATTTGTGTTTCCACTGCAAGTCTCTTGCACCCTCCTTGTGGTTTGAAAATCAATTCAAGTTTAACTTCCTCTCTGTTTACTAAACTATGCTAGCTGTCTGTGGTATTCCTAGATTGGACTCCATTAGAGTTTCCCAACACATCTTAGTTCACCATTCAAGACTTTTAGGTATTTGTTAAGATTACTTGTGGCAACTTGTAAAGTTGGTGGTCCAGTATTCTTATCTAGTATTACATGAGTACGCTAATACAAATGTGAGGCTAACACCTATGGGACCTAGCTCCAACATTTCAAACACTAACTAGCAGAGGTGGTGGGTAATGAGCTAGCCATCCTAATCTTCATTTAAATGCTTCTTCGTTCAGCTGGCAATTGGAAGGTAATGTCTAATGTCTGCCTCATTTACCAGTTGCGTGAACTGTTACAGCGGTGATACAATGTGGATTAGAGGAGCGGCTTTGAGGCAGAAACCGAAATAGTTTGCTGTACATTACTCTGGTAATAGGAGTATTCAGCCTGTACTGTGTTCCAGTGGAAGTCTTCAGGAGCAGGAGAAGAATGCAGGCATACCAAAATGTTTCCACCTCTGAATATATATAACTGTGACAATATCAAATGTGGTTGGAAAGTACTGCAGGGGTCACAAAGCCAAGCTTTGATAAATATGTATGAGAGTGCATATACAAACTTGAGACTTTCTTCATACTTTTTCCAAACAAGAAAACTATCTATAATTTATGCAACCAAATCCAACCCTGTTTTGTAGCGTCTTTTGTTTCTGAAAGGATTGCTGCAAAAAGCCTCCTAACTGCAGCATCACTAGTGCAGAAAATGCACTGTTTTTCACCTGTCAAAGCATCCTAGGAGAGCACCGTTGTGTTTGTGTGGGACCTTATCCTGTCCCCCGACAACTACTCCCCACAGCATTCACTGCAAACAGGAAATAAACAAATATTAAAGAGTTCTTGGTCAGCTTGCCGGAATGAGTAATAGTTGTAATATGTTAGACGGCTTAATGGGGATATGTTCTTGGGTGAGTATTCGGCGTTGCTACAAAGAGACCTTTTGTACACCCCTACACAAAAGGGTGACCACTGCTAATGAACAACTATATCACGGGACATCCATGTCAAAACAGACGTAACAGATGTATTGTACTCAGTGTACAGTCCATTCATTCTAAACAAAGCAGGCAGAGGCTCATGAACTCCGGGTCAACCGATGTCAAAGGTCTTTTTGACTTGTGTGGTTTGTGATTTTGTTACCTGGGTAGGGTATGGTGTGCAGTAATCTGCCTCTTTAATTCATTTGCATAGCTTTCCGCTGCTTTGGAGGACTAAAGGTCAGAGAATGTTGTTCGGAGAAAAGCTGATACCATAGTACACAATATCTACGGTGAATGAGAATGTGTTGGCCTTGGACGGCCGTGCCTGTTCAATGTTGTGCATATGGCAGAGTCATGAAGAAACATGTTAATTGTGTTTTAGCAAGGCATGGGTCAGATCAGCAGATGCCTCTTTCGAGTCCTTTTTGATATCTCAAAGTACATCCAATCTCCTGTCATGGATTACTAACACTTGACTCCAAGCACAGTTTTTTGACGACATTAACTTAACCTTTGCGGTGAACTTTTGAATTATGTATTCGGTATTGTGCAACATATAGTGGAGACAGATGAGAGTTACAAAAATAAAGGGTATATTGACATGGTTTTCCTATGCCTCCGGAGCCATGCCCTTTTATCCAGACCTCGTGAAGCGGGCTGATTAGGACAATTAAGCCCATGAATCCCCCCAAAGACACTTGTACTGTCACTGCAAGGCCATTGTGGGTGTAAAGGTATGTAGAAGTATGGACAAGAGGAATGCAACTATTTGTGTACTGCTCTTTGAAAAGGGGCCAGTTGAGGTGGTTTGGGCATATGGTGAGGATGCCTTTCGGCAACCTCCCGTTGGAGGTTTACCGGCCAGGGCCAGCTGGGAGAACACCTAGGGGTAGACCCGGAATTCGCCGGAGGGACTGAACTATATCTTACCTGGCCTCGGGACACCTTGGGTTCCCATATGAGGAACTAGAATGTGCTTACTGGCAGAGGGACATCTGGAATACCATGAAGAACTTGAGGAAGGATGGGTGGATGGATGACATTACTTAAAATGTGTAGTGTTGAACTAAGCAATGCATAAAAGGTTCACTTACTTATATCTTGCTGCTATACATAAATTGGGAGTCGCCTCTTTTTATGAACTCAGTGCCCTCACAAACAACCAGAAAAAAAAAAAAAAAGAGAATATATTTGAATCACTCCCGTATCACACTGTCAGTCATCCACAAGATCGAATTGGACTTGTTAAATTCCCATCAATGATTCTTTATCATTTCAGCCCTTTCAAACTGAGCCTGAAGGCCAGTGTCCCGTCATGGGGAAAACAAGCTTCACCTGATGAAATGCTGAGGAGGGTGATAAATCTCCCCTCTCCCCTTCCTCTTTCTCAACAACACACACTCCTACAGAGCACGACTGGAACCTGCGGGAGAAGGAAACGAGCAGTGGCTGTCAGGGGGAACAGGTGACAGCCCCCCCCGAGAGCTTCTGAATTATGTAAGAAATAAAAATAGATATTAAAGGTTTCGCATATTAATTGGGTCTCTTACAGGTGAGGCTGGTCGAGCTCTCCGTCGGTCAGTGCCGGTCGTGCGCAACGGAGGAGACAAAACCGGACGCACACAAACACACGTGTCCAGACCAGACGCACATACCGACACGCGCAGAGTCAAATATTGAGCAAGAGGAGCAAAGAGTGCACCCACCCAATCACATGCACCGATGCACACAAACCGCGCACACACACACGCACACACTTGGCTGGCTCTCTGGCTGCTACGCCCGCTTGTCACAGCCAAAGAATGTGGAGTCAACAGCACAGACAAGGAGACAGTGTGCGAGAGGGAGAGAGAGAGAAAATTAAATACCACTGGTGACAATTACATTTGACCTAAAGGGCTCGTTCTCTCTCGCTGCAGATGTATTTCATAGCCTTGTCCTCAACATCTGCTTGGAATGAGACACTTCTGCCGCCCATCACATCAGGAACACATGCAAAGCCAAAAACTAATAGATGAGGAGGGTTGTGGAATATTTTGGGCAAGAATGTTTTACCTTGAAGACTCGAAGATTTGTAAAGGGAATAATAAAAAAAAACGTCTCTAAAGCTCAAGAGAGTGTGTGAGAAAGAAAGAGAGAGGAATGTCATGCAGAGGGAGATTGCACCGAGACATGAGGCGACATGGGAAGCCACACCGGAGCGACTTGAACCCGCAAACCTCACCGTTTCCCAAACAGTCTCAATCCAGATCCGCACATACACGGAGAGAGCGAGAGAGAGTATACATTCATACAAGCAAGAGCACTGCAAGATCGCATTATCCATATTGATCTTGTAGACAGAGACAT
This sequence comes from Chelon labrosus, assembly GCF_963514085.1. NCBI lineage: Eukaryota > Metazoa > Chordata > Actinopteri > Mugiliformes > Mugilidae > Chelon > Chelon labrosus. The sequence continues at coordinate 13,969,692 of NC_140354.1, forward strand.
GCTCATGCTACTCCTCAGGCATCTCTAACATCCCAAAAAATGATCCCCTTCCAGGACGCAGGTGAAATCCGCATTCATTTACTTGGGAGCTTTAATTATGCCTGTGAAAACCCGGAGAACCGCCCAACGCAGAAGCATTAGACTGGCTGAAGTTTCGGGACAGAGGGGATGCAGTTCACGGACAAAAACCGCGTTTGTGTTGGCCGTGATGCTGGGTGATGACCACGGACTTGGAGGTCAGTGTTGACCCCCTCTTTTTTTTTCTCTATTTATCTGCCACCTCATCTCGAGTGGTGTCCGTGCGTAAAATTCGAGCTCGTTAGCCGTGCGTAAAAAGACGGGCAAGCCGTTTCTTTTGCTTTTTTTTGTTTTTTCTGTTACCTTGTTAAAACTGGACAGCAGTCTGGAGGCGCTCCCTTGTCGCAGCGGAGACGGCTTCAACTCTCTCTTCCTCTCGTTTCCTCTCCTTAAATCCACGGACCAGGTGCAGTCCAGGCGCAGACTCGCTCCCGTGCCCTCTCTCTCTCTCTCTCTCTCTGCCTCTTGCTGCGTCTCCCCGTTTTAAAAGGCGGTGTGCGGCACGCAGTCAGCCGGGATGGAGTGCGGGGAGCGGACCGGCAGCGGCTCGGCTGCTTACAGCGTCAGCGGCGGAGGAGGAGGGGGGAGAAATGAAGAGGTCTCACTCCGATGGCGAGGGGCGTCGCTTTCACGCTTTGCTGTCACACGCAATCAGCGCTGACATGCGGTGTTACTCAGCTCCAGATGTTTTTATAAAAAATAAGAAATGCACCACTGTATATATATATATATATATATATATATATATATATATATATAAGTAAATAAATAATACATATCAGGATAATTTATAATACAATTTATTTTCCTATATTGATGTGTAAAAGCATGTACCACTTTTCTGCTTTTTAGATTTTCTCATTTATTCCTTGAAATCTATTCCAGTTTAAGTGAAAGGATCTGCCAACAAAACCCTTTTCCTGTCTATTTAAATTTGATTTGCTAATTTAGTGACCTCTATCTTGAACTTGAACATCGCTTTTGACATTTTAAAGAGGCCCGTAGTGTGACTGAGCCTTTTTTATTTTCACTCAACATTAGGAACCTACTGCGGCAGTTGCACCGACTGCAGATACTTTGTACCAGAGTCAGGACAAGGACAAAATGTCAGGCATCTCACGCTGACTTTGTTCAGCTCCAAGTGTACAAAGTTTGGGACTGAACTCGAGAAGCACAGAAGGTTTTCTTTATGTTTTCTTCAAATTCACAATAAGTAAATGCAATGTAATTAGATGAACTAAATACCAGCAGTTTATTCATGCATTTATTTTTAGTCGAGTCGAGTGAGAACAACCTCTGTGACCTGAGTATAAACACTAGAATGTCTGGAAGTTGAATTAAAATGTAATTATTACTGTATTTATATTGAATGAAACCCCTGCCACTCAGCCCTGCCTTCAGGCTCTCTCCTGAGCAGCCTCATCTCTCCACCCCGTGTCTGGGTCATCCACCTGTACGCTCCTGTGTGTCTCCAGCTTCCCTGCTCCTCATCCATCAGGCTGTCCACTGGAGATCTCCTCGTTTTCTATGAGTTGCCTGTAACAGAAACAGCATTATCTAAGGATCATGGGTAATGTAGCATTTCAAATTATGGACAAATCAAGACTTCTCAGCGATAAAGACCACAAACATTAATGTAGTAGTACACCGATTAGCTACAACATTAAAACCACTGACGATGTTGTGACAATTCAATGTTCTGCTGGGAAACTTTTGGACCTGGCATTAGTTTGGATGTTACTTAGACACGTACCACCCACCTAGACCAGACCAAGAACCTCCACCACATAGCGGTGACACTCCTTAATGGCAGCAGCCATCCCCAGCAGGATGCAGCCTGACACAGACACACACACACAAAAACAGTTTAGGAACAACTCAAAAAACATGAAGAACAGCACAAGGTGTTGACATGGCCTCCAAATTCACGACATCCCAAACTGATCAAGTATCTGTGGGATGCACTGGAACAAACTGATCCACAGAGGCCCCTCCCCCTTCAACCCATAGGACCCAAAGGACTCCCACTAACAACATTCTGTTGCCAGACACCACAGGACACCCTCAGAAGGCCCATGACCATTCTCTGATGAGGCACAAGGGAGACCTACACAATATTAGGAGAGTGGTCATAATGTTATGCCTGATCAGTTTATGTAGCACAGTGGGAGTAGGAGAAACAATACTTCCCACCTCTGTATGTTTCCATTAACATATTGTGGAAGTGACAATAAACATCTTGATTGTTAAAAACCAGTCCCTCTTCACTCAACACCACATTAACAACATAACTATAATTACCAGAGTTTATATCAACATTCAAGACTTAATTATAGCTTGAAAAGAAGATGTTTCCTGGACACTCCCATACAACAACAATAAGACTTGAGACTTGACGTAATTGGAGGCTTTGCACCAAGCCTCCAATTACGTCAACAACCAGTAGCCCACGAACACCATAAACACGGTCAGTCTGACACTTTTGATATGCTTTTAATAAACTCTCAGCTCTAGCATTCTAACTTCTGTCTCTCGCATGGTGCATTCACTGACATCAAGTACAAAAAACACCACTCTACAACCACGGCAACAATGTCAACCAATAGAACACACCAGAACTGAATATAAACACATGAGGTTGTCAATAATGTGTGTTGCAGATATGTTTAGCCTATAATCGGCAATAGCTTAATAGTACTCCACAACCTGTTGTAATAGAGTAGCCGGGTTAAAATAAAAAAAAAAAAAAAAAATGCAGTACTTCTCTGAAGTCTTCTCTGTGTACTGCAGCTGAAGGTCTAATGACGTTAACAATGAAATACACCATCAAATTGTTGATATGCAGCCTCCTTCTTTGTTACCGCACGGCGTTTGGTAAAGTCGTTAACCGACTGCCTTCCAGTAGGCCTACCGTTCCTCTGCTAACGTTAGCGGATGCCTTTTCAGATGAGCGTGCCTAGTACTTTCACTGGATTTCGGGACTGACTTACGTATTTTGCATGTCACGGTAGAGTGGGCTTCATCTCTAATGAAGTACTTCCACGCACTTGACGAACCGCTGCTAGTTTGCTGCCACAGGCTCCTCACCTGTCTTCTAGGAGGCGGCCATGTTGTTATTGTCACGTGATCAGCGTCGCGGCACAGCCATAAAGTCGACTAATCAACTAACCTGTACCACCCCTAATTTACACAAATTTATTTACCCACATTACGCTAATTGCACTACTGTTGCTATCCTTGCTTTGAGATTGTTTAGTTTATTCAACTTTATTGATCTTTGTTAGATTTATTAATCCTTTTTTTTTTATTATGGTGTGACTGAACCTCAGTGTTTAGTTTCCCTCTCATGAACCCCATGTTTTACATAATAAAAACCTTGAAAACTTGAAACTTTAAAACAGAGATTAAGGCATTTGGCACAAAATGTGCTGCTCTGATTGATTGGGGCTATCCAATTGCATGGGGATGTATTTGTATAATAATTTATTGCAAATTTTTGCCGTTGTGTTTTTATTTCATCTTTATTTAAAGCATTAAATAAAAATGCTTTTTAAAAAAAAAAAAAAAAAATCCAAACATGCACACATTGCAAATATGAGAATCTTTTCTCTTCAAGAATAGGTTTTTCCTATTTCATTACATCTGGGGATGCACCACAAACTCTGCTGGACAGACAAATAAAATAAAATAAAATAAAATAAAATAAAATAAAACAAAAACTATTACCTGGAATACTGACCATACAATTTAATTAGGAAAAAAATATATATACATGCCAATACTAGGCTATAAAATATTTTTATATAATTAATAGTTGTAATTTAACTCAAGTAACTCGTAATTTTAAAGTTCTTATTATTATTGCTGTTGTTATAAGTTACAGTTAGATTACAACTATTAATTGTGTAAAAATATTTTATAGACTATAGACTATGCTAATTTTTTATTTGCATGTATAGTTTTTTTCCTTACTTGTTATGAAGATTCAAATGTTATTTGCAATCATCCATTAAACTGTTTAGAAACTGATTTCTAATAGTACAGTGAAATACAACACCTTTAGCTATAATGTACCTCCGAGAATATTATCAAACTCTAGTCTCCATTAGTTCCATCAGCATCCTGCCGGTTCCTGCATCCCGGAGTGAGCCCTCCTCTCGAACATAGAGCATCTCTGGAGGCGGCAGCGCTCAGTCCCCGCCCCGCGGTCAGCAAGCGCAGAGAGGAGCGGCGTAGAAAACGGCTCAGCTATTATATCGCCAAGTGATTGAAAAAGATGCGCGAACTCTCAGCGACAATCTGCTACTAATTTAGTGTTCTGCGGAGGCGAGGCGGCGCAGTCACATTCCCAGTTGTGCAAGCAGAGTCTGTTACAAGAGCTCACATGTGTTCAGGCACAACATATCCAGCAGAGTGGAACAGCGTCAAGCCGAGAAACTGTTTAAGAACATCTCCAAATAATAATATCGATTATTAAACGTTGACGTGAGAGAAGACCATCAGGACACACTTGCAATACACTTTCAAACGGACATCCTCAAATAGGCGGTGTCTCTGACCTCCAGAAGAGTTCAGAGTTAATCCAATACAGCATCTGCTGGTGATTAATTTCTACTCTGCTCTTGTTTTTTGCAGTAAATCAAACATGTTTTTAAATCTGAGAAATGAGGGATGACAGAAAAAAATGTACAGCATATTTCTCTGAGTCTAAGGTGGTGGCTTTTGATTTATTATAGATAGAGTAACAGTTTGGAATTTCACAAGCCAGATAAAGGCAGAAAATAACATTATGACCATCTTGTGACAATACAGTGTTCTGCTGGGAAATGTTTGGTCTGGCATTCGTGCGGATGTGGACTTAGACATGTACCACCCACCTAGACCAGACCAGGCACCCCCAACCCGGAGCAATGACACTCCTTGATGGTAGCAGTCATCCCCAGCAGGATGTAACCTGACACAGGAACAACTCAAAAAACATGAAGAACAGCACAAGGTGTTGACGTGGCCTCTAAATTCACTAGATCCTAAGCTGATCAAGTATCTGTAGGATGATCCACTGAGGCCTCTCCCCTCAACCCATAGGACCCAAAGGCCAAACATTCTGACACCACAGGACACCCTCAGAAGGCCCATGTCCATTCTCTGATGAGTCGCAACTGTTTCAGAGCCACAACTGTTTAGGAGGCACAACGGAGACCAACCAACATTAGGAAATATTTTAGGTCATATTGTAATGCCTGATCGGTGTAAGTTGTTACTGTGTCTACCATGCGCAAATAATCCCAACATGATTGGGGCTTCCGCGGTAATAGTCTTCTGGATAAGATCAAATGTTGCCCTGCTGATGGTGCTAAATGACAAAGATCACCAAGGATTTCACAGTTTTGGAAATTGGAATGGCTGTACCAAATTTCATGACAACTCATTTCAGCCCAATGTAGTGGGCTGACAGGCCTGCCTACATATAAATACGTTTTGAGCCAAAAAGTTAACTATAGGCTGGCAGACTTCTCAGTGACTCCCTTGTTCCTTTTGCAGTCAGCTAATGACTGTATATCAGACAGAATTATTTTCCCGGGGGTAAAGGTTTTCTTTAGTGGCTGGATGAAGACACAGTATTAGCAGCTGGAGTAGAGGTTTAATTTCCTCATAGAACTGCACTCATGAGAGAGCCTTTAGATAAAAGCATCCAGACCAACATCTATTATGTTAAAAGGTAGATAAGTGGCTGGTTTAGAAAGCACCAACCTGGTCTAATGCAGTCTACCCTGCATTAACAATGCCTCAATTTAGATGCTTTTATCCGGGCCGACTTACAAAAAGTGCTACTGTTGCTGTCTGTGAAGATTCATTGTCATCCAGGTCATGGTACACGCACAAAAAAACAAAGCTAAGATGAGTTCTCTTAAAGATGTTTGGCTACTCATCCAAGAAGCCAAAAATCTTCGTCTATGCAACGTAGCTACTTAGATGAGTAGCGAAATAAAGACTAGGTTTTTTTTTTTTTTTGGATGTAACATTTGTTATAATCCAGATACATTTTCTTATCAGCTAACATTACGTTGTTATCATAGTTTAGTTACTGATGAGCCCCACGGGATGAATCATAACAACACTGAATGTTCCCATTCCTTTTACTCTCACTGTATCACCAGGTCAACCTCTCAACTTGTCCACAAACTCAGTTCTGAATCATGATGGATCCCAATGCCATTCCCACCAGCCTCTCTTTAACTTTTCTACAAATATGTGAATGGAAGCATGGTAACACTCTAAACTAATATGGCAGACATGGAGACGTTGAAGTTCTATTCTAGTAATCCACTGTCCTTTAAATTAAGTTCTCAATATATGTATTTTGGTTCCAGATGGTTTTGGTGGGTCCACTTGATGAACGAGAGCACTAGAATGACAAGTCTCCTGGTTGAGAAGGATAAACACCAGTTAGGGGTGTTATTAATGCTCTTATTAATAGCTATTAAGTGATTTCTAAAATGCCACATCTTTCGTAGATGAGATATCTCGTATGCGTTACTCCTTCAGGAGCTGTGGGACTATAAGCCTCAGCATTACGTTTTTTTTTTACCTCATTTCTTTTCTTACTGACAGGAACATAGAAATCAGAGAGTGGCCTTGTTCACGGGAACACCACGTCCAAAGAAAAGATATAATTTTGCAATTTGCACGTCTATCTTCTTGAAGACCGATTTTAGATCTTGGCAGTGGAGATACTTTTGGAGAGTGAGATCACTTTGGGATGGATCTTCCAAGGACTGTTGTAGGGTTAAGATTTGCTTTTAGTTTTTTTAGGAACACATTGAGGGCCGGATAAGGTAAGGATTGTATGGATTAGATTTGAAGCTCCGAATGTCAGCAGTGGTCCTCACAAAAGTGTGCTTTTAAATACAAAAACGTGTTTTATAAGGAAAAAGTTTGAATGAACCGGCTACAGCACTTTCCCCTTTCTTTTTTAGTAGATCATCCAAGGACCAGGGCAATCATGAGGGAGCTACTAAGTGTGTGCGTGATGGTGATGGGGGTCTCAGTCTCTCCTGTCTGAATAATCTAGAAACAATCTAATCATCAGCCGCCGCCGCCGCCGTTGCTGCTGCTCTCAGCCTGATTGGCTGCGATTACTACCGGCTGGGCGAATACTGTAGGTTTGTCGCTGGAAAATGGTTTCCATGGTGAGAAAATATCCCTTACTGTTCACCTTACAGCACATGTTATTTTAAATGTTTTCGTGTCTTTTCTTGGCCTCATTAATTGAATTGTCCCTTTTTTCCTCTTCTCTTTTTGTGGGTGTGTAAAAATGGACTCTTGCACATTCTGGTGCAAGGGCATGACACATGCATGTTTTTGTGTAACTTTTATCAAAGGTTTGGACACACCTAATCATTCAAAGGATTATTTTTTATTTGTACTATTTCCTACATTGTAGAAAACTGAAGACATCAATTCTTCAGATTCTTAAGAGTCTCAACCTTCTGCTTTGATGACAGCTTCGTAGATGCCTGCCCTTCTCTCAGCTCAGTGCTTGAGTAAAGCTGTTGGAACGTAAAATGAACCAGCTTCTCAGGAACATCATCTGGAGCTTGTCCAGCAGGTTAGAAGTTGTTCTCACATAAGCTGAAAACTTGTCTGATCTATTTATTTTTTATTTTTTTGGTACTTCCTCATTTCCGTCAGATGTGCATACAATATTCTGATGAGCTTAAAATACATGGCTCACTGTTGTTTTCCCTGCAGTCAGAGGATCACTACTTTACGATTCAATCGCATTTGAGAATCTTAAAAGTGCGGATGAGTCGTCAGTCTAAAAAAGAAAGCAACTCTTTACCTAAAGAGTTACCATAACTTTAGTGAAGGACCAGACTTGGTAAGAATGGGTCATTTGTGTCAAGAAGCTGGCAAATTACGCCTTTGAAAACTGGAATACAGATGTGTAAAGTGAGGTTTTAAGAAAAACGGTTGGACACCATTGCTTCACGTGACACTTTGGGCTCTGTTCAAAAGTAAAAACTGTATGGAGTGGTCAAACCTCAGGCAACACTAGGAGAGCGGAACAACTTCATTAGGCTGAGGATTATTAAAATGAAATCCAACACCAAAGCTCATTTTTATGTTTTAAAGGCGTAAGTGATTAAACTAATAAAAAAAGGTGGTAATGTCAATTATCACACTAGAAAGAGAGAGAAGCCTTCTGGATTTCTCTTTTTAAGGTTTAGTTTCTTTGTTGAAGATTGCACTGACTTATCCAACCTGTGTCAATAAATGGCCTGAAGTCACATAACCTGCCTATTTAGGCGACCCTTTGCTGACATGTGATTGTTTTTTTCTTTTCTTTTTTTCACTTAATCATATAAAATCACTATGATTCTCGATAACGCTGATGGAATCTACAAGCCGAAAAGCATCAGTATAATAAAGTTGTTCCATAGTAGAAGTGCTGTTTGAGTTTAGATCACTTCCGCACATCTTGGACATAGGTGCAGTTGCGCCAGAAATACCGCTCAAAACGGTAAAACTATAGAGTTGCCCTGGCTATTGTTACTCAAACTGTAGCGTGTATACGAATGCCCAAATAGGTCTGGATAAAAAAATAAATAAAAAAATGAAAAACTAATGATTCTTAGGGGACTCCAAAGAGAAATTTCTATTATGGAAAGCAAAAGTAGTCGCCCCTAAATCAAACCCTGTCTCTCTCTGCTTCCTTTTTTACTAAACTTTAGTACAAGACATTAATCTTTCACTGAAGACTGGAGCATAGGGAAAGTGATTCCAAGCAGTACAGGCTGAAGCGTGAGGAAACACATATTCTGTTTTTACTGCTTGTCTCATCATCCTGTTTAGCTTAGAAATTACCGTTTTTTACAACCTGGACCTTATTTCTGGCATAAAATACGATCACGATACGATAGTGGGAGTGACTGGGACGCCGAAACGCAGCCTCTAAATAACACAATATCTGCAGTGAAACTTGTTAATTTCAACAATATTTTGTTATGATACGCTAGTGCTATTCCCCGTTGAGTCCAGAGTTACCTGTTATCTATTCGAGGATGTGCAGCGGTTTGTTGTTCTTTGGCCAGCTGTTCCTCTCTCTGCCTCCGCATCCTCCTTTGAACGACCTCCTCATCCGTATACTCTGGCTCAAAACGGTAAGGACATCCATCATAAACAAAGTCGTCGTTCTCAACCTCAGAATCGGAAAAATATTCAGCCATGTTGCAAAAAACTAGCAGTAGCAAATTACATCATTCGCGGGTGCGTGTGACATCATCCATGTCAGAGGTTAGTAGGTCAATCTACAGACCCCGGATGATGATAACAGGTAACTCCGGACACAACAGGGAATAGCACTAGCGTATCATAACAAAATATTAGTGAAATGAACGAGTTTCGCGGCAGATAATGCGTTATTTAGAGGCTGCATTTCGGTGCCCCATTCACTCCCACTATATGGATATACGCGGATCTAAATATTGTCCGAATGACTCCAAATGACACCAAAGTTATATGGGTGAGTAAACGATCAGATTTTATGCCAGAAATGAGGTCCAGGTTGTAAAAACACGTAATTCCCCTTTAAATGATGAGGTGGGAGTGGTTGGTAGGCCGGGTGAAGCAGAGGCAGAGTCAGTGGAAAAATACTAAGAGGGAGATTGTTGACTGAGCTGTGACACATAAGACAGAAAAAAATTGAACCTCTTCAATGTACGCCATGTATCGGCGTAATCGATAACATAAGACTGAGATCAGTAGTCACTACGTAATGATAGTGATCAAAGCAGTAGCGTTAATTTCTGAAGGTGTACCTTAGGCAGCCATTGTGCACACTCAAACACGTCCTAATAGGGCTGAAGTGAAAGCTGAAATTAATTCCAGTCTTATTTGTAAAGGTTATTAGGAATGGAGGACCAATTGGAGAAGATGAAGTCCACACAATTTACACCACGATTAGCCCACTGATTGAAGCCAAAACTAAATTAAGTGGATGAGTGCAGCCCAATAATACATTTTACAGTGAAATCCATTCAAACTCACATTGACCGATGCAGCTATAAGGGAGTTGTATTCAGAAATACAAGATAGGCAGCATGTTAAAACATTAACAAGCGTCTACATACTTATCTTTTTAGACGAAATAAAAGTCTTTTGATACAGAGTCAAGACAAGGTTTTTGCTCAGATATTGAAACACTGCATACCCAGAATTATGTCACTGGCAAAATTCTGAATTGCATTAAGCTACAGGAGCACTTGTACTTATTCTCCACTGCAGTTGTTCACAGTCCTTAAATTAATTGAATGAAGAGGGAATTTTCACCAGCTTTGCCGCTCACAGGGGACCTCTCTACTCTACAGCGCTGCCTTCACTTCCTCATTATTTACAGAGGAAAGGACTGACTGCTGTGTTCCTCGCAGAGCTGGGAGCCGTGGACGCCGTCGAGCCATAAGGTGATGACAGCTGAAAACACTGAGCTGGAGCGGAAACACAATATGGCTTTTCTGTTGTTGCATAGCAGCAGGGAGATCGTCTGGGCGCATTTGGCCTTTGAGCAATAATGACAGTGAGAATTGTTGCCGAAGTTTCTTCGGGCAAATTACATTCCTTCTGTTTGCTGCAAGCGAACTGTCGCGTAGCTGATGTCCTTGTAGAAGGAGAGGTCAAGAATGCCTTGGATATAAGTGTCTGATTATAGAGCCTATTTGTACCTGTATCCAACTGTTGTAGTGGCTCAAAAAAATAAATATTTGTGGCCAAAAACAATAAAAAGATGTCCTTAATGGATCACACTATCAGCAACAAAGACAATCTCTGCATACCTTATATGCCTACTAAGGAAAGCTCAGCTTCACACTGAGCATCAATTAATGTCAAGCACACAAACCTGGGTGTTTGGACTTGACAAGGTCAGGGCAGACGTTTCTTTAATTCGAACACCCGCAAAATGCATTCTGGGATACCCACCAGTCCCAAGTATTACAAGTTACCTTCTGAAGCATTCTTGATCAAACTTACGTCGCAAGATCACATTTGGACTGTACTTGGTCTTTGACAGCGACTAACGTTTCACAAGTCTCCAAGAACACATGTATGAACATGAAGGCATATTGATAAATGACCACTATCTCTGAGCACTACCAGCTTGTACCTGACTTCAACCAATCACAAACCAACACTCGTAAGCTGGCGCACCTCCTCCCTCCTAAACGACCATCTTCCATCAAAACCCTAGACCAGGAGTTCCCCTCTCATGTAGGTGGTTTATCCTCAGGATGGTTTCCATCACTAGCATCTAGACTCTGGGGAATTTTCCTCCATACTGGGGGCACCTTCTCCATTTGATCGCTTCCCATGGTGATCTTCTTCCTGCTGGGGTCCGAGCTCCAAAGACTTATGCTCCACCTGCACGTAATAAATGAAACCTGACTTTCTTTTTATTTGTCTTATGGGTCTCCTGAATGAAATGATACTTCAGCAAGTCTGCAGAGGGCCATTCTGCAGGTGCAGCAAAACCAAACAAAAGACAACGAGTCTTTTGTCCCTTTCTTGCAAAATGACCCATATAAGTACGGGTACTCCGTGAGGACAGGCAAACCGAGCAACCAAAAAGAGAGAGAAAGGGGCCCCTAGATGGCTACCTCTTGGCATATTTTGCAATGAACCCCCTTAAACCAATGAAGGCCCTACAGTGCATCAGCAATACACCACAAGCCTGGGGGGTAATGCATGATAACGTCTTTGCCTCGGGTCCCCCAGGACCTAGGATCGCCACTGCATATACTGTAAGTGCTTTCTGGTGGTGGTGCCCTTAGTTTGCGATGACATTGTTTTTCAGTGGCAAAATGTGTTACAAAATGATTGTGAGCATTTTTCTTTCCCGGGTCTGGGATGAGACTACATGATCTATACTTAGCTCGACAGGGCGGTGGAAAAAATGCAGTAGGGCGCAAATTCAGACGCAAAGGAATTCGTACGCATCCTGTGGATTAATACAATTGCTTCAGAAATGTATGAACAATAGGAAAAGGGAAAGAGACGGCAGGGAAATAGAGAAAAACTGGTGGTTTATGTGGTCAGTCAGAGGGCTGAGCTGAACGCAAACAACAAATGTATATTCATTGAGTCTGTCTCTCTTGCTCTATCTGTACACTTTGTACATTGGACGTCTGGAAGAAAGTCAACAGAGTATACAGTTATGTGGTGGAATGATTCGAGGTGAAAATGTACTTTGCATTCTGTCTGAACACAGCAGCCCTTCCTTCACAGCTATGCCTATGTTTATGACTGCTGCCTTCTCTTTAGTTTTGCTCACCTGAACCCTGATTTCTTGTTTTTTAGCGGACCGTCTGATTGTCTGGTCGGAAATTTAACCAAGCAAGCGTAATTATATTCCATCTACTACGTCTTTTACATATTGTTTTACTAAGCCCCTCACTTGTGGTGACAGCATTAGTCATATTGGTCAGGAAAATACATAAGCACAGTTTCGCTTTAAGCATTTGAAGGCAACGCACTGTTGTCATTTGGAGTCAAGACACTGTCGATTAGCGCGGTGGGAAATGTGTACTTAATTTAGAGGAAATGCAGCACTAATAATAGCGCAGCTCTCATCTCCGTGCTCTCATCTGTGGAGAGTGATTATATTAAGGCACTGCAAATAATCTGTGGCATTCTGATATTTTAAGGATGGAACGTGTAACCTTTTGAAAGCACCTTCATGTTCCCATTATCTACACGGGAGGATGCCGCGTTCCAGACAGAGCTGAGAGCTCAGTGATTACAGTTAAAAATAATTCCGCCGGAGCGAAAAGAGTCACACTTCAGAATGGGTTTTAGGTGGCTGCATCGCCGTGGCGGAGAGAACACGCTGACCTGAGAGAGGAACATAGCAAACATCCGCCGCAACACTCCTCTGGCATCTTGCTGACACTCGTGCACAGTCATGTGAAATTGGACTATAAGGAGGAATCAATTAAATCTGTTAAAATACTAAAGAATTATAAGTATTTTACTATTTAACCATCGTGGCAGGTTTGCTCAGTTGAGGAACCAAACACGAAACCATCATCCCAATACAAACTAGGAATTTTGCTGTGCACTGGGCATTGACACGTTGGGACGCCCAGCATTGCGCTACGAAATATTGTCACTTCCTGTTGCCAATGTGCCGTGGTGCTATAAACAGATTTATCTTACCTTATACTGTATATTTTACCTGATCTTTCCAAGTCTTTCCAAATACAAATCTGCATAGCGACTCATTTTGAATTGCTTCATACACTTGCTTTATTTATGCACCTGCTTTGCAAAGTTCCTAATTTTATACGTCTTGTGCTATTACAGGCCTGCTAGCTTAGCAAATGGCCATCCTGTCCCTACCTCTGTTTCTCCATCTGTCTCCAGCTCAGTGTGTCAGATGTTTAGATCTTCCTACCGTGTAATTTATAGGGCAATTCATTTCTTTGACAGCACAGGTACGGACCCTATGCTGTAGCCTACAACGTGTCCTGACATGTAACTGGACCATAACGGCTGTGATTGGTCCTTAATGCCTTTCTTTGTTCACGCGTCTCAGCAGTCGGACAAGCACACAATATTCTCCCTTGTTCAGCCTCCAACAGATTGCCTACTCTGATGTCTTCACTATGGCCAGTGCTGCAGTGATTTTAGTGGAAGTAACTGCTGATCCACATTTATTAACTTCACCTCCAACACTCTAAAGAGCGAAACTCAACACAGCTGACCAGTAACGCTTTAGGGGCGTAATTACAGAATAATGTCCACACGCCAGCGCGCAAGTATAAATGCTTTCACCGGTGTAGTCCCCTAGGGCGTAGGTTCCATGTAGAGTTCCATGTTGCAAGAGTATAAACCAAGCTTAAGGCTCATTTAGCAATAATGTATAGTTTTTTTGCAGCATCTATATTGAGGCTTATTGAAGCAGAAGCCGAGCGCCATGGGGAAAATCCATTAGCTGCACAGCTAGTCAAGCCCGATAACATACAAACTGACATAGCCACTCTTTACTGATTCTAAGCAGCTGAGAGTCTGGCTTGGTAACAGTGCAAGGGAGGCAGAAGCCCAGACCAGATATTTCCATATCTTTTGTTGTGGGTGGAAGCCGCTAAGGTGATACTGAGAATTACAAGCTAGCTTCTTCCTGTAGCTAGCTGAAGATTCGTAGTTGGCGATGTGCGTAATGTTGTAAAACTTTGCACATTTTTTCCAGGAGAGGAGGCTGCCATTCCCCATCATTCATTGATTACCTTAAAATATCCAAGTTATAAGATTAAATAGATGCATTACGTTGCTTTCAAGTCGTGATTCAGTTGAAGTTAGTTGAAATGCCCAGAAACCAGTCCCAAATAACATTTTGAACATCAACAACGTAGCATTTCAGACATGTTCTCATTGTGTAGTGGAGGGACATCTCTTGGAAAAGTCTCTTGTTACAGCCGTGGCTTAATTAAAATAGCTATCGATCCCAACAATGCGTTTACTAGATAATTCCTGAGATCTCAGAATGTGATGACTCAGCAAAAACTAGGTCCAGCAAAGCAATAAAGAGGAGCAGTGACAAGACAGGCTGGAAACAAATCAACAGCGTACTCCAACAAAGACTCTGGCTGCATCACACCTGCGTCCCAGTTTTGATGTCCTCTGGAAGCGTGTCAGAGGTCTGAGTGTCTTCAAGCAGTCAGCTGGAAAACGTTCGTCATTTTGGATGTTATCACCGTACGACAGGTGTCTCCTATGGCAACATATCTTATTACCGGTCAGGACAAAGTGCAACATCACAGGCACAGGGGAGTTCGTTAAGCACAATGAGATACAAGCACTCGAACAGATGTTGAGGGAGAAAATAAGCCCCACACGGATGGAGAACTGAGGAGGTCAGAGGAAAATAGTGCCGGCTTGCACGCTGCTTTACCTTTGTCTGCACATGCACAAAAGTGACCCACTGACCTCAACTTGCTCGCCTCGTTCTGTTCAATTTGCTTTCTACTCGTACATGCTTCTCTGCTTGCTTGCAGAGCAGTATTATTGAGAATACTGAAAGTATTTTGAACAAATGAGGGGTATATTTCTGTTTAATCATTGAAACTGTAGGCTAGCTTAGTAATCCGACACCCCAACCAACCAAAATTGAGGTGATGGTCATGGTCATGGTCATGGTCATGGCAGCAGGGCAGGGAATATAACACAACAGTGATATTAGATTTGCAATGGGACTTTTTTGTTAGCATTTGGTCCAAAAAACTAAACAAATGTGGCATTTATTTACATGTGCGTGTGCATTTCATGCTGCAGAGACCCGAGCGGCTTCGATGTAAAAATAGCATAGCGGGGGGAAAAAAAATTGATCATCAAATTGGCGAACGCGCATACCAGATAGAACGACGGCAAATTGACTCGGACAGCCGTGATGGACCTTAATCCTGCGAACACTGGAACAAATAAAAACAGGGTGGCATTAAATACAAAATAACAAATGTCAACGTTAGTGTACTTCTTTCCCTTGGGACCGCGAAAATACACTACGTGCCAAATTCAACAGATGTTAAAATGTTTCAGTAATAATATTTTAGAGAATCAGCTGCCTGCCTGGTGGCGATAGATTAAAAATAAGTCATTAGGATTCATCATCTGGGGAGAGCGAATTCCTGTATAAATGGTAATACAATTAACACAATTATTTCTCTGCTTGCGTGAAATAGGGAATCTTCGTTGGAACTCTCTGAACATTTTTTCCTGTAAAAGCTCTTAGCGTGGGAACATCTTCACTTTAACAAGGTGGGGGAAAATAATCTAAATTACTGCATGACATTTATTACACTATTCATCTCAGTATGTTTTAGCGTGACTTACGGTACGTGGTAAAGCTGGCTCTCTGAATCAGTTTTTTGATAGACGATTTAAAATGTGTAATAATCTGTACAACTAACCCTAACTAAAAATTGGCTTAAAGGGGAACTACCGTTTTTTACATTCTGGACCTTATTTCTGGCATAAAATACGATTGTTTACTCACCCATATAACTTAGGTGTCATTTATAGTCCTTCGGAAGATATTTAGTATAGTGGGAGTGACTGGGGCACTGAAATGCAACCTCAAAATAACACATTATCTGTTCTTATGATACACTAGTGCTATTCCCCATTGAGTTACCTGTAACGGGGAATAGCACTAGCGTATCAAAACAAAATATTGGTGAAATGAACGATTTTCGTGGCAGATAATGCGTTATTTAGAGGCTGCATTTCAGTGCCCCAGTCACTCCCACTATATGGATACACATGGCGCTCCATCTAAATATCTTCCGAAGGACTCCAAATGACACCAAAGTTATATGGGTGAGTAAACGATCGTATTTTATGCCAGAAATAAGGTCCAGGTTGTAAAAAACGGTAGTTCCCCTTTAATAAAAACTAGACCACAGGCACACACACTCCAGGGTAGACAAAATCCCACTTTGTCCTGAAGTACCTTTCTGCATATGGATCCTCAATGTCAGTGTCACATATTAATCCAATGTATATGTAGATATGTGTGTGTCAGTGTGAGTGTGAGTGTGAGAGTTAGAGAGCGAGCGCACACGCTGTGGGAAACGAAAGCTGAAGTTGCAGTTTTGCACTGAGATAAAATCCCAGCTTTAATTCCTCAGCGAGGTGCTGCTGAGCACGCTGCCGAGGAGAAGCAGTCATCAGTTAAAACGGCGGGTATCTTTTTAGCTTCTTTCTCAAGTGTGAAAACTGTTTTGAGAGCGGCCGTGAAACGGATGAGGGCAGCTTGAGCCAGGTTCAAAAAAAGCTCGGAAGATTTAGTAGGCCGCGCTTTGCCGCAGCGAGATGAACACTTTTCTGGGGGCAAGTACAATATGTTTGTTTTCTGTGTTAGCCGGTTAAATTCTTCAAGGAAGTCTAGGGACATAGGGAAGCAATGATAAATCTGGAGGCAGGAAATATATATATTTTTTAAAATATATATATATATATATTTAAGGACTAAGCAGATTACAAGTAAGTAGCCACACAGGATGAACCCCAAGGAGTAAGTAAAACACAAAAATTAGACTTAGACTGAGACTTTATTGATCCACAAAGGAAAATGCTTGGTCACAGTAGGTCAGTTGCACATAAAAATAAATGAATAAATAAATAAATAAAAACACTCTGGAAAACCACTAGTAAATAAATAATAATAATAAAAAAATAGGTGTAAGATCGTTAACAGTGCAAAAATCCAAAATAAATTAAATTAAAAATGAAATAAAATAGAAAATTAAATTAAATTAAATTAAATGCACAAAACAATTTACAAGATTTGCATATACAAAAATCTACAAGAAATAAAGGAAATACATGAAATAAATATACACCATATACCTAGGAAGGATAAATGACGAGGTGAATTAAAAATTAAATCTAAAATAACTATATTGCAGTACAACCCAAACTAATGTGGCACAGACTACCGTTTTTTCCCCGACTGCTGACACACATGAACAGCAGTGAGAAAAAAGAAAAAACCACTCTGCCGTACATGCATTGTCTGGGAGATCTGCAGCTTTGCTTCAGAAGCAGCAGCAATGCACTGTGCTGTAATTGGCTTTCCTGAAACCAAATTCCAGCTAATGAGTCAGTGTTATTAATGGAACTTGTGCTGGTGGGTGGCAAACAGAGTACAAGGCAACAGACTGTTGTCAATCTGCTGCACAGGAAGAGATGGAGAGCAGAGCGGAGCGGTGGGAAAGGCGACAGCCGAAGAGGTGGTTTGTTTTCTGCTGCATAGCTGCTGTCAGGAAGCTGTCGCACACACACACACACACACAGACATTATTTATTTGTGGCCAGGGTGTATGTGTTCAGTGGTGTAATGGATGTTTTGCTCTGCTGTTAGTGACACAATTATTCAGAGAATAGGTATGAACACTGTATGTGCACTTGACAGAGCGTTTGAAGTGGTGGCAGAAAAAAAGAAAAACAGCTGGACGAAACATCTTGCAGCTCTATTACAGCAAACATTTCTACATGTCACAATAGAGAAAGACAGAGATCTAAGGTGTAAATAATTGTATTAATGATTGTTGCATTCCACCCATGTGAGAAACTTCCAGTGATCAATTTTTTTTGCATACCACCATAACAAAGGGGTAAAGTTCACATTACAGCAGTGACTCAGTTGCATATGTGACCCTAGATCTGATTCACGTCTAGTCTCTGGCTGTGTGAATAATCATATCAGGATTTTTGTAACCCTGCTGCCATTTTTTAGAAGGTCACAGAGCGTGCCATTTATTCAGCTAACAGGTTGTGCAATATAGTGTGACTAAAATGGATTGGAGCTGAAGTAGATGACTTTTACAACAGGTTCAATATCACCAGAGTCGCTGACATTTTTATAAGCCTGTTATTTACTGTCTGATTAACGGTTATAGGCAAATGTAAAAATTTCCAATATCACTCCAGCCTGGTGATGGGGACAGGGAGAATTACTGACTTTAAAAATATGTCTTTAAAGTGTCCCTTGTGCCTCCATGTGACCTTAAGGTTCTTTAGCAGAGCTGAGAAAGAGATCACTCTGACTGGCTGATTAGCTTAGCAAACAATCTAATCTAAATCTAAACATTCAAATTTGCAAATACTCTCACGGTCATCAAGAATGATGGCTGGTGGATATTCCTAGCTTCATAGCCTCACAGCTAGTTTCCTCTTTTGAGCGATTAATAAAGACTACTGCCATTTGCTGGTAAGAAGAGTTATTTCCTTTAATGTAGAACACGTGCTAGCTGGCTCTTGGCTGTAGTGTTTGCTTTGTGTTCAGGTTCAAATTTGTGGTCCAGACACGGGCGACATGTCGACGTCACGGTCTGCTTACATTTGGTTCTTTGCCGTGAGTTTGGCGTGTCAGTTTCTCTAAAGCCATGCGTAACCAACCATATCTCACCTTCTGAGCATTAGTGAGGTACCTTCTCCACAGGTTCTTCTCTGCTTCAGAAGACTGCATTTGCTGCATTCGTTCACATGGCAATAAAAATCCTTTAAGTTATTATAATCATCTAACAACGTGACTCAAGCATCGCATTTATACATAGCAACTTTGTATGGTCTTTGTATCTATTTATCTGTCTATTTGAAAGGCATTCATTTTGACATGGAGGACATCTCTGAGTTTGAGGTAACAATAATCTAAACTAGGATATGCATGATCTCCTCACTGATGCCATTGATCAACAGAAACAAGATGTAAATAGTAGATAGGTGAAATGGATGTTACGCAACATCCTTGTCCTGAGATAAACTCTGTATGAAATCCATCAGTCCAGGTGGTGGCGTAATTGGACTAAATGGAGTGAAGAACTGTCAATCATGTTGCCCCTTTCCTTTTCGAGATGTAGCAGCAGAAGTGAAAAGCAGTAATAGTGGGGTCCTTTGTGTCTCAGACTATGGGACTGCTTTTACAAGGAGCAGACGACCCCTCACCGGTGACACAGCTACAGTATTTGTAAGTGGTGAGGCTTTTCCTCTAAGGAGAGACCTTGTCATTGAAAAGCATGTGTTCACTCCTTATGTGTGCACATGTAGGATCCGTGCTTCATTTAGGATCCTATGGTGAAACACCAAGCACTCTCCACTGGGCAGTGAAGACCACTTGCATCTTACACAAATTCCTATGCTGAGCTGGAGTAGAGGAAGACAGGCGTGCCTCCCTGCCATCAGTGCAGCAGCTTAGCTTGGAAGCAGAAAAAGTCTAATCTAATGCATGTCCTATAACGTTGGGACCACCACCACAAGCCCCTTCAAAAGTGCTTCCTTAAGAACCTCCATAATAACAATTAACATATTTTTTTTCACTAATTAGCTCTTAATCAAGTGATGATCAAAACAGAAGAATAAATAAATAAGTTTCCTTTTATTTTTAACAAGTGGTGACTCATAAGTTGCAAACAAACATGTCGTCGACACATATAAAAAGTAAATCTATTGCTTCGTATTTATTCAGGTCGTGTAGATCGTAACATCTTTCAAAGATTGTCAAAGTGGAATTCTGTTCGATGTTAAATCTGTTAGAATTAGATTTTAACCTCTGATCGACTATGTGGAGTAAGGCTTCTTAAACCCCCAGCCACTCAAATGAAAATTCTCCCCCTCATTGGCATTCAGGACGGATAATCAGAAACATCAAGCTCGGTCCTTCCCGCTGGAGCCAGAGAACAGTGATGAGGTCGTTTATGTGTAGTGGCAAACTATATTTCCTTCCCTCACAGTTCATGAGACAAACTTAAATGAGATATAGCTACACTTGTAGCAGCACCTGTAGCATGCTACACTACCTCCATTATTGTCACCAGGGACTGAAGAAGTAGTTAAGAATGGACATCTACTTCCGATTAGCTCTTCCTTCCCCTAAACCTAATTTATTCTCTTCGTTAAGTGTTCCTTAGGCATTTCATTTAATCAAAGTACTCTTAAAAAGATTGTGAGCATGCACTAAGAGTGTTTGGCTGTTTGTTGGTAAGGAAAGCTTTGATTTGTTGCAAGTTACAGAAACTACACAGCCATAAGTGCAGACTTGCACTGTAGATTTTATCTGCAAACTAGCAACAGAGTGTAGCTTTGCAGGAGCAGAATAACAGACAAAAGTGTATCCCGGCTTATTTAGGAATTGGTTAACTTACAGGTTATATAACAAAGTTGAGAATTTCCCCTTATGAGAACTTCCAGTTCAAC
Organism: Chelon labrosus; assembly: GCF_963514085.1. Lineage (NCBI taxonomy): Eukaryota > Metazoa > Chordata > Actinopteri > Mugiliformes > Mugilidae > Chelon > Chelon labrosus. Next base: position 13,990,515 of record NC_140354.1, read on the forward strand.
TCCGAACAATATGAAGTTCAGTGACAATATCGTCAACATTTCAACAGGTCAAATTTCACAGCTCTGTAAGTATGAGATCGGTGCTTGGGTTGAGCAATTCAGAAGTCCAAATAAAGTGTGAATCAGTGTTCTTTTCCCTGAAATGTGGGTCGAGTTTGCAGAGGCAATTATGCATTGAAGGTGACCGCTCTTACAGTTGGCTTTCCAAGGCTGGTTGCCCAAGAACTCAGAATCAGAATCAGAATCAGCTTTAATGGCCAAGTATGTACACATACAAGGAATTTGACTCCGGCAACTTTGCTCTCTTGTACAGAAACAACTTAAATAAGTGAAAGAAAAATTAAATTAAATTAAATTAAATAAATCTCAATCTGTACACATAAAATATAGGATAAGAGCAGATATATACACCAAACCAGGGTTTTGTACAGTGAGTATATATAATAGTGCAGAGTTATTGTTTATTGATCATGTGAATCATCTCACAACTCCTCACAACTTAAATAACTGAGCTGAAATATAGTAAAATACAAAATATTTTAGACACTTTAAAAAAGAACAGAAATGTATTCAGTCTGAACCACACCCTGTAATGGCTACAGCATTCACCTTGCTCAACATCAAAGACCATCTATATTAGCTTGTTCATGACTGTTGCAGGTAGCTTTCAGTTGGCCGCACAAAGAAAACCCATAGAATAAACAACATAGAAGGCGTTCGCCGCTTAAAATCAGAATATTGTGAATTTGACTGCAAAACAAAGAAATAGGATGCTAATACATAACTTATCAACTTATCAGTTCATGAAATCCTTCCTCAAACCAACCAATCGCTTAACCAATCTCATGCCCTTTCTTTTTTATGCCCTCCCACCAGTAAGTGGCGCTATAGTAACAACTATTGGCTGACACTGCTTCACTTCTGTAAACAAACATTAACGTCTGGTAATAGTTAATGGTAATAGTTATTATTAAGTTCCTTTCATATGGTAGAAGTTGATTTCCTATCTACCATCTTTTTCTGTCATTCCTTTCTTTCTTTTCCTCGAACCTCTTCCTGACAGCATCTTTCTCACGTTCTTTCACTCTCTTTGCTTCTGCACTCCTACCATTCCGCTTCATTTTTTATCTCTGTTCCCCTCTCTTTTTTCTTAACTAGATTCCTTTACACCCCCAACCCTTCAGCATGAAGAATTACCCATGGGCCCGAGCTCAGTTGCTTCCAAAGCTTTCATTTTCACTTTTATTTACCCAGGGAAGAGTTTTCTCAGATGGGCCTCCAGAGAATCATGGCAAACCATTTCTTGTTGTGTATTTTAACCTTTACTTACGCTGGCAAGGCTTGAATGAGCACACTGACTTTTTTTTCCCTCATCAGACATCTTCACATTTACACACTTCAACATGTCAACATGGACTTCCCATAACAGCAAGTCTTTTATTGGGTGCATCGTATAGTTCCTTTAGAAGTGCAGTGCCGACATTCCATTAATACCTGACAAACTGGTGAGCTTGATCACCAGCATGGAAATCTAGAAAGACGTTTCTTGTTGATCAGTTTGGAATATCTACCAATACCAAAATATCATAGCAATCTGTTCTCATGCTTCCATAATATAGAAGGACATGAAAAGCTAAACTTTCAGAGTTAACCTCAAAATGTCAATTTTGATGTTGCAGAGTGTCCCCAAGGAACGATAAGCAAGTAACATAATGGTGAGATTTACAGCTGTACTGTCCCAAACCCAAATTCAGTAAAAGACAAGTAGTGGGAGTGATCTCTTTCAACAAGATAATACCCCTCTGTCACACTGCTTAAATTGTTCAGAAACGGTCTGAGGAACATGAAAAACATTTCAAGGTATTGGCTTCCCCAGATCCTGACCGCTCAAGGAATTGTATGTTGTTTTAGTAAAACAGCTTCGACTGATGAAGGCTCCTAGTCCACTGGTAGATCTTTGCTAACTCCTCAGACCTGGACACCTTCTGAGTTCCACAGTTTTGTTGTAAAGGTCAAGATCCATAAATTACCCAAGTTGCCAGATCATGAAAGACATGCACACACATAATCCACAGACTAAAAATAATCTTCACTGTGGGTGGCTGTGAGTCAGGTGGTAGAGCAGGTTGCCTACTAATCACAGGGTCCAATCCCTGGCAAACTGAAGGCTGAACTCGAAGTTGCTCCCAATGGCAGGTGAGCACGATGCATGGCATCATTGGCCAGTGGTGTGTGAGTGTGTGTTAAAGAGAAACGCTGTAAAGTCGCCAAGCTTGAAAAGCTCTATATAATTACAGACCATTTTCCATTTCACCCATGCATTACTAAGGGGCATAGAAAGTCTGGCATTTTCCCTGCATGTGTCAGCTCATGAATACATGCCATATTGCATTTAAAAGCAATTCACATCTTTGCTAGCTCTTCTTTCAACCCTTGGCATGTCTCAATGTTCTCATGCTCCTTCCTTCTGTTGTTGCTGTCCCTTGGGATTGATACGTCTTATATTACACCGATCTTTTTCTGTTTGTCCACGTCTACTACAGTATATCCAGTTGGCTAGCCATTACCAGTCAGATTGTTTCTGCAAGTCCCACAGTACCCTAGCTGAGTCAGTGTTGACCACCCTTAGGAGGTGTTTCTCATTTCGACCTTGGGAACTCCAGATCATGCTCGGCCCAAATATTTCTGTACACTAGTCCAGCGACTTGGTTATGACGTTCCATGTACGCCCTGCCTGCTAGCATCTTACACTTCACTGTAATGTGATGGATTATCTCAGGGGCATCTTCACACAGCCTGTATCCGGGGTCCTGCCTGGTGTGACAGACTCCAGCCTCTACTGATCTTGTACTCAGATCCTTTAGTCCAGGCCTTTCTTGCTACTGGTCAGCCACTTCTACTATCTACCAGCAGTCCACACCATGCAGGGGGTTGTCTTCCTATGATGGTAAAGACTATGTTGTCTATATGTTGTGTCTACATTCATGTGTAGATTGGGAACTACACAATAATTTGCATTGGCCATTGTGTTAATACAACAAAAACCGGAGTCAACCTAATTATCTGATTACTGTCTTGGAACTGTGGACATTTCTTGAATATTTCTGGAATTTTTAGATCTATTTCTGAGGCTTTTGGGATATCAAAATAAAAAATAAAAAATCTCACAAGGATAAATCACATCAGAGCATTTGCATCTGCTTTCTAAATTATTACCTATGCCATGCAACCGGAAAGCAAAGTGACACTTTTCAGCTCGAACTACACTTAGTTGCATCACTCTTTGATTTTTATTATAGCAATCAGTCCATTTGGACATACATCTGTAAGCTTGCCACATCTTGACATGGGAATATTTTTCCACTCTTCTTTGCAAAAATGCTCCAGATCTGTCAAACTGCGAGCGCATCTCCTGTGCGCCGCCCTCTTCAAGTGCCCCCACAGATTTCCCTTTTGAATTCATGTCTTGGCTCGGGCTAGGCTATTTCCAAATCATTATTTTGTTGATTTGGATACGCTCTTTGGATCGTTGCTATGCTGAAAGGTGAAAGTACTCCTTAATTTTAGCTTCCTAGTACACACCAGAAGTGTCAAATACCAATGGTGCAGCTCCTTGAATGTGGTTGATGGCCACTCAACAGCAGACCAGCTTTTTCTTTGTCTTCCTTGTCAAATTTTAGAAGCACTATTGTTATCGATAATGCCACTGTTGCGTCATATTTTCTCCAATTGTTGACGTCTGCCTCCATCTCTCTCCACTGTGTTCCACTGTACATTTCATGCAACACCTTTAAACAATGAGATCCCGTTGATGCTCTGTAAGGTCTCAGTGGCCCATGGCTCTTTTTATAACACCCAGTGTAAAAGATGTCAGATACTACAATAATAAACACTTCAGGTGAAGGCTTGTGTGTACTGTTTTAGATGAGCTTGATGAGAATATCATTCTGAAGACAGCCATACTCCAAATTATAAAAGGGTACGCACACTTAGGTGCTAAAGTATTCTGAGTTTTGAGGAAAAAAAACATTTTCTCTGAAATTCTCAAAAAAAAAAAAAAAATGGTATTCAGTGGCACGCTTGGGCCCTCATCTCTAAGGAGGAACACTTGCACTTGTGTGCAGAAGTTCTGATATGATTTATCTTCTATCATTTTCTTTCACATCTCAAAAATCTGTTGTTTTTAACAGGGGTTGTAAAGTTTTTACATCCACTGCACACTTTCGAAAACTTGCTCAAAAATTTGCAGTCCACAACTATCCATATTTGTAAGTGACATTCACATTAAGTTACCCCCTCTTTCTCCCGCCTTCCATCTTCCTTCACAAATCCTGTGCTGTATTTCACAGTCTGCTTATGTCCATCCTTTCACCCCGAAACTCCCATTTGGCAGAGGGTAGTGTGTGTTTCACTCAGCCTATCTCACATACCAGGGCCGCCGAAGCTTTGGTAGTAAAACGGATCCAGGAGCTTTGGACACAAATTTCTTCTGGATTATATGAAGGACATGTTTTCCTTTTTGCTAATCGCTTTCAGAAAGCGCAACAATATTCTCTTACGCTCAGCTTTCTTGGCCCATCTCAACTTCCCCTCCTTTTTTCTTCACATTCTTACTGTGTTGTGTATTATGTTGCCGAGGTTTGTGTATTATCTAGATGAGGATTCCACACTTCTGCATTACAGTAACCCTCTTACCACGAGAAGAATATTATGTGATCTCCAACCAAAGAAAGGCTTAATCCTAGAGTGAGAGATTTAAAACATATATTTAAATGAAACCACAACAAAACAAAAAGGTACAGAGGTTGGGTTTCACTCTATTTTGAACAGTTGAACAGTGAATTTTGTAAAATTTATGGAATTACTATCAATTTTCTGTCGCCAGGTTTCCTTCTGAGATGAGCTTCAGTCACAATGCCTCGCTGTGTCACTTTGAAGTGCAAATGCCTGCAAGGGTTTAGAGATTTACTGCAGGAGTCCAAGCTCAGTGTTAGTGAGGGACGTGAACACAGACATTGCAAAACTTTTTTTTTTAGACCTAAAGTGGCCGCTGAAATTGTCTGACATATTCATCTCACTTAGGAGGCTCAACCGATCCATCCGAGAAGGTTACACGTCATTCCTGTAAGGCAGCGACACAATAGCTGGAGAGAAAAAAGTGTTGTGGAGAAGAAAGATTTTTCTTGAGAAAGTCATCCTAGTGCACATCAGCTCGTACTTTTCTGATATGAACACTCATTCCCGGGACTGGTGGGTGATCCCTTTGCCCCAGCTGCACCAGCTTCGAGCGACCTCATTGTAAACTATGAAGGGCAGCTGTAGGAGTTCTCCCGTGACTGGACACCGTACGGGAAATTTTAGCAAATGTCCAACGCAGAACTTTTGGCCTTCTGTCCCACTTCTCCCACTTCCCTCTGAGTTATTTTCTGTGAGCTATTCACTACACCGACTGTAAAAACGACTTAGCTGAGGGTATGTCTGCATGTGGAATATGACAACTTGTCTGTCAGCTCTAACTGTAAAATCTGTCAAAACTCACATCTCACTTATTCCATCGGAGCCATTGTCATTGCAAAATAAAATGAAAATGCAAAGTTTAATTTTAAAATAAAAGGATTTTTTTAGCAACCACAATGTGTTCTGTTACAGTGTCTATTGTATTATAAATATGTGTGGAGGAAGTATTTTGAAGGCCAATGGACAGAATTACTGCTGGACTGCTTATCACTAAAGAACATTTAAAACGTAATGTGATTTTCTGGTAAATTTGAAGTGTATTTTTTTCTATAATTTCATAGTGATCTATCATTTTTTTAGTGGCTTTAAGTATGGACATCAGAGACAATGAAATCCTCTAAAGTGTAAGTCACATTCAATTATATCTAAATGTGTATTTATTTTTTTATTTTTATTAACTGTTCCCCCGGTAAGGCTGTTTTCTTCTGTATTGCCATGTCTATTACTGCATTCTGAATTTAACCCTAACCCTAACCCTACTTGCTAAATATCACAGAGGAGCCAAATAAATTGTACCCACCTATTCCTGTAATGCTGAATCTCTGTCCTAATGGGACTCCAGACAGGCAGATATTTATTGGCTCAAGCTTAAAACATAAATAAATAAATCACATTAGTATAGTGAGTCATACCAGCTAATTACCAGAAGTGTTTTAAATCCTCATTCTCTTCTTACAGTTGCAGCTGGTATGTGTTGATCTTCTGTGCTTTCCTTAACTGGTTGTTCCAAAAAAATGCCTGCAGGAGTCTCTGCTGAGCCGGTGCTCCTCGGTGAAACAGGGTCAGCGGTGCGGCCAGCCTGAAACATGGCAGGAGAGGCTTCTGACCTGTTTTGCTTCCCTGCTTCTCATCATTTCTTCTTCATTCCCTCAATCTCCCTTCCCCTTCTTCTTCTTCCACCTCAGCTGTAATCTCTCCTTTTTTCTCATTGTCTTACCATATGCAACTTTTTTCTCACTCCCTTTGTTCTTTGTTTTTTTCTCTAATTCGTTTTCAGTAGGGTAACAAACGGGTTGTGGTTAATACTGAAACGTTTGCCAGGTCACTCAAACACAGAGGATGAGAGAGAGAGAGAGAGAAAATAGATGCATGCGACACCTGAGTTTTGCAGCCCCACTTATACGAACACCCCCATGCAAAAAGTACAGAGCAGGAAAGTAGAGAGCCTAAGGGGAGTTTGTGTGTTTGCTAAATTTATCAGCTCCTGTCCATCTCCTAAGAGATGAGGGCCCAGGCTACTTCTTTTGTTAGCTCAACCATGACTGCACTGTGTGTGTTTGTTTGTTTTTATGTCCCAGTGGGGACTACAGACTGACAGAACACCAACCAATGGGGACTGCTGTCGCCTGCGGGGACCAAGTTGAGGTCCCCACAGGGTTTGGGGGTTAAGACTTGGTTTTGAGATTAGAATTATGTTAATTTATGATGGTTAAGTTTTTTTTTGGTAAGAGTCTGGGATTGTGCATATGTTATTTTGTTATGTGAGGTATGTCTGATATTAACCTGATATAAATTTTCCTTTTCGTTGTGGGTATTCACATGTCAAAGGAAATCTGTCCGTCATGTGGTGGACAAATTCTTCAGATTTAGTTGCGGCCAGTACTAACAACTCCATAGCTGACATTGGACACAAAAGAAAGACATGGAAGTAATGTTAAATAACTTTCTAAAACACTACATATACTACGCAGTAAAATGCATTCAGTGGAATTTACCTGGGTGAGTGATTTATTTCAGACTTTTGCGAAAAAATCAGTATAAGAAAAACATTTAAAAACTCACCGACCTGTTCCTTAGGGGGGAAACCTTGTCTCAGCTGTTACTAATTTAAAAACACAAATCCAGAAATGTGTGGAATGGAATTTAGTCTTTAATATTCAACATCTCTTTGTCGAATGATTGCAGAAATAAGGAGTTAATTAATAATCCACAGAATTATCTCTACGTTTTTAATGGTAACACCTAAGGCGTATAAGATAAGATAAGATAATCTTTTAATTTGTCCCACAGTAGGAAAATCTGAGACACTCCCGCACGCACTTAATCATGCACACACTGCGTGATAAGTGAAATCCCAGCAAACGCATCCTGCATGGTGTCCAAAGTCCGTGCATTGACTTTGATACTATTATACCAGGTTACGCACACAACGAAAGACACACACATGCACAAGCAAACGTTATTTAACATGTTCCCTCATGAATGTGTTGCACAACTCGACTGGACAGGTCCTGTTCAGGTTCATCTTCCCCACTGCTCAGTTCATTGCTTGTAAGACGCACAACAAACAAGATGGGAAGTGTACCAAGGACCTGCAGCTACAAGCCCCAAATCAGCAAAACATTCATCCAGCACGTCCCATATGCACGGGTTCATCACGTAATATGTATGAAGCAATAATAATGAGTACAGAAAAAAGTTCATTTTGCGATGATTTATTTTTTAAAGGTTTCATTATAAAAATAAAAGGCCTCCAATATCAACACTTCAAAATATACTGCACAGTGGAACACAGGCACTTCAGTAACACAGTGTTTGGGTCACACACATCTGTGAATGAATCACAATATACATATATAACATATTATTTTCAAACTTGTAGCAAAGCTAAAGGGAGTTTAACCATTACTTTCAAGTGGAGCTACATTTACATAACTCTGAGACAATGTCTCAGTACCTGCTGAACGCTAACCTTTAATCCTAGGGTTCTCTCACTAATTTAGCAGCGCAACACCTCTTTACTCTGCACCGCAAACCAGCTCGATGTCACGAAACAGTAACTCAAAATAGTATTTGCTTACAGTTTCTTCTAGACAACGCGAGTTTGCATAGTATCCCGGATACCAGTCTCACAAAGACTGAAAAATCTTCACATGGGATTTTTAAACCTGAGGACCTCACTGGTTGATTAGCACCCCAAAAAACCTTTACTGGAAGAAATCGGCAAACCTTATTACCGACATTCGGGTGAAATGTATGAGGTAAAGGTTGGAATAATATTCACCTGGAAGACACGTTCGGTGCTTTTCGTTCAATAACTTAGCAAAACCTTTCAAAATCTACCACTGTCTCTTTCTTCTTTCTTTCATCTGAACATCTCACTGCTGCCTAAACACATTTTTCAACATTAGTAGTAACCATGTTGTAGCATATTTAATATAAACTTAAGCCAAATAAAAGAGTACATCGGCGTTATCAACATAAATGGATAACAGTGCCGTGTTTAGTAGTGAATTATCCCACTTTGGGATTTTTAATTATAGGTTTTCAGATTAGATACTTCCAATTGTTCTGTCCCACCATCTGTTCACTGTTCGCC